>NW_024340849.1:49328607-50069242 GCF_902729225.1 Pteropus medius
TCCACTGGTACAGTGGAGCTTTAAGTGCAGAGGGCCAGCCTGACCACGAGAGGAAACATGAGAGAGGAGAAGAAACTTGTCCTTCAAGGTCTCCGCCCCAACACTGACCATCCAGAACAGAACAATCTTCCCACCGGGCCCGTGACCACAGAAGGGGTACCCTGCTCCCTTTAGCCCTCTGTGTTCTCAGGACTTTGCAAACCCAAACTTATGGCGGGGAAATTTTACAGCACAAAGTGGGACGACAGTGTCTTTATGCCTAAGCTCCGCCTGTGGCCTGCAGCACCCTTCCAGCTGCTGTGGAACCAGCTTTTTCTAACTGCCTTGGGATTCTAACTGCTGCCCCACCCATCAACTGCTTCCAAGCAACTGCCACTGACTCAGAACTGCCTCTGTCCATGTCCCCAAACTAGGCCAGACCCTCACCTCCTCCATCATCTTTGCTCTGCTTCCCACCCTCCTCTGTGCTGGAACTGGCTGTTTTTTGAGTCTCTCAACAGTGCTGAGCACTGGTGATTATCTCTATTAGAGACTCTAAAGTCTTTTGAGGACACACTTAAAAACTTTGTCAAAAGCGCAGGATCACACAAAAATTATTTTTGAAAAGAATAAATGCTATGGAGCATTGTTCTAGCAAAGCTGACCACCATAAGATTTGTCTGAAGTCCAGTCTTGGGCCTACCATTTCCTTCAGCCTCAACACCAAGGATGTGACACCTGGACTCAATGTCCAGAAATCTATCATTTCAAATTTTGCACAGTCAGAACTAGAGACTGCTATGTCCTGGATGTTGATGCTTTCCCAGCCGGGCTCACCTGCATGCTGCTGGCCCAGGCCTCCTCTGTCGTGTATCCTCCACACTCCCCCAGATACAACACTCTCTTCCCCTCACAACCAAATTTCTTGAAAATTTTGCTGTTTGTTCTCCCGTTTCTTACATCCCTACTGACCACTCTTTAATCCACTGTCTGGCTTTCGCTACCACAACATGGTCCAAATTGTCTTCTGTTTAAGACACCAGTGAGCTACTCATTGTCAAAAGCTACGTTTTGTCCTCATCTTGAGACATGCCTGGGGCCTCTTATTCTGTGGAGCACTTTGTTTTAAAACTCTGTTTGAGCTCCTGGTATTGTCAAGCATGATAATACACAATAGTGCTAAATATGAATTTAAACATGGCCCCTTCAGGAGGTACCCAGTCTAGAAGAAGATGCAGGCTGCTTGTAGGAACACAGCAGGAAGCTCCTAACCCAATCTAGGAAGGATCTGGAAGGCTTTTCTAAAGGATGAAGAAGTAGTCCCCAAATAAAGAAAATGGGAGAGGTAAAAATGAGGGCTTTCATTGCCAGTGAGTCTGTCTCACAGACCCCAAAGGCAAGATTCTAGCTAGATGTCAGTCAAAAGGGGACTGAACCAAGCCCTGAACCCCCTGGGAATTCTTCCTGTCTTACCTGTGCATCTCTCTGAACATCTGTTATGGCCTTATCTCTCTGTGGACTGTCTTCCTCTGATTATTGGTCCCTTTGGCTGCCCGGCAGCTCCTGACTTTGTGCATTACATATCAAAACAGAGAATGAACAGCTTTCTTGATACTAATTCTTGACTCTGTCATTAGCTCTCATCCAAAGTCAAGGCTCTACCCTGATCCAATTAGGCAGGGCAGAGGAGGGAGTCACATGGCAAGAATGTGCCATGGGAGCCCACCCTGTGTCAAGGGGGCATCAAGATAAGGCAGACCAGAAGCTGAGCCTACCTGAGAGGTGGTTGGTGACCTGGGACTACCATTGAGCAGGTTTTGAATTTAATCTTGTTACTCACGTAATAAGCTCTCTATCTCCTAAATAATAGAATAAAACTCCCTCATGTATACCCCCTCTTGCTCTGGAGTTTTCTTTACTACTAAGCACTCCTGGGAACCACTATGCTAACAATTACTGGAATATGTTTGGTTCCAGGGGCTCATCCCTCCCTGATTGCCTTCTGAGAGTCTGACTTGATTTCTGGGATTGTATAGGCACTCAGGAAGTAGTGGTAAGGGGCCCAGGACTGGGAACCCTCCCAAATCTCTTCACCACTCAGCTTCTCTAGAGCTGACTACTATAGACAAAGGGTGTTGCCCCTATGATCAGCTATTCTAATGTTGACTAAAGCCATGCATGGCTTCCACAAAGAGCGTTGCCATGGATTTTCCATTCACAACATTGTGTTGGTGTTCTGCTCTTAATAGCTGCTGAATTCTGCCAGAGTATGCCGTACTGGGTAGACCCACCATGATGCAGATGACCCAGCCCTCATCCCAGAGTCACCTGGGCCAACTTTTTCAGCAGGATGCATTTCCCATATTCCTAGGGAGTGGGTCTCCACCTTGCTCCTTCTTCCTTCTGGGCCTATGTGGGTGCCTTCCTAACACTAAATCCTACCTCAATTACTGCAACACTGCCCCACCACACACACACACACAAGTATTTTAGGTAAACCTGTAGTCTTTAAACATGCCCACATGTTGTAACTGGTATTGATCTCCATCCAACATATTAGAGTAGGTACCTGTGAGGACACATGGAAGTGGGAATTAGGAATAAAACAGGAAAAATAAAATGAGATAGGGGCTTTGCACAGACCAGTGATGATCATGGGCCAAGAACCAAAGAGTATGAATAAATCAAGAATCTCATCTTTTGGGTGGCCCCCTGGAGGAGGTGCTACTGCTGCTCTGACCGTATCCTCAGGATATATGTCTGTCTCCAGCTTCTGCTCCTGAAACCTTCTTCAGAAGATGATCTTTGGGCTACTGGAGTGGCTTCAAGTAGATGAACTGAAAGCTGGAAGTAACCAGGCGTTTATAGCCGTCTGAGCAGCCTATAGCCAGCAGGTGATCACTGAGGTGTAGAAAAGTCCACTGTGCAACAAAACAGGACCAAGACCTGGGTGTAACTCAGGCTTCAGTGCTCCCCAGATCAGGCTGAAGCTGAAATATCACCTGAAATCCCACCTGGTACAGTTCTTTCCTACCTTGCTTCTCCCAGCTTCTCCTCGGAGAAATTTCTTAACAAATCACTTGCATCCAAATCTCTGTCTTGGAGTCAGCCTCTGGGGACCCCACCTGTGACAATTTCTAGCATGATAAAAGAAAAATGTCTATTGTCAGCCTCATGCATGCAAAGAACAATATGCATTTTTCTATAACCCAGTCAAATTTCTGTTTAGAGGTCTTGTTTCCCTCAGATTGAATGAATTCCTCACTTTGTTCCCAATGATATACTGGCAAACCAGGATCTCCAGGAAAAAGAAAAAGTCCCGATTTTTAGCATTTGCTCATTTCCATGATATAAATACTCCCACCATGGCTAATCTCAAACTCTCACTATGACAGCACCAAACAGGGCCTGGAAAAAGTGAGCAGAGTGGGTTTTCATGAACCAGGAGAACCAGCTCCAGCACACCACCTTTCATCCTCCAACCCCTACTCTGTGCGTTTTGTCTACTTTACTGCGAACACATGTGATGTTGTGACCTTGGGTGTGGTGGCTACCCTGTCCTGAATCACCTGTCAGAGACTTTCCTCATTCATGGCTGCATGGTCTCTCAGGCCTGCTGACTCAGCTACTTTCATAACATACAAGGCTGCCCGCGGCCCTGTTTTCAAACTGCAGCATGACCTCATAATTCTCTCCCTGTGGGTCTTGCTAAAGTCCCAGTGTCCCACCTAGGAAGCAAGACACATCTTCTTACTCTTCTGTCTCCTTCCCCAAGCTTGGAAAATATACTCTCAGAAGGGTAGGTATGATGGAGTGGGGCCAGGGACACACTACTTTATTTCTGAATGCTTCTCAACACTTTCTCCCATATCGTCTTCCTTTGGGATGCTATGATTAAAATAACTGTAGCTCATTCATCTACTAAGCTAGACACAGGAGATACAGTAAATTAGAAAAACTAGCTTCCTATTCCCATTTAGTTCTGTTTCTTACTCCTAGCCATTCAGCCATGTTAGCTACTAGCTACCTGGGAAATCTTTCTAGGCAGAAGGGCAGTTGCAAAGGCCCAGAGGCAGGAATGAACTTGATGTTTTAGGAAGCAAACAGAAAGCTGACGAGAGTGACCCAATGTCTGTTATAGGGAGAGTAGTAGAATAAGACTCAGAGAGGTAAGCGGAAACCAGATAATGCAGGGTGCATAAGCCAGGGCAAGGAGGTAGGATTTTTATTCCAAATACAAAGGGAAACCATTGAAGGTTTATAAGAAACAGTAATATATTTGGATTTTTCTTTTTAAAAGATTACTGCAACCACTTTGTAGTGGAAGCAGGGAAGTCACTCAGATTAGGCTGTGCAGACACCGAGTGGAAGAAGTTAATTGTTTGAACTAGAGCAGAGGCAGTGGAGACAGAAGTATTTGAGGTACATACTGAAGATAGAAGTGACAGGACTTGATCACCGATTGATGTGGAGCATAAAAAAGAGGACCGAAGGAGGCCTCCTAAGTTTCTATCTTGAGCAATGCATGGGCCATGGTCTCCTTATCTGAGTTGAGGATGAGAAGAAAAAAAAAAAAGTAAGAGGAGTATGAATTTTATTTTTGCACATGTTAAAACAAGATAACTATTAGACATCCAGAAGGCGATGTCAAGTAGTTCATTAAATATGGGAATCTGGAACTCAGGAAAGAGGTGCAGGCTCGTGATAAAAATCTGGAGTCATGAACATGTGGGAAGGATTTAAACCTAGGGCTGAATTTTAACCATGACCTGGGCAAAGAGTGAAGACTGAGCCCAGGATTCACCACCATTTAGAGAGTAGTTCAAAGAAGTGGAGATAACAAAGGAGATGGAGGAGGAGCAGCTAGAGAAGAAGGAAAATCAGAAGAGTGTAGTCATAAAAGATGAAAGACAGATCCTAAGAACTGTACTAGATGTAGCTGAATTCAGCAGTGATACAGAAGTGCCCAATGGGTGTGGCGTCAGGAAGGGAGGTCCCTGCTGACTTCAACAAGAGCCATTTCAGTGGATGGTGGGTGCAAGTGCCAGAAGGAAGGAGTTCAAAGAGTAAATTGGATCTGAATTCCTATTAGGAATGATTCAACAGAAAGCAAGAAATGTGTGGTACAAGAAAGAGAGAAGATAATGCCAAAAACAAATGCTGGAGAGAGTGAGGGCTGACACCCCAGCAGGGGTGGAGGGGTGGCCTTTGATAGAAGTAGAGACACTGCCAAGAGGAAGACAGAAAAGAGTGGAATCTATGAAAATGGATTTGGCCATAAGAAGATAAGTCTTCTGTTAACTTTTTTTCTAGTTTCTTAGAGAGGTATGAAGCAAGATCTTAGATTTAATAAGTTCTTATACTTGTTAATTTTTAATTTATATTTTGAAATTGATCAAGGGTGTTTAACATCTGCTGCCTCCCTAAACCCCACTAGACTGAAATAAAACTAAAAAGAAAAAGATAGTAGGAAAGAAGAAAACTAACAAAATTTTAGAAGCCAGAAACAGAAAGATCAATTGTGATTGACATAGCAGGTGCGAGAAAGCTGTATCATAAGGCAGCAGAGGGAAAATGAGAGAAACATCTGATTTACATTCCTAGACTCCCAAAGACTTGAGAACATAACAGACATGAAAGGTAAATCTAAAAGTGATGGTACTTGGGAAGTTAAAAATATTTTTAAAAACAGACCCACTGCATCCCCTTTCCCACTAACACAGCTGAACAACTGCCCCTCACTCGTCTTGGAAGAGCCCCCAGCCTTGTTTTTGGAGAGGATAAATCAGAATGTCTGAAATGAGTATGAATGAAAGAGGAATTATGGTACTGAAAATTGGGGAACTGACTGAAAATTTCCATACTGAATAATGAGATCTCCTCCTCAACCTGGCAGCAGCACCACACACACACACACACACACACACACACACACACACGAGCGCATTCAGCTATCAGAATACTTGAGCCCAAACTCAAGCTTAGACCTTTTAGACAAAAATATGGAGGCAACTCTTCTGGAGAATCTCATTCTCCAGGAGAAAAGACCTACAGATACTTAATACTCCCCACCCCGCTCCCGCCCCAATGAAACATTCCAGCCACATCCCCCTACAGGGAAGATGACAGAGTTGAACAGTAATGCCCACATACACCGAGCTTTCAAAACTCTTTTAAGTTCAAAGGATGTCTAGATAATTTGAAGGAAAAGATGTAGAATGACAGACACCAAAACAAACATATAAAAAAGAACTTGGAGGAAAGAAATTCAAGAATAAGAAAATTTCAAAATATTCTCATTAATATCCTCACTGAGGCAAGGAAAGATATGTCCCTATTAAACAAGGACAGAATAATTTTATATTTTATGTCTACCTAAACAACAACCAAAGGAAAAAAAGCTGTTGGAAATTAAGAGTTTAATAGCAGATTTTTAAAATCAATGACTAAACTCCGTTAGTCATCAGGAAAATCAAATCAAAACTACAATGAGATACCACTGCACACCCACTGGGATGGCTATAATCAAAAATACAATAGCAAGTATGGATGAAGAAGTGAACAAATTGGAACTTTGATACATTACCGGTAAGATTGTAAAATGATGCAGCAACTGCAGAAACAGTGTGGCAGGTCCTCAAAAAGTTAAACTTAGAGTCACCATATGACCCAGCAATTCCCAAGAAAAACGAAAACATAGGTTCACACATAATTTTATACACAAATGTTAATAACGGTGTTAGTCATAATAGCCAAAAAGTGAAAATAACCGAAATATTTGACTGATAAATAAATACAATGTGGTCTACAATGGAAAGTTATTTCATAATAACAAGGAACAAAGCACTGATACACGTTACACGTGGATGAACCTTGAAAACATTATGCTAAGTGAAAGCAACCAGACATAAAAGGCTACATATTATATGATTTCATTCACCTGAAATGTCTGGAATAGGCAAATCCATAGAGACACCAAAAAGATTAGTGGTTGCCAGAGCCTGGGAGAAAAGAGGAACAGAAAGTTATTTCTAATGAACATAGTGTTTCTTTTTGGGATGATGAAAATGCTCTGGAATTAGAAAGTGGTGATGACTGTACACCTTCATGAATATACAGAAAAGAAACACTGAACTGTACAATTTAAAAGAGTAACTTTTATGGCATGTCAGTTATATCTCTTAATAAATGTGTGTATTATTTTAAGAAACCAATGAATGTTTAGAATATAAAGTTGAGAAGAATCACCCAAAAATAAAACAAAATGACAAATAACTGATAAATAGAAAAGGGAAAATAAGAAAATTAAGATAAAACCAGGAACACCAACATCTGAATGATCAGATTTCCTAGAGAGAATAGAGAAAACAAGGAAATCAAAACTGAAACACCAAGTTTTTAGATTAAAGAAAGCTAGTAGGTAATGCTTTAAAATGAAAAAACAAGTATGTAGCAAAACGGATGCAATTAAACTAACACTGTAAAATTTCAGAGCCCCAAAAACAAGAAGAGCCCATAAACTTCCAGAGGGAAAAAATTAAAACCACAAGTTCCATAGAAAGGATTAAGGTCAGAATGGCAGTGAAATTTTCAAAAGCAGCACTGGAAACTAAAAATCAACTGAATGCCTTCAAAATTCTAAGAGAAAAATATTTCTAATATAGAAGGCCGTATCCAGCCAAAGTAGTAATTAAGCATGAGGGGAAACATTTTTAGATATGCAAGTTCTCAGAAAATTTACTTCTAATGTACCCTTTTCAAAAAGCTACTAGAAGATGTTTTTTACAAAACAGAATAAATCAAGAAAGAGAAGTTCATAGCAGCCAGAAAATAAAAACTTCTGTGTAAAAGAAAGGTGATACCACACTATCTAGCAAGTGTTTTTCTTGGTATATACCCCAATAAGTTGAAAACATATGTCCACACAAAACCTGCACATGGATGTTTATAAACAGCTTTGTTCATAATTGCCAGAACTTGGAAGCAACCAAGATGTCCCTCAATAGGTGAATGGACAAATAAGCTGCGGTATATCCAGACAATGGAATATTTTCCAAAGCTAAAAAGAAATGAACTATCAAGTCATGAGGAGACATGAAGGAACCTTAAGTGCATATTACTAAGTGAAAGAAGCAATCAAAAAGAGCTTCATACTATATGGTTCCAGCTATATGAAATCCTGGAAAAGGCAAAATAATGGAGTCATTGAAACAATCAGTTATTGGTAGGAGTTGGGGTTGGGGGAGGGAAAAATGAATAGTAAAAGCATAGAGGATTTTAGGGGGATGAAACTATTCTGCATGATAATACAATGGTGGATACATGTTATACATTTGTCCAAACCCATAAAATATACACCACCAAGAGTGCATCATAATGTACACTATGGATTTTGGATGCTAATATGTCAACATAGGTCCATCGGCTATAAGAAATGCGTCTCTCTACATTGCTCTGGTAAGCAATGGATGTCTATAATGAGGGAGGATATGTATGTGAGGGGGTTGGGAGATACATAGGAAATTTCTGTACTTTTTTTGCTCAATTTTGCTATGAACCCAAAACTGCTCTAAAAAATTGTCTATTTTTAAGTTTTTAATTCATTTCAACCTGTAATACTGCTTCCAGCAACTTTTTCTAAAGAAAACAGCAGCATGATTAAGAAAAATAATGTATGTCTAAATGATGAAATGTTATGTAATAATTGAATTTTGTTTTTTCCCCCCAAAACATTATGTAATAAAATAGGGGCAAAAAGACCAAAAGGAAAGAGGTGAAAATAATACCTGGGATGAGAACATTTCCTTGTGGAGGGAGAGCTCAGCAATACCCATGTAACAGGCTGAGAGAGCAACCCATCCAATTGGAAGTAGATGACAATGGATTTGACAATACTAATATTCTGAATGTGTGCAGAGGTGATTCTGACAATGGTAGGGAGATGGGGGCAGAATATAGAGGTGAATTAGTGATAAGATTGTAAAAAACCAAAGTAGAAAAAGTGGATTACTCACTCCAGAGGAAATATAACACTGTGTAGAAATGGAAAAGTGATTCTAATATAGTAAGTGGCTCAACTGTAAATAGAATTTGCCTAGTTGTAGTGATGTAAATACTAATCTAGATTTCAATAAAACTTTGAGAGGACATAAAGAGTGAATGTGAAAAGACACCTGCACTCTCATGTTCATTGCAGCATTATTTACAACAGCCAAGATATGAAAACAACCTAAGTGTCCATTGATGGACGGATAGATAAAGAAGATGTGATATATATCAATAGATAAAGATATAGAAATAGAGAGATATATAGATGATAGAGATAGAGATATAATGCAATGTTAGTCATAGATAAAAAAAAAGAATGAAATCCTGCCATGGATAGAACTTGAGGGCACTATGCTAAGCAAAATAAGTAAGACAGAGAAAGATAAATACTGTATGATCTCATATGTGAACTCTAAAAACAAAAAGAAAAACACCAAGTTCATAGATACAGAGAACAGACTGGTGGTTGCCAGAGGCAGGGGGTGGGGGATGGGAAAAATGGGTGAAGAGGGTCAAAAGGTCCAAATTTCCACCTATCAATTCAATGCGTCCTGGAGTATAATGTCCAAATGGTGACTATAGTTAATTATACTGTATTGTATATTTGAAAAGTGCTAAGACAGTAGACCACAAAGTTCTCATCAAAAGAAAAAAATTGTAACTATGGATGTTAACTAGACTTATTGTGGTGATAACTTTTTATGTGGTGATAACTAATACAAATTTCAAATCATGTTTTACTCCTGAAACTAGTATAATGTTACAGTATATGTTAATTATACCTCATTTTTTTAAAAAAAGACTGAATGTAAGGGGGAATTTTGGAGTGGAGAGAGCAAGCAGGGAGCAAGGGGTGTTAGGGTGAGCTGAAGTCCCTACTTCCCTAATGGGAATTCCATAGAATGTACCTGAAATTGAACAATCAAGAAGTAGAAATGGAAACATTATGGAATTATAAAATTCCTATAAATTTTATAAATTTAAATTACATATATAATTTTATAAATGTAAATATAATTTTGTAAATTATAGAAGTAAGATTTTTTTAAAAGAGCTAAAAAGTTAAAATTGGTTGCCTCCTAAGAGCAAGAAATGGATGAGAAGATTGGCAAAGGAAAGCTGTTTTTCATGAATTAGAGAATAATTTGCCTCAGAATTATGTGTATACAACTTTGATAAATATAAAACTAAACAAAAAAAGTTTCTGGGTGACAATGGGTCACTCATAGTTGGCACAATATATGTTTCCTGGGGCTTCATTTCCAGGCACTCCTCTAGATACCAGAAGTACATCAGGGAGCAGTCAGCCACTTACGCATACCCACTTCCAAAACACATACACATAAGTTATCTATCCACACTTGTGGACGATGAGCCAGTTGTTATATTTGACCTGGAAGTCACAATAAAAACCTAGTCTAAGGTGCAAGATAATTAGCTCAGTTTATGAAAGCTAAGAGATTTGAAAGTTGTGCATTGTCTCAGGTTTCACTAGGTTGTCAAAATGCTTCCTCTCTGTTTCATGGTTAAAAATATGTCATCATATCCAGGATGTCTAGAAACATATTCATAACTTGATGTTTATGTAGCTAATTCTGATGACTAGTAATCATGTAATACCTCATTTTCTGAGTACTATGCTGAAGTAGTATCTTCCTGAGTAATTCAAGCTGATAATCTTGGATTAGGTCAATGAAATTGCAGGAAAACATCTAATTTTAGATTGTATTGTTATAATGTTTTATCAATCATTAAACAAAAGCTTAGTAATTATGTTCTCCCTTTATTTCCTGATTTCCTTCTTCTTAGAGCTATAAAGTCTGGATGGTTGTTCTAATTTTCTAATTGGTGCTTTCCCAGCAGAGACTAAATATAAAAAATATCAAGAATATAAGTCCTTTTCTATGTGTGTACTTTGATGTTAATGACTACAATTCTTGATGTCTCGCTTTATCCATTTATTCCCCAACTGCAGAAGATTGTTGAATCACCTGAGGTACTATTTTGAAACAAAAAGCTCTTTTGCATAAGAAATCTTAGGGCTTTATAATCAAAAAATAGATTGGCTGCATTCAAATTTTATAAGGGGGCATCAAAACTGCTTGTAAAATACAAGGTATTGAATATGTGGATTTAGGTGAATTTAGGGTAAAAGATGTCTTGATGTCCATTCCTCTTTCATCAGGCTGGGGACAGGCCTCATGACATCAACTTGACCATGGCTGTTAGAAGCAATCTGGCTCATGCTAGTCTCTGTTCAGTGAGCAGCAACCAGAACCAAATGTGGTCTCAGCTCACCCATCAGAGACCCACTCCAACAACCCAGGAAGTCCCCACCCACTTCCCTAGGCCTCCCAGAGTGCCTTGCGAGAGGGATCCCCAAATGGCGTAGCTGGCCAAATTTCCTCTAAATCAGTATTTTCCAATTATTTTACTCAGCGAAAAACTATTTCAATCTAAAACCTTACTGTATGCTTATTATCAATTGTACTAATATATCATGATTATTATGAAATTTACACACAAAGAAAGATATTATTAGAATCTAGATTTAAAAATTTTTAGAGATGTCCTTATATTTTCTACTGGAATTCCAGAAAGCCACTGTCCACACCCCCTGGGTGTATTTACCCACTACTCTAAATCTCAGCTATCTGGAACCTGGTTGGAAGAAACAAATATAACCTTCCTGGGTCTTAGGTTCACCTCAGGGAATTTTTCTGCACTAATGGAGATACAAAATAAGCAAATGCCCAAATGGACCTTGGATTGAACTAGATATCAACTACATGGAAGAATTCTAAGGGCTCCTGCTTGCCTCCTCTCACAAACACATATAAATGACAACTAAACCACAGAACAACCATCATTGAGAATCACCTGAAATCTAGCTAAGCAGAAGTCTCACAACTGGGGACTCAGAAAAGAGGCAACCTCAAGACTGGTAGGAGGGGCAGAAATGTGGAATGGGCTGGTCCCACACCTATATGTGGCAGTTGATAATCAAGAGGAAATCTTGGCTACAGAGGTTTCCCTGGAGGAACGAAGAGTCCTGGCCCCACACCAGCCTCCCCAGCACAGGGTTCCAGTACCAGGAAGAGAAGTCCTCACAACTTCTAACTGTGAAAAACAGTGGAGTTTGTAGTTATGGACTGCTTCTTTAGGGACCCATGCACTGACTTACTCACTGATGGACTCACATGCTCTGAGCTTCAGTGCTGGGGCAGCAGTTCAAAAGGTGCGGGGGATATATGTGGAGGAACTAAGTTGTCTGACTTCAGGGCAAGGGCTGGAGGGGCAGCTTTCACCCAGACAGAAGTGCTGGCAGGAGCCATTGTCCTTTGTTGATACCCTCCCCCTTCTCAGTGTGCAGACACAGGCAACTGCCATATATGAGTCTTCATCAACCTAGCTAGCAGTTCCCCTGCCTGGGTGATTTCCTGAGACCCCACACCAACTTGTAGGCCCACTCAAGCCATTTCCAGTGACTTTTCCATACAATCAGCCTGTCTCAACTTATGCTGCAGACTTTCCTAAAATATCACAAAACCTAAACAAGCAGCATCTTGCCTGGGCATGCCCCATACCTCTTGCTGAGCCTCCCTAAGCTCAGTTCTAGCAGCAGCTGGCCTCAGTTCACAGCTTGGCCTCTCAAGACACAGCCAAGTCTGGTGCAGGTGGTGGCCATCTGTGAATGCTTGGTGGCTCATGCCAGGTGGCCCCTGGCAGGGCACAGGTTGTAGCTGAACTTGGCCTGTGGTGGGGCCCCTCCCAAGAAGATCATGCCTGCATGCCCAGTGGTCAGCTTTGGTCTCGTCTAGAGCACCATCAGGGCCATATCCAAGGACAATATATCCAAAAGGCAGACTGGGCAGGAACCAGAGCCCTGCTAACGTGAATCCTACTCTATAGGGTCAGCCCCTGAACAACATCTCCTCCACTGTAGCACTGGCCAGTCCTCACAACCAATCAACCAGAGGGTCAATCCCTCCCACTGACTTGCAAACAGCAACCAAGGTTCAACTACAACAGGAGGACACACACAACCTGTACAAGGGACCTGAGTTAGGTAACCAGGGAGACTGTGCTACTGGACCCCACAGGACACCTACTACATAAAGCCACTTTAGTAAGATCAGGAGACATAGCGGCCCTTCCTAATACATAGAAACAAACACAGGGAGGCAGCCACAATAGGGAGACAAAGAAACATGTTCCAAATGAAATAACAGAACAAAGCTACAGGAAAGGAACTAAACAAAATGGAGGCAAGCAATCTATCAGATGCAGAGCTCAAAACACTGGTGATAAAGATGTTCAATGAACTTAGAGGAAAAGTAAATGAACTCAGTGAGAACTTTAACAAAGACAAAAACATAAAAATGGAAATGGAAAATGTAAAAAAAAAAAAAGGTCATGAAGAAATAACCAGAAATAACCAGAAATGAAGAATACAATAACAGAAATAAAGAATACCTTAAGAAAGGGATCCCCAACCCCTGGGCCATAGACTAGTACTGGTCCATGGCCTGTTAGAAACAAGGCCGCACCGCAGGTGAGTGGTGGGTGTGTGAGCAAAACTTTATCTGTATTTGCAGCTGCTCTCCAGCACTAGCATCACCACCTCAGCTTCACCTCAGATCATCAGGCATTAGATTCTCATAGGAGCCCTGGTCCCTGGTGCCAAAAAGTTTGGGAACTGCTGCTTAGGAGCTAGATTAGATGAAGCAGAGGTTCAAATCAGCCATCTAGAAGATAAGGTAGCAGAAAACATCCAATCAGAACAGCAACAAGGAAAAAGAATCAAAAATATGAGGATAGTTTAAGGAACCTCTGGGACAACATGAACTGTACCTAGATTCACATCATAGGGGTAGCAGAAGAAGAGAGAGAGCAAGGAATTGAAAATCTATTTCAAGAATTAATGACAGAAAACTTCCCTAACTTGGTAAAGTAAATAGACATACAACCCCAAGAAGTTCAGAGAGTCTCAAACAAGAGGAATCCAAAGAGGCTCACACCAAGATACATCATAATTAAAATGACAAAGCTTAAAGATAGAGAATCTTAAAAGCATCAAGAGAAAAGCAGTCAGTTACCTAAAAGGGAGCTCCCATTAGACTGTCAGCTGAAATCTCAATAGAAACTTTGCAGGTCAGAAGGGATTGGCGTGAAATAGTCAAAGTGATGAAAGAACCTACAACCAAGATTACTCTACCCAGAAAAGCTATCATTTAGAATTGAAGGCGAGATAAAAAGCTCTCCAACAAAAAAAGCTAAAGGAATTCATCACCACCAAGCCAGTATTACAGTAAATGTTGGGGATACTTCTTTAAGAAGAAGAAGAAAAAAAGATCAAAAATATAAATAATAAAATGACAGTAATTACATATCTATCAATAATTACTTTAAATGAAAATGGATTAAATGCTCCAATTAAAAGAAAGTATGGCTGAATGGATAAGAAAATAAGCCCCTTACATATGCTGCCTACAAGAGACCTACTTCAGAGGAAAGACACACAGAAAGTAAAGGGATAGAAAAAGATTTCATGAAAATGGAAGCAAAGAAACAAGCTGGTGGCAATACCTATACTAGACAAAATAGATTCTAAAGCAATGGCTGTAACAAGAGACATAGAAGGACCTAGTTATCCTACTTCTGGGAATTTATCCAAAGAAATCCAAAACACTACTTCGAAGGGACAGGACGTGTGAATCCACATGTTCGTTGCAGCATTATTTACAATACCCAAGATATGGAGACAACCTGGGTATCCATCAGTGGATAAATGGATAAAGAAGAGGTGATACATATATACAATAGAATATTGCTCAACCATAAAAAAAAAAAATTTTTTTTAATTTAAAAAAAGAAGGAAATCTTGCCATCTGCAACAACATGGATGGACCTAGAGAGTATTGTCTGAGTGGAGTAAGTCATACAAAGACAAATGCCATATTGATGCAGGACAGGGCAAATTTCCCCAAGTTGGTGGGGAGACACTAAGCCCTGTACCAAGAGAAGAAGAGGGTCCTTTGGCGGAGAGCAAAGAAAGAATTCAACACACGCCAAAGCTAGTGTCAAAAGGAAGGTTTATTAGAAAAGAGGTAACACTCCACAGACAGAATGTGGTCTCATCTAAGAGGCAGAGACTGAGAGGGACCAAGAGAGACTTGAAAAGACAGTGAGTAGGGGGCTGAATATTCAGGGAATTCGATTTATATATCATTCTTTAGTTCTTGTGAGCTATTATTTAAAAGACTTTGTTAACTCATTTCCTTTGATATGGACATACAGTGAGGAAGGGGAAGGGTATGTATCTTGAAAAGGTAAGAATATGTACAGTGAAAGGCCTGCTGGCAGTTTCTAGCCTTTAATCCACAGGTTCCCGTGGTTTTAGCCATAGGGAATGACTCTTGGTTCCTGTGTCCCCTTCACAGGTGTGGGGAATGGGTCGTTAGCAATCCCAGCAGAAATCTTCCTTTGTTCTTAAGGTGTCCTCCTGCCCTGGATGCAGGGCTAAGCAGCACATTGCAATCTCTAATTGTGGCTTTATTAATGTTTTAATTCTCTTGCCACCTCCCTACATTAATATGATTCCACTGACATGTGGAATCTAAAGAAAAAAATAAATAAAACAAACTCATAGATTAAGAGAACATTTTGATGGTTACCAGATGGAAAGGAAGTTGTGGGGTAGATGAAAAGGGGGAAGGGATTAAGAAGTACAAATTGGTAGTTATAAAATAGTTATTGGGATATAAAGTATAGCATAAGGAATACAGTCAATAATATTGTAATAATTATGTATGGTGTCAGAGGGGCACTAGATTTATTGGGGTGATCACTTTGTAAGTTATATGAATATCTAATCATTATATTGTACACCTGAAACTAATATATCATCCAATTCAATTCTTTTTAATTATAAAAAAGAATTCAAAAAATGATATCAATAGAATAATGAAGCTATACATTTTGACAACAGAAAAATTCTGAGATGTCCTAAATCAAATTACAGCAGACCAGAGAGTGGGAAGACATGGAGTTAATCAGTTAGCAGAGTCGCAAGCAGAAACCAACAAAAGAGTGCTCACATTCCTGAATGTATGCTGATACTTTGAATTAACTTCCAGGCAGCTATTTCAACACTTATCTGAAAAGGATTAACCAACCACCAGACTCCACTGCATCCTACTAATGCACGATCTTTCCAGACCATTGCCCATCACCAATTCAAAAGCAGCAAACATTTCTTCCTTATGGACTATTCACCTATCCCAGAACTAGCCTTGCTTCACTTTTTCCTATCATTCTCTCCCCTCCCCTCCTTATCTATAGCCAATGTAAATTCTTTCAAAATAACTTACACTTTTCCTCCCTAAACTCATTGTATAAAAGAGCCCCCTCAGACTCAGCATGTCATCAAGACATTGTCTTCTCTATCTAGCCCTGCCACTGGTGGTTTAGATTTCATGTCCCAGGACCTAGTCCTTTTTCTGGCTAGCATATGGCTCAATAAACCCTTTCTTTCAGAAAAGCTTTTGGCCTGAAAGGTTTTTGTTTAACGATGTTCACTGGGGGAAGTAAAAAACTGCAAAAGAGCACAAAAAAAAAAATTAAAATCACCTGTAATCTGTCAACTAAAGTTAGTTGCCACCAATTCAACACCAAATAGGAGTCCTCAATTTGAGGTGTGGTGGAAGTGGGGACTTTATTCTGTGAAAAACAGCTCAACTGTGAAATAGCTTGATTGTGAAACGGCTTGGTTGTGAGACAGCTCAATCAAAGTAGCCAGGGCAAGGTGCCGCAGGCCAAGCGGCTCAGGTGAGGCCACTCAGTTAACAGCTTCAGTGTTACAGCTCCACTGTCACAGCTTTGGGCAGGGAAACTCAGTCTTCTATGGAAGCTAAAAATATGCTGTGTTGAGGAAGAGGTGAGGCTGGTTTATGTAAAGAAGAGTACCTGCCCCTGGTCCCTGATTGGTCCTTTATATGCAAATATGGACTCCAAATGCGCAGTTTGATTGGTCCAAATAGCACTGTTTTGAGTGGTCAGAATAGAGCTGCTCTGATTGGTTGGTAAAGATGCAAATGATATAGGCTTACAGAGCCCTGATTGGCTAGGGCAGGTCTTCAGCCCATTGGTTGGTTTACAAATGGAGGAATTCCTTTATGAGGGTTGGCTCAGATAGCAGGAACACAGATCAGGAGGCTTGGCAGCCCAGTCTGTGGCTTTTCCTTGAAGCTGGGGAGCATGAGAGGCCCCTATTTAGCAAAGGCTGTTAGACTATCTTTATCAATTTGAGTCCAATTTAGCCACCAGGAGTCTTTCTTAAAAGGCACATTTGTTCTTGGTTGGACAAATCCAACCACTTAGAGACAACACTGCTTACACTTTAGAATGCAGCTTTTTCAGCGATTTTCTATGCATTCAGATGTTTCTTGTCAAAGTGTGCAATTTTTTTAAGTTCCTTTTATTATGAATATTTTGTGTATCCTTTAAAAATTCAACATTTTTATTGTTATGTTGCATAATAGATTTAATTTTTATAGTTCATGATTTTTAAACATTCTATTATAAAAATTTTCACATATACAAAGTATACAGGATAATATACCCAAATGTAGTCATCACCCAGCTTCGACATTATAAGCATTATGCCATTCTTATGTCATTTGTAACTCTACTCATTTCCCACACCCCACTAAGATTTTAGTTTTTTAGGTAAAAATCACATACATTATAATGCCCATATCCTAGCTGTACAATTTTGAAAAATAGATAAATCTGTGTAACCCACATTGTTATCATATGAGCATCCTTCGTCTCCTTGAAAATTCATTCAGTACTCTCCACCAGATGCAACCACTATTACAATTTTTTTCAATTTGAATTAGTTCTGTTCCAAAACTTCATATAAGTGGAGTATGTAGTCTTTTGTGTTGGCTTTATTCACTCAACATAATGTCTGTGAGATTTATCCATGTTTTAAAATTTGTTCTATTCAGAAGTAAAAGTCCATTATGAATACACTACAATTTGTTTGGTCATTGTCCTGATGACAGGCATTTGTGTTGTTTCCATTTTGGGACTATTGTAAATAAAGCTGCTATGTTTTCTCCTATGTTTTCTCCTACAAGTCTTTTAAAGTTCCTTTGGATAAATACCTAAGAGTAGAACTGCTGATTAACAGTATAAGAACATGTTTAAGTTTATAAAATAAAACTACAAATCTGTTTTCTAAAGTGGCTGGACAGTTGTACTTTCCCTCTAGAAATACATGAGTGCTCTGGTTTCTTCACATACTCACCAATAGTTAGTTGGTGTTAGTGTCTTTTTAATTTTAGCTATTTTAGTAGATATAGTCTTAATTTGCACTTTGCTGATGACTAAAGATGTAGATCACTTCTTCATTTGCTTATTGACCAGTCATGTCTATCTGTGTAGAGTGTCTGTCTAAGTACTTCACACATTTTCAAGTTGTCTTATTTTTGTTGGTTTGTGGGAATTCCATTATTAATGTATGTATTGCAAATACTTTTTGTCTACTCATTTTAATGGTACCTTTCAATGAGCAGTTTTTAATTTTACCAAGTCACATTTATCAGTTTTCTTTTATGATTAATTTTTCTGTGTCCTACCCAAGAAACCTTTGTCTATTCCTATGTCACAAAGATATCCATTTATGTTTTCTTCTAAAGGTTTTATGGTTTAATCCCCAGTTCTTTTTTGTGTATGGTGTAAGATAGGGAACAAGATCTATTTTTCTAATCTGGACATCCAGATGTTCCATCACTATTTGTTGAAATAACTTTCTCATATTAAATTACTTTTGCACCTTTGTTGAAACCCAATAGACCATTAAGTATAGGTCTATTTTTGCTCTCAGTATCCATTTCATTGATATATTTGCCTGTCCTTATGCACCACATTATTTTAATTACTGTGATATTACTGTGATTTTTGAAGAAAAATAGTATAAGCCCTCCAGATTTGGTCTTCTTTATCAAGATTCCTTTCGATAGTCTAGGTCATTTGCATTTACATATAAATTTTATAGTCAGCTTATCAACTTCTATGAAAATGGCTTCTCGGGTGACAATTGATACTGAGATAAACCCATAGATTAATTTGGAAGAAATAGGCACCCTAACAATATTGAATCTTTCATATTATACCTTTTTATGTATTTACGTCTTCTCTAATTTCTCTCAGCCATGTTTTGTAGCTCTCAGTATAGAGGTTTCACCTCTGTTTATTTCTAAATATTTTATGGATTTGGATTCTACTGTAGATGGAATTTCTAAATTTCACGTTCTAATTATGTTGTTGTTGTTAGCATATAGTAATATAATTTATTTTTGCATATGGACTTGGTATCTTGAGACCTGGCGAAACTCACATATTAGTTCTAGAATGCTTTTAAAATTATTCCTTAGTATTTTCTGTGTAAACAATTATATCATTGGGAACACAGACCATTTCACTTATCCATTTCAATCTTTACACTTTACTTTTCTTGTCTTATAGCAATGGCTAAGCCCTCAAGGGTTATGATGAAAAGAATGGTGACAGCAGACATCCTTGCCCTGTGACCAATGTTAGGAAAAAAGTTTCAGTGTTGCACCATTAGTTATGATGTTAGTTGCAGTATTTTAATAAATGTCCCATTATGAGAAGTCTATTTCTATTCCTAGTTTGCTGACAATTGGGGTTTTTTTCATAAACAAATGTTAAATTATTTCAAATGCTTTACTGCATCTATTGAGGTGGTTATACTATTTTTCTTTAATGTGTCAATGTGGTGAATCGTACTTATTATCAAATGTTAAATCGACCTTGCATTTTGGGGATAATTCTCACTTGATCACAACGTTATTATATTCCTACATTGTTGGCTAATATTTTTTAAGCTTTATCGCATCTATATTTATGAAAAATATTGGCCTAAAATTTCCTGGTTTTATATTTTATCTGTCAAGTGTTGTATCAAGATTGTCCTGAGTTCAGACAAGTCACTGAGTTTTTTTTTCTTCCTTTGTATTCTGAAAGAGTTTGTATAAACTGGTATTATTATCTTCCTTATCTGTTTTGTATAATTCACCAGTAAAGCCATTGACACCTGGAGTTTTCTTTGGGGGGACACTTTTAGTAACAATTTCCATTTATTTGATAGATACATCACTATTCAGATTTTCTGTTTCTTCTTATGTTCATTTTTTAAATTGTATTTTCTAAGAAATTTGTTCATTCCGTCTAGGTTGTCAATTGTGTTGATAAAAAGTTTTCCAAAATATTCCCATTTATAATTTTGATGTATGTAGTTGCTGTAACAGTATTCTCTCTTCTATACCTGATATTGGTAATTGACATTTTCTCAATTTCTTGCTAGGGATTTATTAATGTTATTAAACTTTTCAAATAACCATAAATTATTTAGAAGTTTGTTGTTTAACTTCCAAATATTTAAGAATTTTCTAGATACCTATTGTCATTCTAACTTAATTACATCGTGGTCAGAAGCATACTCTACAAGACTTTAAATGATTTATAATTTGTTGAGATGATTTTTGGCCCAGGGTCTGGTCTATCTTGGTGAACATTCAACATGAACTTGGGAAAAGCATTTTGCATTTGTTGAGTATAGTGTTTTATATATATAAATTAGGTAAAAGTGACTTGTGGTATCGTTCAGACCTTCTAGTTTTTCTGTTAATGAGACAAACAAGTTAAAAGATCCAACTAAGATTGCAGGTTTGTTTACTTCTCCTTTAAGTTCTGTCAGATATTATTTCATGTATTTTGAAGCTCTGTATATACATTTATATTTGTTATGTCTTCCTGAAATACTGACCCTTTCATCATGATGAAATGGTTCTCTTATCTCCAGTAAATCTCCTTATCTTGATATTAACATAACTACTTCAGGTTTCTCATGATTAATATTTCCATGTGTAGTGAGTTAAATAGTGTCTCCTAAAAATTCATGTCTACCTGGAATCTCAAAATATGACCTTATTTGGAAATAGAGTCTTTGCAGATTTTAATTAAGGTAAAGATAAAGATGAGATCATATTGGATTAGTGGGGTCCTAAATCCAAAGAGACTGGTTTATAAAGGACAGAAAAGGATTCATAGGGACATAGGGAAGAAAACTAGTGAAGACAGGCAGAGATTTGAGCGATGCTGTCACAAGTCAATGATCTCCAGGAGCCACCAGAAGCTAGAAGAGTCAAGGAGGGCTTCTCTAAGGCAATGCAGGCCTGCCAACACCTTGATTTCTACTCCTGGACTCCAGAACTGTGAGAGAATGAATATCTATTGTTTTAAGCTTGTTCGATTATAGTAATTTGTTACTGCAGCATTAGGAAACTAATATACCATCATATACATTTTTCCTTTTTTTTTGCTATCAACCCATTTGTGTCTGTATATAAAGTGTGTGCTTTATAAACAGCATAAAGTGAGATCTTTTATTCTCTGCCTTCTAAGTGGAAAGTTTAGTCCATTTACATGTAATTATAAAAATGGTTGGATTTAAGTCGGCCATTTTGCTATTTGTTTTCTATTGAATTCATTTGTTTGTTTCCTTCTGTTCTTTCTTTGGGCTTACTTGAACTTTTTTTTCTTTTTGGCATTCAATTTTATTCTATTAGCTTTTTAGGTATCTTACTTTTCCTTATTTTTATTATGCTACTTTTCATTATTTTTTAGTGGTTACTCTAGGGCTGCATTGTACAAAATGGTTCCCACTAGTCATATGTGATCATTTAAATTTTAAATTTAAGTTAACTAAAATTAAATAAAATTAAAGTTTAGTTCTCCAGTCACAATACTCACATTTTAAGTACACTAAGTATGTGTAACTAGTGGCTACCTTAAAAAAAACAATGCAGATATAGAACATGTCCATCACTGCAGAAAATTCTATGGGTAACATATTACAAATCTTAGTACAATATCATGCTACTTTACATAAAATATTAGAACTCTGTGAGAGTATAATTCCTTTACACACCTTATCCTTTGTAACACTTTCATATATTTCACATATATTTCAGATTCATAATCATTCTATTTTCAGATCCATAATCATTCTTTGACATTAGAAATTACTTACTTATAACACCCAATGATTTGTGAATTAAAAATCACTCTGGATTAAAGAAAAAATGTTAAATTTAACTAACAGTGATATATAAACATTAAATATTTTATTTTAATTTATCTTATAGATCTAATTTTCTTATCATTGGTATGAAATTACAAGTGTTTAGAAAGAAATTGAAATGTGAGCAAAATGAGCAGAGCATTTTTTCCTAGGATACTAAGAATTATTTTTTCAGTTTACTATATAGGGTACCAATAGAGAACATTGTCTTCTAGTTCTTCTTAATGTGCTCATAAACGTGAGTGAATTCTCATTTAGATACATTTTATTTTATGTACTTAATTTTAAAAATCTGTCCTATATTTGTTTCTATTTTAAGCCAGCTTTAACATATAAACAAAAGGTTATCCATCTCACCTGATAGTAGTTAATAAAGTTTAGCAAATCAGTTATAACAGAAAAGGAATTGGTATATACCCTTCAGATCTCAGTTCAAATATCCCTTCCTTTGAAAGGCCTTGTCTGTATCATAAACAAATCCTCTCCCCTTCCAATTTAAATTGAACTTTCCCTTATTCTAGAGAACCCTGTTCTTTCTCTTCAGGGACTTATATAATTTGCATTATGTAATAAATATATTGATTTGCATTTAGATGGTTGAACATATTTCTACCTCACTAGTGTATAAACTCCACAAGGACCCATGTCTTTTGTCTCACCCAATACCAATCAGAATACCTAGCACATGGTAGGTGCTTGATAAATATTAAATAAATGAATGGATAAATGGAGGATGGATGTGTGACTGAATGGGAAAATGACAGTGATATTTAGTAACTTTTTCTGTTTTCCCAGATTTTCTATAGACCTCCTTTCTCCTACTACTCAAAGATCTAAAAGTACAGCATGATTTTGGCAAAAATTTGGGGATAATGTTACATCCAAAACATTACATGGTATATTTATTTGTTATTAACAGAGCCTTAAAATAAACATGAATTATGGATCTCACATTTATTTAAAATTTAATCAAATGTAATATTTACACCAAGTGCCAACTGGTACTGTGTAAACTGTGTAACATGCTGTTTTTTATTTAACAGGCCAAACTCCTGTGTTGATGGGACTTATATTTAACTATCGGTTGTAATATTCCATGTCATTTTGCTCGAAATTAAGGAATACATGTTACAGCCCAGTTCTCTTTTTTTTTTTAACCTAGTTGGAATTTTTATTAGGGTTGAATATATTGTTTAATTTGGAGAAAAATGATAGCTTTGCAATATAGAATCTTTCAACTCATAAGTATTACATATCTGTCCATTTAGGTTTTTTTCAATTTATCGCAATAGTTTCTTCGTTTTCTGGATCAAGATCTTACATATCTTTGTAATATAGTAGAGTTCTTAAAAGCTATTGAAATTTTCACCCATTGCAAAAACTCTATGAGATGACAGACATGAAGTGCGAGATAACAGAGAAAGTGGAAAGTGGCGACTCTGGCAGGTTTGTCCCTAAGAGGTCAGGAGAGAGGGCACGAGTCTGAATGGGCCTCTAATGCTCTCTGCACTATATGTATATTGGGGGTTAAAAAACAGGCTACAAAGTGTAATTTCATATTCTCGTTTTAACAAGTACAAATAGTATATGACAATTACAGGTGCTCATTTTCAATTTCTTAGTAAGTGGTAATTGTTGAAAATAATGCCATAGACCTCCTGATTTGGAGATTTTGTCGAGATCAAAGGTATAATAGTATTAAGGTAGGGATCAAAAAGTGTGCGGATGTGTGTGCTTGTGTGTAAGATGTGAGTTTGAAAAAGGAGCGTACAGGTGCAGAGATCTCAGGAGGTAATATATTCAGGAATGCAAACTCTTAAAGCTAGCATCTCTAGCCCTTCACTCGCCTTTCCGTTCTTATTTACCACTGTCCCAAGATCAAAGCCGCGGCAGGTTTTTAAGTACTGCAATGGCAGTTCTGGGTGGTGACACCACCGCCGCCGCCACTGCGGCACTGTCCGCAGCTGCGCGCTGGGCTTGGGCAGCAGTATTTACGGTATCCAAGACCCGCACGCGCGGCCTTGTCCACTGTCTTAGGGGCCGGCGGAGGCGGCAATATTTACGGTAACTAAAGATGGACCCGGCGGCGGCATTTACAGTAACGTAAACTGGCCAAGGCTGAGGTATTTACGGTAACGGAAGCCGACCAGTGCGGCCGTATATACGGTAACGAGGACCACTACGGCGGCGGTATCTACAGTAAGGGGGGCCGGGCTCGCGAAGGCGGGTCCGCGCTGCCGGCCCCTCATTTTATCAGGTGATCTCCAGCCCAGGCGGCCACCACCCCTTACGCCCGGCAGAAAATGCAAAATGGCCCTTCTGGGCAGTGAGGGGCCGTGGCCCTTGGCCTGGGCCCGCCGCGCGCCTGCCCTGGGTCCAGGCGCAGCCCCCTCCCGCCTCCGAACCGGAGCTCCGGCCTGAACCCCGCGTCAATAGGCCCCGCGCCCGCGCCGCGCCCACATGGGTCTGTGCTACAGTCTGCGACCGCTGCTCTTCGGGGACCCAGAGGACACCCCTCGCGCGGCCTCGGAGACGCCCGCGGAGGGCATGCGGCCCGGCCCAGCCCCGGCCCCGGTGGCTGGGGAAGACGCGGCCCGGACCCCAGCCCCTCGGGGCGCCGGCCAGAGCCCTGCTTGCTCGCGGCCCAAAGCCGACCCGAAGAAGGAGCGGCGGCGTCGCCCGGACCAGCTGCGCGCGGAGGAGCGCGAGGCCGAGCGGGAGGCGAGGAAAGTGAGTCGGGACATCGACCGCATGCTCCGCGAACAGAAGCGGGATCTGCAGCGGACGCACCGGCTCCTGCTCCTGGGTAGGTGCGGCCAGCGCCCGGACTCACCCGGCGCTCGCGACCTCAGGGAGGGACAGCCCGGGCCGGTCCCCGAGGGGAGCGCCACTGTCATCCCTGCATAGGGTGGGCGACGCTCGCAGACGGGATTCAGACGGGGCTGTCAGTCAAATCCTGCGCGGAATGATTTTTGTCCTGACAATATTTACTTCTGTGATTTGGAGGAGAACACGCTACCCAGTTATTTTGCTCTTTTCCACACCGCTGTTTTGGCCAGTCGCTCACTTATGACTAATTAATGAGTTTCTCTGGGAATTTTTCCTCCTCAATTGATTTATTTCCACAGTATGTAATCCGCAGGGATGGCTAACTCGAGCATCTCATTTCCTGCAGCAGTAGTCATGCTGCACTTTAAGAACACAAATGAAAG
This sequence comes from Pteropus medius, assembly GCF_902729225.1. Classification (NCBI taxonomy): domain Eukaryota; kingdom Metazoa; phylum Chordata; class Mammalia; order Chiroptera; family Pteropodidae; genus Pteropus; species Pteropus medius. Next base: position 49,354,024 of record NW_024340849.1, read on the forward strand.
TAGATTTATAAGGCCTTTTAGCTTAACCACAAAGCTTTTATTCCAATCACAGAATAATAGAGTTGGTAGGTGTGTCTTGTTCCCTTTCAAAAAATGACTTCAGCAGCTGAAGATATGGCACTTCTATTTCATTGAGTAAGTTCAACTCTGGTGTTCTCAGACTGTTTGCTCCTTTTTCAGAAGCAGAACAACGTGGCAGGCTCCCCAGAGTTGTTAGCTGGTGCTAACTGCATGCAAGAAAGTGGGCACAAAATCACCAGGGTTTGAAAGTAATAAACTGGTATCTGGTTTGCTAGTATTTTCTTACAGCTTCGGCTGTAGCAAACATAATAGTTCTACGAGTTAACAACTGGAAAACATTTCCCATGCAGTCTAATGTAGAATCAAAAAATCATGAATTTTTGGTGCTACTTGTTGCCTTTTAAATTGTAAGGCAAAAAAAAAAAAAATTAAGATATGGAATTTTGATCCAAATTTTGTGAGATATAAAGAATAATTGTTCAATTCTGTACTCTGCTGTGTGAAGGGAAAGAACCTATTCCATGACTTAAGATCCCTGCTTATAAATGAATGTGACTTTTATTTAAGATCTAGAGAACAATTAAGTCTTCAGTTTGGAAGTGCTCACCCATTGCAAGAATGAATAATTAAAACAACACAAACCTAGCTTCTGTAACCTGGTGAAATATCTGAATTCTAAGGTAAAAGGAAATTTTGCAGGAGAAACAAAGAAGAAAAAATAAACAAACAAGCAGGTTGCCTGAAAAGGGCAGCAGACCAGATCAGAAGCAGAGTTTGCATCCACAGTGCTCACTTCTAGAATATAACAATGCAATGTTTCCAGAAAATACTGCACAATTCTGAAAATACTGAATTATAATCCTAGAATTTCATACCTCATTAAACCATTGTTTGTGTGAGAGAATAAAATAGATTTTCAGCTATGCACATGCTCAAAGTATATCCCCACCCACATAATTTCCTAAAAACGAAAATTTTTTTCCAGCCTAATTTTTTAAATGTGTCAGATTAAAATAAAAAGGAAGAAGATTGTGGTCTCAAGAAATAAGAGAATAAATAAATAAGCTCTAGAGTTGTGGTGATATATTGTTGTTTTAATGTGAACGTATAGTTGAGCAGAAGTGGGTTTCTTTTTTAAATAAAAGGAATGTGAAACAGAAAATGCTTGAGATATATAGAAATTAATAAACTTATAATTCTGTGAAAGAGAACTGGGAGATAAGACCTAAAGAGTGGACTGGTGAGCTCCAAAGAGCCAACTTCTTGCAACACAGGTTGAAAAACTCTTTAAAGACCTTATTTCATAGCCTAACATAGCTTGTATATCAACATCATATCTGAAATGACAATGAATCAAATGTCTCACTTGAAAGGGAAAGTGTATCTTCTACCCAATGAGGTCAATAGTATAACACTGTTACATCAGGTGGGCATTGTTTATCAGCTTTTGTGTAGATTTGAATTAAACTCAGAAAGATTCCTGGTTTTATTTGAATTTAGAATGGATTTAGCTGGAAATCATTGAATCAGAAGCCTACTTACAGACCATTAATATCCTCAAATGCTTGCTTCTGCTGCCATTGTGTTTGTTTAATAGCCATTTATCTCAGTTACTAAGCCCATTCTCTTACTTCTTCTGGAAATGCGCATTGGGGGACAGAGAACTCACAGGTTCAGGAAGGACACACTTGCTTCAGGGTACTTCCTTATTCCATGCCCACTGGTCTTGGGTTAGTCCCGTCTTCCAAGATGGTATTTCCTCCAAGAGACCTGCCCAGCGTCCTCCAGTGGGAATAGATGTTTAATTCCCTTGTGTCCATATTGAATTTTATATTTGCACCTCTCGTATAGCACTTTGTTGCAGTCTTCATGTGCTCTGGTTCCTCCATGGGTTCATTCTGATGACCGAGCTTCGTTTCCTGCACAGGACTAGAAACCTGTGTACCCCACATCATGCAAAGAGCACTAGAGTCTGGGAGGGCTTCGTGGCAAGAGTGACATGGCTCCATTTTAACTTTCAGATGGAGCATTCTTTCAGGCATGGGGTGGCTGGTAAATCCAAGGAGTACAGGAGTAGGATGTGGATAAGGTGAAAGTTCCAGTTAGAAGGCAACAGATCCAGAAGGGCTCATGGATTCTGAACTAGAATAGTGTAGTAGGAATGTGGAGGGAATGTGCTTAGAGAAGTGGAAGGTGGACAGTGGGGCGGAATTCTCAGATAACTCACATCTGGATATGAGCTGTGTGTTTGTCGACTTGACTGGCCGTACAAAATGCCACAATGACTTAAACTAGCGGTCCCCAACCTTTTGGGCACCAGAGATGGGTGCTGCTATAAGAATCTAATGCCTGATGATCTGAGGTGGAGCTGAGGCGCTGATGCTAGCGCTGGGGAGTGGCTGCTAATACAGATGAAGCTTCATTGGCTCACTGGCTACTCACCTCCTGCTGCGCAGCCCAGTTCCTAACAAGCCACAGACCAGTACCAGTCTGCGGCCCCAGGGGTTGGGGACCCCTGGCTTGAACAACATTTATTTTCTCACATTTCTGGAGATTTGAAGTCCAAGATTGAGGTCTATCAGGACTGGCTTCTGGTGAAGCCTCTCTCTTGGACATAATTCAGTCCAAAACTCACATAAAAACAGTGTATGCTCTGTCTAAAAGGGACAGCAGATCCTAGCTTCATCCTCTTGTTGCCTTGGGAGAATGCAAGCCCAATGTCGCCAGGTCTTATGAATTACCAGAATAAGATGAAAATGCCCATTTTTATTTGAAAACTACTTATTTTTAAGCATTGCCTAAATTTAATAAAACACAATTTATGTGACTGATAAAATCAGGCTGCTCCTTATCTCTGTTCTATCTTCAGCCACACAGACATTTATACAGGTTGTACACTGAGCTCCAGGGACAGCAGCTCTGGGTCAATACCAATTAAAAGCGCAGTTGACAAGGCTGGGTGTGAGATCAAAATATTTACCCAAACAGATATTGCAAGCGAAGCTACATTCACCATTCTTCTAGTGAATTTTTCTGACACTGAACTCATGGAGTCATAATATAATAGATGCCACTGATTCTTCTTCCACATCTCTTATTGACCATGACATAAATTTCCTGTTCACTACTATATGACTGGAGAAGAGTCATCATGTACCCCTAACCATTTAATATTTTCCTTTTTCCAGATAATTGTTCAAATTTAAAATGGCCAATTATGGGTAGGATTCCTGTTTTTCGCTTTACTAAATTATTTCTTGTTGTATTTTTTGTGTTTGGTATTTCTCTTCCAGGAATACATTTTGAGAAGGAAGCAATCTCTTTGAGACAATTATTGCTTTTCTTTTGTATTTGGCTATTAGTATAAAACAGAATGCTGGAATGACCTCTGTCTGTGTCTTTAGTTTCTCCAATTGGAAGTTCTTGGTGCAGTCACAAAAAAAAAAAAAAAAAAAAACAAAAAAAAAAAAATGGGAATATTCTCTAATGTGAGGTTTTGAACATTTTTTAAAAATAAGTGTCTTATTTTCTTGATAGTAATGCTTTCAGTGACCTAGACAGCAGTTTCGAGGTGTGCAGTAGACTTGGGCTGTGTGGACATCTAGGACACATTCTCATCAGTCTACTGCTTTCATTTGACCACAACAGCCTGCTGCAGCACTTTGGCTGTTAAAATCAGAAATCCCAGATACTCTGGCTGTGCCTTTTTTAAAGTCACAAAAGCATAACACTTCCTCCCAACCTCGGAAGAGGATGTACTGCAGTTGTTTTAGTCAAAACTTCTATATCATTCTCTTATATATACTATTGCTACAATTTTATAGATTTGAAGTGGCCATTGTTTACATGAAGCCAGATTTCATCCCAGGAATTCAGGTTGTTCTTTGACCTGTCTAAACACTGAAAGTTCAGAGCCCTCTTCAAAGCCATTCTCTTTGTCTTGTATCTTCGTCAGCTCGGTGGCAATAACAAAACACCACAAACTCCATGGCATAGCCAAGACATTTATTTTCTCACAATCCCAGAGACTGGAAAGTCTAAGATCAAAGCTCAGCAACATTTGGTGTCTGTGGAGAGCTCCCTTCCTGGCCTGCCTTCTCATGTGCCTTCACACAGCGGAAAGAACGAGCTCTGGTCTCATTATTATTAAGACACCAATCCTTATGATTGATGAGGCCAGTCATAATGAGGCCTACCCATATGGCCTCATTTAACCTTAATTACCTCTTAAAGACCCTCTTTCCACATAGAGTCACATTGGAATCAGGGCTTCAATATATGTATTTTAAGGGGACACAATTCAGTCCATAGCAACTGGCAAACCCACTCATGTTTATACTGATGATTAGTACTGGCCCTGAATAGTCTCAAGTTAGATGTCAAATATTGGTGATTAAGTGTGTCACTGGAATATATGACAATTTTGTGAATGCTCTCAAAATTTTGAAATATGCTTATGACCCAGTAAGAGATGCCAAGGACCATGGTGGTTAAGAACATGGCAGTGGAGTCAGACTTTGTTTGAAATGCCAGCACTCCCATTTACCAGATATGTGAATGTAGGTAAACCTTTCTGAGCTTCAGTTTCCATATCAGTAATAATCTCAATGTCACATGCTTACTGAGAAATTAAGTGAAATTAGTTAAAATAATGTATATGAATTTACTTAGCATAGAAATTAGCACATGAAAACCACTCAGTAAAGTGGTGTGATCTCTGAATCCTATATTCAGCCAAACCAGTTCTCTCTGTGGGACCCATACTCTGAATTGTAAACTAAATGGTAACATGAAATCACACAATCTAAAAAAGCTAATCCTGTTCCAAACACACAACCACTGTGTAATGGAGCCGGGATTCAAATCCAGGCAATCCAGCTTCGCTGCACAAAATTGGCAAATGGCTGAGTGGCCAGCTGGAGACAGCTGCAATGGTCCAATCAAGATATGTGAAGATATGGACATAGGCAGATATAATAATGACAGACAGGAAGGAAGGAACAGACGTAATTGTGAATGTAGGCAAAATGGAATCTAGAGAAACTGGTGACCAAAGAGTTGGAAGAAAAGAAAAATGTCGGGGGTGGGATTATCAGTGAATATTCTCCACTGTGAGGTTTTGAAGACAGGTAAAATAGAGATTCCTCATAACAAGGAATTTTAGAGGAAGAGGCAGGTGGGTTGAGAGAGCAATTCCCTTTGGGATGTGTTGAAGGTGAGACAGCCAAGAATATCCAGTAGGCATGTCCGGGAAGCAGTCGGGTGTCTACTGTGGGTGTGGAGCTCAGGGAGCTTGCTGAGCTGGAGACGGACATGCAGGAATAACCCACTGACAATGGGTCCTGGAGTAATGGGCAGCCACCCTAGGAAAATGTGCAGAGAGAGAAGAGAAGAGGGCCTAAGAACAGAAGAACATAGAACTCCAACCTTTCAGAGGAATGTTGGAGGAAGAAAAGTATGAAGAATAACAAAGATAGCTGGGAGAAGCCAAGAAGAGAAAGAGTTTTGGGAAGAAGGGAGTCGTCAGCAATTTCGGCTGGGAGTTCTTGAAGGACTGAAAAGAAATCCACTGGGTTTGCCAGTTCATGGAATGGCAGACGCAGGAGGCTGAAGGTTGTAAACGATGTGGAAACTATGAAGCAGTCATGGTGCCAGTTCTTGGGAGGACTTTGGCTGTAAGAAGAAAAAACAGCTGTGACCATACCTTTCAAACTGCCTTGTGGAAAGTTTAGAAAGGTAAAAATGCAAGTTTAGAAACTAGAATGGTGGTTACCTCCTGCAGGTGAAGAGAAAAAGGGCGGGAGAGGAATTATCAAGTGTTTCCACTCACATGGGTTCCTAATAAAGCAGCAGTCCCCAACCTTTTGGCACCAGAGACCCGTACTTCTATGAGAATCTAATGCCTGATGACCGGAGGTGGAGCTGAGGTGATGCTAGCGCTAGGGAGCGGCTGCAAATACAGATGAAACTTTGCTCACAAGCCCACTGCTCACCTCCTGCTACGCAGCCTGGTTCCTAACAGGCTGCAGTCTAGTACTGGTCTGCAGCCCGGGTGTTGGGGATCCCTGTGATAAAGGATCGGTTTATTTGACCCTGGTCATGAGTCTGCTCTTGAAGCATTCTGGTGTGTAGACAACCTCAGTTCCTCTACCACAAGTAACTTTCCTGTTGACGATGTCACACAAATTTGTAATTCCAAGTGAAATTCTTCAACAGCAAGCAGAGTTTTCAGTTAAGATCAAGAGATCTAGCAAATTCTATAGCTAATTAAGTTAGTCTATGAAAAGTTTCTAAGTATAAGCATTTTTAAAGGTAAGACCTAGGTACTATGGCCTAAAATCAGCTCATGACGTTGAAACTAATGATCAGGAGATTATAAAAACCCCACTACATAAATAAATAAATGAGAATAAACAAAGATCCCTAAATGACTGTTCTTTACCTCACAGCATCAAGAATAATTTATTCATGTCTAAATTTATTGTTATTATTTTAGTTAATTTGAAACTGAAACAAACTGTTTAACAAAAAGAAAGGAGAATTAGATCCTATCAACTGAAGCAGTGACTCTACTAATGTTTAGGGGTCAGGTGAAAACTGTCCCCTGTTATTTTTAAATTACCTTACAGGCAGAGCACAGGGGATTTGGTGGGGGGGGGGGGGGTGAAACTACTCTGTATGATACTATAATGGTAGATATATGTCATTATACATTTGTCCAAATCCATAGAATGTTCAAAACCAAGAGTGAACCATATTATAAATATGAATTCTGGATGATAATGATGTGTCAATGTAGGTTTAACAAATGTACCACTCTAGTGGGGGATGTTGGTATTTGGGGAGGCTGTGGGGGTGGGGAGGCAGAGGGTATAGGGGAAATCTCTGTACTCTCCACTCAATTTTGTCGTGAACCTAAAATTGTTCTTAAAAAATTTTTTTTAAGCCCTTGCTAGGAAAAGAGAAAGACTTTTATCCCTGAACTAGGCTCTGAGAGGAAGAGCTGATGGGAAGAAGGGTGTTGGGTTCCTCTATGAGTGGATGGATCTCAGGGCCACAAGCATCAGGCCTTCCCCTTAAAAAGCCCGAAAATTTGACCAAGTCAGGAAAGATAGTGTGCTGTTATTGAAAGCTGTGGTTTATGAATTAAAAAGCATCACTTAAAGACATTTCCAACTTCAGTTCTAGGGGGTAAATTATTCTCAACCAAAAAGGCTGGCACTGTAATTCTAACACCTCCTTGGTGCTGGTGAGTCATACCCTCCCTTGTACCTCCAGCCTCCCCTGCATCTGTTCTGTAGCCCCTCCCATCTCTGTGCCTTCATCAGGAGGAGTCACATCATCACGATGCCATTGCTGTTACAAGGGTCACACCTAATGCCACCGAAGACACAGAGGACATTGGGAGCACCCCCACCAAGCCTCCTGCTACTCATTTCACTTGCCTTGGGGGGGAAAGGAAGATGCACACTGTCAGTGAGTAAGTGTTGGCCACTGTAGAGCTGCTGACTACTAGAGGAAGGGCACCAAGTACCACTGCTCAGTTTTTCTTTAATCTCAGCAGAGGAAACATAGGGAAGGCCTGTATCTTCATACCTTTAATTAACGTTCACTTGGTGCGTTCTTTTGTAGTTGAAGAGTGAGTTTTTCACTCTGGGGAAGTGGAATACAACCTAAAAGTCTCCTGGAGAAAGCTCAGAAAGGACATTTGGTACAACAGAACAAGGAGCAGGTATATCTATACACTGAATTGCTTCTGCTCACCAACCACAAACACTTCTTTGAGAGCCTGCTATGTGTCAGGTGCTTCTCTGGGTGATATGGAGATGCCAAAGGGTAAAGGACACTGTCTCAGCCCCAGGGAAGTTCACATTGATGTCGAAATGACATGAACCTAAAAAAGAAATGGCGGTGTGAGTGTGCATGTACTAACGTGACAAACTGCAACAGTACAGGTCAATAATATTGCAACTCTCTACGTGGAGATTTCTTTATAACATGACAGGCACCCCTTTTCCTTAGGATGTGTTATTGGTGGGGAAGTACAGGGAGGGTAGAGACTTAAATGCTCAGAGGAATTTTGATGTTTGCATGTAAATGCATAATGCTATTATTGACCCTGGTGGTAAACTCTCAGCAGAAGCATCGGAAACCTGCTGGGAGCTCACACCTGGCAGCCTGGTTTCTCTATTTATCAAGGAGCCCTGGAAAGAACCCAGAAGGAAGCCCAAAGTACCCACAGCTCTCAAGATGTGGCAGAGACCTGGGGTGCTTACTAAATAGGATTAACAGTTCTAGAGGATGAAGAAAGTTTGAGCAACAGTATGTGGAAGTTTCAAATAGGAAGGAGATTGCTCCTTTTATCTTCGGCCATTGAAGTGCTCCACAAATCAATATTAGAAACTGCATTTTATAAATTACGCCATCATGGGAGACTGACGATAAATAAGCATAAAAGAAAAACATCAAGTTTATCGTTTTTTAAAGAAATTATTCATTGTGAAATTCAGGAGCCGCTATTTGGTCCCCCCAAAACTGTCTACTCTAAAGCATGAACACTCTGTTTATTTACTATTGTTATAAGAACATCAAATTTTTCTAAGTTCTGATTAAAGTGGTTTTAAAACATTTGTGGGACAGGAAGAATAGCTAATTCAGAGTCCAAGCATCAGTTATTCTTCCTTGTATAGCAGTATGTAAGGAACTTTTGACAGCAGAGTTCTAAATTAGCTCTCGTTTGATGGTTGAAAAGGAAGTAACTGTAAGAATAAGTGCCAAGCTGCAGCGCAGAGCCTTTATCTGGTGGCAGAGAAGCGATTACTTCCTACAGGAACTCCCAGGGACACACAGAGTGAGTTTGCATCTCCCAGCTGGGAGGTCAAGCAATATTTCAGACTCTTCTTTTCCCATAAGTGGCTTCTTAGTAAAAGGCATCTGGTCAGAAATATGAGGCACCCACGTGTACCTAGACCCAAGTGATATTTCCTCGTCAGGGCAAAGACCGTTAGCTGGAGATAGGCCAGCTACTGAAATCTATAGACACAAAACTCACCTTTTTGAAGCAACAGAGCAAGACTCGGAAAGCAGATATGGGCTGAGGGAGGGAGTGGGACAGAAGGAGAAGGGGATGCTGATCCAGGGACAGCTTAGGCCTTACCTTCCCTGAGGCCCCAAGGCCTGGTCAGCCTTAGAGGCCGGTGTAGACAAACTGCAAGCCCACAGCCACCTGAGAAAGAAGCCTAGAAACAAAAGCAAAGCCATAAGATGCAAATCAATCAACTGTTCGATTTGAGGAGCAACTCCTATGATCTGAAGGATGTGTCAGTGCTGTGTGTTTGTTAATTCAATCACAGGCAATGACACCTGCTACATGCCAGGTTCTGCCCAGGGTGTCAGTATATGAGGCTATCCTCAGGAACTCACAACCTTGTATAAAGACAAGGGCATAAAGCAGTCATCGTGACACAGCATGATGCATAGGGGACAGAGAGTCAGTGTGCCTGAAAAAGAAGGGAAGGCAGGGCAGAGGAGCCTTGTAGGGGGAGGCTCGTGTCTCCCAAATTACTCTCTCACTGAAAAATCAAAACACACTTGAAGAATATATTTCTGTTTCTAAAGGTGCAAAGTTTGTTTTTTTGTTTTTGTTTTTGTTTTTGTTTTTTGAGGGGTTTATTGTAAAACAGCATATTAAGGTTCCACTTAAAGCAAATAGAAAGTGAACACTCAGCACCTTTTCCATAATTGCATCAAAACTCTGCATCTGAGGAAAGCCTATCTGTTCCAAGTCCATGTCAAGTGTGCCCTAATTTACTTATGTGAACTTACTGCGGAATATAAGGGAGCCTCTCACTCACACATGCTCTCTCTTTCTCTCGCTCTCATTCTCGCTCTCTCTAGCTGTGTGTGTGTGTGTGTGTGTGTGTGTGTGTGTGTGTGTGTGTGTGTGTTACTATAGGTTTTCACTGTACAAAGAAATTCAGCGTGCTGAAAAGAATCAGTAAAATGCCACAGGGAAAACAATCGTTTAATGTCTTTCTTTCCTTCTTGTGCCAATAAGGAACAGTTACACAATTCTTTATCTCTGAAATTATTTTAGCTGCTACTTTATTTTAGAATTACTTTTTAATGTAATAACATATTGAACATCAACTGTTGATAAGTGCTGCGTAGAACTAAAAAGCATTCAGAGTTGCCATTGGTCTAATAAACTTTGCTGTGCCTAATGGAGAAGGTTTATTGAATATTCAGATCCACTTCCCCCTCTTGGGCTAATGGTATTTTCTCAGAAGAAACTGTTCCCATCTGGGCTTGAGAACAGTAATGATTTTGTAACAGGAAAGCGGGGCCAGAGTCAATGGTCTCAAAGCGGGGCAGGACATTCTGATGCTCCCAGCCTGCAGGCAGCACGGAACTGCACATGGAACATTGCATCCTGCAGAACACTGAAACACTGATATACTTAATCCTTCATGCTAACCAAGAACAATTTTATCAACCAAAAGCATCCACACACCATATGTACACAACATACAGTTACTTCTGTGCGTACACTGTGGAAATACACGAAGAACGCCCGAATGAGAGCAAGCAGAGACTGTTTATTCAGACTTTGCTGTAGCAGGAGTCAGCCACCGTCACTTGATCTGGCAGACTCAAAGATAGGCAGAAGAGTGGGAAAGCTTTTTAGTGGAAAAAAGGAAAAGCTTCAGGTGTGTCCTGAGTGACAGCTGTTAGTGTGGGGAAACTGTAGGTGGGCTGACTAGAAGCAGGGCATCCTGCCTGATTGGTTAGGAGTACGTATTTTCTTTCTCCAGGTGGTCCTGGAGGTGGAAGCAAAAATTAGGGAAGCTGCCAGTTATTACTCAAGTCCTGGCCATTCGGGTCCAGCTGTTACATGAATTACTGTTTGACTTCCTGGACTGGTTGCTAGAGATAGTGGTCTCAGTTTTTACACTGGTTACTGCAGATGGTAGGTTGGCCTTCTTGGCTGGTGGCTGCAGGTTGTGGGTCAGAGTTCGATTTTTACATACGTAGAGGCATGGTCTGATTATACGTTCAGTGTCTCTGCACATATCCGTGAAGAACAGTCATTTGAATCAGCAGAGAACCCCTGATTCACAGGCTCTGGAACGGGCTCCAGGGCCAAGACCTGTCTAAAATTCTGGCTCTCTCTCCTCTGGAACATTATTTAGCACTTCTAAGATCCTTTTCCCTGATTATAACATGAAGGTGAGAGTACTTTCCGGAAAGATTGTTATGCAAATTGAATGAGGTGAAGCACCATGACACAGAGCAGGGTCTGGTGACTCTGTTTTCCTGCCTCGCTATTCCTGTTGTCCCCCAATTCACACTGATATATCAGGTCTGGCATGTTATTCCCAGAAACTCCTGTACTTTAACGAGACAAAGCCTAGGTTCGATCTCAAGAAACATCCCAGAGTTGTGGGATTTTTTAGGGTGCCTCCAGTGCCAGCAACTACACAAATCACCAAATAAATGAAGATAGGCTATTAGTTTCTCCCACCCTTTCTGTAAACACTTCTCTTCCTAGGTACCTGCCCACGAAGCACCTCTACTGTGTTCTGTCATTGCTGTCAGCTGAAGGGTAACTAGTGAGCACAAGGATGGCTGAAAGGGTTGTGATTTTAAATGACTTGCTCAGGAAGGTTTCATTGAGAAGGTGGACATTTGCACCAGGGCCTGATGGAGATTAAAGAAAGGACCAGGTTAACTATCTGGAGAAGAGCATCTCAGGATATGGAGAGGCAAGTGAAATGCCCTGAGGTTTGCTTGCACCTAGTGTGTTCAAGAAATAAGCCACGGGCTAGTGGCCAACCATGTAGGAACATAAAAGGCTCTAAAAGGACTTCGGATTTTACTCTGGATATTTGTGATAATCCAAATAGCTAGCGGAGGCTTGGGATGGGGTGGTAGTAATGGAGTAATGAGAAGCAATCAGGGTCTAGATAGATTTTTCAAGGCAAATTAATAATTTGCTGATAAAGTAGATGTGGGTACGAGAGAAGGCAGAGTCAAGGGTTATTGTTGGGGGAGGGGGTAGAACTAAAATTTATTCAGCACTTCCTGTACACAAAACATTATGAGGCTGTCATAATATGTGAGGCTGTAATATCTGAATTGTATAATTACTGAGAAAAATCTCACAATTTAAACTCAGACACCAGTCACTGGTTGTTGAGGACTGAGGAGTAGAAGTGTTTGATTTGCATTTTTTGAAACTTAGCTTCTTTACATACTTCAGAGAAAACTGACACCAGCAAAGGACGTGAAAGAAGTATCACAACAACCAAGGATTACACAGAAACATTCCAATTCAGTCAGGAAAGAATTCCTATTCTTCTTAAGAAAAAAAAAAATTGAGTTACTTACTTTCCTTATCTGTAAAATTAGATCATGACCAACCTGATAGGACATCTTCGCCCCTGTGTAGAGAGGTGGAGAACAGCGATGTGGGAGCAGAGGACCCCCCCTGAAGCTTGCAGCTGCAAGGCTGGGAAATTTGTAGATCAGACTGCGGGCCAGGAGTGAGCTATGCTGAAGTGATAACCCAGAAGTCCTCGTGGGAATTCCTGGCTACGTGCGCATGGCAGGACACGATTTGTGGGCCTCATAGGAACCCCTGTGCAGGGCTGAGGCTTCACTGCAGTACTAGGTGGAAACATCCTCAGAGCACACAATCTGCAAAGCATTTGTTTCTAGAACATAAGAAGGAATGCTACAGACTGAGGGCAAAAGACTTAAAGCAGACGTTTCACAAAAGAAGATATATGAAGAGCCAGTAAGCTGCCAACATCTCTAGTCATCAAGGAAATGCAAATTAAAGAGCAGCAATTCATACCCACGCGGGGCTGGAAGATTGAAAATACCAAATGTTGACAAAGATGTAGAACAGGAATCAGCAAACTTTCTCTATAAGGGACAGATGGTAAATAGGTTGTTTTGTAGGCAGTAGGATCTCTGTGACAGCTACAGCATCTCTGCAAATCAACTGTATACTTAAGATCTATGCATTTTACTGTGTGTAAATTTTACTTCTTATTTTTCTTTTAAAAATAGTATCTGGCATTCAGTAAAGGTTTAATAAATATTTTCTATTTTTAAAACGATTTTTTAATTAATAATATTTTTTTCAGTTATAGTTGGCATACAATACGATATTAATTTCAGGTGTACGACATAGTGATTAGACATATATATAACTCACAAAATGATCACCCTAATAAATCTAGTGCCCCTCTGACACCGTACATAGTTATTACAATATTATTGGCTATATTCCTTATGTTATACTTTCTATCTCTGTGACTATTTTGTCACTACTAATTTGTACTTCTTAATCCTTTCACCTTTTTACCCACTCCCTCAACCCCTCTACCACCCACAAAATGTTCTCTGTATCTATGAGTTCGTTTCTGTTTATTTTGTTCTTTAGATTCCACATATATGTGCAATCATGTTGCATTTGTCTTACTCTATCTGACTTACTCCACTCAGCACAATACCCTCTAGGTCCATCATGCAACATCTTTTTCCATCCCCTTACTTTTAGTCTGCATGTGACTTTTAATCTGAAGTGAGTCCCTTGTAGGCAGCATATATATGGGTCTTGTTTTCTTACCCATTCAACCATCCTGTCTTTTGATTGGAACATTTAATTATTTTTCATTTGAAGTACTCATTGATAGATATGTAGTTACTGCCATTCTTTATTTAGACTTTTGATACATATTTTTTTTCTTCTTAAAGAAGTCCCTCCAATATTTCCTGTAACACTGGGTTGGTGGTGATGAACTATTTTAGCTTTTTCTTGTTGGAAAGCCCTTTATATGTCCTTTGGTTCTACATGATAACTTTGCTGGGTAAAATAATCCTGGTTATAGGTCCTGGGTTTTCATCACTTTGAATATTTTGTGCCAAGCCCTTCTGGCCTGTGAAGTTTCTTTTGAGAAATCATCCAGTCTTATGGGTGCTCCTTTGTATGTAACTAATTGCTTTTCTCTTGTTGCTTTTAAGATTCTCTCTTTGAATTTAACCTTTGGCATTTTAATTATGATGTGTCTTGGTATGGATCTCTTTGGGTTCATCTTGTTTGGGACTAACTGAACTTTCTGGAACAGTATCTTTATTTCCCTTGCCAAGTTAGAGAACTTTTCCATCATTATTTCTTCAAATAGATTTTCAATTCCTTGCTCTCTCTCTTCCCCTTCTGGTACTCCTGTGATGCCAGCACTGTTACACTCAACATTGTCCCAGAGGCTCCTTAAACTATCTTCACTTTTTTGGATTCTCTTTTCTTGTTGCTGTCTTCTGCTACCCCATCCTCTATGTTACTGATTCAATCCTCCCTTTCATCCACTCTGTTGATTCCCTCCGATGTACTTTTCATCTCATATTGTATTCTTTTCTGACTGGCTCCCTATTGTGTTTTCCATCTCCATCTTTATAATTTTTATCTCTTTGTTAAAGTTCTCATTGAGTTTATCTGCTCTCCCCTAAATTCCTCGAGCATTCTTATAACCAGAGTTTTGAATTCTGCATGGTATATTGCTTGTCTGCATTTTGGCGACTTCTTTTTCTGGAGCTTTGTTCTAGTCTTTCATGTGGGACATGCTTCTTTGTCCATTTTTGTTGCCTCCCTGCATCCATTTTTATGCATTAAGTAAGGCTCATAAGTGTCCTGGTCTTACTAAAGTGGCTTTATGTAGTAGGTGTGCTCTGGGGCCCCTTGGCACAGACCTGGGAGGGGTCCAGCTCTGCAGGCCAAGTTCAGCTGCAGCCTGTGCATCTCTGGGGCCATCTAGTAAGAGTCACCAAACAATCCGCATATGGCTGCCACCTGTGCTGGGCTCATAAGTGCCTCGAGGGGCCAAGTCAGAAATCAAGGTCAGCTGCCACAGATTGCGGGGCTTGGGGCTGCTCAGCAAGAGGTGCAGGGCACACTGAGGCCAAATGCTGTTTCTTTGGGTATTGTGAGCCCTTGAGAGATTTTATGAAAATTCACAGCAGAGGCCAAGACAGCCTATTTGTATGGAATAAATCATTAGAAGTGGCTTGGGTGGGCCCACAAGTTGGGAGAGGTGGATTCTCAGGGAATCCCCTGCATGGAACAGCCTGTGTTATCCAGGTTGATGGTGCCTGTATTTGCAGGCTGGGAGTGGGGAGAGCTCAACAGAAGAACAGTGGCTTCTGCCTGCACCTCTGTCATGGAGCAAGCCACCCCTCCAGCCCTCACCCTGAAGCCTAACAATTCAGCTCCTCCCCATATGTCCCTGGCACCCCTCGAGCAGCTGCCCCAGTGCTGGAACTCAGAGTGAATGAGTCTGTCAGTGAGTAAGGCCAGATGTTAAAATTATTTCTAACTGGTATTTGTTCCTGTCCCAAGACTTTTCCCTTTAAGAGAAAAGTTCTACTTCCCACAGCCCTCCATCTCACTTGGCCACAACATCCGCTGGTTTTCACAGCCAGAGGTTATGGGGACTTCTCTTCCTGGCACTGGAACCCTGGGCTAGGGAGCCCAGTGCGTAACCAAAACCTCTCTCTCCTCAGGTAGGGGAGGTGACTCTGCAGCCAAGATAGCCCTCCCAATTCTCGATCACCACATATAGTTGTGGGACCAGGCCATTTGGCGTCTCCGCCCCTCCTACCGTTTTGAGGTGACCTGTTATTTGAGGTGACCTGGTGGTAGGGCTTCTGTTCAGCCAGACCTCTGGCAACTCCAGGTACTGGTTTCTCTGTAGTTTTGTTGTAATTCTGGTGTGGCTGCTAAATGAGGCTTGCACTGCCTCTACCTTCTATACCATCTTGAATAGAGTCCTAAAAAGGATTTTTTAGAAGATAGATATGTTAAAACTTAACTTCTAAATATATGAGAAAATAAATTATGGCTTGCTGCACCATACCTAAATTTAATATGTTCTATACAGAAGATCTTACCATTTGTTGTATATGTATTTCTAATGATTCCGAAGATTAAATACCAAACTCTGAAGTGCGACCGTGGTATGTGAGAGGGGGCAAGGATGATATAGCTAATCTCTCTGTCATATAGTCAGGATTAAAGGGGGAGTTTTGTGTTCATATCAACTGTCTATTTCAATGTTTATTGAGCTCCTAGCTGATGCCAGGCATCATGGGAATATTCACACCTGCAAATCATGAAACTATAAACTGCTCTATTATTGGGTCCCCTACTGCTTTACTGTTTTTATGCTTTGTTCTCCTCTGTCTTTTCACTATACCAGGACCCTAAACTGAAGTTGTAAACCTGAAAGTGAAAGGCAGAAAGCCTAATATGAAGCCATTCATTGGGCCAACTGTGTAGGGAAATTATACATTGATTGTTTTAATCCAGACTCTTTACATTGTAAGTGATAGAATTCCAACTCAAACTAGTGTAAGTTAGAGGCAAAGGGGTGGCTCCTGTAACCAGGAAGTTTACATGCCCTGACAACCAGTGTTATTCAAGCTCTGTCTCTCTAGATCTTGATTCTGCCACATTCTGCCTCTTTTTCAGATAGGCCGCCAGCAACTCCAACTTCATGAAGTCTCAGGAGCCCGGTGGAAAGAGGCTTTGGAGTCTTGTAACAATTCTGAGCTGGATAGCTCAAGTGAGATCTTAAAATTGTTTCTAACTGTTATTTGTTCCTGTCTCAAGACTCAACATTGCTTTTTAGTACATTTATTTAATATTTCCTAAAAATCATTTCTAAACTTGATTTCACCATTAATCTTTGGTAAGAGAATTATCGATGTTTTCATATTTTTATTGTATTTCCTTACAATAATGAAACAGACAGAAACGTATATATTTACTACACAGTGATGTTAGAAAATGAAAATATTCCTGAATTCCTGTTTTAAACAGTGATTTCATGATGCATAATATCAATCAATACTGCAAGCTAAAGACACTTACGCATTTTGAAGACAAATTGTTTGCTTAGGAGCCAACAGATGAAGGACTAATTCCTCTCTTGGGAGAACTCATAAGGTATCACTTAAAGCTCTAAGAATTGGAACACATTACCATAGGTGGAATAGTTAATAAGGTCTCATCCAGAAATGTCAGTACCCCTGGAAGGAAAAGAAAGACCTCTGGCATCTTATTTTTGATTTGCCATTTGGTCTTTTTGTTCATAATTTGATGTTTGACAGTGAACAAGATATTTAAGCCATATTTGTAAAATCCTAGAAATGACACTGAGGATGTGATTTTTGTGGCCTCGCACGTTTGTAGATTTGTTGGCTATTACATCATCTAACACAGAGAAATGAAACATTTTTTTCCTGAGAGGTTGGAAAGAAAACAAGCCTCCTTGCCTAAAGCTGGGTTGTTTTAAGGCTCTTCTTGACCCAACTGATTGTTTGCCACTCTCCCCTCCCAATTTGTTTTCCTTTTTTGGTGAAATACCACCAATAACTGCCATTTCAGGTGCAGTTCTTTGTCTCTCTCTCTCTTTCTCTGTACCTCTTCCCACATGCTGTTACCTCTGCTTGGAAAACTTGTCCTCTTTCAATTTACCTGCATGAATTCCATCTTAGTCTTCACATTTCATAGATGCCTTACTTGATGCCCATTTTATTCTTTCCCAGGGTAATTGCCTCTTTTTCCCATAAAACTTACCATTTTTTGCAATTATATCTTCATTCATGTATTTGCTTAGTGTCTGAATTCAGTGAGCTCCTGGGTCCAGGGACCTCATCCTTTATGTTTTCTCCTCAGTCCTCTTGTCCTCTATGGTTCCCGAAGGAAAGCCTTTTGATAAATAAATGAATGTCAGAATATGATCATAATGTAGGAAATAAGCAAGAAAGGTCCTTAGTACCAAGTGCAAATGCTGGTCAGTGCCCTCTTTTCCCTTTTGAGCCCCAGTGGGCGGGTGCAATAGGGCATGATGCTTTAGATCAAGACTGCAGGGTTAAGAGAGAAAATAAATGGCGTAGATGATAGAGGCTCTGTTCATCCCTCTGGCAACCAAATCAAAGTTGTGACAGAAACAAGGAGCAGCAGCAAAGAAAAATTGCCTGGGATGAACAAACCATACAATTAGAGAGAAAGCCAAGAAATCACCCTACAATGGCAGAAGGCAGGACAGGGCAAGGACACGGGGCTGCCAGGTCTCCAGCAGCTAAGTGAGAAGCAGGCTGCGGCAGCAGCAGACGCCTCTTAAAGGGGCCATGTTCACAAGCAGATTTTCGCGGTGACAGGCCTGCCCACTCTGAGCACCAGTGCCAATTCGGCTGAGCTCAGGGGCACCAGGGACTTACAGGGAGACACTGTCAGAGTGAGGACCGAGGTGAGACTCACTCTGTACAGAAGTGCCCACAGTATCCATTGTTCCTTGTTGAGCTTTCCCCACTCCCACTGTGGGGACACAGTACCACCATAGCCGTGACGTCATCAAACTGAATAACCAAGGTCACTCTGCCCAGAAAATTTCCTGAAACCCACCTCCCCCAACTCATGGCTCCACCCAAGCCACATCCTGGTATAGCCTCAGCAAGTCAGGTGCTCCTTGCCGAGCAGCACCTAGACTCACACTGGAGGCAGCTGGCCTCAGTTTCTGATGTGGGCTTTTGAGGCAACTATAAGCACAGCATCTATGGATTGCTTGCTGAATCTTAACAGGTGGCCCCAGAGGCGCACAGGCTTGGGCTAAATTTGGCCTGCAGCTGAACCCCTCTCTCAGGACTGTGCCACTGGACACCTACTTCACAAATCCACACTAATAAAACCGGGAGACTTAGGAGCTTTGTTTAGTACATAGAAACTGACATGGAAAGACTGCCAAAATGGGAAGACAAAGAAGTAGAAACCATATGACAGAACAGAATAGTGATCCAGAAATAATGGAGTCAAGTAATCTAACAGATGCAGAGTGCAAAACACTGGTTATAAAGATGCTCAATGAACTTTTGGGAAGTGTAGAGAACTTCAACAAAGACATTAAAAAAAAACATAAAAATGGAAATGGAATTTATAAAAGGGAATCAGTCTGAAATGAAGAACACATTATCTGAGATGAGAAGTATATTAAATGGAATAAATGAAAGAATAAAAAAGTGAATAAAGAAGAGGATCGCATGTCCTATGTAGAGGTCAAGAAAGCCAAGGACATGCAATCAGAATGGCAAGAAAAAAGATGACAAGACTATAAAAATAATTTAAGGAGGATATGGGACATTATTAAGGTTCCAAATATCCATCTGATTGGCGTAACTGAAGAAAATCAAGATGTTGAACAGCTGTTTGAAGAAATAATGATAGAAAACTTCCTTAACTTGGTGAAGGAAATGGACATAAAACCCCAGGAAGCTCAGAGAATTCCAAAAATCATGGATCCAAACCAAGACACCTCATAATTAAAATGCCAAAGTTTAAATACAAAGAAAGAATATTAAAAGCAGCAAGAGAAAAACAGATCATTGCTTATAAGGGAACACCCATAAGACTGGCAGCTGATTTCTCAAAAGAAACTATGCAAAACAGAAGGACTTCGCAAAAAATATTCGACAGGATGAAGACCCAGGATCTACAACCAAGAATAATTTATCCAGCAAAGCTATCATTTAGAGTTGAAAGACAGATAAGGAGCTTCCCAGACAAAAATAAGCTAAAGGAATTTATCGCCACCAAGCCAGTATTACAGAAAATGTTGGAGAGACTTCTTTAAGAAGAAAAAACATGTATCAAAAACAGGAGTAAGGAATGGTAACAACTACATTCCTATCAATAAGTACCTTAAATGGAAAAGAATTAAGTGCTCCAACCAAAAGATAGAGTGGCTGAAAGGATAAGAAAACAAGACCCATACATATGAAAAGGAAGGGGTTGGAAAAAGATATTTGATGGACCTTGAAGATATTTAAGTCTGACAGAGAAAGATAAACACTACATGATTTCACTTATATGTGGAATCTAAGGAATAAAAAGTACAAACTAATCAAAAACAGACTCACAAATATAGTGGATAATTTAGTGACAGACAGAGGGGAAGAGATTTGGGGAGACTGAGAGAATGGGGTGAAGGGTTAAAGAAGTACAAATTAATAGCTGATGGATGATCACAGGGATGGGGAGCATGGCATAGGGAATGCAGTTAGCATGAATACATTGGCTAGGTGGAGAGTCAGGGGAAGGAGGGAGCCATTGGAGGGATGGTTTTACGAACTATGTAGATGTCTAACCAATGTACTAGATACATGAAACTAATTAAAATAAATAATTTTTTAAAAAAAGAATGCAGAGTTAAGATGGCACATTCTTTTTTTGCAGAGGGGGGTTACTTTGTTTTATTTTTTATTGTACTATAATTGACATATAACATTATATTAGTTTCATGTGTACAACATACTAATTCAATATTTGTACATATTGCAAAATGATCACCACAATAAATTTAGTTAACATCTGCCACCACACATAGTTAACAAAATTTTTATCTTGTGATAAGGGCTTTAAGATTTACTCCCAGCGACTTTAAAGAATACAATACAGTATTATTTTTTTATTTTATATTAGTTTCAGATATACAGTACATTGGTTAGACATTTACATAGTTTATGAAATGATCCCCTAATTAGTCTATCACTCATCTGGCTTTACACACAGCCATTACAATACTATTGACTGTATTCCCTATGCTGTACTCTGTGTCCCCATGACTATTTTGTAACTACTAATTTGTACTTCTTCATCCCTTTACCTTTTTCTCCCAGCTCCCCAACACCCCTACTCCCTGGCAGTCACCATTTTGTCCTCTGTATCTGAGTCTGTTTTTGTTTAGTTTGTTCCTTTTATTCCTTAGATTCTGCATATACATGAAGTCATATGGTATTTATCTTTCTCTAATACAGTATTATTAACTATAGTTCTTATATTGTACATTACATACCCAGGACTTATTTATTTTATCACTGGAAGTTTGTACCTTTTGACCATCTTCACCCATTTTTCATGAATCACTCCCTGCTGTGAACTCACTAGATGTTCTCTCTGTGCCTTCTGCTTGCTACTCCTCAGCCTTACCTTGCCCTCTGCCCCTGGAACCTCTTTCCCCACACTCTTAAATGACCAGGTCCTCCCCATATTTCAAAAGCCATCTCAAGTTTTTTTTCTTCTTTGGAACATTTCGTGATCCCCTCTGTTAGAAGTCTCCACTCATTTTTTATGTAGTTCCCTTATAACACCTTTTAATTTTATATTGTAGCTATATATGTAAAGTTTAGCTTAAATCCATTATCATTTTATATTCTATGAGAGTCATATCCATTCTTATTCACCTCTGTATCCTCCATACCACCTGGCAGAATATGGCATAAAATAAATCAGAAATATCATTGACAAGACAGAAATGAGAACATGGAAATTCCACTGTGCATTTTAATTTCAATCCAGAAATGTTGCCTTTGTTCTTTTATTCTTAATTGAAATATATAATTCACATACCATGAAATTCACCCTTTTTTAACTTGTACAACTTAGTGGTTTTGAGTATATTCCTAAGGTTGTGGAATCATCACTATCTAATTCCACAACATTTTCATCATTCCAAAAAAAAGACCTCTACTCATTAGTAGTCATTTTTCACCCCCCTCTCCTCCCTACTCCTGACAACCACTAATCTATTCTCTGTCTTCATGGGATTGTCTATTCTGATCATTTTACATAAATAATCATACAGTATGTGGTCTGTTGTGTCTAGCTTTTTTCACTTAGTGTGATTTTTCATCCATGTGTAACATATATCAGTATTTCATTTCTTTTTATGTCCAAATAATATTCCACTATATGAAGTACGCCACATTTTATTTATCCATTTATTCAGTTGAGGGACATTTAGGTTGTTTCTACATTTTAGCTTTTCTGAATGATGCTGCCATGAATATTCATGTACAAGTTATTGTCTAGATATATGTTTTCATTTCTCTTCAATATATATCAAGGAGTGGAATGCTGGGTCATATGGTATTTTATGTTTAACTTTTTGAGGAACCGTTAAACAGTTTTCCAAAGCAGCTGAATTATTTTATATTTCCATCAGCAATATTTGAAGTTTCCAATTTTTCCACATCCTCACCAACATTTATTATTATCTGTCCTTTTTATTATAGCCATCCTAGTGGACATGAAATGATATTCACTGTGCTTCTGATTTGCATTTCCCTAATGACTAATTGAGCATCTTTTCATGTGCTGATTGGCCATTTGTATATCTTCTTTAGAGAAATGTCGATTCAAATCCTTTGTTCATTTTTTAAATTGGGTTATTTGTCTTTTTATTGTTGAGTTGTAGTAGTTCCTTAAATATTCTGGACACTAGAGCCTTTTGTTCTTAACCACATGCAACTCTGCACCTTATGTCCTGACCCACAGGATATCTGTTTAATAGTGAATAGTGTCAAGTTTTGACTCTACTTTTATAATTTTAATTGTACATGAGCAATATCAAGAGTCTTAATTCCAAGATTTTATATGTGGACCTCACCAACATTTACAAAATATTGGGACTATATGGAATTTTCTAAACAAATTAAGATATCAATATACTTTGAAACACTGGTTTATCAATGCAAATATTTAGTCTCAGAACCCAATGATTAATGATGGATGTCATAATTTAACAGCTAACAGCAATAATATAAGAAGTACAGGGACATTCAGGGAGATGGAAAATAGCAAAATTAGGTCTATAGAGGGAAGGGAAAGAAGGAATAAGAAAAGGAGATGCTGTGTATTTTTGAAATAGGCATTTTTGGAGCTTTGATTAACTGACATGCAAACAGAAAAAAAAGAAGAGAAACAAAACTGCACTGTCTGCTGAGAAGGAAAGGAAGGTGGTGCCTGAGGGGGTGTTGGCACTAAACCATGTTAGAAAAATGCTGAAGATCAGTGCTCTGGTTGGGTTATTCCTCGAATCAGCCACCAGGTGGTGCTGCCACACAGAAAAGCTGCGTTGTCTCGGCACCGCTGGTGATGGGAATGGGGAGCTTCCCGCAATTCACCAACTGTGCGCCAGGGACACTCGGAGTCCATAGTGGTACCTAGAAGTGGCTGCCATCTAAGCCCATATACTGTTAGAGGAAAACTAAGATTTATTAAGCTCCTAGATGTGAATGATGAGTACTGGGATCTTTCTTCTAGTTTCAAAGGGAAGTTTAATTGGTCCATCCATCGGATGAATGCCATGCCAGGTGGCTGCGGGGTAGGACGGGGGAGAGGCGTGGGGGCGTCGGGGGCATGGGGTGGTGCTTGGGGGGGGCAGGGGGGCGGGCGGTGTGGAGTGGAGAGTGGAGGGGAAGCACTGATAAGGCCTGGTAGGGTTATCTTGGACACACTGAAGCATTGACGAGTTGGAGTTAAAGCAGAAACAGAATCCTATCCCCTCCTTAGTGTATTCTCTTTTGTCTTTTCTGGGAATATTGTTCTCTGTGTTAAAGAAAATCTAAACCAAGGACTTGTGTGAACATGTTTCTGTACATTCCCAGACATATCATGCACCATTCTTGAGTCCATTATGTAAAACTGCTCCCATCATCTCTGTCCCTAAAATGGTACAATGCCTCTTAACTGTCACCCAGTGCCAGTTTTGTACTACCTGTAATCAGTTCTCCACCTAACAGGATTATTTTGAAACCAAAACTGCCCTTGTCACTGCCCTACTTCTCACAATGCTGTGATGCCCCACCACCCTTGGAATGAAGAGTAGACTCCTTAACAGAACCCACAGCCAGTCCATGTGAGTCACTGACTCCTTGAGATAACACC
The DNA here is from genome assembly GCF_902729225.1 of Pteropus medius. Lineage (NCBI taxonomy): Eukaryota > Metazoa > Chordata > Mammalia > Chiroptera > Pteropodidae > Pteropus > Pteropus medius. The sequence continues at coordinate 49,377,833 of NW_024340849.1, forward strand.
CAGCATGTCATCAGCACTCCATAAATAGTTGCAGAGATCAGTGATAAAATCCATACTAGTGAAATCTAACTAGCAAGGAGGTAAGAAGGTGAGGAACTGAAAGAGAATTCAGAGGTGAAGAAGTGGGTCTTATTTCTCGCTCCTTGATGTATTAGGATATTGTACTGTGCCATGTTGTAGGGAGCTTTGCTTGGTGTTGATTTGCAGATGATCATCATTTTCAAGACTTTAGCATTTCCCATCTCACCATGAAGGATTTAAGGTGTGAGAGTGGCCTCATCCTCCAAGACAGCTCTAAATTCAGATGAAGCCGTCTTTCCAGGGGCTCAGTGGTTTCTTGGTGGAGTTGGGGAGTTAGCGAAGGGAAGTAACCTTTTCTTTACACAAAAGGATCAAATCACACAGACTGGGTTAGGTTGAAACCATTATCACTGGGGCTCAAGGGCCTAAAGCACGATGGCGTGACCTATATGCTCCAGGGGCAGCAAGCTCACGTAAATGTAACAGTGACTTGACAATTTCCATCTATAGTAAAAATATGATTAACTAGATTTAAGATACTCAAACTTTTTTTTTTATTCCGTGCTCAGCTTTTAAAGGAAAAAGAGATAGACAAAGAAATGACCAAATTCCTAGCATCAAAGCAACATGGGATCCATAGATGTTCTGTCAGTTTCTTACTCTATTGTATAGCTGAAGTTTGGTGGGTTTTGTTTTGTTTTGTTTTGTTTTTTTAGATATAAGATGTATTTTTTAGTTCTTATGTCCATACATCCAATCAAAGAACATCAGGAGCCAGAAAGATCACATTCCTCATATCTCTCATACTTCACCGGTAATCTTGCAGCAGTAATGCCCAGTTTGGGACTGGTGAGAGGATTGATATCTAGAGGTACTTGAAACATCTGGATCTCAGAACTAGTTAAGGAACTCTGATTAAAACCAGGCCCCATCCAGAGCCCAGTGTCAAGAGCCTTCTTACACACTGACTTATTTCAGGTACAATAATTACTGAGATTGTATTACTTTAAAAGAGCCTCTATCTTTCAACTATATTGAAAGATGCATGGGTGGTACGTGATGTTTGAGGTATGCTTTAAATATTACAGGAGAAAGCAGAGAGATGGAGAATTGCTGAAACAAGATGAGCCATGTGTTGATGACTGCTGAAGCTGTTTGAAGGATGTATAGGGTCCAATATGTTCTACTTTTACATGTTTAAAATTTTCCATAATACAATCTTTAAAAAAAAAAAAAACCTTCTGCATGCAAGCATTTCAATCTCACATGAAAGAAAACAACACTAGAGAATGGAGGGTTATGATCATTTCTTTTTGTTTCCATAAGATTCTATAAAATCAAGAAAAGATAAGTTACTTTAAAAACACTTTATTTGATACAATGCAATGGATATATATGCCTTAGTGTTGAATTGTACACTTGAAACGTACTGGATTTCGTTAACTAATGTCACCATAATAAAAAAGAAAAATTAATGATAAAAAAAGAAAAAAACACTTTATTTGGTTAAACATGAATGTAAAATAATGTTTTAGAAAGATATTTAATAAAGTTTAAAATATTTTCATTATTCTTAATTTTTTTGAAAAGCAATGCTATCCCAGGAAAATTCATATGCAAAAATGAATTCTTTTTCCATTATGTATTATAAATTTTAAAAGCATGATAATAGTGTTTATAAAAAATTTATGTCCATAAATATATTGCTTCAGTTTTTTTATTTTTTATTTTATTTTTTATTATTATTTTTTGTAATGGCGACAATGGTTAACAAAATCTAATAAGTTTCAGCTGTATACTTTAACAATAAAGCATATATATATTTAAACTGTATATCCACTTCCCATAGTTAGATTTCTTTCTGTCACCACATATTTGACCCCTTTTACCCTGTCTACCTCCCCGCTTCCCCCACTAGTCTATAGTCCATGTTCATGAGTCTCTGTTTGTACTGTTCATTTGTTGCTTTTAGGTTTATATCCCACATATAAGTGATATCATGTGATTTTCAACTTTTTCTGTTTGGGTTATTTCGCTTAGCATGATTATCTTGGGGTCCATCCATGTTGTCACGAATGGCAGTATTTCATCTCTTCTTATGTCTGAGTAATATTCCATTGTATATATGTACCACAGCTTCTTTAGTCAATCATCTATCAGAGGACACTTCAGTTGCTTCCATGTCTTGGCCACCGTGAATAATGTAGCTATGAACATCGGTGTGCACATATGTTTTTGGGTATGAGTTTTCAAGTCTTCGGAGCAAATACCCAGTCGAGGGATTGCTGGATCATATGGTAGATCAATTCTTAGATTTTTGAGGAACCTCCATACTTTTTTCTATAGTGGCTGTGCCAATTTGCAGTCCCACCAGCAGTGTATGAGGGTTCCTTTTTCTCTGCATCCTCTCCAGCATTTGTTATTACTTGTTGATTATAGCTATTCTAACAGGTGTGAGATGATATCTCATTGTGGTTTTGATTTGCATTTCCCTAATAGCTAGCGATGTTGAGCATCTTTTCAAAAATTTGTTGGCCATTTGTATGTTCTCTAGGCTCTAGGGAGAAGTATCTATTCAGGTCTTTTGCCAATTTTTTGATTGGATCATTTGTTTATTATTCTTATTGAGTTGTATGAGTTCTTTGTATATTTTAGATATTAGGCCCTTATCGGAAGTGTTGCTTGCAAATATATTTTCCCATTTGGATGGTTGTCTCTTTACCTTGTTGATAATTTCTTTTGCTGAGCAGAAGCTTTTTAGTTTAATGTAGTCCCATTCATTTATTTTTGTTTTTACTTCTCTTGCTTTTGAGGTCAAATTCATAAAATACTCTTTAAGTCCAAAGTCCTTCAGTTTAGTTCTTATGTTTTCTTCTATGCATTTTATTGTTTCAGGTCTTATATTCAGCTCCTTAACCCATTTTGAGTTAATTTTGATGTGCGGTGATAGACAACAGTCTAGTTTCATTCTTTTGCAAGTGGCTTTCCAGTTTTCCCAGCACCATTTATTGAAGAAGCTTTCCTTTCTCCACTGTATGTTTTTTGGCCTTTTTGTCGAAAATTATTTGCCCATATAAATATGGCTTTACTTCTGGACTCGCGATTTTGTTCCACTTGTCCGCGTGTCTGTTTTGCTGCCACTACCATGCTGTTTTGATTACCATCACTTTGTAGTATAATTTGAAGTCGGGCAGAGTGATGCCTCCAGCCTTGTTCTTTTTTCTCAGGTTGGCTTTGGCAATTCAGGGTCTTTTGTGTTTCCATACAAATCTGCTGATTTTTTTATTCTATTTCTTTAAAAAATGCTTATGGGATTTTGATGGGGATTGCATTAAATCTGTGTTATGCTTTAGGTAATATGGTCATTTGAACTATGTTGATTCTTCTAATCCAAGAACACGGAATATCTTTCCATTTCTTTGTATCTTCTTTGATTTCTTTTAATAGGGTCTTGTAATTTTCATTATATAGGTCGTTCACTTGTTTCGTTAAATTTATTCCTATGCATTTTATTCTTTTTGTTGCAACTGCAAAAGGAATTATTTTTTCCAGTTCTTTTTCTGACAGTTCATTATTAGAATATAGGAACGCTATGGATTTTTGAACATTGATTTTGTATCCAGAGACTTTACTGTATTTGCTCATTGTTTCTAGTAGTGTTCTTGAGTCTCTAGGGTTTTCTATATAGAGAATCGTGTCTTCCACAAATAGTGACAGTTTGATGTCTTCGTTTCCTATTTGGATGCCTTTTATATCTTTCTCTTGACTGATTGCACTCTCTAGGACCTCCAATGTTATACTGAATAACAGTGGCAATAGTGGACAGCCTTGCCTTGTTCCTGATCTTAGAAGGAAGGTTTTTAATTTTACACCATTAAGCATAATGTTGGCTGAGGGCTTGTCATATATGGCCTTTATTATGTTAAGTTATTTTCCTTCTATATCAATTTTGTTAAGTGTTTTGATCATAAATAGATGCTATATCTTGTCGAAGGCTTTTTCTGCATCTATTGATATGATCATATGATTCTTATTTTTTAATTTGTTTATGTGGTATATCACATTAATTGATTTTTGTGTATTTAACCATCCCTTTGCCCCTGAGATGAAGTCCACTTGATCATGGTGTTTACTCTTTTTAATATGTTGCTGTATTCGGTTCACTAATATCTTATTTACAATTTTTGCATCTGTCTTCATGAGAGATATTGGTCTGTAGTTTTCTTTTTTGTGTCATCTTTACCAGGTTTTGGTATCAGGGTAATATTGGCCTCATAAAATGAGTTGGAAAGTATTGCCTCCTCTTCAATTTTTTTTGGAAGAGTTTGAGGAGACTAGGTATTAAATCTTCTTTGAACGTTTGGTAAAATTCACTGGTGAAGCCATTTGGTCCTGGACTTTTCCTTTTTGGTAGGTTTTTGATGATTGTTTCAAATTCCATATTGCTGATCAGTCTATTTAGATTTTCCAGATCTTCTTGATTCAGTCTAGGAAGGTTGCATTTTTCTAAGTACTGGTCCATTTCTTCTAGGTTAGTAAATTTGGTGTTATATACTTTTTCATAGTATTCTTTTATGATCCTTTGTATTTCTGCAATGTCTACCATAAGTTCCCCTCTTTCATCCCTGATTTTGTTTATTTGTGTCCTTTCTCCTTTTTCCTTTAGTGAGTCTAGCCACGGGTTTGTCAATTTTATTAATCTTCTCAAAGAACCAGTTCTTTGTTGCATTTATTTTTTCTATCATTTTTTGTTTTCAATTTCATTTATTTCTGCTCTAATTTTGATAATTTCTTTCTTTCTACCGACTTTGGGCCTCATTTGTTCTTCCTTTTCTAGTTTTTTAAGATGAAGTATTAGGTTGTTTATTTGGGCTCGTTCTTGCTTTTGGAGATAGACCTGTAATGATATGAACTTTCCTCTTGTGACCACTTTGTCATGTCCCAAAAGTTTTGATATGTTGTACTATCATTATCATTCGTTCCTATGTATCTCTTGATCTCTCTTATTATTTCTTCTCTGACCCAGTTATTCTTCAGTAGTATGTTGTTTGATCTCCATGTATTTGTGGTTCTTCCTGATTTCTTTTTGCAGTTGATCTCTTGTTTCAAAACATTATGATCAGAGAATATGTTTGGTATGATTTCAAACTTCTTATATTTATTGAGGCTATCTCTGTGTCCCAGTATGTGGTCAATTCTTGAGAATGTTCCATGTGCACTAGAGAAGAATGTATAAGCAGCTGTTTTGGGATGGAAGTCTCTGTAAATGTCAATTATGTTCAGTTGGTCTGATGTGTCATTTAAGGATGTTATTTCCTTATTGATTTTCTGTTTGGATGATCTGTCCATATCCAACAGTGAGGTATTTAGGTCCCCTACTACGATAGCGTTTTGATCTGTTTCTCCCTTTAGTTCTGTTAGTAATGGCTTTACATATTTCAGGACTTGCTAATTGGGAGCATAGATATTAATAAGTGTTATGTCTTCTTGGTGCATGATTCCTTTATCATTATGAAGTGTCTCTCAGTATCTTTCTTTACCTTTTTTATTTTGAAGTCTATTTCATCTGATATTAGTACCACTATTCCTGCTTTTCTCTGAATGCCATTTCTTGAAATATCATTTTCCACTCTTTCACTTTGAGTCTATATTTGTCTTTGGAGCTGAGATGTGTCTCCTGGAGGCAGCATATGGTTGAGTTTTGTTTTTTGATCCAATCTGCCCCTCTGTGCCTTTTTATTGGTGAGTCCAGTCCATTTACATTTAGGGTGATTATTGAAATACAAGGTCTTCTTTTAGCCATTTTATCTTTTGTTTTCTAGTAGTTCGGTGTTTTCATTGCTTTCTTGTCTTTGTATTTCTGTTTTCTTTATTTTGGTTGGCTTTGTGGGTTTTGCCTCTGGTTCTTCTTGTTTTATGTTATATACTTCAGTTCTGACTCTTTGATGTGTGATTACCATTATGAATATGTGTATATATGTGTGTGTGTGTGTGTGTGTGCGTGCGTGTGTGTGTGTGTGTATATACAGTTGCCCATTTCTTCTGCACGTGTCTTATCTCCATTCCCCTTTGAGAATTTGGATCTTTGAATCCTTTCCTTTTCAGTCATTGTTATCTCAATTTGTCCCTATATATGCTGAATGTTCATTACTATTTTGCTATAGCAATTCTCTTCTTATTGTTTAAGCTTATAATGCCCTATTCTCAGTAAGGGTTGCATTCCTCTGCTTCCATTTGCCTGAGTCACTTTACTCCTAATTATGTTTTGTTTTGTTTTGGTTTGGTTTGGTTGGTTTTTTTGTCATTTTGTTTTAGGCGAGCTGACCCCTTTCAGTAGTTCCTGTAGTGCAGGCCTCGTAGTGGAGAATTCCCTCAAATTTGTATGTCTGAAAAGGTTTTTATTTCTCCTTCATAATTAAAGGAGAGCTTAGGTAGATACATTATTCTAGGCTGGTAGTTCCTTTCATTTAATATTTTGAATATTTGAATCCACTCCTTTCTGGCTTGTAAGATCTGTGCTGAGAAGTCCAACAATAATCTAATGGGTTTTCCTTTATAAGTTACTGTTTTCTCCTTCCTGGCTGCCCTGAGAATTCTGTCTTTGTTGTTGATTTTTGATAATTTTAATATAATATGTCTTAGTGAAGACATTTTTGGGTTGAGATAATTTGGTGTTCTGTTGACTTCTTGAATTCCAGGCTCCAGCTCATTCCTTAGATTTGGGAAATTCTTGTCAACTATTTGTCTGAAAATGCTTTCTAGTCCCTACTCCTTTTCCTCACCTTCAATAATGCCCATTATTCTTATGTTTCCTCTCCTGATGGCATCAGCTAGTTCTTGTATTTCTCTTTCATTATTTTTCATTCTTCGGTTTCTCTCTTCTTCCTTCTGATTTATTTCTAGATTTCTGTCTTCAGTATTACTGATTCTTTCCTCCACTTGGTCGACTCTATTTCCCAACCTTGCTATTTCATTTTTCAACTCTTGCAGTGTGTTTTTTTAATCTCCAAAAGATCTATTCAGTTCTTTTTGAGGGTTTTAATCTCCTTGCCAAAGAAATTCTGCTGACCTAGTTGTTTTTTCAATTCCTGAAATGGTTGATATGACTCGTTTAGGAATTCACTGAGTTTTTTCAGAAGTGCTATCTTGAATTCTCTGTCATTTAAGTCACATATTTCTATGTCATTAAGCTTATTTTCTGGAGATGTCTCTCTTTATTTCTGAGATGCTTTGCCACCTTGGTTGTTCATGGTGTTTATAGGACTATTTCTCCGCCTGTGCATTAATGGAAGTGTATTCTGCTGCTTTTCCAGAAAGAAGATTTATTATTTATTAAAGAGAGAACTTTAGCCTGTTGCAAAGAAGGCGCTCTTCTTTGGGTTTCCAGTAGGTGGCATCTAAGCCTCTTGGATTTCTGCTTTATATAAAGCCTTAATAATGCCTTTTTTTTCTTGTAGATGTTTAATCACACTCACTACCCTCAGTCTCAGTCCCCGTCAGTGTTAGTGACAGTTTCTGTAGTCTTAGCTCAGATTCCCCTGGGCTCCACAGTGATCGGTCTCGGAGGATATGAGGGGAGGGGCCCTCCGGGTTGGGGGTTGGGGGTTGCTGTTCAGTCTTGGTTTTGCAACCATGACTGGTAAAAATCAACCATTGTTTCTCTGCCATCCTGCTTCTATGCTTTCTGTCCTGATGACTGAGCCCTGCCTCCGGCCACGTGGAGCTCACAGCACTTACAGGCAGGGCTATTCAGAGAACTCGCTGCTCCTTCTCCCTTCCCCCTCCTCTCACAGGGAGCTCTGCGGCTGTGAGAGGCAGCTTCTTTATTTCTCCCAGTCCGCCGCCAACACCTTGGGTTCTGACCCGTGGTAGCTCTTATGCATAGATCCCACACTCAGATGTGCTGTTGTGCTGTTTGGGTATTTTTTGTTGAGTTTTAGATGTTCAGCTTATTGTTGTTTCAAGGGGAGAGATCTGGGGACGTCTCTCACTCCGCCATGTTTCTCCAGACTCCTGCTTCAGTTTTTTAATACTGTAGGATTATACTTTAGGATATAGTAAACAGAAAAGATGGTGAACCATGAATAAAAGTGAAATTGCTGAGTGTTGGGAGTTTTCTATTCACATTGGTGCTGACAGGCATGACATAGAGATAGACTAGATGCAGCCCTGTACTGCATGGTCATTGTGGAGAACATGAGGATGTTGTGGGCAAGTCTAGAACACCTGATGGCACTAGATTTTTATTCCCAATGGCACACCATCTGTTTCTAAATGGAGGCCACCAGTAGCGTCTTTCTTCCATTCACTCAGTAAACATTGATCTGACAGACATTGTAGGAAATAGCCTTTGGAGGGTTTTATTCTAGTAGAGCGACCAGGCTTCACAAAGAACCTCAGCAATGCAGGAGGGAGGTAAAAGGCCATAGGACTTAGATGAGGTGAACCACTAAAAGACTGGTGTCCCCTTCAGGTAGAAGTCATGAACAGAGTCAAGGGTTTCGAGAGGACTTGCATAGATGTGCAGAGATACCATAGGAAAGCATTCCAGATAAGGGAAGAAGGCCAAATTAAAATGGGCAGAGGGACAAGGCAGGGCCAGCATGAGTGTCAGAAGACACTTAAAATATTAACAAGTGGTATTCATAATAAATTAATAAAAGAGTTGGGTTAAATGGAGATAATTTAATGCTTGTTCATTGTTCTCTTTAAACTAAAAAGAATACAAATTCATTGTAAAATGTTCAGAGAATTCAGGACAGAAAGCAGAAGTGAAAACCATCACTTCCCGAGTCCCAGCGGTTTTTGGTGCCCTCAGGCCCTCTTCCTATTGACGGATAAGAATCCGTAATCATAGATAACCCTGGACTAGGAGGGTAACATCTGTATGGTTCTGCAGCCTAGCTACAACTTAACCTCACATGTCAGGACATCTCCAGATATAGTACATTTTCTTGGAGGGAGTAAATTTTTTTTTAATTAAAGATACTTCTTTGTGGTTTTCTTCCTTTTTAAGGTGGAGGTATTGGTTTTATTTTTAACTAATTTGACAGTTATGTAATAAAGGCAGTCTCATGAATGAGGATTAAATAAAGCACCATGTACCCTTACAATGTCTTTGCACAGCATTTGTTTTAAAAGATTAGCACCAGAATTTTGCAACCCTGATTTGCAGAAGGTGCTTGAAGACAGGCTCGTGTCTGAGAGCAGAGTTAGCCGTGTTGTTAGGAGCAGCTGATGGTGAGATCAGCCTCCTTCAGTGCCTGAAGAGCGTCCTTAACAAGGGTAAAAATTACCCAGTTGTATTAAAAGAGAGACATGACAACTAAAATGCTGTGATAGTGACTGGCTCCAGAAGAAGGATAGGGAAGATCATTATAAGGGACATCATTGGTTCTGTTGGCACACTTTGAATATACTCTGTGGATTGGTCAATAAGAGTGTAGCATTGTTTGTGGTTATATATGAGAACTTCATTCATAAGAAATACACATTGAAAAGGACATGTCTGCAACTTACTCTCAAATGGTTCAAGAAAAATAAAATCATAGATACAGATAGGGAGAGTATATGGTCAAGAAATGTAGCAAAATACTAACAAATGAAATACATGGGTGAAGGGTATGTGGAAAATTTTTATGCTATTATAAATTTTCTGTAAGTTTGAAGTTATTTCAAAATGAAAAATGAAAAACATATGGCCGAATATTTATCTGACGACTATAGAAAATTAGCTTATTTTGTGTATTTTAATCATCTTTGTAGAAGAAAAAATAGCTTGCTTCTTTGCAATAATACCTACAAGTGTTTTATGTTATGTATATTGTCTTCTAGTCGAATTCAAGAATCTCGAGCCATTTTTTATTCTCCTCCTCGCCGACCCAAGTTCTGCAAGTTTTTCAGTATGTTTCCCCCTTTCACTGTTTTTAATATGTATTATCTTTACCACCCTGGCCAGGCCTCGAGTGTTCTGCAGTAGATTTAACTAACCACTTGCCCATCTCCCGTCTTTTCAGTCCATGGGTTAATCTTCCTTCAGAAAGTATGGCCGGTGTCAGATCACAGCCTGCTCAGATCCTGACAGTTTGCCAAATACAGTTGTGCAGGTTTTCTACTGCACAAGGACACCTGACCAAAATGGGTACTGAAGCAATGGGGACTGAAATCCATCTGGCTCTGCTTCCCAAACCATAGCCCCAGTACAGAGACACATTGGCCCAAAGGAAGGACGCTGTTTGAGTCAGGATCTTGGCAAAAAACAAATCGCCCATTCAGACTGAGTTATTTAAGAATGCTTGATGAAAATATTGTTTATAAAGATGTAGGAATGGTTAAGAAAATCTATAAGGGATTGTGCCAGCCACAGCAGAGAGCCATTGCCACCCCAGGCCTAAAAGACAGGAAGCTGGAGCAGTTATTGAAGCCAAGCAAAGGGTCTCTAGCAAGGAGGGGAACTGGAAGACATACCCTGCCCTCTACCCCCACCCTTCCATCCCCTGTGAACTCATGGCAGCCTGGGCTGCAGAGGCCAGCCTCCTGGGCATCAGGGCTGGGTCTGCAGGGCAGGGAGACTAACCTGGTATTCTGCACTTAACACATAAAGGCCTGAATTACATTCAGTATTTAAATATTTGAAACCTCCCTCTGGTCCACCTTTCCAGCTACCTAGCTGTAAACTGCTAAGTCATTGCTCCCCAACCTGAGCACAGCCTGTATCCTACACATACACCTTTCTAATGGTGGTCCCTCTGTTGCCTGTGGCGCCCTGGGCCTCCTGTAGGCTTTCTGCCTCTGACAAGCTTTGGGCTTAAGCATAGCTCTGACCCAGGTGCCTGGCTCTCAGCCTCTGAGGCCTGGCTGCCTGTGACATGTGTTGTCTCATCTGCTGTGGGCAGATTTGTTCCCTGAGGACTGAAGTCTGGTCCCCTCAAGGGGAAGGATGGCATCTTAGAAGGTCCAGCTGCCCGCGGGCCATCCACTGGCCAGGCAGGTGAACGATCCCTGGCCTCCCCATCTAGCCTCAAGTGCTTTCCCCTTGGACCAGTGGGTTGTAGGGAATCAGAGACAACTCCTTCCAGGCCAAAGCAGAAGCCGCTTGGTGTGAATCTCTCAACAACTGCAAGGCTCAGGGAGAATGCTAATAGTCACAGTGCGGGGATGGTCAGACTGCTCTTAACTGCCCACCACCGCCTTGGTTTCTACGCTAGTGGTACGACTAAGGTATAGGAACGGAACATTGAACTGTGGACTGAACGAGAGCTCAGCTGAAATCTACCCCAGGCACCTGATTTTTAACTTGTGGACCTCGTGCAGAGAGAATCCCCGTGGTGCTGTTTTAATTGTTTACCTTTTTATGTGGACATAATTTCAAACTTAGAAAAGTTTCAAGAATAAGAAGAGTATGAAGGACTCCTAGATACTTATCGCCCAGGTTCACATGTTGTTAACCTTGCCCCCATTTGCCTTGTTGTTTGCATTCTCTCTGCACATAGAAGATATAGATACAGATACAGGATTTTTTTTCTTAATCATTTGAGACTTAGTTGTGGAAGTCATGGCCCCTGAAAGACTTCAGTATGTATTTCCTAAGAATAGGGGTATTCTCTTACATAACCAAGGTATAGTTAGCAGCTTTTGTAAGTTTGACATTGGTACAATAAACGTATCTAATTTACCGTCTGTATTCCAGTTTTATCAATCGACCCAATTATTTCTTTTATTTCCCCCAGTACAGAATCCACTCTAGGGTCTGCTCTCTCTTTAGTTTCCCTTAACCTAGAACGTTTCCACTGTCTTTTGTTTCTTTGTTTCTTTGTTTGTCTTTGTAACATTGCCATCTTTGACAAATAGTTTTCTCCTTTCTTTTTTTAATTTTATATATCCTGATTTAAGTTCAGGTTATGCCTCCCTGGCCAAAACATTGCAGAGATGATATGTGTCCTACCCAGGATCTACACCTGGAAGCAGATGATGTCTAGCTCCTGGCCTTTGACGGTATCCATTTTGATTACCCAAATCGTTGTCTTGTTTCTCCATTGTGTGGTTATTATTTTTTACTTTGCAACTTATAAGCGGTTGGTGAGGAGACCATGCAGATATCCTGTTCCTCATGAAAATATTCCCCTAGATGTAGCCTCCACTGCTGAAACACGCCTGACCCAAACTTCACTATGCTGGTCGCAAATGCCGATTCTCCCTTTCTAGGATTCCTTCCACATGCACTAGTTGTCAGGCGGCAGGAGCCCTCCCTTCTCCCATATTTATTTATTCATCTATTTGTTATTGGCATGAACACATAATATTCCCGTATTTTTCAATGGTTTAAAATTCATTACCATACTTAAATATTTTGGCACTCGAATCACACCAGATTTGGCCAAATGAGAGCCTCTTCAGTCTGGCTCTTGTGTTCTTATGACATGCCCCCAACATTTTTTAAGCACTTTCTTACTTAATGGCGTAACAATGTTCCAGGTTTATTTGTAGCTACCCTGCCCCTACCCTTGAATCAGCTGTTTCTCTGAAGAGTCCTGGTTCCCTTTGATGGTGAATAATACTGAAGACCAAGATCTGGGCACTAAGTGTGCTCTCTGCTACTGGAGCATCTTAACTTCTTGCCTTTTCAGCAGACAGAACTAGGAAATACATTTATACACACTCATATACATACACATGCATACAAACATACACACACACAGATGCACATAATCACGAACATATACAAACATACATATTTTAGAAATCATGAGTTTATACCAGTCACTACAATTTTAATCCATCCCACAGGCTTTTTCTTGCCTTCTTCTGTATTTGTATGTTCCTTCTTCCTCTCTGAAAATTCTGGCTCTAATACATCTAAGATGGTTTGGGATTTGTCTGCAACAGAGACTCCCTTTTGAACGTCAGTCTTTAATTTGTCTATAGTTTAAATCCATCAAATGGTTCCTACTTAATGATCAATATAAACAAACCATGTAATGTCAAATGTAGACAAATATTGAGCTCTATGTCCCTTATTCTTTGTCAGCAGCCCTGAAAGTTTTAGCAAGAGCCATTCCAACTTTTCTGAGAAAGGCACAGAGTTCTCACCTGTGATACAACAAGTTTATGTTCTGTTTAATTTCATATACAATTTGACATTCTATTATAAGGAATACTGTTGCTTTAAACTCTGTAACTAAGCCAAATTCTAAAAGAAACCAGTTGCTAAGGCAACTGTGCGAAGAGTTAATTAATTCCTCAGTCATTACACGCAGATTAATCTGCCTAACTGAGTTAGAAAAGAGGTGAGCTGGTTTGGTTTTTCCTTTTGCAATTAGTAGAAGAGAGAATTGTGCGATTTTTTCAATCTGTAAGAGCCACAGAGTTCCTTTTGGAAAGAGATCAGCCATGGTCCACCCATTTTAGGCCCCTGTGTGACTTTCAGACCAACAGTCTTATCTGCAAAATATAGATAATAATGTGCATCTTGTAGCTCCAGATGAGATGCTAGAAATAAAGCACTTTTTGTTGTCTTAAAATTAAGATAAAGGTGGACTTACAAAGGTTAGCACAAATTTCTCTAGGAAAGTAAATGTTATTTTTTCTTCACTTCTTTAACTGACCACACACACACCCCTCTATGCATTCCCACTGTAATCTCTATAGAACTCAGAGAACTTGATTGCATTTACTTCATTACTTGTCTCTCCCTCTCTACTAGACTATTAAACTGCTTGAGACTGGAGACAATATCTAATTTATTCTTGTAATCTCAAGGTTCTGTGGCACTCAAAAAAAATGCTTTATGGTGAGTGAATGAATGAATGAATGATTGAATGAATGAATGAAAATGCTCTAATTTGAAAACATCCTTAGAGCTTCCATCTGTCCTTCAGGCTCTACATTTCCACCTGCTGGTAGAAAATACAATTGCAGTAAATGTTTCTAAACAAGGAATTGAAGTCACTTAACTGTACTTAGAGTCAAAACAAATATCCTAAAACGATGAGAGAAAGATTTCTCTCTTCAACCATTGTCATGATGAAGATTCTACATGTAAATTTTTCTTGTTTTTACTGTGCTAAACTATGCTTTAAAAAATTACCATTTTAACCATTTTTAAGTGTACAGTTCTGTGGCCTTAAGTACATTCACATTGTTGTGCAACCATTGCCTCCATCCATCCACAGAACTCCTTCCTCTCCCAAACTGAATTCCCATGAAACACTAACTCCTCATTCCTTCCTACCCACCATTCCTGGCAACCACCATTCTGCTTTCTGTCCATATGAATTTAAGTACTCTAGTTGTTCACATAAGTGGAAGCATGCAGTATTTGTACTTTTGTGTCTAGCTTATTTCACTTCCAGATTCATCCATGTTGTAGCATGTATCGGAATTTTCTTCTTTTTTAAAGCAGAATAATATTCCATTGCATGTATAGACCACACTTTGTTTATCAATTCATCCATTAGTTGTGCATTTTTTGTCAGCTTCTAACATGTCTCGTCACTTTCATGTTCCCAGGTAGCAGCTAGTACTTTGCTCAGCTGAGTGTGAGTAGATATTAAACAAATCTTTGTTGCCCATACTACAGTTCGTTGTTCATGTGTCTGCCTAGGAGGAAAAATCAGGAGCTCCTCAAAGAGAGATAAGGTAGAGGAATAAAATGGGTATGTATTTATTAAATTAACGTAGAATGAAAATAATAATTACTACATCTTTTGAGAGCTTGCTACTTGCCATGCACTATGAGAGATGAATTGATTCATAATAATTCTCAGCACAATCCTATGAGAGTGCCATTATCCTCACCCATTTACAAAGAAAGAAACTGAGAATAATATAGTAGAAGAGGGGTTTTAGCTCAGCCATTCTTGCTCAACAACCCATGTTGTTAACCACTAAGCCACATATTTCATGAGATAGCTTAAACCTTGAAAAAATTGCCATACCTACCAGGAATATGTATTCCCCTGTGGCTCATCTGGTTCACTCTGCCTCTGAAACAGTTTTCACTGTTGGTTCATCTCCCTTCTGTGCAATACCAATTCCCTTTCCTTTGCTTTTACCTTGCAGTTCTTCCTCACCTGAACTGTGTTCCTTCTCTTTATCTAATCTAACCCCACATTCTTTAAGACATGCCTTAGGTCTCTCCTCCTTGATGAAGCTTTTCCCAAGTCTATGGACCCTCACATTCCCCATAGAGGCCCTACCATACCTTCAGCCCTTGGTTCATATATATCGTCACACATCGTCCTCTGAACGATTGGAGTGTACTAGTCTTATTTTCACAACTGCTCAAGAACATAAGAAATTAGCCTTAGAGTTTTCTTATCTGTTTTGTTGTTTATAGATGATGACCTATGGGTAGAAATAAACATGTGTTCAGCAATATGAATCTACACTGGGTAAATATGAAACTGGATTCTCTTAACTATCTTTCCTTCAGCATATTGCTACATGATTTGCTTAAAATACGAAAATAGTAGTGAGGCAGGCAGACATCATTGGATTCCAACATTGAATCAGTGTGTTAAGAGCTAGAATTCCTGTCATGTGTCTGGCCGCTCTACCATCCTACAAGGGCACATCAGTGATATCAAGAGAACATTGCTAAGCATTTAAAACACATACCACATTGTTTGTCTTTCTTTTTGCTCCAAATCAAGGGGACTTTGTGGAGTTTGATTCACTTTATAAGCAAATGTTAGCGAATGTAGTTATTTGAAGACTAGAAAACTCATAGTATCTTGAACTAAGTGCTGAAACTATTTTTTTTAGCATAAAATTTTCCTTAAGATTTAAGCTGTATTCATGTATGGTAGGTTTGTGCAGTTTTTACATTTTACTTCATCTGATGTTTGTTAATTAATAAAGAAATAAATATCTTTAAAACTAGTTAGACTATTTTTCAACTTTACATCAGTATTGAAACATACCAATTAAACAACATGTGTTTGGCTCTCTGCTGTAGTCCAATATTCTGTTAGGCTATTTAATCTTAAGGAACAGAATTAAACAAGTAGGAATGATAATCTTCACTGTTCAAATCCTAATTTTCACTCCTCCTCTGGTCCTTGAGCCCATTATTTGATTTCTGGTTTGTAAAATGTGTTTTAAATGTAATTTTGATGTGTGTGGTTTCTCTTGCAATACATTAACAGTCCACAGGCTGCCTTTCTGACCATTTCCACCTCATAACCTGACCCAGCTTGGTGGCTTTCACAGATTTTTTGAGCTGCAAAACATTGATAGCTTCATTCTGTTTGCAGATTTCCTGTTCTGTTTTATTGGGGGGGGGGGTTGTTATATCATATTCAGTAGCCTCCCAGATCGTGTTTTCATGCTGTAATTAAACATTCACCTATGACACTGAGTTGTGTATTCCAATAAGGAAATTTCAGACTTGGGTTTTTGGACATGAGGTAGAATCAGACAGTTAACATACTTTCTTCTGATTCGCTACTGTTTTGGTTTTTAAAGCTGTCAGTTGAACAAGGCTGCATTACTACCCTGTACAGACGACACCTCCAAAAGCTACTTAATATCACTTTGGCTGTAGGAGTAAGAAGGGAAAACGAGGAAACAAATCATTTCAATAAATTCTAAAGTATTTGACTGCAGAGTATTATGTGCAAAAAGGGAAATGTTTCCCTGCTCTTCTATTTTAAAAAAGTAAAAAAATTACTGCAGTACTTCTAAAGTGTCTTGTGATTAGGTCATGGAGTGAGTTCCACTGCTAAGAATGGAAGATAATCTACACAGGTTATTTCCACCAAGACACTAAGAAATAAAAAATGTAAAACAACAATTGTCTAAAATGGCACGAACTAGAATGATGTCTGTGTGTGCACTGGTCACTCACCCACCACTATGCTGGCACCACCAAGTTTGCTTGCAAAACTGGCTGCGGCTTTTGGTTTCTTAGATCACTGTCATTTCATTGAATTAGTGACTCTTCGCCTTACCTAAATTATTTTGTTCCTCTTCTTTTAAGATTTTTGATATACCTGTTTTTAGTGCAGTTTTAACTTCTAAAGTATAAAATGCTACTGAAAGACCAGTTTTTAATTTTTTTAATATTGACTTTTTAATTAAATTCAACATATCCACTATCTTGTGCTGTATAGCCTCTACTCACTTTTCGGACTAGCTCAGCATCTCCTGAACCTAGACCTGCCATGAACTAAAACAGTTTTCTTGCATATTTTCATCCAGTTGTTAAACTTCTCTGGAGAGAAACAGATTTCTCATATAAATTCTCATTTATATGAGAAACAAATTTTGTTCCTACTGCCATCATGGACTTGAGTTCAGCTAACCAAAGGACAGGTGCAATTTTTTATCAGAATTTGCAAACTTCAATCAGAGAGACTGAAACAAACAAACAACAAAAAAAAAACATTTAAAAATTATTGCAGTATTCAAAATTCACAAAAAATATAAAAGAAATGTAATTAAACTTTCAAATGAAATAGGACTTCTGAAACATCCTATCTGTCTTAAACATCAACAAGAGTGAGGAAAACATCACTTTGTTTTACCTTTGTCCTTTTACTCCAAACTTTGTGCCTTCCCAATTCTTGATGTGACCAGAGCCTGTCCTCGCCTACTTTGCAGGCCCCAGCATTTTTCTGACCCAGCTGTCCCTGTCTCTGCTGGCACCGGCTGCGGGGCAGGCCTTCATATCTGCAGGTGTGTGTGCGCTGCTTGGCAAGGCTGCTGCTGCTGCTGCTGCTGCTGCTGCTGCTGCTGCTGCTCTGCCGTTGCCTGGCAACAGATACTTTCAGTTCCAAGCTGAGCTCCATGCTTCTCCAACAGTTCTGCTCCCGCTGCTCCAGGTGAGCCAGCTGGGATTTTTAATTCTGATCCCTTGGTTTGAAACACAAATGCAGATCAGTTTCCCAGATCAGTCTAGAAAAAGGCCAGGTGATTGGGTTTTGTTTTTTTAAGGTTTCTTTAGCTCCTACCTGATAAAGGTCGGACTCAGTAAAGATTGACTTTGCATTTTTCTTAAGAAGTTGAATCACTGTGTAGACATTACTTTTCTATTTTAGAGTGTTTAGCAGTGTATTGTAGAATACACTGTAGGTTGTACAGTGCATCTGTCTTATTAGATCTGTTAATCTAATCCTTCATATAAAATTCAACATATAAAAAATTCCTAAATTTGAATAAGTAGAAGCTTTTTGCTATATTTTTAGGGTGAACGAGTATCAGGCTGCCTTAAAAGTGTGGCTTCTGGATTCTAACCTAATCACCCTTTATAAGTTTTTACAAGATTTTTTTTTTGTCCCCTTCTCTTCCCACTAACGATTTAAAGAAATCTTAGCATTAAAAAAATTAACAAATTATCATAAAAATCCACTACAGTGTGTTATTTTTATATACCTTTCCTCACCTTCTGACTGTCCCATTAGCCACACTACAGGCAGGGTTGATATTGCCATTTGTGAATATTTGCATTAACACAAGCTGTGAGGCCTGACAACAGTGCTAAAATAATCTCCTTCCACAAAACTAGAACTTTCAATCTGGCTCAGAATATAGTATTGCACTGTATGTTTGTTTCTGCCTATGTCAAAAAGAGTGATTTACTGCTTTTATTTTTTAAAGAGTATTCTTATTTTCAGTGTAGTACTAAACTGGACAAGTATTTACGAATTTAAAATTTGATCATGAAATTCCTTTAATGAGAACTCACACTTCAAGCAGGAGTTATCTTTGGCATTCATGAATTTATTCATCTATTCAATGAAAATTCTCAGGACATCTCCCCTGGGTCAGGCACTGAACTAGGCACAGGTGCAGCAAGTGCAAAGGACAGACTCATCCTGGCCCTCGTGAAGTCCACAGTATACTGGAGTTTTGAAAGAGCAGTAAACAAACAGTAGCAATGCAAGGTGCTGGTGAGATGATGGAACACAGAGAAGAGCACCTAACTCTGGCTGTGGAGGCAGTGGCGAGGCTGGAGGGATAACTAGGAGTTGGCCAAGCAAAGAAGGAGCCAAGGTTTTCCAGTGAGAGGAGCAGCATGTGTAGCCAAGGGGTGAACTAAGGTGTTCAAGAGTGCAACTAGTCAGAAGGATGATGAGAGAGCGCTGGGAGGGGAGGAAAGTGAGAGCTGAGGCCCCAGAGTTTATTTATACTGAACCAGTCTTGAAGGACTATGGCTATGGGCTTGTAGATGGTAAGGACAGTGACATGGCAGATTGTATTGTCACTGTGGCAACATCGTGTAGGGTGCACCTGAGTAAGTGAGCAGAAGGCCACTGCAAAAATCCAGATTAGATTAGTGATCTAAGACCATGGCAGTGGCAGATAGGGTAGAAAGGACAGGATAGATATTTAGGACGCAGATCCATTGGATACAGCAACTATTTGGGATGGCAAGAAGGAAAGGGAATCGAGAATGGCTCCCATGTTCTGATTGGACATTTGGGGCTCACAATACGTGAGAACACATGCCTGCTCTTATTCCCAGAGAGGTGGAGGTTGGGGGTGTGGGGTGAGCATGAGGGGTGAGCTCAGGCCTTCAGAGGGAAAATTGGAGATCCCTGGAATGCATGGAGGTGGAGGTGGGCTGGGGGGACAAAGTGGACAGGAGGGCGATCTGGGCTGGAGATTTGATGTGGACATAGTCAAAGCTGTGTATACAGAGTATTCAGGATACAATCAGCCCCATTGGGAGAAAAGGCAGTGCTGGTCTAAGGACCTTCTGCTGCGTGGAGGAGCAGAGATCCACCAGCCAGATGGCAGGCAGGAAATCAAAACAGTCTGCATGGTGAAAGCCAAAGGACAAGAACTTCTCAAGGAGGGTCAGAGCCATCTCCACAGAGAGGTCAAAGAAGGTAAAGACCAAAGTTCATGGGTGACGTTTAGCCCCTAAGAGGCCATTGATGAACCCAGTGAGAATATTTTCAGTGTAGGGAAGTGAGTTGCCAGGGGTTGAGGTGTGAACAGAAAGTAAGGATGGACAAGGGAAGTCATATCCCTTTATGTCTCTTGGCTGTGGTGAACAGGAGAAAAGTCGGTGGAACTAACAAGGGACCTGAGATTGAAGGACATGCTGTTGCTTTTCAAAAGGACAGAGATGAATGTATTTGTACACTTAAAGGAATGAAGCCAATAGAAAAGGGGAGGTTGAAGAAAGAGGGGAGTCAGAGGAGGCATGTTAACAGGGCAAAGACCTCCAGGATATTAGGCACAGAGGCAGCACAGTGAGGATCCCAGCCAGGTGGGTTTGCTCTCTGTGCAGGAGGCCAGGCCATCCAGAAAGTGAGGAGAAAGTTGTGGGTTTGGAGAAAAGTGGGGCATTTGAAGAGAGCTAAGCTAAGGCATGTAAAAGAATAGATGTGCATGCAACATGCAGGCCCTCAGATCCTGGAGACCATGAACTTGTAACCACAACGCTCACGGAAGTGACGTTCACAGCGCAGTGCTGGCTGCTCAGACTGCTGCCCAGTCACCTATTTTGCCCTCCTTCCCCCAAGTACAGCAACGCCAAGACAAAATGGCTGGTTGCCCCTGCGGTCTAGCAATAGCAGGAATGGAGGGACTATCTCATAGTCAGTCACAATACGTGAGAACACATGCCTGTCTCCTGCCTTAGTTGTTCCTTGGCTACAATGCCAAGTTCTAGGCCATAATGTCTTCTAGAAAAGGAGTACAGCTGTTCAGAAAACTGCAAAGGAGAAACGGGGGCTGGAGGTAAAGACAAGAGGCTAAGGGAGGCGGCGGCGTGGGTGCGCTGGAATAGTCTAGAAAATGAAGGGAACAAAGGCGGTGTGACTGGTGAGCCTCTTACGGATCCTCCTCCCTGATAGAATATGCATAATCCTGCGCGAGGCCTCGCCTGCCTGGGAGCAGGGAGGCGTCGGAAGGATCAGCGGGGAACGGTTGCCCAGACCCACTCTCCTGGGCTTGGGATTCTAGACAGCCACACGGCCGCGCTCCGGACCCCCACGCGTGTGAGCTTCCCGCGGGCTGGGCTCTTAGAGGTCAGCTCCCGACCCCTCCAGCACCGTTAGCGTTAGCTCCCCTCTGACACCTGGGGACCATCGTGCAGGCCGCCCCCGAGCAGGCCAGCCCCCCTTCCCTCCCGCGCGTAGGCACGGAGGGAGCTCAGACCCAGGAAGAGGTGCAGGTCCGACGGCAGAGGCTGAGCGGGACGCAAGCCGGTCCGCAGGTGCCCGCAGTCGCCCTGCGGGGACTCGGCGGCACGCTCTGTCCCTCTGCGCCGTCTTCGGCCACCACCCAGCAGGGTCCCGGCACCTGGCTGCGCGCGTCGCCCCCTGAGCTGTTCCCCGCGGCGCAGCCGGGGGCGGGGCAGAGAGGGACAGCACCGCGCGGGGACGTAGGGCGAGCGGAGGGCGTTGCGCAACCCGGCTGGCTCCAGCAGAGCGCGGCGCTCTCGACCCCAGTCTCCGTTCATTGTGTGCCATTCATCCAGCAGATAATTCTAAACAATTATCTTTACAAAGCGTTTGACTCCGCGCGTCTTCTTGCATCCTTGTTAGTTAGGTGTTTGCTGTGGGCAGGTGGCGGGAGAAAACCGCCTGTTCTGCTCGGAAAACACCAAGAAACCAGACCATCTCTTTCAGCAGCAAGGAAGAGAAGCTGTCGCAGGACCCACACGTATCTACAACTCTCTATTGCTTTTTGTGCAAGTTCCTAACTGTGCCTGACGTCCATCCGAGCGGGCAGGCATGGGCTGTCTGGGCAACAGCAAGACAACAGAAGACCAGGGAGTCGATGAAAAAGAAAGACGCGAGGCCAACAAAAAGATCGAGAAGCAGTTGCAGAAGGAGCGCCTGGCATACAAAGCGACTCACCGCCTTCTGCTACTGGGTAAGGCGGGAGGGCGCGCGCCGGCTCCCGGCAGGAGTCGAGCGCACTGCCAGGAGCTCGGCCAGAGTCGGCCAGGCAGGCCCCACTGGTCAGGGGCCTCAGCGACTGCCGCCACCTCCTCCAGCCGAGAGTCCGCGTGCGCTTGAAAAATGCCTGCGTTGGGGTACAATAATTGTTCAGTGTGGGTTAGCATGAGAGGCGGAAAGGGCATCGGGCTACAGATCACCGCATTCTTTTTGTTTGTTTGCAGGGGCTGGTGAATCTGGGAAAAGCACTATCGTCAAACAGATGAGGATCCTGCACGTCAATGGGTTTAATCCTGAGTAAGGAACGATCAATTTCAGTTTTGCTTCCAGACCGCATGCAAACTTTGTCATGCCTCTCCCAGTTCCCAAAAAATGCTTTCTCCAGTCAATTTGATCACTGAATACACCTTTAAAGGAGGAAAATATAGAAGTGTATTATTGAATTTGGTATATTTAGGCAAATTCTTTTTCTGATAGTATCTAGATCAAAAAATAAAATAACTTGCTTAGCAAAGTACGATTTATTAGGTATTCTTGAGGTATTGATATTCTTGATATTTCTCTGAGCACACTTAGCCAATGTCAATATATACTTTTCTCTATATCATTTGTCTGCAACTATTTTAATTCATAACTATCAACATATAGATAGATTCAAATCAAATATATTTACAAATGTAGCTATATAGTTTCTATATGCAACATTCATTAACTTGTGTGGTTGTTTAAAGCTGTAGATTGTAATGTGTGCATTTAAGTTTGTTTAGAGTACAAATTAGAAAAGAGGGATGTTTTCCTTTCCCAGATAAAAACTTTGCAACTGTTGATCTGGGAGTTGAGCTGACCTCTAGGAAAACCAGTCTATCCCTGTGCTGCAGCTGGAAATTTAAAATCCTACCCAATTGATTCAAATCAATGCCAACGATAAATCGAATTAAGAACAATTCTCTTTTAATACAGGGAGAAGAAACAGAAAATTCTGGACATTCGGAAAAATGTCAAAGATGCTATTGTGGTAAGAACTTTTGTTTACTAGAAAAGTTAAGTACTTTGCTCTCTAAAATTGTGTAGACAGAAATTATATATTAAATTATCATATATATGGAGCTTAAGTGTTATATTTATCCATGCATACATATGTTTTTATTCCATTTTAGACGATTGTTTCAGCGATGAGTACTATAATACCTCCAGTTCCACTGGCCAACCCAGAAAACCAATTTCGATCAGACTATATCAAGAGTATAGCCCCTATCACTGACTTTGACTATTCCGAGGTATGTAAATTTTTATTGAAATATTTTAAGTGATGCAAGATGGAAACATTTTTAATGAAGTGGCTTACTGAATTTGAATCAATGTCAATATTATTAACTTTCTTCAAAATCTAACTCTGCTTAAGAGAAATGCTTTCTGCCATACCAAAATATTAACATTGGTTAAAAACATTAAAGACAATATGATTGTAAAAACCACTTTTATGAATGTATTGATGAGGCTGATAATCAGGATGACAGCATACCTTTAAGAAATATTGATGGTACTTTTTCCCTATATATATTTCTAAATGAACAATTAAGCAGTTTACCAGATAACAAACGAGCAGAAATTCTATGAGTAGAATGCTATACTTTATGATCTGTGATTGCCTCCATGGGAAGAATAGAAAGAAAAGAATTCAGTTTACTTTTAAGGTATGTGTCCTTCAGATCAAATGAGAAGAGACTGCATTCTGTAATTAATAAGGTGGATCTCTTCTGAACATTTACGATATAATAGGAAAATATAGTTTGCTTCGTATCTGCAGGATTTAGGGCTGCTTTCCTAATCGTTTGGATGGCAGTAATGCTTATACGAAAGAATGATATGAATATTAGTTTTCTCTTGTTTGGGGGAATAAACATTTCAATATTATTATTTGGAGATTTGATTAAGCATGTTCCAAAGAAAAATACGTTTGCTAAATTTCTCAGAAAATCATTTTTTTTTATAGTTGTGCCAAAAGAGCGTATATTTTGTCTGTGTGTGTACCCATCAATTACAGCATTTCAAAGTTTTCACTGCCTGGCATGGTGATCTTCAGACATTTATCATTCTCAGAATCCTCTCTTCCAATCGAAGCTGATACAGAAACCAGTGTATACAATAGAAAATCCCTGCCCTGCTCTGACTGAAGTTCTGGCTGGCCTGCTCAGCCCTACTCCCTCTCTTCAGCACAGCACTGTTGTCCAGTAGGCTCTGTATTGGGATGGCCAAAATTACTTTCTTTAAAGCTTTTATTTCCATCCTCTCAGGGGATTATTGCTTCTGATAAGCATTCAGTGTAGCCAGTGAGATCTCTAGAATATCTAAAAAGGAGATAGGGCTGGAAAAATGGCTAGAAAAAGAGGCCAGGGCATCTGACACAGCAGCGCCCACTGTTTTTCACTAAACTATGTCTTTAACTGGATGGCTTGAAGAGGGATAAAGGAGATGATGTGGAGGATAGGGCCAAAGCAGTGATTCAGCTACCCAGAGTTGTAGGATGTCCTCCCAGCACTCTATGATATTTTATGTATTAAAGGAGTCACTCAAAACGACAAGGTCCTAGCTGAAATGAGGAGTGACATTCCCATTTGACTTCAGATTTACACATTCATAGACATATATTTGAGTTCTCAATTTTGTCCTGTCATGTTTGCCTAAACATAATCATAAAGCATATTATATATGGTTCAGATATAGGAAAAAATTATTCTTAGTATATAATGAGAAATTAGAATTAAGATGTATTACTCATTCACACATCTTCTTTCTTCTGTTCATGACAAACTCACATATGATAAAGGGATCTCATATTTAATCCAAAATTCAGAAGCAGTCTGTAGCTCCCTTGTGGATTACTAAGGAATCCAAAGTGTATTTTGAGCTAAATCACGAATATTTTTAATAAAAAAATGAAACTCGACAAACCATTTCCTTTGAACACATGTATTTTCATATAGATATGTTAAGGCTACTTAAAAATAATTATCAGAACCATAATTAATTATCAATAAAAGAGAATTGGGAACCAGAAAATTAAAATGCAATTAGAATGCTCTTTCAGAGCTAATACTTTTTTGGTTAGTGTTTAAGCCTCATGTTCTGTTGTCATCTGTGTCTCTGTCCATGTCAATAAGATTATGTTTATAAAAGAGCCAGCACTTATATAAATGAAGAAATAAATATCAAAATATATAACTATCCTTCTGAAAATGCTATTTCTATTTTAATAACATTCCAGTAACATTCCATAATTTTCTGAAATAGTCACATCACTTATATAATTACATTAAATGGTTCTTAAATTTACTTTTTGATGATCCAAGACAAATCCCTGACATATATTAATATTACTCGGTACATTGGAGAAAATTAACTTTTATTTAAAGAAAATGTATATTGTTGTAAAAAAAAAAAGTAGAACTACATGAAGTATTTTTATAGTAAACATAACACTAACTTACTAAATTTAGTACTTTTTTGAAATTAAATCCTTGAGAAAGTCACAATCAGTTCCTTAAGGGTCTTAAGTTTTTCCTGTAGGTATAAAATAATTTTGAACCAAATATACCCTATCATTAAAAATAATTTGGAGTGCTTTAAGAAAAATTAAAAGAATATGAATTTAAAATTCTCCATAAGCTTGCTCATTATAATGGAAAATCTAAACTTATTTTAAGTTGTCTCAAGAATCTCCTCTGATAATATCACACTTGGTTTCCCTTTTCTTCTCTTGCGCTTCATGTTGCTTTCCATTTGAATTTTGATTGGATTATACGAAAACTTAAGTTGTGACAGAAAGAAGGCCAATGTAGATAGCACCCATCCAGCTAAGGATTGCTGTGTGGGGTTAGAGAGAGCGTGTCAGGGGGCAGATCTCGCGGGCCTCAGAGGCCAGGTCTGCTGATCTGGGAAGTCTTTGGAGAGTTCTGAGCAGTGGAGTTACATGATCTGGTTGTGTTTTATCAAGATCACTCTGGCTATGAGGGGAAAATGGATTGTAGGAAGGCAAGAGATGAAGTGGAGTAACCATTTTGGAGGCTATTATAGCAATCCAGATGAAAGATAGTGGGGCAGCTTAGTATGGGGTGGTATCATGAATTAATTAATTGCTTCTTTATCATTATTTCTCATGCATACATCCAGACCGTCTTGGCTCTGGACTAGACTCTGCCCAGGACCCATCACTAGTTGACATCATGTCTCTGCATCCAGCTCATCTACACACGAAGTGACAGAAAATAAATTGTCTTAGGTGATGATCATGACAGAATGTAGATCAAGGGATCATTTATAAAATAGGAAAATTATTGTAGCCAAGTGCCTCCCCACCCCACCACTTTCCAAAAAACTCTTAGCACAATAGCAAACAAAATCACTGATGAATTAAATTGAATTTGTTTGGCTTTTTTTCTTATTAAAATGTGGGTATTTTGTTAGCTCTTTTAAAATTTAAAATTATTTCATTAGATTTTTTTAAGGGAAGGAGGATAAATAAGGCTTAACGAGAAATGTGAAAGCAGTCTGATCTGTTGGTCGATACTCTTTCATTACCATCTAATATTTCCTAAAGTGACATTTATCATAATTGCATGTCAACATAAACCCAAAGAGTAGGAATAGTCTTTCCTCTCCTCCCAGGTGAGAGGAGACCAAGCATTTGGTGAGGGTGCAGACTGGCTTATGCAGTAGACTGGGGACAAAGTCCTGTGAGCCCACTGTGAGTCTTGGCTCCACCAGTCTCTAAAGATTTGACCTAGAGCACTCAGTGAACAATAGGGTGGGAGCAAGGCTTCCTGAATGGTAAGGATGAGAGCAAAAGTGGGCACAGAGAAGTGCTTAAGGGCACCTTCCAGGACATAGAAGGCTCTGCTGGGCTAACAGCAGATCGGGAACCAACCATTGACACGCCAAAGGGTTTGGGCTCCTCCTCAAGGCTGTGGAGAAACATTTAGTGATTCTAGTCAGGGAGTGACAAAATGCAAGATGACTTTGGAAAGACTGCTCTTGAATTCATAAAGAGGCCACTCTTGCATATCTGCCCTTGGAATGGTTCTCTGGAGGTTTGTTGTTGGACAGAGGACATTTTCTCCATCAGAAACTTGTTTCCAGGCTTCACAATGCTTGTGTCAAAATGCTAAGGAGGAATGGAACTCCCTGCACATCTGGTAGAATGATAAAAGGAATTGCTATCATTTGAGTAAATTATTTCAGTTAGATCTAGAGCTTCGATGAAGATACTTTTTTATTTTTTTTGTTTTTGTTTAGTGTGTGTCACTTTTATTTTCTATTTATTTATTTAAATATTTTATTTATTTTCCCCCTCCCCGCTGAAGATACTTTTTTAAACTCCATTTTTTATTTGGAATATTACCATAAGGCATATTCCTAAAAAATATTTTTTTATTTTAAAACAATTTTAAACTCACCCCAAAATTGCAAAGAACTCTCATATGCCCTTCACCTAGATTTATCAATTGCTAATGTTTGGCCACACTTGCTTACTCATTCTCACTACACTAACACACATTTTTTTAATGAAACATTTGAAAGCTGGTCATAAAAATCATGCTCTTTTACCTCTAAATACTTCAACATGTATTTCCTGTGAACAAGGACATCCACTTATATAACCACAACACAGTTACTGAAATCAGGAGATTTAGCATTAATACAGTGTTGTTTTGTAACCTACAAATGTTATTTAAATTTCACCAATAATAGATAATATAGTGAAATAATAATAATAATAATGATAACTCTGGTCAATAATCCAATTCAAGATCAAGTACTACATTTAATTTTTATTTCTCCTTTACTCTAGAAGTTCTTCAGCCTTCCTTTTCTTTTGTGATATTGACCAGACATTTATTTTGTGGCATGCCCTCACTATGGTTCATCTGATGTGTTGTAACTAGATTAGGTTAATGCTTTGGCATCAATAACACATAAGTGATCTTGTATTCTTCCTAGTGTATCAGGGACCAGACGTGATACTAAGGCGTGGTCTACCTGTTTCTCCTCTGTCCCCTTTATAATTCATAAGTACATTTTAGAAATGACCTTTAAGACTGTATAAATATCCTGTTTTTATAGGAATGTTTACACTCTAGTTTTAGCACACTAATAAATTTTATCCATAATAAATATTTAAGTAGGAAAGCTGTTGGCAATTCTTACTGCTTCTGAATACTATAATAAAAACTAAGTAGAATGTGGATCATGATGCAGCTTTCACTTAATAAAAAGCATATCATTAGAGGATCAACAAGAGCAGTGGCCTCTCCCATCTACACAGACACGCCAAGAAACCTGGGCGTCAGCCACAAGACTTTTCCCTAAAGTGTTTTTCCAGATAGAAAATGCATTTGAAAGGTCACAAAGTAAGGCGACATATATTTTTTAATTTCTTTGATAAGATGTCACTGAAACTTCAAATCCTTTGAAAGTATGTTGTCAAGGTTTTTGTTGTCAAGATTCACCTCAAATTTGCATGTATTGGAAGTTTGTTGCTTGGTTTACCAGTGCAGTTCACTTCCAAGGACACTTGCTCTTTCAGAAGAATGTGACATTAAAAACACCTTAGTACTAGAGCCTGTCGTCTTTATCAGTACAGCTTCTATGTAACTCTGAGAGGAAATGTTTTGAACTTCCCAGCACTCTCTTGGGAAACAGTGGAAGGAGAAGTAGGCTACTCTATGTCAAATCATGCTGTGGTTGAGTTGGCATGTGGTTTGTGAGAAAGGTACACTGAGGTTTTAAGAGACAGAATAATGAAGTTGCTCCTGAAAAGATTCCTTTAATATATTGGCTTTTTAAGTTTTTCAGTTTTGCATGAGAATGTCATCCATGAATGTGTGGGGTTTTATCTTCACCTCTTAAAATAATCCCATACATCTTTTATTCTGTCCTTTACTGTGACATATAGATTGAATTAAGTCAACTTGATGCATAACATTCTCACTATACAAAGCAATTTTATTTTTTAAGTTGTATTTGTATTTGTCTGAATAAGAAATATTTGTATATGGCTCAAAATTCAAAAGCTATAAAAGAGTGAAACCTCTCTCTCTTACTCCTGTCCCCAGGCACCCAGGGCTTGTCCTGCCGGGAGACAGCCAGTGTGGTTTGAAATTGACTTAGGGTCCTTAAAGAGCAATCTTTTTAACGTATTTTTGTCTCATAGTGAATAATTAGTTATAAAATGTAATTGCAGTCAATCTTATTAATATTGAGAAAATATGTAGTCTGAATTGCCAGGTAAACATTTTTCAAATAAAATTTAAAATAAATAAAATTCAAATAAAATTTATTTCAAATAAAATTGAAATAAATTGTATGGAACCTGTTTTGGTGCTTAGACAAAATGCCAGAGTACTTGATAATAAAAATATAGAAAGATTTTATTAGGCATCTACTAAATATTATTATGTTAAAGTATAGAAATTATAGAATTTATCACTTTGAGAGAAATCACAAATTATACAAATAACCCAAGCAGGACCCTTGGAAGGCTTTTGACCTTTGTTCTGCCTGGCTAATAACCTGTTGGAGCATTTGGTTGCTTTTTGGGACTATTTCTCTAACCACTTAGGTCCAAGCCTCATGGCATCTTTCTCACATGAATTTCCTGTTCATTCTGTACCCATCCTGCATTCTTCCATCTTGGCTTTAGGACATTCTGCCCCTCCCACATCTATTTTTCTTTCTTAGACCTAGTCTGAAATTTCTGCCCAATAAAAAATCCCTGGCTTTCCTCCCATGTGACATGCTTACCTGTGTCTGCACATGGTATGCTGTCTTTGCTTCCCACCAGTTCTTGCTCTTCCCACCTTCTGCCTGCTGTTTTTATATCCACTACATGAAAAACTAAGATTCCCAAGAACACAGTTTACACATTGTATATTTGTCCTTATTTAAATATTGATTTGCCAAAGGTCAGTCTTGAGCACTTAGTAAGTACTCAATTAATGCTGAGTGATTTTAAGTTCCTACATTTAACAAGGCTAGACTTACTTAAAAAGCAGATTTTGTCTCATGATTTCAAATGTTTAACTTTTATGCCTGTTCTTTTATTTAAAGCTCACATCACGGTTAGTCGCATTGAACGTCACCACTACACATATATTTATCCTAGGTAAAAACCATCTTCTCCTAGCTTGGCACATACAGTCATGCACCCAATAACAACGTTCTGGTCAATGATGAGTCACATATGTGACAGTTGTGCCATAAGATTATTATAATGGTGCTGAAAAATTCCTATCACCTAGTGATTTTGTAGCTGTCATAACATCATAGCACACATTTTACTCATGTAATTCTGGTTTGTGGTGATGCTGGTGTAAACAAATCTACAGCACTGCCAGTAATAAAAAAGTATAGCACATACAATTATGTACACTACATAATATTTGATAATGATAATAAGCAGCTGTGTTACTGGTTAATGTATTTACTATACTATACCTTTTTTATTGTTACTTCAGAGTGTATCCACTCTACTTACAAAAAAAGTTTGCTGTAAAACAATGTACCATGTTACACCAGGAGCAGCCTCATACATCTATTACCACATCTCTTGATTACATCACTCTCTCTTCTGCTTGATTTAATTTTGTATTCTTTTGTTCATCATGGCCCCCAAGCTGACAAAATCCACTGATAGTGTTGCCAGAAAAGGCCACATTGAGTGACTGACCTGGAAATGAAATTAAAAGTGGTTAAGGACGACGAAAATCACTTTTAATTTTTAATTACTGGAAAATCAGTAATGGTTGTTGCTCACCAGTCGGGCATGTCTCATTCCACCATAGCTACGATCTTGAAGAATGAGAATAAAGTGATGGAAGCTGTTAAAGGATCTGCTTCACTGAAGGCAATAGGACTAACAAAAATTCAAGAAGGGCCTATATCAGACATGGAGAAACTTCTCATTACCTGGATTGAAGACCAGACACAGAAGCGTATCCCTCTCAGCACCATGACAATAATGGCCAAAGCAAAAAGTTTGTGACCTTGAAAGAAAAGGCTAAACCCAGCTATGATGTTGAATTTACTGCTAGTTCTGGGGATTCAAACTATTCAAGAATCATTATTCATTATATAAGGTGAAAGGGAGTGGTTAGTCTGCCAGTGCTGATATGAAAGTAGCTGAAAAATTTTTGGAAACTCTAGATAAGCTGATTATGGAGCAAAATTACTTGCCAGAGCAAATATTCAATATAGATGAAACTTCCCTATTCTGGAAATGGAATGCCTAAAAGGGCTTTCATCCATAAGGAGGCCAAGTCAATGCCAGGTTTCAAGATTTTTAAGGACAGGATAACAGTTTTGCTTGGGAGCAGTGTTGCAAGTTACAAATTGAAACCCTTTGTGATCTGACACAGTGAGAATTCCAGGGCCTTCAAGCGTATCAATAAACACACACTGTCAGAAGCAATAAGAAGTATGGATGACTCATCTCCTCTTTTAAGATCCCCTCCTGAATTGCTATGCCAGCAAAATGGAGAACTGTTTGGAGAATGACATACTTTTCAAGATTTTGCTTATTGTTGATAATTCTCCCGTCATCCTCCTTTTAATGGTGATCTTTATCCCAGTATCAAAGTTGTATTTCCTTCTCCAAGCACCACCTCTTTGATCCAACCAATGGATCAAGGAGTTATAGCAACTTTTAAGGCCTGCTACCTGAAGTGGACCCTTTTCCAGGCTATTGCTGTAACTGAGGAAGACACTGATGCAATTCTAGAAGGATTACAGCATCTATGACTACAACAAGAACCTTGCTTAGGCTTAGGGTGATGTCACCGAGGAGTATATGAATGGCATTTGGAAGAAGATACTCAAGAGGTTCGTCCATGACGTCAAAGGATTTGCCAAAAATGAAGAAGTTGCAAAAATCAGCAAGGCTGTGCTTGAGATGGCAAACAACTTTAACGTGGGTGTGGATGGGGATGACTTTGAGGAGCTCATAGAGATCATTCCTGAGGAACTAACTAATGAGGCGTTGTTCCAGCTGGAACAGGAGTGCATAGCTGAAGAGGAGGCAAGAGAAAAGGAAACTGCAGGAGAAGAAAAAGAAGAACCCCCAAGGAAAGCCACATTTGAAGGGTTTAGCAGAAACTTTTGCAGATCTCAACAAATTCCTTAAAAAGTTGGAAAGCTTGGAGCTAACACCAAAAGATTTTCATTAATAGTGAGGAATGTTCATGATGAATTATCTGCTTATAAGCAAGTCTGTGATGAAAAGAAAAAAAAAAAAAAACAAGCATATTACCATGGACATATTTCTGAAAAGAGTGACATATTTCTGAGAAGAGCCTCAGGCAGGTCCTTCAGGAGATATTCCAGAAGAAGGCATCGTTATCATAGATGGCAGCTCCATGGGTGTTATTGCCACTGAGCACCTTCCAGTGGGACAAGATGTGGAGGTGGAAGACAATGATATTGATGATACTGAATCTTGACCCTGTGTAAGCCTAGGCTAACACATGTGTGTGCCTTAGTTTTTAACAAAAAAGTTTTAAAAGTTTTTTTTTTAATTTTAATAGAAGAAAGCTTATAGAATAAGGATATAAAGAAAGTATTTTTGTGTAGCTGTATAATGTGTTTGTTTTAAGCTAAGTGATATTATTAAAGAATCAAAAAGTTAAAAAAAATTTAATGTATAAAGTAAAAAAGTTACAGTAAGCTAAGGTTAATTTTTCAAAGGAAGAAAAAATATAAATTAATGTAGACTAAGTATGCAGTGTTTACAAAGTCTGCGGCAGCATACAGTAATGTCTTAGCCTTCACATTCACTCACCAATTACTCAGTGACTCACCCAGAACAACTTCCAGTCCTGCAAGCTCCATTCATGGAAAGTGTCCTGTACAGATGTACCATTTCTTATCTTTCATACCATATTTTACTATACCTTTTCTATGTTTAGATATATAAATACTTACCATTGTGTTACAGTTATCTACAATATTCAGTACAATAACATGCTATACAGGTTTGTAATGTAGGTGCAGTAGGCTATACCATCTAGGTTTCTGTAAGTGCACTCTGTGATGTTTACATGACAAAAATGCCTAATGACACCTTTCGCAGAACACACCCCTATCGTTAAGCAATGCATAACTGTAGTTATGCTTAAAAATTGTGAGCTAAAGTCAAGTATTTGTCATGCGCTCAGCACTGTACTTAAGAGTATGAGTTACACAAAGAAAGTCTAAGTTATGCCTTCTAGCCTCAAGAAACTTATGATTTAGTGAAGAAACAAGGTGTATGTAATATATAATATATGTAATATATAATATGTAATATAAAATTAATGAACAATAAACTATCATGTAATTTAATGCTAACTTATTGTGGGACAGGCTGGAAATTCTGTAGCCATTCAGAGAAGAAGATTCAAAAGGACTGTAGTGCTCAGACTGGAGGCTCCATGAAAACACCTGATGTAGTGGGCCTTCCTGGGAGAGTAATATTTTCATCAACAAAGCAGAACTAAGGACCATGGTGAAATAACACAGCTTTAGCTAAAGTCAAAGATGGATGCTGAAAGGAGATTAAGAGTTAGAGAGAGACAGGACATAGACTGCCAATTGGAACACTTTTTATTTGTTTCTATTAAAAACTGGGCACACTACATTTGGAATATGGCTGCAGGAAGACTGAAAGGGAGAGCTCAGAAGTGAGAAGAAAACATTGGCCGTGGAATTATGCTGGGACTCACCTGGTCAGGAAGCATTTCCTTATTCCAAAATTAAGGTCATTTTTCTAGCATAGCAGTTTCAGTCCCTTTCAGTTCTGTGGGAGCAATAAGCTTGGCTAGAATTCAAGATGAGCCCATGGTTTACCAGCTCAGTCCCATGGTGTTCAGAAAAACAGAGAATGTCATCTTTGTTTGGCTTAAAAAAAATACATTCACACTTGTGGCAGTTAATTCATTACATGCACACATAATTGCTTAGAGTTCAAAGAAATGTTAGTGGTAAAAAAATATATGTTCAGGCTAATTGTATTTTTTCATCCTATAAATATATCGGTTGTTTCATTCATTTCCATTTGAACTTACTCGTTCCAAATTGAGGTAAAATGAACCTTACCAAAATCTTATTTATCCTACCTATTTATCCACATACACAATTAAAACACACACACACATACACTCACACACTTGGAGGCTGAATCATGCACAAAATATTATCTAAATTATGAACTTGTTTTAAACATATTACCCAAATACCACATTTAGTTCACAAATATCTAAATCTTCACAAATTAATCTTCGTAAATATCTAAAAAAGAGTGAAAGATCTTATCGTAGCAAAGACTACTTTTAGAATCATTTCTGGAAAAGGAAAACAGATATTTTCTCTTGATTTTCCTTAATTCTCTTGATTTTCCATCCATCAGATATGAAAATGATGTTGTTTCAAAATGAGTTTTACCACCTATTATTCTTGATTGCTTTCTAGAACCATTTATGCAATCTCAGTCAAATGAGTATTTATAGAAATATAATGTTTTTATTTTTATCAAAAATAGTGTTAAAGATTTTATAGAGTTATTATCATATTGCATTTATTTTTATTGACCACAGTGTATTCATTACCCTAAAGAATACCTTTCGTGAGAATACTATAAGTAGGTTGATTTGAGAAATTATTGGGAGATTTTTACTCCTCTTTCTCAAGCCTCTGTTCCTTACCCAATCTCCTAAATTTTGACATTATCTAAATGTCCTATTGCTTTGCATACTAAATGATATATCACTTCAAAGTATTCAGCTTCAAATTTCTCAAAGGTTTTTTAGTAGTCCTTAAACCATTGTATTTTTATTTGTTTTTCTGTTAAACTGTATAGGAACCTACCCAAGACACTAAAATGGCACCAACTAGTATTTTTAACTGCTTGAAAGAATTATGTTGATAAAGATTATCATCAGTGTTTCTCATTTCTACTGATAAAAAGGTATAATTAATAAGTAGTACATCATGTCATCATGTACTAGAAGTTAATATCTTTCAAATTAACCATTAACAGTTTTATCTAAATGGACATTCAATTCAATTTTTTTTTAAAATGATTACCTAATATGTATCAGGAACTGTGTTAAGCATCAGAAATACCAAGATGAATTTTTGTGTACCCATAAGGAGTAACAGGGTTCGCAGAACTTAAATAAATAATTAGGACACACTGAAAAGTTGCCGGTGCGGCGGAAGGTGGGATTAGCCCATTAGGGAGCAGTTGGTGATGCTGTCCCAGGGAAGGTGAGGCTTGAACTGGACTTTGAATAATGAAAGAATTCTGCATGTAGACCAAGGGTACAGGGCTGTGCAGCCAGAGTAGCACCGTGGACAAATTGGGACGCATACAAGGGGTCTTTCTCACAAATCCCCCACATCATCTGAAGAATTTAGAAAGAGAGTCTAGCCCAGCAGAAATATCATGGTGGGACATTTTTAGAGTCATGGCTCTCTTGAAGCTAATTTTTAGTTAATTCAACTGGAGACTTTTATACTTACTGCAGCATAAATTTTTATAGTATAAACATTATGATAAATAAAATAGAGATAAATAAAATCACCAGTACAGATAATAGAAAATGTCTGTGCTTCAATAAAAAGACTGCTTTAAGTTATCCTAGTTGATTTTATTGAAGGTAAATTTGAAACTACTTAGTATTTAAGCTAAGTTGTTATCTATGCTTCTCTTGTGGTTCTCTTAACCAGCAAATCAGGGAGAGTAAATCTTTGCAGGTTTTCTATGGCTTGCTCTGTACTCATCAGTTTGCCCCCAGGACTACTCCTGTTCCAGTTGATCACAGGTCAAATGCATTGACTTCTTCACCTCATTTTGAACACGCCTCCTTATCAACACTCTTATAGTGGCTTCTCATTGAATTTCATCTTGGAGTGGACTTAAGTGTGTCTAGTCTGAGTCTTACTTTACAGATGAGCAAGGTGTGGCAGCAGAACTTTAAGAGACTTGTCTAGGATTGTCCACACGTGTCGACTTGGACATCAAGTCAGGACTGGAACACAGAGTCTTCTAATTTCTTATTTAGTTCTCATCTCATCATTTTCATTAATGTATCGTTCAGATCTGCATTTATATAGAGGAGCTTTATTATCTATTAGATTGAATCATAAGAAATTGCCAATATGTGCCTGTTTTTTACCTATATAATGGCGGTTTCATATGGTTTGACCTTTTGGATTGCATACTACCCATTAGCCTTCTGTCCCTTATGTCCTGTGTTTCCAGAGACTGATTTGCATTTGTAGGACAGGTGCTTGATGAGGGGCACCATCGCTGGCTGGTCTGCAGCAGAGCCAGGCTCTTTCTTTCTTGTTCCATGGTCTCCTTTCTTCCAACCTGCCTTTCTGCTTCCCTCTGGTTGGTCACCCTCTCACCTCTGAAGCACTTCTCACATCCTTAGTCTCATAAACATCTGAACAGAAACCTTACAACAGGTCATCTCTACTGAGATCTTTCACCTACCTGTGAGATGATAGGTGGCAAATTCCCCCCAAGCCACACACTAACTGCACAGTCACCTCATTTGAACATTTGGTTTCCCATTCCCGGGTCATTTAATCTGTGCTTCTATAGTGCTCATTTGGTCAAAGTTACACATTTTTGGTGGCTGAGCACGAGACATGTTTGCTTCAAGCACTCTGTTTAAAGGATTTTGTAGGAAATCACCCAGAAAGAGTCTCAGTATATGTTGGGGGTGGGAGGTAAACAGGATGGCACTCTGTGTAACCAGTCTCTGAAATAGTACCCTTAGTCGGCTCAGTATCCACTCTTGAGACTCTTTTTTGAAAAGAAAGGGAGCAAAATAGTACCAAAAATCTAATAACAATAGCTTTATACACATAATTGTATAAAAAAACAATTATATCTGAGTCATTTTGATGGCTAGAGTAAAGGTTCCTTAACATTATGGCTAAGAATGTTGGCTTTGTAGTTCTCATCTCATCTCTGCCTCCTGCTATCTGTATAACTTTAGGTAAGTTAAATAACATCTCTGTGCTCAGTTTTCTCTTCTGTAAAATGGGGATAATAATGATAATGCCTATCATATGAAGTAGTGATGGGATTTAAATACAATAACGCATCTAAAGTGCTTGGCACTGCATGGCACACTCTAAACATCTGACGAACGTTAGTCATTATCCTAGTTTCTCTTTAACATAATGTTTATAAATGTATGTACATTGCCTTTTTTAGATGTTACCAAGTACTGAAAGTTTGGAAACTTCATTCAGGGATTCTGCTGCCAAATACTTGTGTGCCAGGAACGTGCAAAGAGCCTCATTGCTCAGGGAGGGAGGGTCTCACCCTCCCTCTCTTCTTAGATAGGCAGTGCAGCTTCTGGTATCCTTGCAGAATTCTTGAGACCAACAGGGCCCTGGAACAAGATGATGGGACAGTGCCTATACTTCTTCTGTCAGATGCCTGTACTGCACAAGGGCCACCCAGTTTGACCCAGCGCTTCTAGGAGTGGCCCCAGAACAAGCCTGATTCTGAATAAAGGGCCAGGCTGTGGTATTTGCAGGGGACTCTCTGTATGCTGTAGCTCTCCAAGGCATGGGGTTGCATGGAAAGTGTCAAAAATACTATATTTTGCAGAAAATGTTTTCATCTGGAATAAATTATATTGTTTAGATAAAAATACAAAGAAAAAGCAAACTGGAATTTTAAAATGCATGAGGGCCCATCAGAAAATTTTTTCTGCTCCTCAGTTTTCATCTTTTTTTGGAGATATTGGTAAATTTGCTTGATTCCAATCAAAATAATGACTAATCTCACATAGCACTTCATGCCAAATATTGTCCTAAGTCATGTAGTCACAGCAATCCTCTCAGGCGGGCACTATTGTCCTGATTTTACACGTGGGGAAACAGAAGCACAGAGAAGGTAATTGACTTTGCCAGGGTCACAGAGCTGAGTAGGAGATGGTTCAGGATTTGAGCCCAGGTGGTCTGACTCCAGAGCCTGCTTTGTGACTTCCTGGGCTCAGGAACCACTGGCCCATATTGTATGCCAGGTCAGTCTCATTTCAGCTGCAGACTGAGGCTTGGTCCAGTCCTTCATCATCCCTCATTTTGATCTTTGTTTTCAAAGTTCTGGTCAAAGGAAATTGCTGATTCTCTTGTATGTCTTAGATAAAAAATAACCAGTGTAGTCCTGTATCTGCCTACATATAATCTATGTGGGGGTGGGCAGGGGTTACCCTGCTGGGGCCATCTTTCAGTTCAGCATCTGAGGGATGACAACTCTTCCCACAGCAAACAGTTGCCTGGCCACTCTCCCAGGAGAGCCCAGTGTGTGGGCAGAGCATTCCTATTTAATCTTCCCTTGACTGTGGCTTCTTTCTGATTCTCGATTCACTCATGATAAACCTTCTGCCTTGAAGGAATTGCTTGCTCTGTGGCATTTCCCAACTCCGAATAAGCAATTCTGGAGAGACTCACTTGTACACTTTATTCTGGGAGACAAAAAAATCAACAGCTAACATTCATTGTGTATGAAGAAGAGAAGGTGGCCAGACTGGTCTCGATCCAAGTCCCCTATCTGTACTCACATAAGCTCTCATTTATGGAAAAAAATTTTTTTTTGAAGTTTGGCTTCTGTATTGATAGCTTTCAATCAGTTGCTTAATAAAAGCACCCCAGACTCTCTGTGTATGTTTTCCTTTCGAAGGACACAGACCTAGGCTTCCCGGTGTCCTTCTTCCGCACACGCTCAGGTCAGCTGCGATGATCAGCAGCCTGCCCAAGGTGAGAGTCTCCCCAAGAGTGACTGCAGGAAATTACATCATTTTTTTCTTTTTACCTTTGACCCCCTTTACCCATTTCTCCCACCCTCTATTCCTCCCACCCTCGCCTCTGGCAACCACCAATCTGTTCTCTGTATGTATGAGCTTGTTTTTTTTCTTTTTTTTAAAGTGAAATCATATGGTATTTATCTTTCTCTGACTTATTTCACTTAGCATAATGTCCTCAAGATCCATCCATATTGTCACAAATGATAAGATTTAATTATTTTTCGTGGCTGAATAATGTTTCATTGCATGTATATACCACAATTTTTTAATCCATTCATCCATCGTTGGACACTTAGGTTGTTTCCATATCTTGGCTATTGTAAATAATGCTGCAATGAACACAGCTAGTATATTCCTTTTCTTCAGCTAAATACACAGAAATGGAATTGCTAGATCATATGGTAGTTCTATTTTTAATTTTTTGAGGAACCGCCGTTCCATTCTATTGTGGCTATATTACATTCTTATCAACAGTGCACAAAGGTTCCCTTTCCTCCACATCCTTGCTAACACTTGTTATTTCTTATCTTTTTTGTAATAGTTATTCTAACAAGTGTGAGATATCTCATTATAGTTTTGATTTGCATTTTCCTAATGATTAATGATTTTAAGCACCTTTCCAGGTACCTGTTGGCCATCTGTATGTCTTCTTTGGAAAAAATGTCCATTCAGATCTTCTGCCCATTGTTTAATAAGATTTTTGTTCTTTTGTTATTGAGCTGTGTCAGTTCTTTATATATTTTGGATATTAGCCCCTTGTCAGATATATGGTTTGCAAATATTGTCTCCAACTCAGTAGGCTGCCTTTTTATTTTGTTGATGGTTTCCTTTCCTGTGCAGAAGCTCTTTAGTTTGATATTGTCCCACATTTTTATTTTTGCTTTTTTTTTGCTTTTGCTTTTGGTGTCAGATTCAAGAAATCAATGCCAAGATCTGTGTCAAGGAGCTTACCACCTATGTTGTTTTCTAGTTTTATGCTTTCAGGTCTCACGTTCAAATATTTCATACATTTTGAGTTAATTTTTATGTATGGTGTAAGATAGTGGTCCAGTTACTTTTTCTTTTTCTTTTTTCCTTTTTTGCATGTGGCTGTCCAGTTTTCTCAACGTTATTTATTGAAGAGACTGTCCTTTCCCCATTATATAGTCTTGGCTCCTTTGTGGTAAATTAATTGACCATATATGTGTGGGTTTATTTCTGGGCTCTTTCTCTGTTCTGGTCCATCTGATCTCTGTCTGTTTTGAAGCCAATACCATACTGTTTTAATTACCATAGCTTTGAAATATATTTTGAAATCAGAGAGTGTGATGCATCTAGTTTTGTTTTTCTTTCTCAGAATTGCTTTGGCTACTCAGGGTCTTTTTGGTTCCATACAAATATTAGGATTATTTTTTCTATTTCTGTGAAAAGTGCCATTGGAATTTTGATAGGGACTGCATTGAATCTGATTGCTTTAAGGAGTATTTTGAGTAGATTGCTTTGGGTAGTGTGGACATTTTAACAATATTGATTCTTCGAATTCATGAGCATAGACTATCTTTCCATTTATTTATGTCTTCTTCAATTTCTTTCATAAATGTCATATAGTTTTCAATATACAGGTCTTTCACCTCCTTGGTTAAATTTATTTCTAGGCATTCTATTCTTTTTTATGTAATCATAAATGAAATTGCATTCTTAATTTCTCTTTCTGATAGTTTGTTATTAGTATATTAAAAGGTAACTGATTTTTGTATGTTGGTTGTGTTTGTATCCTGCAACTTTACCAAATTTATGAGTTCTAACAGTTTTTTCCTGGTGTCTTTAGGGCTTTCTATAAATAGTATAATGTCAACTGCAAATAGCGACAGTTTTACTTCTCTCTTTCCTATTTAGATACCTTTTATATCTTTTTCTGACCTAATTGCTCTGGCTAATACTTCCAATAATATGTTGAATGAAGGTGGTGAAATTTGGCATTCCTGTCTTGCTCCTGATTTTAGAGGAAAATCTTTTAGGTTTTCACGATTGAGTGTGATGTTAGCTGTGGGATTGTCATATACGGCCTTTATTATGTTGAGGAACATTCTCTCTGTATCCACTTTGCTGAGAGCTTTTATTGCAATGAATGTTGAGTTTTGTCAGAAGCTTTTTCTGCATCTGTTGAGATAATCATATGATTTTTATCCTTCATTTTGTTAACATAGTGTATCACATTGAATGATTTATAGATGCTGAACCATCATTGCATCTCTAGAATAAATCCCACTTGATCCTGGTGTATGATTTTTTTAATGTAATGTTAAATACATTAAATTTAGTTTGCTAATATGTTGTTGAAGATTTTTACATCTATGTTTATCAGAGATGATGGCCCATAATTTTCTTTTCTGGTAGTGGCCTCATCTGGTTTTTGTATTAAGGTAATGTTAGCCTCGTAACATGTATTTGGAAGAGTTCCCTCCTCTTATATTTTTTGGAAAAGTTTGAGAAGGATAGGTATTCATTTTTCTTTGAATGTTTAGTAGAATTCACCAGTGAAGTTATCTGGTCCTGGACTTTTGTTTGTTAGGCGGGTTTTGGTTACTGGTTTAATTTCTTTACTGGTAATCAGTCTATTCAGATTTTCTATTTTGTCATGTTTCAGTCTTGATAAGTTGTATGCTTCTAGGAATTTATCAGTTTCTTATAGGTTTTCCAGTTCATTTGCGTTAATTATGGATAGTAGTCTCACTATCCTTTGTGTTTCTCTGTTTTCAGTTGTAACATTTCCTCTTTCGTTTCTAATTTTATTTGGGTCTTGTCCTCTGTTTCTCTTGGTGAGTCTAGCTAAAGACTTTTAAATTTTGTTTATCTTTTCAAAGACGCAGCTCTTAGTTTCATTGATCTTGTCTATTGTCTTTTTCATCTCTATGTCATTTATTTCTGCTTTAACATTTGTTATTTCCTTCCATTAACTTTAGGTTTCACTTGTTCTCCTTTTCCTAGTTCATTCAGGTGTAAAGTTAGGTTGTTTATTTGAGACTTCTCTAGTTTCTTGAGGTAGGCACTTATCACTATGAAATTCCCTCTTAGAACTGCCTTGGCTGCATCCTGCAAATTTGGTATGTTACAGTTCCATTTTTGTTTGTCTCAAGGTATTCTTTGGTTTCTCTTTCGATTTCTTCTTTGAATCATTGGTTCTTAAGTAACATGTTGTTTAGTCTCCACATATTTGTAAATTTTTCAGTTTTCTTTGTGTGATTAATTTCTAGTTCCATACCACTGTGGTCAGAAAAGGTACTTGATGTGATTTCACTCCTCTCATATTCATTAAGACTTGTTTTGTGACCTAACTTATGATCTATCCTAAAGAGTGTTTTATGTGCACTTGAGAATAATGTATATTCTACAGTTCTGGGATGAAATGTTCTGTATATATCTGTTGAATTCATCTGGTCTAATGTGTTATTTAAGGCCAATGTTTTCTTATTGATTTTCTGTCTGGATGATCTATTCACTGATATAAGTGGAGTATTAAAGTCCCCTACAATTATTATATTGCTATCTCTCCCTTTAGGTCTGTTTATATTTGCTTTATATATTTAGGTGCTATGTTGGGTTTACACATGTTATGTCCTCTTCTTTACTTGATCCCTTCATCACATATAATGCCTATCTTTGTCTCTTAGTATAATTGTTTAAAAGTCTTTGTTTTGTAGTTTATTTAGTCTGATATAAGTAAGCTATTCCAGCTTTTTTTTTTTTTGATTTTCAATA
This sequence comes from Pteropus medius, assembly GCF_902729225.1. Lineage (NCBI taxonomy): Eukaryota > Metazoa > Chordata > Mammalia > Chiroptera > Pteropodidae > Pteropus > Pteropus medius. The sequence continues at coordinate 49,420,314 of NW_024340849.1, forward strand.
CTTCTTCCATCCCTTTACTTTCAGTCTTTGTGAGTCCTTACATCTAAAGTGAGTCTCTTGTAGACAGCATAAAGATGGGTCTTTTTTTTTTATCCATTTAGCCACTCTGTGTCTTTTGATTGGATAATTTGGTCTATTTACATTTAAAGTAATTGGTGATAGGTATGTACTTAATACTATTTTGTTAATTGTTTTCTGGCTATTTTTGTAGTTCTTCTCTGTTCCTTTCTTCTCTTACTCTCTTCCTTTGTGGTTTGATGACTTTTTTAGTGGCATGCTTACATTCCTTTTTCTTTATCCATTTGTATTTACTACAGGTTTTTGCTTTGTGGTTACCATGAGGTTTTACATATAACGATTTATATCTATAATACTCTATTTTAAATTGATAAAATCTTAAGTTTGATCCCATTCTACAACTCAACATTTTTATTCTCCCCCTCCCCACGTTTTATGGTTTCATGTCACATTTTAGATCTTTTTATCTTGTATTTCTTTACTAATTATCATAATGATAGTTATTTTTACTACTTTTATCTTTTAACCTTTATACTAGTTTTATAAGTGATTAATCTATTACTTTTACTATAAGTTTACCCTTCCAGTAAGATTTATTCTTTCATGTGTTCTTGCTACTAACTAGTGCCCTTTCTTTTCAGCTTAAAGAATTACTTTTACCATGTCTTGTAACACTAATTTAGTGTTTCCTTAGCTTTTGCTTGTTTGGAAAATACCTTAGCTCTCATTCAATTCTGAATAACTCTGCTAGGTGGAGTATTCTTGGTAGAAAGTTTTTTTTCTTTTAGCACTTTAAATATATTGTGCCACTCCCTTTGGACCCACATAGTTTCTGATGAAAAATCTGCTTGTAGTCTTATGGAAGTTCCCTTGTACATAACAAGTAGTTTTTCTCTTTTTGCTTTTAATATTTTCTTGTTTTTAACTTTTCACAATTTAATTATAATGTACTTTGGTGTATGTCTCATTAGGTTCATCTTCTTTGGAACTCTCTGTGCTTCCTGGATCTGAATGTCTGTTTCCCTCCCCAGGTTAGGGACATTTTCAGCCATTATTTCTTCAGATAAAGTTTCTGCCCCTTTCTTTCTTCTTCTCCTTCCCCTCCTTCTCCTTCTTCTCCTCTCTCCTCCTCCTCCTCTTCTTTTTCTTCTTCTTCCTCCTCTTCTTCTTCTTCCTCTTCTTCTTCCTCCTCCTTCTCCTCCTCCTTTCTTCATTCTTCTTCTTCTTCTCCTTATGAAATTGTCATCATGGCAATACCTGTGAAGTGGATGAAGTTCAGGTGGAATAGCTGGCTTCACATCACATGGCTTATACTGGGGGAGCTGGTATTTTGCCTCTAGAGCCCACTCTAAGCCATAATGTCAAAGCGTCTATACACACCTGAAATGATTGCCCTAAACCTGTATCAGATTAGAAATAAGGGGGATCATGAGAAATACTATAATCAACAAAGAAAGAGACAAAAATGGATAAAACACATGCATAAGGACTCAAAAGGCAAATCCTCTGAGTCATTCTGTGCTGGGGCAGATTTCTTGGGGTATCTCTGTGTCTACACCACAAAGTAATTGATGCTCATAGTCTAGATTCTGGGTCTTCAATAAGAAAGAGGTGATATTCAGAATTTTTAAGAAGGCAAAAATGTATGGAATGCTTCAGAAAGATTTCTATTCAAGAGTCATCAATGTGGGAAAAAGTTTCATTGCTGAAAAAAATTAAACCTATAAGTTTAAAGAAATCTTTGATTTGGATTGATAGTCTCTCTAGAAGTTTACCTAGGATTTATCTTCAGTAGTTAATGCCTTCAGATGAGTCTCTAGATGAAAGTGATTTGTAGTCTGTCCATCATTGTCATGGTCCACTGGTGCCTAAAAATAACAGCTTCGATTTCTAGAGTTACTCTGCTCAGTAGGGCCATACAAGTTTTTCAGTACATTTCTGAGGGATTCACATTTTTGCTTCTACTTGGCTCATTAGCCATCTTTCTCTTTCTTTCTTTTTTCATCTTTTTTATTTTTATTTTTTAAATTTATCTATTTAAATTAGTTTCAAGTATACAGTACATTGGTTAGACATCTATATATTTCATAAAATGATCCCCCCATTTACTCCATCCCTCCCCGGCCCTCCACCTAGCCATCATATTAATGCTAACTGCATTCCCTATGCCATGCTCCCCATCCCCATGACCAACTATCAACTATTAATTTGTACTTCTTTAACCTTTCACCCTATTCTCCCAGTCCTCCAACCCCTCTCTCCTCAGTCCATCACCACATCGTCCACTATATTTGTGAGTCCGTTTTTTATTAGTTTGTTCTTTTTGTTCCTTAGAATTTGCATATAAGTGAAATCACATGGTATTTCTCTTTCTCTGTCTGACTTATTTCACTCAGCATAAGAACCTCTAGGTCCAGCCATGTATTTACAAATGTTAGGATTTCATTTTTTTTAACAGCTGAGTAATATTCCATTGTATATATGAACCATTACTTCTTTATCCAGTCGTCTGTTGATGGGCATTTAGGTTGCTTCCATATCTTGGCTATTGTAAAATGTGCTACCATGAATATTGGGGTGCATAGATCTTTACAAATTATTGCTTTGGTTTTCTTTGGATAAATACTCAGAAGTGCAATTGCTGGGTCAAAAGGTATATCCATTTTTAATTTTTTGAAAAACCTCCATACTGTTTTCCATAGCAGCTGTAATACCAACAATGTATAAGGGTTCCCTTTTCTCCATATCCTTGGCAACACTTGTTGATTTTTGATTTATTGATGATAGCCATTCTGACAGGTGTGAGGTGATATCTCATTGTGGTTTTAAGTTGCATTTCTCTGATGATTAGCGACCTTGAGCATCTTTTCATATGTCTATTAGCCATCTGTATTTCTTCTTTGGAAAAGTATCTGTTCAGGTCTTCTGCCCATTTTTTAATTGAATTGTTTGGTTTTTTGTTGTTGAGTTGTATAAGTTCTTTATATATTTTGGATATTAACCCCTTATCAGGTGTATCATTAGTGAATATCTTCTCCCAAACAGTCAGTTGTCTTTTTGTTTTGTTGATGGTTTCCTTTGCTGCACAAAAACTTTTTAGTTTGATGTATTCCCATTTGTTTATTTTTTCTTTTGATTCCCTTGCCTGAGGAGATATATTCAAAAAGAAATTCCTGTTAGTAATATCAGAGAGTTTACTGCCTTTGTTTTCTTCTAGAAGTTTTCCGGTTTCAGGTCTTACATTTAAGTCTTTAATCCATTTTGAGTCTGTTCTTGTATCCATTGTAAGAAGGTGGTCCAGCTTCTTCTTCTTCTTCTTCTTTTTTTTTTTTTGCATGTATCTGTCCAATTTTCCCAACACCATTTATTGAAGAGACTGTCTTATCCCATTGTACTTTCTTGCCTCCTTTGTCATTTGTTAAATGGGCGTATAAGCGTGGATTTATTTCCAGGCTCTCTATTCTGTTCCATTGACCAATGTATCTGTTTTTATGCCAGTACCATGCTGTTTTGATTACTGTAGCCTTGTAGTATAGTTTGATATCAGGTAGTGTGATACCTCTAAATTTGTTCTTCTTTCTCAAGATTGCCGTGGCTATCTGGAATTTTTTATGGCTCTGTATAGATTTTAGGATTATTTGTTCTAGCTCTCTGAAAAATGCCATTGGTATTTTGATAGGGATTTCATTGAATCTATAGATTGCTTTGGGTAGTATGGCCATTTTAACGATGTTGATTCTTCCTAGCCATGAACACAGTAAATGCTTCCATTTATTTGTATCTTCTTCAATTTCTTTTTTCAATGACTTATAATTTTCTGAAAACAGGTCTTTTACCATCTTGGTTAATTTGATTCCCAAGTATTTTATAGTTTTCAGCTCAATTATAAATAGGATTGCTTTCTTAATTTCTCTTTCTGAAAGTTCAACATTGGTGTATAAAAATGCCACTAACTTCTGAATATTTATTTTGTAACCTGATACTTTACTGAATTCATTTATCAGTTAAAACAGTTTTTTGGTGGAATCTTTAGTGTTCTCTGTGTGTAGTATCATGTAATCAGCAAATAACGAGAGTTTCACTTCCTTTCCAATTCAGATGCCTTTTATTTCTCTTTCTTGTATTATTGCTGTGGCTAAGACTTCCAATACAATGTCGAAGAGAAGTGGTGAAAGTAAGCATCCTTGTCTTGTTCCTGATCTTAAGGAAAAGACTTTTAGCCTTTCCCCATTGAGTATGATGTTAGCTGTAGGTTTATCATATACGGCCTTTAAATGCTTTTATAAGATTTGTCTCATTATACATGTCAGAAAATGTTTTGCTTTATTATGTTGAGGTATGTTCTCTCTGTTCCCACTTCCTGAGAGTTTTTATCATAAATGGATGCTGGATTTTCTCTAACGCGTTTTCTGTTTCTATCGATATGATCATATGGTTTTATCTTTTGATTTGTTAATGTGGTGTATCACATTAATTGATTTGTGGATATTGTACCAAACTTGCATCCCATGAATAAATCCAACTTGATCATGGTATATGATATTTTTAATGTATTACTGAATTCAGTTGGCTAATATTTTGTTGAAGATTTTTGCTTCAATGGTCATAAGAGATATTGGCCTATAGTTTTCTTTTTTTGTAATGTGTCTGGTTTTAAAATCAAGATAATGGTGGCCTCATCAATTCTCTGAATGTTTGGTATTAATTCTCTGAATGTTTGGTAAAATTCACCTATGAAGCCATCTGGTCCAGGACTTTTGTTTTTTGGGAGGTTTTTGTCTCCTGATTCTATTTCATTGGTGGTAATCGGTTGGTTCAGATTTTCTGTTTTTTCTTGACTCAATATTGGGACATTGTATGTTTCTGGAATGTGTTCATTTCTTCCAGATTGTCCAATTTGTTGACATATAATTGCTCGTAGTATTTTCTTATGATCCTTTGTATTTCTGTGGAATGAGTTGTGACTTCCACTCTTTCATTTTTTATTTTATTTATTTGAGTCCTCTCTCTTTTTTGCTTGTATCTTTTGATTTCTTCCTTGATCTCATTAATAACCCATTCATTGTTTAGTAGTATGGTATTTAGCCTCCATGTGTTTGTGTATTTTCCAGTTTTTTTTTTCTTGTAGTTAATATCCAGTTTCATACCATTGTGGTCAGAGAAGACGGTTGATATGATTTAATCTCCTTAAATTTATTGAGACTTGATTTGTGTCCTAACATGTGGTCTATCCTTGAAAATGTTCCATGTGCACTTGAGAAGAATGTACATTTTGTTGCTTTGGGGTAAAATGCTTTGAAAATATCTATTAAATCCATCTGTTCTAGTGTGTCTTTTAGGCCCATTGTTTCCTTGTTGATTCCTTAATGGGGTGTTAAAGTCTCCTACTATGAGTATATTACTATTGATCTCTCTTTTTATGTCAGTCAATAATTGCTTTATGTATGTATGTGCTCCTATATTGGGTGCGTATATGTTTACTAGGGTTATGTCCTCTTGATTTATCGATCCCTTTGTCATTATGTAATGCCCTTTTTTGTCTCTTATTATAGCCTTTGTTTTAAAGTCTATTTTATCTGATATAAGTATTGCTACCTTGGCTTTTTTTTTCATTTCCATTTGCGTGAAATATCTTTTTCCATCCCTTTACTTTCAGTCTGTGAGTGTCATTTGATCTGAAATGGGTCTCTTGTAGACAGCATATGCATGGATCTTATTTTCCTATCCATTCTTTAACCCTATGTTTTTTGATTGGAGCATTTAATCTGTTTACATTTAAGTGATTACTGATAGGTACATTGTTACTGCCATTTTATTATTCATGTTTGTTATTTCTATTTTATTTTTTGTCCCTTCTCTTTTTACAGAAGACCTTTTAACATTTCTTGTAATGCTGGCTTATTGGTGATGAATTCCTTAAGCTTTTTTCTGTCTGGGAAGCTCTTTATCTCACCTTCCATTTTAATCGAAAGCCTTCTTGGGTAGAGTAGCCGTGGTTGTAGCACCTTTCTCCTTCTTAAATTCAGCTATCCATGTTGCTCTTTTGGTTTTTTACAGTCACTTTATTTTCATTATACAGAATCTTTTTGTAGATAACAACCCTATTTCAGTTAGCTCATTAGGAAAAAAAAAAAACATTTCCTACTCTTTGGAAAATAACTTTTTTATGTAAGAAGGATGTTAATGAGAGAGGATTCAAATCTTATAAAGCATAACATGTTCTGACATGTATAATGAGACAAATCTTATAAAAGCATTTAAAACTTAGAAAATTACAATCTTCTCTTCATCCTTTGGCTTTATGGAAAACTTTACAGTTATTTGTTGAATTATTACTTTCTATTCATTACTAGATTTGTTATTAGACTATATGCTATAGTTTCCCTTTTCTATTTGTTGAACTTCTCTACCCTTATAGCTAATAGTCATTTATGCATACAAGGAGATCACTCCAGAACAAAACCAAAAATAAATAAATAAATTATAAATGCATAAAGTTATATCAAAATAAAAAACCATTTTACTTCTTTTCAACATTAGGAATCAGAAGACCAAATATGTTTTTACCACTCTTCTTTCCTATGGTCCTCTTATAAGTTAATGATGTGCATGAGTACTTTTAGAGAATGTTAGAGTGATTTTATAAATTAGGAACAAGAGTCCCAGGGCAATGGTGGGATTTGTCCAAGTTTACAAGACATTAGGGGCAAAAATCACAACTAGAAACGACATCCTTTTCTTCTGGGGCCAGTATTCTTACTTCTCATGTGTCAAATGACATGGAATTCAGTGCGAATTTTTCACTTTTAAGGTACAGTGAACCATACCTCAAAATTCCCTCTATTATTCCAGGTGACCTACTTCAGAAACTGTGCCAATACTGTGCCTTTCATACCTATGAAGGCCTGGATAACATTATTTCAGACTAATAGTGATTTCTTTTTATTGTACCTTGTGTTCAGAATACAGCAAACACATGCTACTTGTTGTGAGAACTATATAAAAGGCATGTAAGCAGAGAGATATATTAATCTTCTAAGTAACATCATCTGAACAGTGCAGTTGGAATGCAAAGAGTATCCTGATGAAAGAGGCTTCAAATTGTAAGGGTTACAAGATGAGAGAATAACCTATCCTTCTGCCTATATATTATATTAACACTTCGAATTTTTTTTACTGAATACCTTTCTTCACGATTTCTTTGCAAGTTGTTTAATCAAAACCAAGTTGGTAAACTAGATGGGCATCTACATATGTTTTAAAGGTGGCCAAGGAAAGCAAAGATTCCCAGAAGAGCAAACACTCACATAGCACTCATTACTCCCTAAGAACTTCAAACATATATGCTCACATAATCCTCACAACACCCCAGCAGGGAGCACTATTAGGGTCTGCATGCAGAGATGAAGGCCACACAACTGATTGGTGGTGGGTCCATGTCCAGAGTCTGGCTCCGGGGTCCCTACCTTCATTCCCTACCTGTGCTGCCACTGGGCTCCAGAATCTGTACTTTCCTAACAGCCTGTTTGGTACCTAAAATTCCCATTTCTAGCTTCCTTCCCACAGGTTACTGTGTTGCTTCCAAACATGTGATGTTTGGAAAGGGAATTTCATAACCGCTTAGTACATATATAAAGTGAATAGTGACTGTTGAGGTGGGATGGGATAACAATTGTTTGATTATATCTGCCTTCAAAGTTCAAAAGTTTTCCTTTTGACCCATTATGATTTTTGTCCTTGGAAAAGATAACCATAGTAGAATATCAAGGAAGATTTAAATTCTCTCTAATATCCGAACCATGACCCTTTAGGCTCTATAGAGAAGGTTATTTATGTGTCCATTTAGTTCTCCTATTTTCAGTGTTTTCATCAAATATGGTGCTAACTGCAAACTGAGAGAGCATTCGCTAGATGGGTATTCGAGTCTTCAGTGCTGGAGTCACATCTGCAGAGGCAGTGTGACATTACAGAGAAACAGTATAGGAAAAGTCTTAGCTTCTCTCCTCGATGTGTACTAGCCACAAAACCTTGGAAAACATCACTCAATATTTGGGGCTTTTGTTGCATCATTTGTAAAAATGAATGCTAGGCAACATGATCTCTAAAAGGCCATTCCAGCCCAGAGAACAATAGAATTATGACAAAGGTATTATTTAATCCATGCAATAGGTACGTTAATGAAAATTCACATAGAAAGTAAAAATCTTTTTTTTCAAGAACCTATTTTTATCAGTTCTCATCATGGATTGAGAGATGCATTCTAGTAGGAATAGTTGGAGATTCAAAAGAACTAGAAACAGTATGTAAATGTCACAGAGGAACCAAGTGTTTCTAGTCCAGTAACAGTGGAATTAGTGGTGTGAAGAAAAGCACACTGTGGATTGGAGAATGGGTCCCATGGTATTGCCAAACAGAAGACAAGTGATTACAAGAATAGTTATGATGGAAGCAACTTTTTTCTTTTCCAAACCTATATCTTTCTAATAGTTTGTCATTGCACCTAAAATTTCTATTATTAGATCTCTTCTTGTAGGTTGTAACTATGTGGTACCCATATTATTAGTCACAGCTGCACATTACATATATGTGGTGATACTAATGGTGGAGGCAGGATGGAATAACAGTCATTTTATGAGGTTAATAGTTGAGACTGATAGTTAAACTTTCTTACAGAGAGGGACCTGCTAACAGGAGCTTATGTGGCAGGGGTGCAACTTCATGGAGCAGCCGCAAAAGGGGAAATTACCTGGAATAATTGGATGTTCTTTCCATTCACCGTGATCTACCTCCAGATATTCTGTAAATAATCAGATCTAGTTCTCGGTTCTTTCGAGCAAAAATGCAATTAGATGAAAATGGAAGTATGGATATTATTGGATCATTCACTCATTCAGGTAGAATTTCTTGAATGCCTTATAGGTGTAGTCTGGGATAGCCTAGAAACTGGAATATCACAGTGAACAAGACACATTCCCTGCTATAAAGGACAGTTTATTGACCAAACTTTTGCTGAAATCAAATATTTTCACTTGAGTACTCTTGAAGTTTCATTCATTTCCTTTCATCACACTATAAAAATTTAATTGTGCAGCCATTAACAAAAATCAAGTTGGAAAATATCAACCAAGGATTATTTTTTATACTCACTTGAAGAAGGGTTCTGCAGCTTACTGAGCCAGTGAAAGGTGTCTTTTATAATTTGTTGTTGCTGTTGTAATATATATACACTATCAGAACATAGATCATTATTAGCTCAGTTAGGATCTTTTTATAGCTTTTAGTTCTATGCTCTTATTCTTTCTTAGGGTCTCAGATGTAGTATAAAAATATCTCTGTGATAAGATTCTATTTTAAATTTTTTAACTTCTTTTCATGTGCTGTTACATAAAATTATTCTGTAGGGACTTGAAGCCAATCCCTGAAGTAAAGGGATTTTTGCATATTCACAGTCATACTTTCTTGTCCAGGAATTTATTCTTGTGTACTCTTTTTATATATTTCAATCCTAATATATTAGGCCTTCTTTCAGAGCAAATATCTAAAAATTTTTATAAACCTTATACTTAGAAAAGGATGTTTTTGTTGAATTTAAGATGTGTTAACTCTGGATACTTAAATATTTTAAGATCTTGAAAAAAACAAATGCTTACAGTTTTGTTGTGGGAACCTCTTTGGCTCTTTAAAATAAAAATATTTAAGCCATAAATTAGAGGATGAGTCTTCTATCCAAACAGTTTTTCAAAATTTTTTCAGTCAGCCCCAGTGAAGTGTGGTGCAATGGAATAAGCCCAAGATTTAAAAGACTAGAGTCAATTCTTGGCCAGACACAGTCTCTTGGCCATCTTGCCTTTGAATTTTCCTATCTGTGAAATGGAGATAGTAACACCTACTTCATGGAGGTGCTCTGAGAAATGAATTAGAACACAGGCACAAAAAAGCTGGGTACCCTAAAAAACACAACAAATGTGAGTTAAAATGCTGTTAAAGTTGGCCAAGTTTAAATACTAGAACCAGAAAGGGATTTAAATTATGATAAAAATTAGCAGGAAACACAAAGACTTTGACTTATACATTGCTGACAACTCAGTTCCTAATCTGGAAGACCTAAGTAATACTTGTATAAATGACTGATGACAGATTACTAATGTGTAACCCCTACCAGGTGTCTTTGCATTTTAACTGACTCAGAATCTGTGACTACAGAATTGATATTCTACAAGTTAAATATTAAATATCAACCAGTAAATGACTAAAAATTTATCAGTGGTTTTTATAGCTGTTTCAAATTAAGACTTTAAATGTGGGCAAAATATGTTTTACTTTTTTTTTTAATCAACGTTTACTCTTTTATCAATATTTACTCTTTCGACATGCTGCCTGTAGTCACTGCAAATAAAGCATTCCCTGACTTATAAGTAAAAAATTGGACTGACCATTGAAATACAGGTCTGAACAACTCTTTAAGTTCCTTTGTGTCTCTCAGGCCAGGGAGGCCAAACTAAGAATTAGAAATCTTTACTATACACCTTAAATAATGTAAAATTTCTGAAATTGCCATGTATCTTATAATAGATATGCACATTTAATGTGATAACATTCTCCTCTCATACACCCCCACACCCTCAAAAATCTATTTTAAAGCAGTACTACATCAAGAATGGAGAAAATACAGCATTTTGTGGAAAGTTAAACATATGGCTTCAAAAAAAAAAGAAAAGAGCGGTTGTAGGCATTTCCTTGGCTAATTACATAATTCTTAAAAGACATCATTTTACATAATGAACAAATTACTGAGTCCTTTGAAGATAAACCTTGTATTTTGCAAGAATGATAAACAACTTTGTTATATATACATAATTAAAGGGAGTGAAAGGCTGTATTGCTAAGTAACGTGGAAAGAAAATTCTGAATTGCACACAATAGAATCATCAAGCTGCCAGGTCTTTGTTCAGTCCAACCTTTTGGAGGAAAACCTAGGGGATGCTACTGCCAGAAGCATAGGGATTACAGTGGATTTCAAAATTAAATTTTATTAATAAATAAAATGAGGAATATATGACAGAATATATGTCTATATATATGACATTAGGAATATATGACAGGAAACATGTTCAAGACTCATTAGGAATATATGACAGGAAACATGTTCAAGACTATTCATAGTGGCACTGTTTTAAGAACAAAAGACTGGAAATAACCCAAATGCCCACTAACAGGACAATGGATAGATACATCATCTGTAGAATACACACACAATAAGGTACACAGTAGTGAAAAGGAATGAATCACACCCACACCACAACATGGATGGATCTCAGTATCTTATTGTTGAATGAAGAACTAAAGTGTTAAAAAGGTATACATAATACAATACCCTTCTGTAAAGTTCAAAAACAAGCTAAACTAAATACTATATTGTTTCAACATACATATATTTGTGGCGAAATTTTTTTAAAGAGAAGAGAATGATCATCCCAATATTCAAAGTAGTAAAGAGGAAGTAGGGAGCACGCAGATAAACATTATTAATCACATCTAGTGTGGAGGATGGGAGAGGGCTTATGGTGTTCATCATATTATTAAATAAATAATGAAATAAAACAAAAGAGGCCAGGTAAGGACCAGTGGTGACCATGTGTCATTTTCCAGTTCTCTTCATCTGCAGTCCACATTAAAAAGAAATTACAGTTTTCTAATTTATCAGCATATATTCTTCTTTGTGTCATGTCCCCTCTCAAAGAAAAATTTTACAGAGATGATATTGAAGGGGCTATGTGAGCATAATGCAGAGTAAAGAGAATCATAAGTCTCGAGAATTGAATTTGAGATTTATTGTGATAGATGCCAGTGCTTTAAGATTCGCTGGCACAAAATACTTGAGGGTATTACCTCCATAAAGACAGATTCTGGTTATGCAGAAGATGTGATAAAAGATCAATCAATGTTTGTAAAAGTAATTAACTGTCATTCTATAAATTTCACGTCACATTCTAGCAGTTATTCTTGAAGTGAATCAGACTAGAATTCCAGAGATGGATGCCTCTCCCATTTCTCATCTATTTCTTATTTATTATGAATGTATATAATTATTTTTAAAGTATTTTAAACTTTCAACATTCAACAGAAAGGTTGTGAAAGGAAAACTGCTCCCTGGAGCCGGGCTGCCTGGGGTCAGAGCCCTTCCAAGTAGCGGCACCTCAGTGAGCCAGAGTTTGTTCCTGTCTGAGATGGACATGATACTGGTACCTACCTCACAGAGTTGTGAGCATTAAATGAATCAGCATAGGTAAAAGTTGTTAGGCTCAGTGTTTGCACACTGTAAGTACTCCATATTAGCTATTCAGAGAAAAATATTTTTAAATCAAATTTTTGTGTTATGTTTTTGCAAAACCAAGATGTTCTACTGATCTTAAAGTGACTGCATCAACACATGTAACCTTGGCCAGCCTTTTTTGAATGAACACATTTTCGAGGCCAGCACTGACAAAATACAGAAAATAGATAATATGAGCCACAAATACAAACCACATATGTAATTTTACATTTTTTAGTAGCCACATTTTTTAAAAGTAAAAATAAACAAGTGAAATTTAATAATATATTTTACTTAATATATCCAAAATATTATTTCAATGTGTAATTTCTAGAAATTATTAATGAGATATTCTGTGATCTTTTTTCATAATTGGCCTTTGAAATTCAGTGGGAATTCTACACATACGGAACATCTCAGCTTGAGCAAACAGCATATCAGTTACTCAAACGCCACCTGTCACTAGTGGTTGCCATATAAGACAGGTTGGGCTGTACTGGAGAATATGGGCAACGGAAATAATGATTTGTTCTTAACGAGCTTCAGCATTGGTGGTACTGATAGGTGCAGGGCTGAGTGAGAAGCACCATTTGGGGCTATTCAGTGTGCTTCTCTGAGTCCCCACTGGTCCCCTCACATCCACGTGGCCCTCCCGGCCTGTATTGGTGGACGGTGGCATTCTCTGAGAAGTGGTCACTGCCTGGGCCTGGCAGCCATGCTTCCCCCTTGACGGGGCCAGGCACACTAGTCTTTGCCCTCCCAGTGCTGACAAGAATTGCTTGCTCTTGTAGAACTTTCCCTGCAATGCTTTTCTGTCCTCAGGTCACTGGGTAAGGTGTCCATCTGAATGGGCATGACCTCTAATCCAGTTGCCTGCCCCTAAATCTCCTATGCCATCCACCCATGAGCTGACATTGGGACTGAATTTGACCACGTGGCCATTTTCCACATTTGTAAATGGTGTTGCAGACAGCTGTGTTCTCTGTGCATACAGCAGGAGTAGCTACGAGACCTAACCTCACCACACCTTCATAAAGACACCCCTACAGTTATCAAAATCTGTGATAAGCCTAATACTCTGCTTTTTAAACATACTCTTCTTGATGCTTTTGCCCAAAAAGAGCCACATGATTATGTATTGCTCAAACAGAGGCAGATTGTGTAATTTTGTTCTTTTCATTTTCTGACGCATGCACTTTTTAGGGCATTTAGTAATTCACTGAAAACATGCAAATTAGCATTTTACTTCTAAGCCAAGAAATTGGATCTGGTCTGTGTGTGTTTAAAAGCACTGTATTATGAATCTGAATAGGATATGTGAGAAAAAAAAAATTCTTTTTCAGCCTCAGTGGAATTGAAAAAAATAAAGCCATGTTCTGTGCATGTTCCGTTTCTTAGGAGAAAGCTATAAGGACCTGGGTGTCCTATACATAAGGGAATCAGAAAAGTGGGAGGAAATATGTGATTCATGAGTTTAGAAAAGGTGAATAAACAAGAGGCATTACTCAGGCATTACTATTTAAAACTGGGAACCAGAAGATAGCACAATAGTGTTTGAAGGGGAAAAGTTCCAGATATTTTAACATCTTTCATTTCTCCAAAGTCTGGAATTACTATGATTCATACTTTTTGTCAGTCCCACGCTCAGTTTTCATCCCTTATCAGCCATTTCTTCCCCTGCTTCAATCTAATAAAGTCTTTTAGACTTTTTTTTTTTGCAAGATTTGCCCCTGTGGAATTACGGAAATTAAGTCTAGAGAGCAGAAAGGTGAGAGGGTGCCTAAGAGTTGAGACAAAGCTTAGAGGAGTGGATGTGGATTCTGCCCATTCCCTGTGATGTCATCCCTCAAGGAGCCTCTGGAAATGTGGAGTGAGTATCTGTAGAGCAGGTAGAAGTATGAGATGCCATGTACTAAGCTTGTATGCCTTGAGCCTCCCAACAAATAGGGTAAAAGGAAAATATAACTTTTAAAGCTCTAATAAGTAGAAGAAACAAAGATATTGAGCCATGCTTGGAACTGCCAGTGCTGATGCCTAGAAAGAGAGCACTTCTCCCCACAGCCAGGGCCCAGTGCCTGCCAGCGAGGACCGACCAGTACAGGCCATAAATCTCTAAGAACCAGAGAGCATCCCATCCAGCCTTTCCAAGGGCTTTGTATTTTTCTCTTTCTAGCATACAATTCAGTATCTTAGGTAAAACAAGTCATTGCCAGTGAATTTAAAAGCGAATTGCTTTGTTTTGGTTTTGATTTTTGGCATTGTGTCCATCCTAAACTGTGTCCAGGTTGGTATATGTGAGGCCAGAAGGGGTCATTCTGACCAGAGACCTGGTTTAATTCTTCCCCTCCAGCAAAGTATCAAAGATCATCTCGGCTCTGAACGGGTTACAGCACCAGCTCCTCCAGCTCAGTTCTGTGGCAAGCTGTTATTGAAGGTCTTTAGAAATTTCCACCCACCTTCTTCCCACTCTCCTGGCAAGTGAAAGACATTTAAATTCCTCTCTCAAGGGGGAAAATTATTAAAGTGTAAGAAAATGACTGTTCCCTGTTCTGAAAAGGGGAGAGAAGAAAAGTGGGTCTGCCCCTCCTTTATGATTCCTTACCTGTGAAAGATATTATCAGAAACAGGGTGAAGAACTCTGACTCTCAGAAATCAGGAGAAAAGGAAGTTTATCCCATCTGCCATTTATGTGCTTATTTCAGCTTATAATTCAGTGTCCTAAAATACCATGCACATTCTAATATGGAGTCTGTGGTCGCCCTGGAGTAGATACCCATGATTAGTAGAATTAGGTCTTCACAGAACCCAAATAACTGAACTGTAGAGAAGAATACGAAAGGAGAATGGAAACTGTATTTTTTCTGTCCCTTTGACCACTAGAACTTCCACAGAAAGTAAATCCATTTTGGGAGTCAGATCTAAATGAGAAATAGTGTTTGGTAATGGTTCTTTTACATGTGACTAAAGTGTAATGGGCAGAGAACAAACCGATGCTTGCCATTTAGGGGTGGGGTGGGGGACTGGGTGAAAAGGGGAAAGGATTAATAAGTACAAATTGGTTGTTACAAAATAGTCACGGGGATGTGAAGTACAGCATAGGGAATATAGTCAGTAATTTTGTAATAGCTATGTATAGTGCCAGGTGGGTACTAGACTAATTGGGGTGATCACTTCATAAATTATATAAATGTCTAATTACTACACTGTACACCTGAAACTAATATAAAATAATATTGAATATAACCTCTAATTGAAAAAGAAATTTTTTTAAAAGGCGTAATGGGATGGATTTTCTCAAATTTTCATTTAAATCTTTTTGTATTTTATGAACATCATTTGCTAATTTCTCTGTTAATTCACCTCACCTTTGTATATCCCAAACTAATGAAACTGTACAACATATGTTGGCTTAGCTCCAGCAGTGTTCAAGAAATTGGGTTAGCTGCTCAGAGCAGTGTAGAAAAGATTTTTTAAATAATTTCTGTTCTACAGCTTACAGTCTAATTAGGAAGGCTAGGCCAATACTCATGAAAAACTAAAACTCAAGAGTTTATAGGATTTAAATAAATGCTAGTTTAAAAATGTCTCCACTTCCTATGAACAAATATAAAGGAAAGTAAGAATCTGGCAATGGCAAAAGTCTATTCTGTACCAGTTTTAAGACAATGCATTTTACATCTCCTTAAGATGTTTCGATATAACACTAAAGTCTCTGCTAATAACACATCCCTTCTTTGGCAACAGCTCTTGTGGTTGGAAGCAATAATATGTTATTCAATAAGATGGGCTAAAGCTGTTCTCAACATTTACAGCATTATCTGATTTTACCCTTAGTGATTTTTCGCAGCATTGACATAAGATATAGATATAGAACATTTCAGACTTTGGTATCATTCGGCAGCCATCATTTAACTAGTAGAGTTAAACCTGATTGGATGATTGCCTGTATTTGAGATCTGCCTGCCTTGGTGAGTTTTACTTCATGAAGTTTTCATGTGTATATTAGGGAATATCTGCTTAATAGGATCAAGGCAATCTGTACTGGATTGGCTTGGTAATAAAAATAGGCACAAAGTGAATGTTAACACCTGGTTTCATTGACATTGACAATTTCCCAATTCCTTCTGCAAACTTCCCTTTTTTATTTCCTGTTGTCCTCAATAAATTAGTACTTGATCAAACCTGAGCCATTGCCATAACTGGGTCTTTGAGATCTCAGGCAGCCCTGAGAACTTGTCAGCCTCGGGATCAATGCATAATTCTCAAATCAAAGTGAGCTTCAGGATCATCTGGGGAGTTTCTAAAACAAGGGCCTTATGCCTGCCTCAGAGGTTTGATTCAGGAATTCTTGGGGAGGAGTTGGGGAATCTCTCTATACTAAAAGCTCCCAGAAGATTTCTGCTGTACCTTGGCATTATAACAGAACAAACACCTGGTGTGGCTCTCAGTGCTTAGGCTAGGCTGTGTTCATAAACTTTGAGAGGACTTGCAGGAACTTTCTAGTTATGTGTGAGTGGTCACCAGTGCGAAATGCCTAACCTACAAATGTAGCCCGTGCTCTCTGCAGTTATAGTTCATAGTCATAGGAATAATTGCACTTTCCTATAGCACTTTCTATATTTACAATTCAGAAGAAATCTTGATTCTTTAAAAGTCATCAACAGTATTTTTGCTTAAAAACAGTGTGTATGATAATTTAAATGTAAAGGATTTGTACTAAAGAAGACCTGATACTGCAAATACCGCTGCTAGACCTACCTCAGCTCAGGCACCTGCTCCACCTCTAGCTGCTCTTCCAGCTCTGTGCAGCACGACCTGTGCATTCATTAGCCTGTCATTTTGCTCTCACTCCAGCCAGGCCTACTGGGACATAGAGGGAGAGCTAGAGCAGGGTTGGGTGTGACACTCTCAACAGTAGCATAAGTATTGGGATATTGCTTTGGAATGCCAAAAAGTTAATCAAGGCTAATAACCCTAGTCAAAACTGAGGAACTCGTGAAAAAATGGCCAATGTCCTTTTCTTTCACTGTGCATTTAAGCCTGGATAAACAGTGATTAAAAAAAAAGCTTAAAATGATGTTAGAAATTCTGACACCATCAAGATTCTCCAGAGTCAAAGACCTTAAGTGGTAGATTCCCTCCATGTCAGCATTACTTGAAGATGGTTTGCTGATACACTCCCATGATTTTCTCACAGCTTCTGAGCTCACCTGGGGGACTCCATGTACAGGTAAATCAAAGTCGTGGCATCTACAAAGCATATTTGGTGGGGAAGACTATGTATAGACAACCAGATTCTCCACAGATCAAATAATACAATTTTGCATCTTATGGCTTACAAACATAAGCAAAAATATTCTTTTTAAGTGGATTTTTTAAAATAAAGTACTCTATGTTTCTCCTTTTATCCTATTTACATTCTATCTCCAATTATAGCTTGGCATTTGCTACCATAATCTGGAAACAAACAGATTGACACAAAAGGTTTACATGCTATTTATACGAATAATGCTCATCTGACTTTAAGAAGGTATGTGAAAAATTTAGACTCAGAGCTATAAAAAGGCCTTTTTATAAAATGCCACAGTACAAGACATAGTCTATAATCCACTGATACTTCTGTGTTTCAAAGTAAAAGTATCAAAGTAAATGTTTTGTATGAAGAAGGAAAGGCTCATTTGCAATATATAAATAGTATCAAACAGTATGTTGTACACCTGAAACTAATATAATGTTATACATCAATTATACCTCAAATAAATAAATTAAAAGGAAAGGCTCGGGTCATTGATAATGAAAATGAGAAAATTCTAGGTAAGTTCCAGGCTTCAGGTTTTTAGAGATTTCCAATGGCCCAGAAAAGATACTCTTTTTAAAAAATAATGGAAAAAAATAAAAATAATGAGATGCCAGATATATTGAAGGTAAAAAAATTTAAGTGGGAGAATGGTTTTAATAGTTTGAATATAATTCGCTCAAGCCATTCCTCTGATGAGGGGCTGAGTGCAGGGTCTGGGTGAGTTAGGGTGAGGTAGGGGTGCTCAGAGTCTCAGCTTGTGCCATTTGTCTCCCTGGAACCTTACCAGACCATTGTTGTGAAAGGAGAATTCTCCAGGGTGCTTATTAGTGCAGCCCAATCCCCAGCTTCCAACACTCTGACATCACTGTGTCCTTGCGGGTGGAGGCAAGTGGAGGAGAGGGAGAGTGTTGTTTACGATACTGTGGTATTCACAGTGGAGAGAGATCTCATTGTTCGCACAGATGCACCAAGAGTTTTTCAACACTTAACGGCAGTGGGGGTCAGGGTACACGCTGGGGATGCTGGGGGTGGAACATATTTGCCTAACATGTTTGATTTTTATCTCTGAGACCCCTTTGGCATTTAACACAATGTAAAATTCTGTGTGTAGCAGCCTGTTGATTATTCTATCAAAATTCTTTCAATATTTAGTAAAAGAAATAAAACTGCTACTCAGAATTTACAGAGCAAGACATCCTGATTTGGGAGGGAGAGTTTCTCTAATTAAGACATCCTTTTAGCAGTAGTGAAGGAAAGCTCAGTGTTGGGAGCTTGCGTGGATTTGTAAACCGTTGCTAGGACCCTAATGAAGGTTTCCATGAAAGTGATGCTGCAACTTTAATGAGATCTACAGGCCACAGTTATTTTTAAATGTCTTGTCTGTTTGTATCTTTGTTGCCAGCCACAGAAGCAGGAACAGCTAGGTGTTTTTCTGTAGCCACAGCAGAACCTGGCTCCCTTGTTGTATCATAGAGCCACCCAGGCGGGAGGAGGGCTCAGAGAAGCCATAAGGGACTCTATTTGCCTTCTAAACAGAAGGTTGATTATCAAGAGATCATGCTTGTTTGTTTGAAATAAATGAGCTGATTTCTCCCTTGGGTGTATTTCTTAGTGAAACATTTTAAAAGCTTTGAAAAAGAGAAAAACTATAACCAACTCCACACTAATTAAATAAGATACTAAAGCTAACATGGTACCTATGCACACACAAATCAACCTACTAGTACATGCAATACATTTAGGTAAAACATATTATTAGAGAATAACGGCTTAGCTCGTAGATATGGTCACCTAGACTCATGAGCTGCAGCAACAACATGCATTTATGGAGCTTCTGCTCCACTAGTTTTAGCTAGAAGGTTACGAAGGAGTGTGAGACAAAGGACTTTGGACTCAAGTAGCTTTCGCTAACCATCTCTTTAGTAATATAGTGTGCGAAGAGCTCCCTACGGCTTCCACTGAAGCACCATCACCTCCATCCTCATGGCTCCCTGGTATTACTCATTCCTACTCAGTTAAGCCAATCTGTTCAAAGTCTCCTGACTATCGTATCGTGTTCATTTTTCATGTTCTTCTGGTTCTTTGAGTTCAAGCCCTCCACCTTTGCTGACCTTTCCAATCTATTCTGAAATTGACTGATCTCTCCCTTTCCCAGATTCCTGCAGCTTTCATTTTCTGTGGCTTTCCTAGTTGGCACCATAATAGTCACCATATTATATTCAGTATGTACTGCCTTTTATCATTTTCTAATTATTTGGTGTATCTTAGCCATGGTCTCCTTACTAAAGTGTTAACTTCTCGAGAACAGGAGTTGTAGCTCATACTTGTAGCCCATCTCCCCAGCACCTTGCATTGTGCTGGGCACATAATCTGCAAAATTACAAACTCCCTGAGGATAGGGACCACCTCTTTCTCATCCATTGCAGCCTCCCCAACTCCTAACATGGTACCTAGCACGGGGCTGGAACTCAGTAAATATTTGTTGAACGATCGATTGTTAGCACTTAGGCAATACTTGGGCATTGATAACAAGTTTTGAGGAAGAAGATAATCCTTGTTTTAAATGTCTTTGACAAACCGCCATTATTGGTGACATGATGATACAACTTCCATAGGAAATTCTTCATATTCCATTTGTGGAAAGGAGGCCACTACAAAATTCCTTATCAAAATTAGGTGTGTTTATGTAGTATGGACCTGTTATAGCATTGAAGTATGTCATTTTCCAACAAAACTTATCTGAATTTGAGAAATAATCTAGATTGAACTAACTCTAAACAATATACATACCCCATACCATACAAAAACATTAACTCAAAATGAATCAATGACCTAAACACAAGAACTAAAGCTATAAAACTCTTAAAAGAAACCAGCGATAAATCTTTATGACCTTGGATTTGGCAGTGATTTCTTGGATATGACACCAAAAGCTCAAGCAACAAGATAAAACAAAAATAGATAAATTGGACTTTATCGAAAGTTTAAACTTTTGTGCATCAAAAGATATTATCAAGAAAATGAAAGACAACCAATAGAATGGGAGAAATATTTGGAAATCATATATCTGAAAAGGTCTAGTATCCAGAATATATAAAGAACTCATACAACTCAAGAACAAAAAGACAAGCAGCTCAATTTAAAGATGAGCAAAGGACTTAAACAGACATTTCTTCGAAGAAGATACACACGTGACCAGCAAGGACATGAAAATATGCTGAATTTCATTAGCCATTAAAGAAATTCAAATCGAAAACACAATGAGATACCACTTCACACTGACAAGGATGGCCATAATTTTTTTAGTGAAAATATAAAGTGTTGGTGAGGATATGGAGAAATTAGAACCCTCACACACTGCTGGAGGAATGGAAAGTGGTACAGCCACTGTGGAAACAGTCTGGTGGTTTCTCAAAAGCTTAAATATAAAACTACCATATTACTCAGCAATTCCAAAATAATTGAAAGCAGAAAATTGAACAGATAGCTGTGAACTAATGTTTATAGCAGTTTTATTCACAATAGCCAAAAAGCAGAAACAGAAACGTTCATTGACAGATGAATAGTTAAACAAAATGTGGTATATAATACAATGGAATAATACTCGGCCACAAAAAGAAATAAAGTACCCCTATATGGTACAACCTGGGTAAGGCCTGCAGACATTGTGCTGAATGAAAGAAACCAGACACATAAGACCATGTGTTGTAGGATTCCAGTTATGTGAAATATCCAGAATAGGCGCATCCACAGAGACAGAAAGCAGATCAGTGCTGGCCTGGTGTTGGAAGAAAGAAAGAATGGAGATTTGCTATTTAATGGGCATGATATTTTCTTTTGGACTGATGAAAATGTTTTGGAACTAAATAGAGGTGGTTACAACATTGTGACTACATTGATGACACTGAATTGCACATCTTAAAATAATTAATTTTATATTAGGTGAATTTCACTTCAATATTTTTTAATTTTAAAAAATACATAAACAGACATCTAACAATGTTTCTTCTCATCCCAGGAAAAAAATGACTTTCTCAAATTTATGTTTAGTGAAATAGAGATTAAAATAATTTATAAATCAAGTGTTTTTATCAAGTATCATTCACATGAAACTATAGATTTAAGGGTAGGACATAGAAGCAGATGTAATGAAAGGCTTTGTACTTAAAATAATATAAATTCCATTATGAGAAAAGTTTAGCTGATACAGATATTTCCTTGCACTTTTATACAGATATTTCCTTGAATGTTGAGCATGATGTTTAGGCCTTCCTCTACATATCTGGGCCACCTCTCTGTGTTAAGATCTGGATAACAGCAGAGCTCTGCTGTTTCTGTAGACTTCAGTATGGAGGAGAACAGGCTTCCCTAAGGAGAAATGGTCTCCTCCATGGGTTTGGTGTAAAATAAAATAATTCCTATTTCATCAGCTACAGGTAACTAGGGACAGTAGCAGCTGGTTCCTGCAGGAATGGAGGGCTCAGCTATGAGGTTCTTCAAAGCTGGGGTCAGCTAACAGACACCAAAGCATTCCCCCCAAAAGTAGAATGTTATTATCTTAGAAGAAAATAACCATTTCTTTCTATCCCATTAATTAATTATATATTGACATGCCACATATTTAGAGATGAGCATATAAGCAGGAATCCAGTGAAAAGTGACCGAATGAGAATGGGCACCAACAATGTGTGTGTGTTTTTTTTCCCCCCTCTTTAATTCCCCCACCCTACTTCCACCCCTGACCTATGAACATTGCCGTCTCCCCTTAAGAACTGGATCTCTGAAGACGGGGTGTCTCCTCCCACATGCTCCCGGCATGCACCCAGGCCTGGCACACACGGGGCCTGGCGCACCCGGGTTATGGTCCGTGGCCCCACCTGGGGCGCAAACCCAGGACCGTCTGCTTGTAAAGCAGACGTGCTAACCACTACACTATGGAGCCACTCCAACAATGTGTGTGTTAATGTGATAAGAATGTACAGATTAATTGTAAGATTTAAAAATTTTTAATACAGAAAGGTATCATGAAAGAAAATAAATTCCTTCCATAGTCCTATCTCACTGGGATAAACACTACAAATCTTTAGTGATATCCTTCTAACATCTTATAGACAAGCATACCCGTTTTTTTTTTGTTGTTAAATTGCGACCTTAGCATAGCTACCAATTTAAAACCTGTCTTTTAAACTTACTCGAAATATTTTTCACTTAATTAATATGTCTTCACAACCTGAGTTTTAATGGCTGCATAGTAATCACAACTCTCTATTGTAGGCATTTAATTTTTTGCTATTTTATATAATATTGCATAAACATGTAGCTTTTTACAACTCGCAGACCTTTTTTCCTCTTAGGATAAATTGCTAATAGAACTGCTGAAAGAGACATCATCTTTAAGGCTTTTGATTAATATTGTTATATCACTTTTTTGGACTGACCTAATTTTGATTCTTCTTTGCAGTCAGAAAAAAATGTTTTATTTACAGTATATCAAGTTTCATCTCTTGAATTACTCAATTATTTAGTATTCTTCATAACTTTCTTGGATAGTGTTATTAAAGACACAAGCTTCCTGTTGAGTTTACAAATGAATCTGTCAGAGTCTGATACGTATTTTTTGCAAACAGGCCTACATAGAAAAATGCAAAACACAAAGTCCTAATGTTTTAGACTAGCTGTGAACTAATGTCATTACACAGAGCTGGAGAGAGAGAGAAAGTGTTAATGAGTTACTCACACAGCACTGAAATAAACATTACAACCTAAATGAGTAAGTTAGATTTTCTACAAAAGACGTATTATAACAAATACTCTCCTATAACAAATATATAATGAGCAAATACAGTCTTCAACAACAAACATGTAAAACATGCTTGTGACACTCTTATCCTTGGGTTAGTGTGACATTCCCTGAGAGATAACTATAAAATCTTTGAAGTTTACCACATAAAGTCACAGGTGTGCTTCTTGTACTTCTCATTCAACAAACTAGATAAAAGTTCAGCTTCGTGGTGGCAAAACACAGAGGTGGATGGGTTGGACCGCAGCAGGATTTACCCTTACCTAGGTAATTCTCTTTCTTTTTTGTGCCTTTAAAGCACTTCGTATTTAAGTGTCTCCAATCTTCTCTTCTCTTTACAATGAAAGGCAAACATTAATCCAGTTCCTCAAAAATGTATGAATTGTGGTTATATTTACAACATACATACATATATGTAAAATGATTTCCAGACATTCAGGATTATATATTTTGATTGTGATAAGTTTGCATGATGACAAATGATTACCAGACTTAGTGTGTTGATCACGTTGTAAGGTGTATAAATGTTGAATTACTATATAGTACACCTGAAACATAATATTGTGTACCAACTATACTTAAATACATGAATGAATGAATAACATATCTTCAATATAACTTTGATAGTTGCTAAATAAAACATTCTTTCTTATTTACTAATGTTTATATCAGAAAATGGAATGTTTAGAATCAAATGTGGATGTCAAATCATAAGCTAAAAGCACTTAAGTAGTTTAACATGTTTTAAATGTTCTAACAACAACTTTAGAAATTACTCCTCAAACTAATGAGTCCTAAGAATCTGAGCCTGTGTCCCCAGGCATGGAGGCAATCAGTACCTCTGAGCCTGTGCTTTGGAAGACACCCCATCTCTATAGCCCAAGAGCACTGAGGTGCTTTGTGGGTACTACGATCTTCTTATGACAGGTGTAAACAGCATCGTTGACATCTTCTAGTTGCTCAGTCTTATACATAAATGTTCTGTTATTTCCACAATGAGAATGTTTCGCGGCCTTTATACAGTAACACAATGAATAATAGGGTCCCTATCCAGCCCAGGCAAGCAGTAGCCTTCAGATTGTTATCAACTGACCCACCCATAATTATTATTACTCTTGCACATGGTGGTTGTTTGTTAGTTTGTTTGTTTTTTGGTTTTTGTTTTTTTTTTTTAGGCGAGGCAACCCTTGGTTGACCTCACAGATTGCAAGGACTTTGTCAGCTTACAATCTCTTATTTTTTTTATTTATTTTATTTTTTACGCCTACAGCACCTGGTCTTCCTAGGTGGTCTCCCATCCAAGTACTAACCAGGCCCGACCCTGCTTAGCTTCCAAGATCAGACAGGATCGGGCTTATTCAGAGTAGCATGGCCATAGATGTGTTTTTTTAAAGGCATTTCTCTTAAAGTTTTAGTAGTAAGTCTGAAATGACACAGTTAACAAAACGTCCCACTTTTCCCTTGTTGCTGGGCATGTGTGGGCCTCTGTCTCTCTCTATGTCCTTGGTCTTTTCCCTTTGCCTCTCTTCCTCTCTCCTGTCTCTTCATCCTCTTCACTTGACACTGTCTTTCTCTCCCCCATATGTCTCTGATTCACTCTCTGACCTCTTTCTCTTTCTTTTTTCATTTGTCTCTCTACTCTTCACAGGCCATGAAACTAAAGTCTCTTATTATTATCATTATTATTATTATTATTTGCTTTATTTTTTAAATTGAATCTAATATCCCATGTTCTGATTTTCCCCTATGGATCAACAGCCTTAATAACAATGACAACATATCTTTATCTCCATATATTTATTTCAAACAAACATATACATGATAGATAGATGATAGATAGGTAGGTAGAGGATGGATGGATGGGTGGATGGATGGATGGATGGATGGATGGATGGATGATAGATAGATAGATAGATAGATAGATAGATAGATAGATAGATAGATAAAATGACAAACAACTGGTGTCCAACCAACCCCTGTAGTGAGGCTGATTGTATAAGGATCATGTGGGGATAATATGACCGACTACATGGAAGTGTAAATTGAGGGAATAACTGACTGTGTGTGTTGTTTATTATCCTTGGATTGGTCATAATTAGGAATTTTACAAGCACAAAATAAAGTGTTCTTCATAGATACTTTAGAGAGGTGTATAAGTGGCAGGAGACAATTTGTTGTCATATAGAAACAGTATTTGCTGAGAGGAGAGGCATAAATCCTGGCAGGCAGGAGCCACTGGAATGAAAGTGATCACTGCCTTGGTAGAAGGTCCCTCAGGCCACAGGCCTAGGTAGAACTTGTTCTTTGCCAGATTACATGGCCATGGGTTAAAATTCTTCAGGCACACAGGGAGCCAAACCAACAATAGTGACGGTCACAAGTTAAACCAGGAAAAGGCCAAGCAACCTCGACTTGCCGGGCATGCAAGGATGCAGGCCAGGCGAAGCTCTGATGTGGGAAGGGTTTGTCTTAGCTCTTGTCTGTCAGAAAAGGAAGCTCTTACATGTGCTATAGTCAATACAATATCAATGACACGAATAATTTATGACTTTCTGGGGATAATGGTGTTTTTGGACTCCAGAAAAGTCGTTTTTTAAAATATTCAATACCAGGACAAACATGACTTTAAACATTCAAATATAAAACCTACTTGTAGTTACAAAAATTTTCCCATCAATTCCAAGTTGCTAACAAATAATGTATATGAATTTTCAACTCTCTTAATGAACATAAATGTTTGGTATGGAGGTGAATAAAGAAGATAGAAGGCAAAGTGAGGGAAGATTTCTTGGAAAAGTTTATTGATACATTTAGTTATTAAACAAATATTTATTGAGCTCTTAGTATGTGTCAAGGACTATATTAAGTGCTCGATATACACGAAGATCATGTATATCAGAACACGAAGATCCCTGCCTTCGTGGTGCTCACGGTATAGCAGAAAAGACAGAGAATACATAGAACATAATGACTAAGTTAATTACAGAGTATCTTAGGAAGCGCTAAGCCCTGTATAGACCATACAATTAGAGTAGGCCAAGGGGCCTGGGATGGAGGAGGAGGGGACTGCAGTTTAAGGATGATGGTCAGAGCAGATCTCATTGAGAAGGGGGCATTTAAGGAGAGCCCTGAAGAGGTAAGGCAGTGAGCAAAGCAGGATCAGGGACAGACAGTCCAGGCGGCCAGAACAGCAGCGCTAAGGTGCTGCCTCAGGTGGGAGCAGGCTGGGGGTTCAGGGAACAGCAGGAAGCCAGTGTGGCTAGAGCAGCGAGCAGAAGGAGAATGAGAACGTGATATTAAAGAGGTCATGGAGAGAGGGACAGCAAAGAAATAGCGTTTTGTAGTCATTATAGGGACTCTGAGTGAAAAGGGTTTCATAGGAGGTGTTGAGCGCAGGAGTGACCTGAGCCGACCTGCACTGTAGAAGCATCACCCTGGCTGGAGTTCCAGAAGCAATAGTGGGAGCAGCGGAGACAGGTTAGGAGGCTGTTGCAGTAATCTGGGTAATGAGAAATATTCATGGTTAGAATTATACAACTATTAAGATAGTCAGCGCTGGATACAGTTTGAAAGTGGAGTCATATGAATGTATTAGATATGTCCTGTGAGAGAAAGAGAAGCATTAAGATGAATTCACAGCTTGGCCTGAACAACAAAGTTGCCATCCACACCTCTGGCCATGTGAGTGTAAGATGTCCATTAGACATCCAAAAGAGTGGCCAGAACTGCTCTTCTCCACAATCTTTAAGTAACAGGGTTCTTTTGAAGAAGGTGCTCCATGTCAGAGAAGGAGATAAGTGATCCAAGGCAGGTCCAAAACAATTATAGCAATAATCAGTGCAATACATAACAATCATATATAGTGTTTATGTTTTCAGGGCTTTTCAAACATGAACTTGGTTACCTGTTTCCTTGAAGGCTTAGGAATACTTTTTTTGTGGTAGAAGGAAAGTTGGGTTTTGGCTAAAGATTACAAGAAAAATATTTCTTCTTTCTGGAATCTGTCACATGCCTTAATTTATTCCCTCTTGATAGATCACTTGCCAAGAAAACACTATTTTCTTGATATTTAGAGTTAAGTTAGCAAAAAAATTTTTAAAAAAAAGATCATGCTTCTTATGGATTCCCCCTAAAATCTTGTTGCTGCCCACTAATTGTATTTTTTGGCCCTAAAAGATTAATTGAGAGAGTAAGAACTGAAACCATTCTGTTTATAGAGTTTCTTATGTCATGAATAGCCCCGGAAAGTTGCTATAAGTTCTTTTTGGAATGACTGAACTGGTTCAGAGGACATTGTCTATCATTGTCTTTGTTACTCATGGATTCTGCTTTTACCCTGATGATATGGTTAAATTCCACCTCTGATACCGCCCCGGCACCCACAGGTATTTTGGTTTTCACTTACCTGTACATTTTTGTTTCTTCTCCTAACTCTTCTCTTCATCCCTCAACCCTCTAATCCCTAAAAGCTAGTTATTCTCTATGGTCCCATTCTTGTCACTCTTCTCTGCTTTTCTCCCTACCCCTCTCCCTTGGCAAGTTCATTCAGCACTATGAGTTAAATCAGCAACCTCCTATAGAGTCTTCCCAAAGTTCTTCCAGTCACAGCTTCAACCCTGAACTGAATTCTGATCCTCCATGTGTAACTCTATCCCCGACATCTCTCGAATCATCCCACTAGTCACCCAACTTATCTAAATGAAATTTGTCAACTCTTCCAAAGCACAACTCATCACAGTGTCCTTCAAACTGGTCTCACTGCAGCAGTGGCTTATGGCTCTAACCCACATCTCTGTGTTTTCAGGAGTCACATTCCTGAAGCAGAGCTCTGGGATCCTCTTGGTCAAAACACCCAGTGATTTTTCATCCATTCACAGATGCCTAAAGTAGACACCGAATGTTTATCTGCTAGGCATAATTCTAAGTGCTGTGGATATAGCAGCAGACAGAAGAGACAAAGCTCCTCATGAAGCTTACATTCTATAGAACAAACAAGATCACAACCACTAGATAAGTAGGGATACAGTATAGGGATGGATGGTGGGGAGGGAGTGAAGAAGAGTAAAAGGTAGTAGGAAATGCAGGATGGCAGTTAATGTTGCTATTTTATACAGGGCTGTTAATGATAGTAAGGTATTTGGGCAGAGACCTAAAGGAGTGTCCAGCCAGAAGCAAGAGCACAAGCAGTGCCTCAAGGTGGCATGTTCAAGGAACACCCAGGCCAGTGTCTATAAAAGAATGAGCCAGGCAAAAACAGGGCGAAGAAGATGGGGATTGCGGGGCGGGGGGGCAGATAATGTGGGGACTTCGGATTTTACTCTGAGATGGGAAGCAATGGATTGATGTTTTCTTCTCTTTTCTTAATAAACTTTTCTTTATTGTGGCATAAATTCTTTATTGTGGCATAACATAAAACTTATTATCATAACCATTTTTCAGTGCACAGTTCTGCGGCCTCATTTACAGTCACATTGTGCAACCATCATCACCATACATCTCTAGAACTTTTTCATCTTCTCAAATTGAAACTTTGTGGCCATTAAACACTAACTCTCCATTCCCTCTTCCCCTAGCCCTTGACTACCACCATTCTACTTTTTGTCTCTGAGGATCTGACTACTCTAGGTCCCTCATATAAGCGGAATCATGCAGTATTTTTCCTTCTGTGGCTGGCTTATTTCACTTAGCATAATAGCTTGAAGGTTCATCTGTGTTGCAGCATGTGTCAGAATTTCTTTTTTAGGGCTGAATAATATTCCCTTGTATGAATATACCATATTTTGTTTAACATTCATCTGTCAATGGACACTTGAGTTGTTAGCATTGGGTTGTTTTGAGTCCACTTACAATGTGAACTGACTTGTGTTTTCAAAGAATCATTGATGCCTGAGTTGAATAGATTGTAATAAGAAAGAGTGGAAACAGAGGTCAGTTGAGAGCCTGTGGCAGTAACTGCCAGTCCTAAAAGATGGCTTCAATCAAGAACGTAGAGGTGTAAGATGTGATCAGAATCTGGGTGTGTTCTGAAAGTACAGCCAAGAGGGTTTCCTTAAGGATCACATAGCAAGTATGAGAGGAAGAAAGGGGTCAAAGATGGCTCCAGGGTTTGGGGCCTGAGCAACTGGATGGTGGTGCTGCCATCAACTGGGGAAGGCTCCACGTAGGACGAGTTTTAAGAGGAAATTAAGAGTTTTGTTTTGGAATTTTTTGAGTTGCAGTTACCTGATAGAATTCAAGCAGTGATGTCAGGCAGGCAGTTGGACATGCAAATCCAGAATTCAGAGAAGAGGTCTGAGCTGGAGCTGTCAATGTGAGAGTCACGAGTACAGTTCACCCTCCTTATCCACAGGTTCTGCATCTGCAGATTCACCCAACCAAGGATAGAAAATATTTGAAAAAAAATGTTACATTGTTGCTGATGTATACTATGTAGTTTGACTTTGCATCTGTACTGAACATGTACAGACTTGTTCTTGTCATTCCCTAAACAATACAGTATAACTATTTACTTAGCATTTACACTATATCCGGTATTATAAGATGGTTTAAAGTGTATGGTAGGATGCGCTTAGGAATACCACACCTTTCTATGTAAGGGATTCAAGCACACATGAATTTTGGATCCACAGGGATCCTAGAACAAATCCCCTGTGGATCCTGAGGGATGACTGTGTACTCATACATAGTTAAGCCACAAAACGGAGGAGGTCACAAGGAAGTGAGCTTAGAGAAGAGGATCCAGGACGAGGTCATGAGGCTGCCCAGTATTAGGAGGCTGGGAAAAGAGAAGGACCCAGCAAAGAACACTAACCAAGAATGACAGTGGATTAGCAGGAAAGCCAGGAGTCAGAGAGGTCTCGGAAGCCAAAGTACAGTGTGTCAGTGAGGAGGGGGATAGTCAGCTGCGTTAGATGCTACTGATAGACCAGGTAAGGGGTCAACCAAGAACTGACCATGGAACCCAACAGCCTAAAAGTTATTACCTTAATCACGACCTGCAAAAAAAATTCCACACTTCTTTGGCTTCCTTTTTTTTGTGACTGCTCCCTCACATATCATACCTATTCCAGGCCCTCAATATTTACCTAGTGAATCAATGAATGACACAGCTTGCTTTGACCAAGTCTACTATGGAGGGTGAGGAAGGAATAACCACTCTCACCACCCCAGACACCTTTCCTTCCAGCATTCGCTTGGCCACTATAAGCTCCAAAAGAAAAAAACTAGCTCTGCCTTTTTCTCTGTACCTCCTGTTCCAGCACAGGGTGGCCAACGTGAGCTAGGAGATGGCTGTCACTTGAGCACAAGAGCAAATGAATGGGGTAAGGAGGAGGTGCTGGGCTGTCGAACAGTCTCTGAGTCTTTCTTATTTATTTGGAATTGTCAGGAACTGCAAGAATGTCAGGTCTATCTGTGTTAAAATTTAAATTTGAAATACATTCATAAAGCTAGATGAGATTAACCTTCTTGTTTTATCTGCCACACTATACACCTCCATTACGATAAATAACTAAGCACTTAATAAAGTTATTAAATGTTGAAATGAATTAAGCATGTTGAATCAGAAATCCTAACTAGCAACTCTTATAAAATAGATCCAGATGTTTCTCCTGGGAAAGAAAGGAAGCCCCCTCCTAGGTATGTACCCAGGAGAATTAAAAACCTGCATCCACACAAAAACTCGTACATGAATGTTCGTAGCTTTATTCATAATGGCCAAAAAATGCAAACAATCCAATGTCTATCAAATGATGGGTGGGTAAACATCATACAATGGCATATTACTTGGCAATAAAAAGGGATGAAGCACTGACACATGGCACAACATGACTGAACCTTGAAAACATTATGCCGAGTGAAAGAAGCCAGACACAAAAGCCAGGTATTGTATGATTCCGCGTGTGTAAAATGTCCAGAACCGGCAAATCCATAGAGACGGAAAGTAGATTAATGTTTGCCCGAGTCCAAGGGAGCAGAAGATGAGGAGTGACTTCTAACAGTATGGGGTTTCCTCTGAAGATGATGTTCTAAAAGTGATTCTGGTGATGAGTACACAACTCTCTGAGCAGACTAAAAACCGCTGAATTGTACACTTTAAGTGGGTAAATTGTATGGTACATAAATTATATCTCAATAAAACTGTTACATACAAAATAGAAAGAAAGAGGAAAAATATAAAACTTAAAATCCAGAGAGTCTCAGAACTGGAAGAAATCTTAAAGATTATCTTGTACTAATACATGAGTATAGAACAGCAAGGTGTTTGGCATTTTTGGTCAATTTTCTTTCCCTTTTACGACAGTTGCCTGTTGCCAGATTTGTAGCTGCTTCAGAATTGCAAAGGAACTCAGCAATTGCCTTTGAAATCTTATTTTATATCTATGCGGAAATTTGAATCACCTAATACCACTAGTGTAGTGCTAGGTATTAAGTTTCCTCATAGCTGTTTGTTACTTTCTGGAGAAGGCTCTTGCCTTTCTGGTGCCATGGAGAGGTGGAGCTACACATTCACAGCACAAAACGCCCCCGTGATTTTGTTCATTCCCACTGAGGACACCATCAGCTAATCTTAGTGTGCTGGCTATACGTGCTGTTGTCCATTTATAAGTCAGGGATGGTGGACCTGCGCCTGACATCATCACTCCTAGGTTCTCCCTTTACATCCCCCACTCTTCCCACTGCCTTGCGGGAGTAAGCTGTTGATACCAGTAAGGATCATTGGCACCACGTCCCCAGGCAAAGAATTTGGAGGCTCAGTTTACAGCACATGGCTGTCAAGGCAAATTTTCCAAGCTGTAGCAGACATTCTTACATAAATATTCTGTTCCCCATTTCTTCCTTTTCTCTCGTCATCTGCTGCATTCTTTTCAGCCAGCTTAACTCCCTCACCAGCTGTTAAGTGTGTGTCTGGACAGATCAAATTAGCTTGAAGGCCTTTCTAGAAAGGTCTGAAAACCCAGGGCGAAACCAGGAATCAGAAGCACACTATTAAAAGTTAAGCTCTGACAGCGACGCCTGTCCATGTGGTTGGTTCTTTGTACTGCGACGGAAGCTCATTCCTCTCCTCAAGTGCAGAAATCTTGTGGCCTGTCTCTCGTACACCCTGCACAGAGCATAGTGCCTTATGTCAGCAGGTGTGC
This sequence comes from Pteropus medius, assembly GCF_902729225.1. Taxonomy (NCBI): domain Eukaryota; kingdom Metazoa; phylum Chordata; class Mammalia; order Chiroptera; family Pteropodidae; genus Pteropus; species Pteropus medius. Next base: position 49,452,884 of record NW_024340849.1, read on the forward strand.
TGTAGATGGTTCTCGAATTCGATTCTCAAGCTTACACATGATTTGTTTCCTCACCATGTGTGTTCTCTGTTGACCTGTTGGCACCTGGCAGGCCTTGCCACAATTGTACCAAAGCTACAGTGTCATGCTCCAAAGTGAGGCTCCAGACCCTCCCTCCCCAACAGCACGGGGCACTGTTGGTCACCACTCTGTCGGCCGCCTCAAGTCTGAGCTTGCCCTTCCCACTTCTCATTTTGTCTTTTCAGCCACCTTTTCTCTGTCTCCTTGCTGCCCTTAACCTCACACATGCACCTCCTCCCCTGGCCGCCGTGTGCTCATCAGTCCCAGCCAGGTTCTGCCGTGAAGAACAGTTATCCCCCATGGAGCAGAGGAGGAAAGTTACTCTCAGCAGTCAGAGCCTCTCAGCTGGGATTTAAGCCCAGGCACTCAAATACCAAAATCCGTGCTCAAACCATAAATATTGTTTTATGATTCCTCATTAGACGCTATTAGTGTATTTTACACTAAAATTTTCCCAAAGAAATATGTATCTAATTCTACAGTTGTTGTCAGTAGGAATATAGTAAACTCACTTCTCAAGACACTTGCTTTTAATCTAGTCTTCTTCCCCAAAAGAGGGGTTCCTCTCTTCTTTTTACCTCTCAGCACACAAAACAGGATTCGGAGTGACTAAGGAGACCAAGAATAATACCTAAAAGTGTTATGTAATTTAAGCTTCATGTTCCAAAGAGAATTTTTGTCAGATAACTTTGATAGAGCCTTGTCTGGAAGGAAAGACTAAAGTCGTGATTCTTTGAGCCTCTTATTCCTAATGAAAATACCTAATTATTTTATTTCTGTTCCCACACAAATAAGTTTCTCTTATGAGTCTCTTTGGCATGCTTCAAATGCACAGTTTTCTCAGAGAATTAGGATTTTACAGAGAGAATCTTAGGTATAAGAGTAGGAGTATTATGAAGGGGAAAATCAAAAGCGAGAAAATTAATTTTGTGGAAAAAAATGCTTGAGGAAAATTATGTTCCCATCACTATAAAATAGATTTATTTAATTCTCTATTATGAATCATGGATCTGATTACTAAAGCTTTATACTGATCGCAATTGTTTTGTGAGATTATAAATTACAAATAAAAAAATCTCTAATCAATCTTATTGTATCTTTCTAAAGATACAATACAAGTGTAAGCAGCAAAAACCATGAAGCCTTGCAAGGTGGGCAGTGAAGATCCCTTGGCTAAGTCCTCCTGCACTTTGGAACCACAGATTCTACCCCAGGCCTCATGGGTCATGCTTTTGGGAGAAAAACAGAGAGAGGCCGGAGCTGTGTAGGTAACTATTTCTGTGCACAGCTACACAGGAAGAAATTAAAAGCTACTAGAACTAATAAGTGAAGTTAACAAGGTTGCAAATCAAATGCAGAAATCAATTATATTTCTGTGTACTAGCAATAAAAAAAAATCCAAAAATGACATTTTAAAAATATGTATATACAAAATAAATTCACAAAAAAAACTACTTAGAAAAAATTTAACAAACAATGTGAAAGATCTATACACTGAAACTACAAAACATTATTGAGAGAATTTAAATAAAATACAAATAGATATATCATGTTAATGGATAAAAAAATTCATTATTGTTAAGATGGCATTCTCCCCAAAGTGATATATAGAATCAATGCAGTTTCAATCAAAATGCCAGCAGGCTTTTTTATAGAAATTGACAAGTTAATTGTAAAATGTATATGGAAATTCAAAAGACCTAGAACAGCCAAAATGATGTTGAAAAAGAACAAAGTTGGAGGATTTAACATTACTATCTTTAAGACATACTACAAAGCTACAATAATCAAGACAGTATGGTGTTGGCATAAGGATAGACATATAAGTGGAACAAAATTGAGAGTCCATGAACAGGCCTACATGTATATGGTCAATTTCAACAAAGACACCAAAGTAAAGCAACAGAGACAGAGTAGTCTTTCAATAAAAGACTGAGAAAGTTGGATATCCTTATGGAAAAAAGTGAAATTTGACCTTTTCCTTATAACATCTCCAAAAATTAACTCAAATGGATCATAGACCTGAATGCAAGAGCTATAACTCTAAAACTTTTAGAAGTAAACTTGGAGGAAATATTTTTGACTTTGAGTTAGACGAACATTTCTTAAACACAGAAAAACATAAATACTAAAAGGAAAAAAATTGATTAATTGAACATTAGCAAAATTAAAAACATTGCTCAGCAAAAGATGTTTAAGATAATTAAAATGCAAGCTACGGTTTGAGAGAAAATATTTGCAAAACTTATCGCTAACAAAGGACTTGAATCTAGACAGTTTTTTAAATCTCTTACTCATAAAAAAAGTAAAACTCAATAATAAGACATACAACCTAATTTTTTAAATGGAAAAAATATTTAAAGACACTTCAAAAAGAATATATGCAAGTAGTCAACAATTACATGAAAAGATGTCCAACCTCATTGGTCATTAGGGAAATGTAAGCTGAAACCGTAATGAGATGCCACTATATGCCCACGAGAGTAATTAAAATTAAGAAGACTAACAAAACCAAGTATTGGTGAAGATATAGAAAAACTAGAACCCCTAGACATCGCTCTTGACAATGTAAAATAGAATAGCCACTTTGGAAAACAATTTAACTTTAAAAAAAATTTTAAAGTTAAACATTCACCTGCCATATAACCCAGCAATTCCACTCCTGGGTATCAACCCAAGAAAAATGAAAATACAAGTCCATACAAAGACTGGTACACAAATATTCCTAGCAGCACAGTTTTTAACAGTCAAACACTAGAAATAACCCAAATGATCATCAGTTGGTGAATGAATAAACAAATAGTGGTATATCTGTTCAATAGAATAGAACTCAGCAATTTTTTTAAAAGAAGAACAAACTACTAATACATTACAAAATAGATAAATCTCAAAAATATGCTGAGTGAAAGAAGGCAGATACAAAAGACTATTTATTAGATTTCATTTATATAAAATTTCTAGAAAAGATAAAACTTATAGAGACAGAAGTAGATTAACAGTCTGGGACCTGGGGTGGAGATAGGACTTAGCTCCAGAGGGTAAGGAGGTAATGGAGGTGTTCCAAAAATTAATTGTGGTATTGGTTGCATGACTGTATAAATGGATGAATTTTATGGTATGAAAAGTATACCTCAAAAAGCTGTTAAAAATTATTCTAAAAATAGTTAAAGTAGGCTGTCCTAAGGGGAAAAAATAGTTTAGTTTGTATTATAAATTTGCTATTGTCCCACTGGTCTCCCAGGCACAAGAGACTGCCATCAACTAGAGAATGAAGAAGCTAGCTGGACTCATAGCATGCTTTTGAATCCAGGTTTGACCATTTCCTAGTCAAGGAAGCTTGAGCAAATAGAAAGTATCCTAAATCATTCCCATTTTGTCATCTGTAAAATGGGAGTTGAATCACCTACATGGCAGGTTGTTTGAGACGTAAATGATACCTTGTATCTAAGACCCCTAGAACATTTCTGAAATATAATAGGCACTGGGTAAATGCTGGGTAAAATGAGATGTGACCTCATTTTATATTTGGTTACTTGTTAATGTCATTGCCAACTGTGGTCATGCTTCATTGTAGGAAAGATATGGGCGTGGGGACTGCTAATGACTTTAAATTCATTTGTTTGATTTTTTTTTTTTAGCATAGTTTCTGAAAGCTGTTCCTAAATAGAATTTTAGAGATACTATATTAAATTAGATTTGAAGATGGACAGAGATTTTAAATAACATAATCATAGTGTTACCAGACATGACAGATCCCACATAGACTTTTAACTCAATATATATATCAGATGTCTGAAGAAGAAAATGACAAATCTATTAGATCATTCTGTTATCCAAGGGATAAAATTAAGTAGGTGTATTTTAAATGAATCAGACAGAAACTTGAGCTTTAGAAAATTCAGTTTAAACGGCTATTGACCTGAAACTGCCTATTTCTAAGGTCCATTGGATTATGGTAGTGAACATTATTCACTATGTTTCCATGAAAAATTATGTTAAACACTTATTTATGCTTCAATTTGTTCCAGAAAAGATTTAGAGCTGCTTAAAAAGTTTAAAAACAAGTTAATAAAGTAACTGAAAATCCAAGAGAGTGAGGCTAGGAACATGAAAGCAAGTTATGTGGAGCCAGAAGCACAGTTAGTACCCAGAGCATAAGGCAAAGCCCTTCACACATGGGACTGACCCCGAAACATGACTTCTAGGTCCATAGGATTAAAAGTTACAAGGCCCATAAGATTAAAAATTAATAATAAAATGTAAAAAGCTGTTGCTTGAGAGATGCAAAAAAAGTATTCCTGACACTAAAATTTGAGAGAAGTATAACTATAAGTAGTCCTAGAAAGAATATTGTGCACAATAACATTTTTACACAGTTTCCACCAGCCATAGTACAGGGCACTGAATGTGAAAGCACCTCTGTATGTGTAGCTGGAGCTTTCACTCTAAGCCATTGGACAGCCTTTATTTCAAGAAATAAGAAATATGCTTTTGATTCTTATTTCAAAAAAGAAAAAGTGTACCTCAAGTGTCAGTGTAACCAAAAAGTTATTTTATGATATTAGCAGAGCTATTATACAAGAATTTTTATTACACGTGTCTTATTATCATATGTTTATTTCCATTTTAGAGCAGTTATAAAGAGCTTAAAAGCAAAAGGAAAAATTGCTTCTCATCTGAGAATTCTGTTAGTTTTGAGTATACTTTATATATAAAGGAAGATGTAGACAGCATATAGATTTAAATTTCTTTAGTTAAAAATCAAAATTATGCTGTAATATTTTTAATTCTTTTAAAAAGTAAGTTTAGGTTTGATATTGTCATAATTTTAATTTTCTATAACATAATCTAAACTCCTTTGAATAAGAGTAGCATAAATGTTCCTGTATTTAGTTTGCTGAATGTATGAAGATCCCAAAGCAAGTCTCATATTCGGTTATACAGAAAAAAATTAAGAAATGCCACTTTCTTCCCATGCTCTCAACTTCTATATTTCTTTCCATGCTCTCAACTTCTATATCCTCTCAGATGTCAAAAACAGATTACATTTCACTGTGAACCATTCTTTTATTTTTTTTCAGATATATGCACACACAACACTGAAATTATTTTTATTTAGTATTCATCTTAATTGCTAATGGAGGCATACTAAAATTATTCCTCATATTTATTTCCCAGTTGTAGCAAATATATGAGAATTCTAGCCTGGTTCTGTGTTTAGTTATCATTTAAAAAGCTGCATTGGCTGACTGAATATTTAATGATTTTACAGAATTATTTCTTTGTTTATGTATTTTTTAGTTGAAAGAGTGGCATTGTGGCTATGATTTTTTAAAGCCTTTATGTTTTAAAAATAATGTCGAAATAGAACAATATGGTATAAGATAAAAACTGAGGGGTTCAGCTACTCTCCTTTATACAGAGATAGTCCCTTCGTTGTCAACTGTGGACAGTTTAGATTTGTTGATGATGATGACAGACGATAGATATAGAGACATGTGACATAACTTTAAAGATTGTTCCTGACACTAGGAAGTTAGAATAGGACGTACTGAAACCTAAAGAAGCTTAAGCTCAGGGCTCCTCACTCCTACTCCCCCTTCCAAGGTTTTGTACCTAATTTGTATTCATAATTTTGTTTTCCTTATTTTAAAGAGGGTCCCAGAATTGTATGAGCATCAGGCCCCACAATACTTGGATTTATCCTTGTATGGAACTGTGACTCTCTAAGAAAAATAGCTGCCCTTCATTTTTTTCCTCCAAGGACTCTATGCTGATTCTTAGGGAGCATGGCAGCCATGACGAACAGAAAAGCCTCGATGGCTTACCAGCCAAGTTGCCCCAGACACTTCTGTGCAGATCAAAGGAGGAAATGGGTGCTTCCTGGTGTTGCCATGAGGGGAAAATGACTGATGTGGGAAGAAATATAAATATTCTAACAAAGGGTTTTGTCAAAATTTATATTTAGCAACTACTATATAGTCACTTGCACTGTTAAGTTAATTTGGGTAATTTTGGAAATGTGAATTCCTAAAGCTGCCTTTTACTTTGAGATAAGGAATGTTCTTGTTTCAGAGGTTGCTGCTTGTCATAGTGGGTGAAGTTAAGCACTGTGCCTGCACAGATTTGTGAGAACCAGAAACTGCAGTTCACATTTAAGTCATAGTGTTTAAAATTGCCCAAAATCAGTAAATTACTATCCCCAAAGAATATAATTTTAAAGGTCTTTTTCTTAAAGAATATAATTTTAAAGTTATTTTTCTTAATTACCTAATTCTTTGGGGCCATCCACTCAAACATGTCTCTTCATAATCATGGCTTACATAGGAAATTTTAAATAGCAGCTAAGGCAGAACTTAACCTTATAATAGACATGTTTTTTCATTGTCGAAGTGGCAGTTCCACTAGTAAAGTTATTGAGTACCAAGGACTTTTAAATTGTTAGTTAGTTGCATGTCGTTAACTTTTGACATAATTTTCACTTGGGGGAACTTTCTGGAATGATCAGCATGTTTGACAAATTGATTTGAGTGATGATAACACAGATTCATCCATTTTCATCACAATGAACAAGAGATTTGTGCATTTCACAGTGTGTAGACTCCCACAAAGAAAATAATTCATGTGTTACCTGCAAAATTGAGAGGGCAGGTTTTTTTCACTATTAACTTTTGAAAGATTATAATACATGCATGCTCTTATTTGTAACTTTTTCAAATTTTAGGAATTCTTCGATCATGTGAAGAAACTTTGGGATGATGAAGGTGTGAAGGCATGCTTTGAGAGATCGAATGAATACCAGCTGATCGACTGCGCACAATAGTAAGTCTGCTCTGAGCAGAACCCAGGCCTCTTTGAAGATAGGATTGCACATGTGGTTGGTTGTGCTATCTCCCAGGATTACTGACCTCTCTTGAGTGCAAAGAACAAATAATTAACATCTCACTACAGAAAATAAGCTTTTAAAATAAGGCATGTTTTGTAGATGGAAAATTGAAAATCCAATAGGAATCAGTTTCAAGGAAGAACCAGAAGGATGCTGTATTCATTCTATCTTGATCATGTTTTCAGTTCTATTCGTTTTTTGCTTCTCTACAGTTATAGGCATGTTCATCAATTATAATGTACTTAGATATTCATTATTATATTTTAATTTTGGAACAAGGGCCCCCAAATTAAATTTTAAAATATCAACATCTGCAATCAACCCCAAGCTCTTACTTAAAGTAATAAGTGATACATATTAAAAGTAGACTAGAACCTCGAAAGTAGATGGTCATTAATATAATAAGTAAATATTTGATGAAAAATATAATGACGAGAAATAAGGAAAGGACTCTGGTACCGAGGCTGGCTGGTTGTTTTTCTCTGAAATGCGTGTTTTCCTATTTTCTTTTGCCACTTTAGATTCATTCTATAACTATTAAAGAATAATGGTCTCCCGGGAGAATGTTAGTCAAGAAGTTCGAGATAATGTTTGCTATTGTGATAACAAAAACTAATTGTTTTTACGTGACTCTTCAAGCAGCAAGAAATAGGCACTTTTACATTTTTAGTCTGTAAATTCTAAAAATTCATACATATGGAAGAGATTCATAAGCATAAAAATCTAGGAATTTATAATATTTGGAACCGAATAATGTAGCTATGTTGACTTCAAGGAGAAAATAGTTGTGTGGCCCCAGCCCTTTCTCATCCATAGGAGTTCAGGCACCATCTCCTTGTGACAGGCACTGAGAAGGGCCAATGGCAAGGGCCTGAGGAGGAGATGCTGGAACCCAGGCATTGACAGGAAGCCAGTCTGGGAGCGAACATATGGGTAATGGAAGAATGGCCATAAACGACTGAGAGAGGTCGGTGCAGCCAGACCCTCCCAAGTGCTGAAGGCTATGCAAAGGAACTTGGATTTTTCTTCCAAATGGAATGAGTGACCATTGGTTCCATGAGTGAGGCTGTGAGGGTCACTCTGGCTGCTGTATGGAGAATTAACAGGAGAGAGATCCCAGTGGAGTGCCTTGAGTCAGGTGGTAGCCACGGAAGTGAGCCCTGGGTGCTGAAGGGACAGAATGAGATGGTGGATTGGATAAGAGAAGCAGAGAAAAGGGGGCATCAAGGATGACAGTGCAGTGGGCCATGGTGCCATTTGTTGAGATGGGGGAAACTGAGAGACGCCGTTTATGGAAGAACAGAGGAAGGTATCAAGCTCCATTTGGAGAGGTTAAGTTTGAGATGCCAAAAGGATATCTAAAGAAGGCATTCAAGCAGATGGTTGTAGGAGCCTGGAGCTCAGAAGGAATACTGGTGATACTAGCATGGATGTTTTCAGCCCACTGTATACAAAGCCTTAGAAATGAGTGAACACAAGTGAAGTGGGTGTAGAGAGTGGAAGGTTCCGGACGAAGGAAGTTAAATCCCCAGGAGGGATGCAGCACAAATCCGCTCCACACACTCTGAAATGACCACCAAAAGCTTTGAATGAGCTTCCACAGCATATGCTAAAGAAACTATTTACTAACTAAAAATTGTTATTAACTGGAAAAATATTTTAAAATTTTTATTTCCTATCACACTTAAGAGTCCTTCAAGACTTACCTTAAATCTGTATTCCCTTTTTACATTGGCCACACCCTTAAGTTTACATTTGTGAAGATACTACTGTGGTTACTCTCATGTCATTTAGTAGGTATGTTTGCTTTCATTCCACAACTGGATCACTCAGTCCATGAGAGCCAAGCTGGTTTAGATTTGGGTGTGGGAATAAGGAAAGGTTTAGAGCTCAAGTGCAATTTGAGAGGGTACTGGGAGTCCTCTCTCTTCCTGAAGGTCCTTTATCCTTTCCTTCTACTCTCACTCACTCTTTCTCTAACATGTCATTTCACAATCATTTAAAAGCCATGACGGAATTATATGCTAACTCACAATATTTTAGAGATGGAAAGGATATACTAAGAAAATGTTAACAACTGGAATTTCTAGCACAGCTCATAATAATATTTAAATTCATATACATTTACATTTAAAGTTGATGTGGAATATGCGTTTTATCATCATTTTTGAGTATTTCTCGAGCAAAGACGTCGTGAGGGAACACCACAGTGCTGCTCAGGAATTTCTCCTTCTTAAAAAAGAACAATTTATTCTTATTCACACATCGCCATAGTTATAAAATTGATGATTTAATTTAAAATAGAACATGCAAATATAAATTTTTAAAACAAGTAGTTAGGATTCAGATGACAATAGGTAGTTCAGATTCAGATCTTACCTCTGCCACCAACCATTTGGTGAAACTTTGGGCAAATTACTTTAATGGGAAAAATCATGTGATCTATTCTCATACAGTCATTGTAGGATTAAATAAGTATATATCCAAAGTCCTCAAAAGAGTTCCTGGCACATAGTAAGCCCTAAATAGCTCTTGCTATTATGTCACCAGTGTGGAAACTGGGACCACAAGGGTAAACTAAGACAGCTAAGATCACAGTTTCCCATTAACAGATAAGATCACAGCCAAGATCTGCTTTTCTTTCAGTTCTGTCCTTTCAAATTACCAAGAACCACAGATAATAACTGCCTTGTGAAAGAGACTCTGGGGCATGAAGTCAAGACTCTCTTTCCGGGCTTGTCAGGAATAAAACACCAAATTATTTTTTATGCTTTCTTAACATGACATGGCAAAAATCACAGAAACCATTTCCCCTTCCAGACCTCACTATCTAGGTAACGTCAACAATTTTGCTTTTTTTATCCATTTTAATAAACATGGGAATCAAGTTAGATCAGTAACCTTTGTCTCTTAATAACAATATCTTGTTTTTCCTATACACTCAAATTTTGAGATAGAGGCTGGTGGTGAAGGATTTCAAAAACAAGTAATATTTCAATAACATTTGTTAGACCAACAAATGCTGCCGTACCTTTTTTTAATGTTGCCAAATAAGATGTTAAAGAAATATAAGCTGCTTCCATCTTCCATCACCATCCATTCGTAAAAGAAAAGTCATTTCAACTTCAAGTCGGTGAAGGGACATGATCTCCGAGTAAAGCCCTGGGACTTTACGCCAGCCATCTTGTCCAACCCATGAGATTTTTAATTACTGAGAGAATGTGTTTAACTGATCCTTAAATACCCAGCTCCTACATGAGTGTTCTTACATAAAATAGGTGCTCAGTAAGTCTATCTGAAATAAATGAATTGGCAGAATGGGAGCCCCATATTCACCGTGGCACTAATAGGAAAAGCTGACCCTGTCCCTTTAAAAGTGCACGCCCCACCCCACCCCAGACTCACTCTGGAGCCCCTCTTCTTTCCCCTTGCACATTCCCAGTGTTCCGACATGGCTTTTTTTTACTCTCATCTAAATTGCTTTGAAAAAGATCTGACTTGCATCTTGATATAAATCTAAGTCACGGTGCTACCTTGCTCAACAGCAATGATTTTTAACCTTAATTCTTATTATGATAGGAGTAATTGTAAGCCATGTTAAAGTAACTTCTTCCATGGCAAAAACCACAGGAATATTTGGGGGTAGAGATACTTCCCAGTGATACTGAAATTCTGTTAAGGCTGAGCTACTGATGAAGAATCTAGGGACAGTCTCACAGGTCCTCAAAGGCTTAAACACAGATGCCCAGCATCTTCACTCCTGGATATATAGCCAAGAGAATTAAAAACATATATCTGCATAAAAACTTGTTCATGAATATTCATAGCAGCATTATTCTTAATAACCAAAAAGTACAAACAAATCAACTGTCCATCAAATGATGTATGATTAAGCAAAATGTAAAACATGACACAGTGGAATATTATTTGGCAATGAAAAGGAATGAAGCACTGTACTACAACATGAATGGACCTTGAAAACATTATGCTGAGTCAAAGAACCCTGAATCAAAAGACCACATATTATATTCCATTTGTATGGAATGTCCAGGTTGGGCAAATCCATAGAGAGAAGGTAGAATTGTGGTTGCCAGAAGCTTGGGGACAGGAGAAATTGAGAGTAACTGCTAATGGATACAGAGTTTCTTTGAGAGATAATGGGAATGCTCTGGAATTAGATAGCAGTGATGGTCACACAACCTATGAATATACTAAAATCCACTGAATTGTATACTTCAAAATGGTAAATTTTATGTTATGTGAAATTATGTGAATTATATCTCAATCTAAAAATAGAAAGATTATATAGAAGGAAGAATCCAGGGAAAGCAATGGGAACACTGGTCAAGATTGGCGGTGGGTCAGTCTTCTCACAGAGCCAGGAGTCAGATGAATGTCTTAGTGTGCATTTATAAGGTCTGCTTCTTCATACAGCCACAGGCACATGCCACTCTCCTAGCTTGCAAACACATATGGGCAAATGGGAGCCCTCAATTCATAAAGCACCTCTGTTATACAAATGAAAAGGCTATTAAGATTGATGTCATGCTATTTGACATGGAAAGAGTGGGAACTTGCTCAGGCAACTTCAAGAAAAGAAAATTTTATTCTGAGTCTCTCAGAAGCCACTACTGAATCAGAGGCACTGTGGAGACCAGCTCTTCTATTCCTACTGTCTGGGCATTTCAATTTCTCTTTCCCTGTCTGCTCATCTCATCCCTTGTTTCTAACTGGCAGATCCACTCCATAATCTGCAGGCCAGATCCCAGAGAAAACAGAGGGTATCAGTTTTGCTAATGTCCAGGAGGCTGTCCCCATCTAGCCTTGTCCCCAGTCCCTCCATGCCACCCTACTGGCCCAGTCAGTGGTCATATCCCTGAGCAGAGGCTGCGTTATGGCCAGGGCAGCCAGACTGCACTGTCCAACGCCAGGACTAACATGGCTGGAAAAGCGTGGGAACAATCACTACAACTAAGCTTTCAATATTGTACTTTTGGTAAAAATGAGTGTCTTTGAAGCATCAAGTAAGCCGTGCAAATGACCACAGATTATATTTGATACAAATTCCCCAGTTCCCACTGTGAACATTAAAAACAATCTCTACTGCATTATCCCCCAAAATGCATTTCCTCTAAGTCCTAATAATAAGTGCTTATGTAGCCATGGAAACAGCTATTTTGGGAGAAAGAAAATCAGAGAAAATTGGATCTCTACAACAGGTTTATAAAATCAGACTTTGCTTAATGTAACTTGAAACTCTACAGCTCAGAGCGTAGATTCTTATGCTTTGTACCAATTTATTTACATAAGAGCCTCTAGGAATACATCCACTTGAAAAATTGGTTTTAGTATACTCAAAGACAGAGAATATCCCAGAAAAAGAAAAATGAAAAGAGCAATGGGAAAGGTAAAGTGATTTTCTGCTATGTTCCCTGCCTGCCTTTGCTGTCTGTCAGGAGTCCTGGTGCCCACGTTTACTTCTCTGGCACCAATTTAGAGCTCATGGCTCTCAAGTCCTTGAATCTAAGCTTTCAGGACAATCTAGAAATTAGCAAAAAAAAAAAATGAAGTTTCAACTTCAAAGATGATTTTTTGCAGAATGTTTTAAAATAAAAGAAACTATAAAATGTACATGTTACCATTTACTTTTGAATTCATTAAATATATAACCAACTGCCTGGGTACACGTACTCATTTTTCTTAACTCTCATTTTGACCTTTATTTCTAGACAAATTTATTTTCAGTTTCATTTTATCAATTTACAGAGTTGGAAATGTTCCTGTTTATGGACAGTTCAGTAAAAAAAAATTTTGGTGTGTATGAAGAATAAATTTAATGGCAGGGCTCTAAGTATGTAAACCAAATATCTCAGTGTAAGTTGGTCAGCTCCTGGTTATCCATTTCTTCTATGCTCATTTGGAAACCCTCATCCTGAGAAGGACTTTTTGAGAGGGCTTGCTTAGTACAATGTTTCTCTGTGAGCAGGAAACCTACACTTTTCCTCTTACGTTTCTCCTTTACTCTGACACTGCTACCACACTCACAACACTTCTGACACCAGATGTGGGGAGGGGTGTCCCCCACCAAGCAGTTCCCTGTGACACCAGCTGGTTGCCCTGCAATTTAACTCAATTCTGACACTATCTACTTGGAGATAGTGTCAGACACAAAGGTTAAGTGCTCAGTCCCATGAGACCGCCCCATACTTCAGAGGCCACTTGCAAGTAGTAGGACCCCAGGTTACCACAATTTCTGTCCGACTTGGCTACAATTCAGAGGTTCCCATGATCTCCTCCCCCTGGGTTCAATTATTTCTAGAGCAGCTCACAGAACTCAGGGAAACCTTTACTTAATATTTACCAGTTTGTTAAAGAAGTGATACAGGATACAGATGAACAATCTGAAGAAGAGGTACATAGGGCAAAGTCCAGGGGATCCCTAGCACAGGAGCTTCTATTCTCATGGAGTTGAGGTACGTCACCCTCCTGGTATGTGCATGTGTCCACCAACCTGGAAGCTCTCCAAACCCCGTACTTTGGGGATTTTTATGGAAACTTCATCAGGTAAACACGATCCATCATTAACACCATTCCCAGCCCCTCTCCCATTTCCTTGAAGAATAGGAGCAGGGAGTAATGGAACTGAAATCATGGCTTGGCCTTTCTGGTGCCCATTCCCCATCCAGGAGCCCACCCAGAGTCACCTTGTTAGAACAAAAGACACCCTTTCACCCAGGATATTCCAAGAGATTTAGGAGCTCTGTGTCAGAAACAGGGTCAACGACCAAACAATAGAACAAAAGATGCTCCTAGGACCCTTATCACTTAGGATATCACAAGGGGTTCAGGTGCTCTGTGCCAGGAACCAGGGGCAGAGACAAGTATATATATTTTTTCTATTATCTCACACTGTATAAATTGATTTTTCAAATCTTTCAGAAAATCTACTCCCTTGAGCAGAGAATCCCGGTGGATTCCCATGAAACACCTCATTGAATCCTTAGACTTCCTATAGAAGAGAGGACTCTGGGACCAGGTGGAGTTCCAAGTCCTTGCCCTTACAGCACATCACACTAGTTTCTGATGATGTTTCCCATTCACTGGATAGTGTTAGATTTGTTTTGAAGGCTGTGACTATGGTTTAAAAAAATTTTAATGCTTTTCTGTCTTAGAGTTTTATTTTCCCACTTATATTTTAGAAGTAGAATCCTTTGTCGAACAGTATCCCACATGGGGTGCTAGTAGTGAGGAGGGGTGAGTGGCAGTTAGGAGCCCAACTAGCCTTAGCCTTTCCGGGGCTCCTTCGTGTCCCATCAGTTGGCACCAAGAAACATGAGGCTCCACAGGGCCCAGTTTAAAGTCAAGGGCCAGTTTCCAAAATTTGTAGCCATAGGACCAAATGCAATTTACAACAAATACCAAATAGAACTGGTATTTTATTAGAATAAATATATCACACCAAAGTGATATTTTATTAGAGTTCAATTTATTTTAGATGTTCGTATTGATCACATTTACTTATTATAAAAACTCTATGGCCATTTTGATAAAAACAAGATTGAAATTCAATGTTCATAGATGACAGTTGTGTCTTTCACTGGGCTCAACATCCAGTTTCTTTCTACTGGGGTAAGAGTATATGGAAATATTCTGGTTTATGTAGATGAGTAATAGCAAATGGTAGCAAAAATATGGGCTTTTTTAAATTTTGCTTTGTAATCACAAGAAACATTTTAAGTTAAATTATGCAGAAATGTGAAAAGAAGAACTATAAGAAATTTTATTCCAAGTTGAATTCTTAATAGCCTCTAACAACTTTTCATAGTCTTTAACAAAAACATGAAGTCTGATAGACACTTAAATTTTTAAAGGCACGAATACTGTCTATAAGACAGAATTCTAGTGTGGAAATGTGTCACATTCTCACCTATGAAGTTGCAATGGTTAGGGTGGCCTTTGATGAGGCTGGACACTGCATCCTATGTGCCTATGGGGACCTCTCTTCACTGTTATACTGCAGGACAGGTGCTACATCATCTAAACAATGGCCAGGGTTCTACTACAACCTTCCTTCCAAATAACGACATATCTGCAAGAAGTTAATATATGTGCGTAATATCTTGATCGTTTGGGTTACACAGGTATATGCATGTGTCAAAACTCAGCAAATGTACACTTTAGATTTGTGTTTATATGAATATAAATATTACATTTTAAAAACCAAACAAATATTGATGTCTAGGTAAAGATCCGCATACTAAAGTATTTAGGAGAAAGTGTACTGGCATCTGCAATTTCTTTGAAATGCATCAAAAATAAGACATATAAGTGAATAGATATATGATTTTTTTTTTTTACAGTAAAATGGTAATGTCAGAATCTAGATGGTGGGTATTCAAGCTTCACTGTAAAATTATTTCAAATCTGTTGTACATTTGAACTTATTCATAATAAAATGTAGGGGGAAGAAAAATATACATATGTGTATAAATGTGATCAGAAGTCTAAAGAAAAACAACGTAGCAGAACAAGTTAACACATTAGTGGTACCCCACAAACTACAATATGGCACTTAAGACATTTGTTTGTATGAGGGTATATATGTATAAATAGTTCTTTTAAGTGTTTGTTGAATTCTTTAAAACATTTCCAAGGAACCCAGGGAACTCAAGTTGAAAACCTAAATACTACTATTAACAAAGTACACAGTTTGTGAATAACTTAAGAAGGCTGTCCTGTATTTCTAAGCTTCATAATATAGCTGCAAAATAGCTCATCATTATCAAATCTTACCATTTGGGGAGCTATTTTATGTACATTACATGAGTTAACTTTATTGATCCTCACACTAATCCAAAGTCTATTATTCAAATAATATTTTAAAAAAGAGGAAATAGAGGAAAAAACAGAACACATCATACCAAAATAACACACAGAAGCACAGGCAAAAGAATCAATGGAGACCAGAGCTACCAGAAAACAAAACATAAAGTGGCTATAGGAAATCCTTGTACACCAGTAATCACCCCAAATGTAAATGGACTGAACTCACCAATCAAAAGTCAAGGAGCAGCAGATTGGATCAAAAAACAAAACCCAGCCATACGCTGCTTTCAGGAGACACATCTCAGCTGAAAAGACAAATACGTACTCAAAGTGAAAGAATGGAAAATGATGCTCCACGCAAATGGCATCCAGAGAAAAGCTGGTGTAGCCGTACTTATATCTGACAAAATAGATTTTAAGATTAAAAAGTTACCAAGAGACAAAAATGGACATTTTATAATGATAAATGGGACAATACATCAAGAAGACTTATAAATAATATATATAACCAATCAAGGAACATCAAAATATGTAAAGAAACTGCTAACAGAACTAAAGGGAGAAACTGACAAAAACACAATTATAGTAGGGGACCTAAATACCCCACTGTCAGCTATGGATAGATCATTCAAACAGAAAATCAACAAGGAAATGTCGGCCTTAAATGACACATTAGACCAAATAGACATAATCGACATTTACAGAGCCTTTCATTTTAGAAAACCAGAATATACATTCTTCTCCAGTGTGCATGGAACATTCTCAAGAATAGACCATATATTAGGACACGAAACTATCCTTAACAAATTTAAGAAGATTGAAATCATACTAAGCATATTCTCCAACCACAATGCTTTGACATTGGAAATCGACTGCAAAAAGAAAGTGGGAAAAACCACAAATATGTGCAGATTTAACAACATGCTACTAAAGAATGACTGGAACAAAGAGGACACTCCAAAAGATAAGTAGGGAAAAATGAGAATGACTACACAACATATCAAAACTTTTGGAATGCAGCAAAAGTGATAATAAGAGAGAAATTTATATCATTATAGGCCTATCTCAAGAAACAAGAAAAACCCCAAATAAATAACTTAACATTATATCTTAAAGAACTAGAGAAAGAACAAATGATACCCAAAGTCAGCAGAAGGAAGGAAATAATAAAAATTAGAGCAGAATTAAATGAAATAGAGAACAAAAAGACAGTTGAGAAATTAATGAACAAAGAGTTGGTTCTTTGTAAGATTAATAAGATGAATAAACCCCAGGCTAGACTCACTAAGAAAAAAAGAGAAAAGACTCAAATAGACAAAATCAGAAATGAAGAAGTTACAACAGACACTACAGAAATAAAGAGGATCATACGAGAATATTATGAAAGAGTATATGCCATCGAATTCAATAACCTAGAAGAAATGGACAAGTTCTTAGAAATATATAACCTTCCTAAACCGAATCATAAAGAACTGGAAAACCTAAATAGACTGATCAACAGTAAGGAAATTAAAACAATCATCAAAAACCTCCTCGAAAGTAAAAGTTCAGGACCAGATGGCTTCACTAGTGAATTCTATCAAACATTCAAAGAAGATTTAATACCTATTCTTCTCAAACTCTTCCAAAAAAAAATGAAGAAGAGACAATACTTCCTAACTCATTTATGAGGCCAATATTACCCTGATACCAAAACCTGGCAAGGGTAACATACAAAAAAGAAAACTTCACCCAATATCTCTGATGAGCACAGATGCAAAAATCCTAAACAACATACTAGCGAATCGAATACAACAATACGTGACAAAGATTATATATCATCATCAAGTGGGGTTCATTCCAGGGGTGAAAGGATCGTTCAACATAAGCAAATTGATGAACATGATACACCACATAAACAAAATAAAAGATAAAAATCATGATCATATCAATAGATGCAGAAAAAGCATTTGACAAGATACAGCATCCACTTATGATTTAAAAACTCAATAAAATGGATATAGAAGGAAAGTACCTCAACATAATAAAGGTCACATACGACAAACCCTCAGCTAATATCATACTTAGTGATGAATAACTGAAAGGTTTTTCTCTCAGACCAGGAAAAAGATAAGGATGCCCACTCTTACTCTATTATTCAACACAATGTTACAAGTCTTAGCCCAAGCAATCAGGCAAGAGAAAAAAATAAAAGGCATCCATATTGGGAATGAAGAAGTAAAATTATATAGAAAACCCTAAAGACTCTGCCAAAAAAAAAAACTATTAGAAACAATAAAGAACTACAGTAAAGTTGCAGGAAGCAAAAACAGTGTACGAAAATCCATTGCATTCCTATATACTAACAATGAAATTTTGGAAAAAGGAATGAAAAAAATTCCTTTTGCAATTCCAACAAAAAGAATAAAATACCAAGGAATGAATTTAACTAAGGATGTGAAAAACCTGTACACTGAAAACTACAAGACACTATTTAAAAAACTGAAGAAAACACAAAGGTATTGCATGTTCATGGATTAGAAGAATCAACATCAATAAAATGGCCATTTTACCCAAAGCAATATACAGATTTAACGCAATCCCTGTCAAAATCTGAGTTGCATTTTTTAAAGAAATAGAACAAAAAATCATTAGATTTGTATGGAACCACAAAAGACCCCAAATAGCTAAAGCAAACCTGAGAAAAAAGAACAATGCCAGAGTTTCACACCCCTGATTTCAAATTATATTACAAAGCAACAATAATCAAAGCAGCATGGTATTGGCAGTAAAAAAAGACACACAGACCAATGGAACAGAATTGAGAGCCCAGAAATAAACCCACATATACAGGCAAGCAATTTTCGACAAAGGAGCCAAAAATATACAATTGAGTAAAGAAAGCCTTTTCAATAAATTTCAGTAAATGGTACTGGAAAAAAATGGAAAGCCACATGCAAAAGAATGAAACTAGACTGCTATTTGTCACCATACACAAAAATTAACTCAGTGGATCAAAGACTTAAATATAAGACCCAAAACAATAAAATACATAGAGGAAAACTTAAGTACTAAATTTATAGACATTGATGTCAGAGAGGATTTTATGAATTTGACCTCAAAGGTGAGGGAAGTAAAAGCAAAAATAAATGAATGGGACTATATCAAATTAAAAAGCTTCTTCAGAGCAAAAGAAATCATCAGCAAAACAAAAAGGCAACCAACAACAGAATGGGAGAAGTTATTTGCAAACAATAACTCTGATAAGGGATTAATATCCAAAAAATATGTAGGACTCAAACAATTCAACAACAAAAACAAACAAATCCAATTTAAAAATGGTCAGATGACCTGAACAGACACTTTCCCCAAGAAGGCATATAAATGGCCAATAGACACATGAACAGGTGCTCAATTTCACTAGCTCTTAGGGAAATGCAAATCAAAATCACAATGAGATACTACCTCATACCTGTTAGAATGGCTATTATCAACAAGACGAGGAATAACATTTGTTGGAGAGGTTGTGGATGGAAAAGGAGCCCTCGTTACACTGCTGGCAGGAATGTAAGTTAGAACAGCCAATATGGAAACAGTCTGGAGGGCCCTCAAAAAATTAATAGAGTTATCATATGACTCAACAATCCCTCTTCTGTGTATTTAACCAAAAATTTCGAAAACATTTATTTATAAGGATATGCACCCCTATGTTCATTGCAGTATTATTCGTCATAGCCAAGATATGGAAACTACTGAAGTGTCCTTTGATAGATGATTAGATAAAGAAGATGTGGTACATATATACAATGGAATACTACCCAGCCATGAGAAAAAAATGAAATACTGCCATTTGCAACAACATGGATAGATCTTGAGAATATTGTGCTAAGTGAAATAAGTCAGACAGAGAAAGTCAAGAGCCATATCATTTCACTCATATGTGGGATATAAAAACTGAAATCAACAAACAAGACAAACAAAAACTCATAGACACAGACAACAGACGACAGTACAGTGGTTACCAGAGGGAAAGCGGGGTAGATGGGTGGTAGAAAAGGGTAAAGAGGGTCAATTATATGGTGGCAGAAGGAGATTTGACTGTGGACGGTAAACACACAATGTGATGTACAGGAGAGGAAAAAAAAATGGCATAGACGATAGAGGTTCTGTTCATCCCTCTGGTGACCAAATCAAAGTTGTGATGGAAACAAGGAGCAGTAGCAAAGAAAAATCACCTGGGATGAACAAGCCATACAATTAGGGAGAAATCCAAGAAAGCACCATGCAACGGCAGAAGGTAGGATGGGACGAGGACGCGGGGCTGCCAGGTCCCGAGTGGCTGAGTGAAACCAACAGCGCCAGCTGCAGACGCCACTTAAAGGGGCCGTGTCCGCAAGCAGAATTTCCCAGTGACAGACCTGCTCACTCTGAGCACCGGTGCCAATCAGCTGCACACAGGGGGCACCAGGGCCTTACAGGGAGACTGAGTTGTCAGAGTGAGGGCTTAGGCGAGACTCACTCTGTACAGAAGTGCCAGCAGTATCTATTGTTCCCTGTTGAGCCTTCCCCACTCCAGTAAGGGGACGCAGTGCCACTATAGCTGTGACATCATCAAACTGGATAACAGAGGTCGCTCCGCTCAGAGGATTCCCTGAAACCCCGCCTCCCCAAACTTGCGGCTCCACCCACGCCACATCCTGGTATAGCCTCAGCAAGTCAGGTGCTCCTTGCTGAGCAGCACCTAGACTCACACTGGAGGCAGCTGGCCTTGGTTTCTGGTGTGGCCTTTTGAGGCAACTATAAGCACAGCATCTATGGATTGCTTACTGAATCTTAACAGATGGCCCCAGAGGGGCACAGGCTTGGGCTAAATTTGGCCTGCAGCTGAACCCCTCTCTGAGGGCTGGGCTCTTGGACACCTACTTCACAAATACACACTAATAAGGCTGGGAGACTTAGGAGCTTTGCTTAGTACATAGAAACAGACACAAAAAGGCAGCTAAAATAGGAATACAAGAAGCAGAAGCCATATGAGAGAACAAAACAGATATGCAGATATAATAGAGTGAGGTAATCTAACAGATGCAGAGTTCAAAACACTGGTTATAAAGATGCTCAATGAACTTTTGGGAAGTGTAGAAAACTCCAACAAAGAGATTTAAAAAAAAAAAAAAACATGAAAATGGAAATGGAAATTATAAAAGGGAACCAGTCAGAAATGAAGAACACTTTATCTGAGATGAGAAGTATATTAAATGGAATAAACAAAGTAAATAAAGAAAAGGATCAAATGCCTTATCTAAAGGACGGGAAAGCCAAGGACACGCAATCAGAATGGCAAGAGATAAGATGCCAAGACTATAAAAATAATTTAAGGAAGATATGGGACACTATTAAGGCTCCAAATATTTGTCTGATCAACATAACTGAAGAAAATCAAGATGTCGAACAGCTGTTTGAAGAAATAATGATAGAAAACTTCCCTAACCTGCCGAAGGAACTGGACATAAAACCCCAGGAAGCTCAGAGAATTCCAAAAACCAGGGATCCAAACCAAGACACCTCATAATTAAAATGCCAAAGTTTAAATACAAAGAAAGAAGATTAAAAGCAGCAAGAGAAAAACAGATAGTTACTTATAAGGGAACACCGATAAGACTGGCAGCTGATTTCTCAAAAGAAACTATGCAAGACAGAAGGGCTTGGCAAAAAATATTCAACAGGATGAAGACCCAGGATCTACAACCAAGAATAATTTATCCAGCAAAGCAATCATTTAGAGTTGAAGGGCAGATTAAGAACTTCCCAGACAAAAATAAGCTAAAGGAATTTATCGCCACCAAGCCAGTATTACAGGAAATGTTGGAGGGACTTCTTTAAGAAGAAAAAACATGTATCAAAAACAGGAATGAAGAATGGTAACAACTACATTCCTATCAATAAGTACCTTAAATGGAAAAGAATTAAGTGCTCCAACCAAAAGATAGAGTGGCTGAAAGGATAAGAAAACAAGACCCATACATATGAAAAGGAAGGAGTTGGAAAAAGATATTGCTTTGATGGACCTAGAAGGTATTTAAGTCCGACAGAGAAAGATAAACACTATATGATTTCACTTCTACATGGAATCTAAGGAACAAAAAGAACAAACTAATCAAAAACAGACTCACAAATATAGTGGACAATTTGGTGACAGACAGGGGAGTGGTGTTTGGGGGGCTGGGAGAATGGGGTGAAGGGTTAAAGAAGTACAAATTAGTAGCTTATGGATGGTCATGGGGATGGGGAGCATGACATAGGGAACGCAGTTAGCATTAATACGTTGGCTTGGTGGAGGGTCAGGAGAGGGAGAGAGCAATTGGGGGATGGTTTTACGAACTATATAGATGTCTAACCAATGTACTGTATACTTGAAACTAATTAAAATTTAAAAGCATATGATATACAGATGATGTACTATAGAATTATACACTCGAAACCTATATAATTTTATTGACCAATATCATCCCAATAAATTTTTTAAATTATGGCCATGCCGCCATGAGTGTGTCCAATCTCATCTGATCTCGGAAGCTAAGCAGGGTCCAGCCTGGTTAGTACTTGGATGGGAGACCACTTAGGAATACCAGGTGCTGTAGGTGTTAACAAAAATTTTTTAAATTTTTAAAAATAAATGAAATAAGGAGGTGAGTTTGGATTCGGTAAATTAAAAGTCTATTATCTCCATTTTACTGAGATGAAAACAAAAGCATCTAAGGTTACACAGAACTATACCATGCTAGACTATTACTTGATTTATCCACAATTTCAAATTTTAAACCTAAAGATTTTAAAGACTATTGTAGGCTAAAAGTTCAACAAATATTATGAGAGCATCAAATGTGTATCAGGCACTGCCAGATGCTAACTTATGAAAATGTTGAATCCTGGCTCTAAGCTTGTCACAGGGTACCCATTTTCCAGATCCTAAAGTCATTCTCATCAACTTTTCATTTCCACTTAATTTAATTTGCAAATGAAAGCCAGGATAGTGTTTCTGTAGAGGTTCACATGGTTCGAGAAAGTAAAAAAACTCACAAAAGGGGAAAATATTTGTAAGTTATGTATCTGAGAAGAGACTTGTATCCAGAATACATAAAGAACTTTTATAACTCAATAATAAAAAGATAAATAATTTTATCTTTAATAATAGACATTTCCCCAATAAGATGTATAAATGGCCATTAAGCTCATAAAAAGATGTTCTATATCATTAGCCATTAAGGAAATGCAAATCAAAACCATAATAAGATACCACTTGACACACACTGGGATGGATAATCAAAATGTCAAATAAAACAAGTGTTGACAATGAAGTGGAGAAATTAAAACCCTCATATACTGCTGGTGTAAGTGTAAATGACACAGACACTTGGAAAACAGTCTGGCAGTGCCACAAAAAGTTAAACATAGAATTACCATATGACCCAGCAATTCCACTCCTGGATTTATCTATCCAAGAGAATTGAAAACATATATCTACAGAAAAACTCCAAGACATATATTCATAGCAGCATTATTCGTAATAGCCCAAAAAATGGAAACAACCCAAATGCCCATCAACTGATGAATACAAAATTGAATATTTTTGTACAATACAAAATGTCCAGAATTGGTATATCTGCAGCAACGGAAAATAGATTAGGGTTGCATAGGACTGAGGGGGGTTGAGTGGATTCAGATGAGGAGTAACGGCTCAATGGGTACAGCGTTTCTTTTTGGAGTGATGAAAATGTTCCAAAAGTGATGATAGAGGTGGTTGCGCAACACTGCATATGTAAAACCGTTTGATTATGCATATTAAATTCACTTTAATTGAGTCCCCCCCTACTGCAATTGGCTTGTTAGGTTTTAATTTAGACACCTCAATGAAATTAATTTGGAGATTACTGATCATTTTAATCTGCCTAATTTTAGGGCCTTTCTATTTAATAGTAAGGGGACAGGAAACAGAGACAGACTCCATTTACAAGTGATGAATGATTGCAGGATAGAAGTTAATATTTGGGGGGCTAAAAAAATAAGTTTTTCTTCCACCTTATTATTTTCCACACAAGAATTCACATACTATGAAAATTCCAAAGACAATGAGGGAAATATGTTACATTTTGGACAAAGGAGAAAAGGAAGATAATGAGGTCTTAGATTTTAAAGTGAAAATGGGCAATTTGCAGGTAATTGAGGAAGAGTGGAACACATTTGGCAGGTAAATTTTTGCTAGGCAACTCAGAAAACAATGGGACACCTCGGGCGGGGGATCTAATCAACAGGCTCCTGCCTAGAGTCTTCCAGTCTAATGCTAAGGTGATTATGCTAAGGTTCCCCTCCTAGATCAGGTTTTACATCTGAATCTCTTAGGCATGAAAGGGGGAAGGTCTAAATTTCTTTCTGAGTCTTTTGTTTCTTAATAACCAGCTTAAAATAAACATCCGAAAAGGCAGCTTTAGGGTGGCAAAACTTTGGTTCCCTTCAGTACTCCTTACCCTATAAAGTGAACTGTCTAATCTATGTGCTTGAGTGTGGTGACAATATAGGTACACGGCTGAGAATATTCAGTATAACACCTATAAAGCTTTAGGTTTTGCATATTCTTTATCTTTTTTAAACCAGTTCAAGAAAGAAAAAGGAAGAAAAGAAACGGAAAAGCAAAAATGCTTATTCAAAACATTGTTCCCATACTGAAAATATATCTTTCTCTAACAAAAATTGTTATGGAAATTGGCAGGTAAAAACTGTTTTGTCTGTTTAGGGGACTTTTCGGGGGTGTTTATTTTTTCCAGCCTTATTAAGATATAATTGACCTATATCAATAAGTAATTTTATAAGAAGTTATTTCCATAGGATTTTGAATTGTTCTCCATGCAGTGCCTGACACAGTAACATCTCATTAAATACTTGTTGAATAAATAACTAAATCTAATCAAGTTTTTTAAGCTCTTCATTGTGTATGGGTTAGTATGCCGTTGCTCACTGCTCACATGGAATTATGGTTTACCATTGTGCCTGGAACAATGCCTGGCACATAGGTGATCAAAATATATTTGTTAAATGAATGGGCTTTCATATATAACTGTTCTTTTTCTTTCTCTACCATTCATAGTCCACCATTCTCAATATACAAAATCAGTTTTTCTAAAGTTCAAATAAAGGCGCAATAGCTGTTCATAGCAGCATTATTCAAAATAGCCAGAAACTGGAAACAATGCAAATGTCTATCATATGCTAGAGAAACAAAATGTGGCCTGTCCATAAAATGGGATATTATTACTCGCCTGTAAAAAGGAATGAAGTGCTGATACCTGCTACTACATGACCTCCTTTAGGGAGACTGTCCTACTGTCTGGAAGAAACCCAAACACTGTAGCAGTACATTACGGAGTACTCCCCTCCTCCTAATAAACAAGGAGAATGTGTTCATGATATCAAGAAATGTAATTAAAGCTTTTAAAATAGGATTTAGGGAGTAAAAAATGCTACTCTTTGATAATGCATATTAAAGCATTCAAAAAAGAAAAATCTTCCTTAAGGTAGTGTGTCAGTGATTAGAATTAAATGTCATTCTTACACCTGTGAAACAAAAATTTTAACTTCCACAGCTGAAAGTCTTTTTAAAAGAAAGGGTTGATTAGGCCAGTGCTAGCAAGAGAAAATGAGAAAGAAAAAAAAAACAGGTCCTGGGGCGTGAAGTCTAAATTACCAACAGTGCCAGGTGGGAAAGGCAAGCATGTCCACCATCCTGGAGATGCTGAGCGTTTTTATACGTCAAGTAGGGGGGAGAAATATGTAAGCCATTCTGAAAGAATTTACATTGGCTATCAATAAAGGGAGTGGGAGAAGCTGAAGCGAGGCCAGTTCTGGGACAGGTGCAAGGGACAGGTGCAAAGGACAGGGAAAAAGCGTTTGTTCCTGTGGATTAGCTGTGGGTAGTGGATGGGAAAGTTCCT
Organism: Pteropus medius; assembly: GCF_902729225.1. Lineage (NCBI taxonomy): Eukaryota > Metazoa > Chordata > Mammalia > Chiroptera > Pteropodidae > Pteropus > Pteropus medius. The sequence continues at coordinate 49,478,618 of NW_024340849.1, forward strand.
GTGTAAACAAAAAGGGAAGGCTTCTGAGGTTTAATGGTGCCTAGCTATTCTCTTTTTTAGATAATGACAGAAATAGCCACCTGGAAGTTAATCTGGGGAATGTGAACAGTCTTGTTAGTTGGCCCTGCAGCTGTTAACTGATTAACCACTTTTGGTCTCTTCCTTCCACCCTATTCCTGCTGTAATTTAATTTCGGACATTTCAGAATTTTCTCCTTGTCATATGAAACTCCACTGATAATATAATAATTAGAATCTATGATATCAACAAAAAGCTACCTTTGAAATACAGGCTTTATTCTGTTATGATATTAACTTAGGGCAATCTAAGCACAAATATAATTTGTTTGCTTACAGTTTTATTCATATGACAACAATTAAGTGTTTGGTATGCCGCCGTTTATTATTCTACTTCATATTAATGTGAATCCAGAGCGTTACACATGATTTCTGTGAAGAAGGAATGAAAGATTCTTCATACCAGCTACCTGAGGCAGGTGGTAATGGTTAAGGAAAAAATCACCTTGCCGATACATGCAGTGTATAAATATGTCTTCTGAAACTGACAAGACTTAATAGATCGTTTTTCCATCTCAGATATCTTCAAATAAGAAACTCAGCATGAGGTGAACGTAGATCGGAAGGTCCATTTCTCATTCCATCTCTGTCTCTGACATATGGTCTTAATGTAGGTAGGAGGCAAGAGAACTAAAATGTTAAATCAAGCTATATTCCGAGACTGAATATGCTGATTAGCCCTGCAGCCAGACCATGAGAAAACCTGGATAACAAAAGAAGATTTCTGCTGAGATTGCTGACAACCCATTTCCCTATACCGTGAAAGGAAAACAGGAAAAACAGTCTTCAAGTGGCTGCCCTACACAAAATGAAACCGTTCATTCCCTATGGCTCAAACCATAAGGAACCTACGGAGTAAAGGCTGGGAACTGCCATCAGGCCTTTCAAACTGCAACTCTTCCCCTTCCCCTTCCTCCCTGTATGTCGGTCGATATCACTGGAAATGGGTAAACAAAGTCCTTAAACTGTAACTCATGGAACTAAAGACTGATATATGAACTGGGTTCCCTGACACTCAGGACTTTTTTTCCCTTGTCTAGGCTTTTTGTCTTTGCTTTTCCCCTTCTCTAATAAACTTTTGGTTCTAACTTTGGCATGTGTTTGAATTCTTTCTTATGCGTAACCCTCTTCTCTCTCAGTGCAGAGCTTTGAGTCTCCCCCAACTCAGAGAAATTTGCCCTGTCCTGCATCAGTGTGATCTTAACAAGTCAATATTTTTGGTCTCTGAAAATAGAGCAGCTCACTGGGCATTCCCTCTCAGAGACTGTCTTGTCTGGAAGTCCTCAAAGCTCCTTTCTCCCCGCCCCCTAAGTCAGCCACGTGCTTCTCATAGTTAACATCTTACAGTCAGCTCCCTTGTGAGGATGGGAAAATGGCGGGACCTCTTGGGAAATGACACACAATGGTGGACAGCTACAGAGAGAGGAAACACCAGAATGCTTCCAATAACCGGGAACCATATTGAATGCAGTTTGTGCCTGTTTTTTCAATTTTATTTCATGTAAATGACGTGGAAGAATTTGCAGTTTTGTACATTAGCATAAGTTGAAATTTAGTGAGCTTCGAATTCTTTTAACCCCTAAACTAAAAATTCATTTTCTTTCTCCTACAGTATGCTAAAATTTACTATTCAGTATTATTTCCCAAATGTTAATCTTGGCTAGGATTAGTTATATTTAGGACATGGTTAATTATGTCCCAAGGCAGCCTAGTGATTTTCAGAAAAAAAAAATAGCTGCTAGAATGCTTCACTTGTCAAATTTATCAGGGAAGCTCAGCCAGCACCTCTATGCTCTGATTATGGAGAGCCTTCCATGAGAAGAAATGCTAGGGGAAATAAATACTTCTGCTTTGTGGAACATTATAAATTCATCATGTCTTCCAATTATTTATCTACCCCCCAAGTTATTCAGTCCTGAGCCTTGAACTCAGTAAATATTTGTGGAATACAGGCATGAGCTGGTAGTTTCTAGCCCAACTCTATCAAATATAATAGAACAAGAAGGCATGTTCATTATGTTTTAATTCAGATATCTTGTATCTGATTACTTAATTTAAAGCCATTTTAAAGTTAATATTTCTTTTTAAAATGTCTATCTTTGGCCTCCTTTAGTCCACAAGTGTTACCGGAGAGTGAGGCTCCCCTCTTGACACTTTGTCTTGAACAAAGAATTGAGCAAGACGCCGAAGTACAGCAGCAAAAGCATAGCTTTATTGGAAGGGAAAGCAAGGCGACAGTACACTTCCAGATGTGGAAACGGGGCCCAAGCAAGATAAGCCCACAAAGGGCTCACGGGTTCAAAGGCCCAGTAACAAAGCCTTTGGGGTTTTTATTCCTACTTGCTGCGGGTTGTTACTTTTCTTAGAGGAGTGGGCTTTCTTGATTGACAACTAAGATGGACAGAACTCAGTGACTCATCGTTAGCTTTCTGTGCATGTTCATTCCCAGAATTCAGTATGTTATAATGATATTAATGACTTCCGGGCATATGCATTATATTATAATGACCGTATAATGAGGCTCAGGTGAATTGAAGGTCGTTGTGGGCTTCATTGCACATGTGCAAGTGACTGGCTGAAACTAGTACCCAATTTTCTGCTTACTTGTTTCCTTGTATGAGTTATTTTTAGCCCAAAAGTGCTTTCCGCCTTAATTGTGGGCAGACTGTGGCAGACCCTTTCTAGAATAGAATGACCTCAGTGTTTTGCAGGTGGACCCGAAACCCCCTATTAACTTTCCTGCCAAACCGTTTTTTCTAAGAGCCATGAACCCCTTCTTATTTGTATGGATGTTAAGGGACAGGAAGTCTCTTCGTATCTGCTTCCTGCTGAGCAGGGTTGTAGTCCCTGCCTATTGGGGTTTCATGGAGCTCTTTCCCTCTCTGCCTCAATCAGAACAGGGTCTCGGATATCCCAACAAAACGCCGCCTCTGTCCCTAGAGAAGGAAAGAAAGAAGATACAAACTTATTATTTAAATCATATATCTAGTTATGTCTCTATTAAGGGAGTAAAGGAAAACAAGCTTGGTTAATATGTTTCTTAAAGGAAAAAAAAAAAAAAAACCTCTTGAGTTAAAGGTCCCCTCCCCTCTCAGACTCTAAGGGCCTTGCCTGGCCTAAAGCCATTTCTGCCTACAATGGACCAAGAAGAGTGCTGAGCTTCAGAGATCCTTATCATAGCCAGGGGAGCAGAATCACCAGTTTCAGGGTAATTATCTGAGTTTGAGGGAGAGGGCCTCTTCCTCAAAGAAAGGAGGAAAGAAAAAAACTTAACTGTATACTTAAAAAAAACACACACAATTAAAAGTTCCGTAAGTACCTTTTGCAAATGATGGCCCCGTCTTGGAGAGAATTGAACGCTGTAATAGCACATTATAGAAGTATAGAAGTAACAAGAACACTTCAGCTTTGTTAGAGACTTTTTACATTATAACTATAAGTGTTAAATTATTTCCAGTAGGACTCATTGAGTTATTATAGTTGATTTCTAATACCATTTTGGTTCCTAACTAAAGATACCAACTTAAGCTAACAAAATGTTATGTTTTGGCTCAAAATGAAACTGCAGCTCTTTCTTGACCAAAAGATATTTCCAGGCTTAGCTTTGCATGGGCATTAATGGCCAGCGACTCCTTCCTTTATGTATATTGTGTAGGATAAACTAGAATTTGAAGACCTTTAAATTGTTCTCAGAATATGCAGTTGTTAGAACTCATACTCTCTATTCTATGACCCTGGGTATTTTAAATCACTTGACTTCCTTAAGTTTAATTTAACTACAACATGATGCACATAAAAGATGAGTCTTATGGCAGATCAAATACAGCATTAAGGATTTGAGTGTGTCAGTGACACACACTTATTCCCAGGAGCAGCAATAAAAAACACAAAGGCTGTTCCCCTCCACTGGCATCTCCTAGAACTCAATCTAATGTGGCCCTGGGGAAGCTCACAATTTGTAACCATCTGCTTCCATTACACACAGAAGATGCTCCAAGAGGAGGGTTTTAATATGCAACAAAATATACTGGCTAGTGTGCACATTAACTATTTTTTAACTTATGAGTTGTAAGTTTTTAAAAAGTCATGTGAGAGTAGTCAGCTTCCAGTTTCCTGCAAAGGGTCCCAGACGCAGCCTGGCTGACTAGGGCAGCGTGCAATCCTGTCCTGTGCCAGGTTTGTAGTCATGAAATCACTCTCCATCCAGACCGATGTCTGCAGGATGACTTATCAATTTCCCAGTAGACAGCCAGGCAGCTGTTACACATTGTAGCGTGCTTCAAAGTAAGCTTTTCTTTAAAAGAAAAAAGAGGGAGTATAATAAAGATTTACTGTGAAGAATGGGAATCGTGATTGAAAAAAAGAATGCATGGCCTCTTTCAAAGACCATAAAATATTTCAGGTCTTTGTTCTCCTTCTATAGTTCTTCGGTTTCTGCTTGTATATTTTCTCTCCCTTTGCAGCAGGAGCTCCACCAAAGGAGTAGATTTTCTTACTGCAAAATATTCTGTAAATGGAGGAGTAATATGTGCTGACCACTAGTAATAATATAGAAATACATACAGTCTGCTTTCCCTGTTTTGCTGAATCTACTCCACATGTTCCCCCATGAGATTTGCAAACGTCCATTACAAACTGCTGGGGAAAAAAGGCAACTTAAATAATATATATTTTTTTTCTCTTAGTAAACTTTATAATGAATCTATATAGATTGTTTCAGGGCTTTTTTTTTTTTTTTAATTTAATGGTTTTGAACAGCCTCCTCTGATACTAAAACCTAATAAAGGCATTATCACCAGACTATTAGATTATAGGCCCTCCTTTTCCATTGTTATAAATGAGGAAACTGAGACCTAAGAAAAGAGCTGGCCCAGTCTGGGTCACACAAGTAATCACGCAGCTTTGCCCAGGACAGACCAGAGCCCCGGCCTGACACCACAGCAGGCCACACTGCGTGCCTCTCCCTGCTGCTTTGGTGCTGCTTCCTTTGTTGGGAAAGCCAAAAAATCAAAATCATCTTAAAATAAGAGTGAACTAAAGAGAATCTGGAGTTCTTTTTTAACAAAACCAAACTGGAAAATTAATGTTTAGAGACCATTTTTAAAAAAATAATAATTACTTCCACTGATTTTTCTAAATCCAGATTGTTCTTTAAGGCAAGGAGGACTGGGAAGGACTGTGGAGCCCCCTGCTGTGAAAAAGTAGGCCAAGGTGGTCATTACTTAATTCAGCACCAAAAGAAATCCTGGACTGTCCAGGGATATTTAGATTTAATTTCAGCCTACCATCAAATGGGTAGGTTGTTCAATGCAGAGAAGGAGCAACAGAATTCTTATGTCAGTACCGTAGTAGATGCCCAATTAGACCATCAGGACATAGGAAGGTAAGATTGGCCTAATATTCACTCCTGCCACCACCATGAGGACTAATAACCCAGATACTTACCAACCCTTACATGGAACAGTGCAGACCTCTCCTCATGTGCTGCTTCTCCATTTCCTTCTCTTTCTCATTTTCCTTTCTAAATCTTGACATATTAATATAATCTGAGGGACAATGACTTTGCAATTTCCCAAGATTTGAGAAGTCTCATTGTTTTAAATTATAGCTGCATTCCTAAGTAAAAAGGTGATATAGAGAAAATATATATATAATATACCCAGTAATATATGTAATGTATTTTTTGAAAGGTCACCAAGTAGAGATATACATATCCAAAGCCATTTCCTTTGACTGCATTTATACCTTCAGTAGGAATTTATTGAGCATCTATGTGTCCCAGAGATTGACTGGTACTAGGTGCAAGGTTGTGAACCAAAATGTCACTATAAAAAGATCTAAAAGACAAACTGCTACTGAACAAATCAACATAAATATACACATAGATACAACTTGTGGTAAGTGAGGAGAAGTTTAGAAACAGAATTCAAGGTACAACATTTCAATACCACTAGAAACCTACCTATGAAAATCCAGGAATATTTTAACACATACGATAACATTATTTTTCACATCCATTTCTTTCCTTTTTATTTTAGTGTTTTTAGATTTAGCAGATGATTCTTTTCCAGTGAAATCAAGCCATGGATCCTGCTTAAATATCTCAAGTTTAATCTTTTGTATTGGTTCAAAGGAGAGAAAAGAAATAGGCCATATGTGCCAAATTATAGCAAATTTTTCCCTGTTTTAGGATAAAAATAATTAACTGATTCAAAGCTATATAATTTGCACTCTAACAGTATATGACATTGCCCATTTCTTTCTAAAAGTGGATATTATAGTTTTTGCCAGTATCCCTGTTGAAAATGGTATCAAAAAATAAAAATAATAATTAACTGGTTTGATTTTGATTCCTGGCTTTCTAGAAATGTCTGCATGCTATTCAAAATTTTCTTACAGTCCCTAAATTAAACTTTCTACTTTGGCTATGAGTGTCAGAAGGCGGCAGTGTTACTGTAGAAGTTCTGACTGTTCCAGTGACTGTAGACTGTGTATTCTTTTTTATAGCATGAATTGTATCCAGAAGGTTCTCATGAGCAACTAGCATTGTTGAAGGACCAAAGTCTCCTTTGATAATCTTTCAGAAACTCAAAGTAATCTCCCGTTGACTAGATACATGAAAAGAAAGCATACTAATTTGAACAGACCCTGAAGGTTTTCACCCTCAATGGAATGTAAATAATGGGGAAACTTGGAGAGAGGATATAGCTATAGAGAAGGGGGTCATCCAGGACTATTCCTGAGTCTGACTTGAAAAACAAGGTGAATGGAGGTGCCATTTAGCAAGTAAGGGTTAGCAGATTTGTGGGGAAGGACTGGATGTTCAGTAAATTGGAGGAGCTGCCAAACGGTATTGCGCCCTGAATTTTCTAGTGTCAGGAGATGGTTGGGTATATCGGAGCTCAGAAGAAAACTTGGTCTAGAAATGTAAAAGTGAGAGTCGTTAGTATAGATCACATGGAACACAGTGGGGATGGCTAAGGATGTTATGGAAGAAAGAAAACGACAGGAGGCCTAAGGAATGTACCTAGCTCAGGGAGGATGGGTAGCCTTCTTCTCTGCCTTCTAATTTTCTCTGAAAATATAGCTCCTGGAACTCCACCTCATTCTCTAGACTGTCTGACCAGCTTAAAGAGCAGATCTGCCATCATTCAATGAATGTAGCTTCAGTGGATGTTGACTTAACAACCTTACTTAGGTCATATTAACCTTGCAGTCAACGCAACTTCTCAGACTTCTCAGAACAGCTGGTAAATCGACTTCTTTTAATCCAAAGATAGATTTATTCTTGTTAACCTATTGGATTCCCCACTGTTTTATTACTGGTCCCCGCTCTATCTGTGGAATCCTATTTCTAACATTCCGCAGATGGGTTGTCACAGGCCAGTTGCTTTGCTCTCGTAGCTTCAGTTTCCTTACCCATAAAGTGAGGTGTTAATTGTGTCTATCTCATAAAGTTTGTGAGGATGAGATAAGTTAATTCATATGAAGTGCCCAGAACAATGCCTGGCACATCATTGCTTAATCAATGTTGTCATTATCCACATTGTCTATCAAAGTTTCTAATAATTATATTGCAAATGCTCTCACTGAATTTGAATGTCATTAAGCAAACTATAGAATATGGTTAAGGAACTAGTTTGCTAAGTGCAAAGAAAGCCAGGGACCCAAAAGAAAAAGAGGGTAGGATGAGAGTAAGGAGAGAAGGGGGCGCAGGCCCTCTAGCCCCCACTTTAAACAGATTTCTTCTCTTTATTTATTTTTTTTTTAATATTCTGTTTCTAGAAATGTCACATGTGAAGAAAGAGTTCTACTTTAGGGGAGAGAAAAGTAATCTTGGCTAAGTTGCTAACTAGGGTAATGTCCTAGCCTCTGCCAACCACAATTCAGTTCAGCAAAGCCTTATTGTATGTAGTACCTACTATGTGCAAAGCACATGAGAGAAAAGGGATAAGACTTCTCTGCTTCCACTTGATTCATAATACAATTCAGTGATTTGTCTCCATAGACTCCATGCCAGGAGGTCTGCCCTGTGTGCTATGGCAGAGGTGCAGAGTACAGTGGCATCACAGAGGAGGAGGGTCCTGGGAGGCTTCATGGCGGTGTTTTTTGCAGAGGGGCAATAGGCAAAGATGAATGGAGTGGAAGCCCAGGCAGCAGGGACAGTGTACATAGAGGGAAGAGCATCAATTCTCATTTTCCACACTGATCAAATGACACAAATGATGCTCAACTTCCAAGCTTCGTTCTGGTTTAATTGGCATATAAGGAGAGAGAAAGAATAGGGAGCGTGAGGACCCACTCTGCCATAGAGCAGTTCAGCTTTTCTGCCCAGGTTTTGGAACAACAGAGTAAGGTAATAAGAGTTGCGATTTAGGAAAGTTCATGTGATACCAGAACAACTTTAATTTTGTGGTTCAAGACCCTTGACTAGTTATCACAGGAGGCCCAAAGGGATGATAAGATTCTGGATTAAAATGATCTCTAAACAGAATTAGCGCTTAGTAATCATTTTCAACCTAGCTCATTAGGGCAGGCTAGGTCTTCTTATATTTTACTGTTGTATCTAAAGAATCTAAAAGAAAAAAGCTCCGGGACACATTGCTGCCATCTGAAAGCCCGCATTTTTAAAGGGTATAATACATAGTGACAGTTTTGATATATGCAAGTGGGTGTGCGTCCCAATACTTCACCATTCTCTGCTAGCATAATTTAAAATGACAATTTAGCATGTCAAACTTAAGTGTGAGTGAAGTTCCTTGGATATTTATAAAACATCAAATGGATAGAATCATGTCAGCAATTGATGGAGTTTTTTATTACTAAATCACAGAAGGATTTTTGGGTGATAGTTGCTGAACTTCCAGCCATGGTATTAATGTGCTGATCCACGGTTTTGAAGGCATTTTCACTCATCGGTGAAATAATAAATAAAAGGATATCACAGGACTCCCGTCTAAGTTGTAGTCAAAGACTGAGACGTAGGACAATGATACAACTTTTGTTTTTTAATGTATTAACAATCCATAGTTTCGGGTTCCCCTAAGAAAATGGAAGTTACCCATGCAAATAACGAAAGCTTTAGCCTGCTGACTTAGTTGACTGTTTGCTGTTTTTTAATCCCCCTGCCCAGAAAGCTTAAGGTTTGCCAAGTTTGGAGTTTGGGTATTTTTACGTGCAGATCTAGACACATCCTGTACGTTTCAGTAGATATATGCCTAAGAAAGCGTGTGTGAACACGAATTTTTGTGTCTACTAATGCTTAAATACTTTAAAAACTGGGCGGAACTCAGTGAAGAGAGCAAGCGCCGTAATCAGCCCGGACTACGTCAGCGTGACCAGTCGGGTGCTCGGGGACATCCCCTGGCGCCTTCCGCCCCTCCCCGCCTCTGGGCCCGTGCGTCTCGCGGGTCCCGCCTCCCGGCGCCGGGCTCTGACGTCACCGTCTGCGCCGCGCGGCAGAAACAGGAAGTGCAACCAAAACAAAGGAGCGGCAACCGGGAGCGGACCTCCCTTCTGCCTCCCTTCGGCGTACCTCTGGGCCTCGGCAGCTGACTCCGACGAGCCGTCTGACTATGTCCAATATGGAGAAACACCTGTTCAACCTAAAGTTCGCGGCCAAAGAACTGAGCAGGAGTGCCAAAAAATGCGACAAGGAGGAAAAGGCCGAAAAGGCCAAAATTAAAAAGGCCATTCAGAAGGGCAACATGGAAGTTGCGAGGATACACGCTGAAAATGCCATTCGCCAGAAGAACCAGGCGGTGAATTTCTTGAGAATGAGTGCGCGGGTCGATGCGGTGGCTGCCAGAGTCCAGACGGCAGTGACGATGGGCAAGGTGACCAAGTCAATGGCCGGGGTGGTTAAATCCATGGATGCGACGTTGAAAACCATGAATCTGGAAAAGATCTCTGCCTTGATGGACAAATTCGAGCACCAGTTTGAGACGCTGGACGTCCAAACGCAGCAAATGGAAGACACGATGAGCAGCACGACGACGCTGACCACTCCGCAGAACCAAGTGGATATGCTGCTCCAGGAAATGGCAGACGAGGCCGGCCTAGACCTCAACATGGAGCTGCCGCAGGGGCAGACCGGCTCCGTGGGCACCAGCGTGGCCTCGGCCGAGCAGGATGAGCTATCCCAGAGACTCGCCCGCCTGCGAGATCAAGTGTGAGGACAGAACCCACCCAAAGGTTTCCTGGCTGTAGCCACATTCTGAAATGCTCTCTGTATTAGAGCGATACTGTATACACTAGAAACTTTGAAAATGCCAGAATGCTGAAATTCTCTTAAAATGCTTCTACCTTTGGGTTTACAGTGCTCTCTCTCACTTACATTAAGAAATTCCAGGCTTTCTCCACTCGTAACTGGATTTTAAAGTTCTGTATAGCTTGTAATGATGTGTATTTTTATAGCTACCTTTTAACAGGACTAGTTAATTTGGTGTTTATGAATCTCAAAGTTTTGATCAAAATTTTAGTTCCCGTGTATTCAGTTTTCTGCCCGGATTATCAAAATCGAAGAATGTGTTGTTGTTTTTTTAATATAGTGTAATTAATAATATGTGGAATTGACACGTGCATAAGAATTAGAGGGAAATGATTACTTTGATTACAGGACTAGCAACACCTCGTTCAACTTATTTAATAGTGCTTTTTCTGTGTATCCTTTTTTTCCCATCAAAAGGAGACTACAGTTGACTATTAATCTGTCCTCATAACTTACACTAAAATTACAATAGGACGTTCTCGCATAATACCTTTTTACTGTTTATGTAAATTCTGTAAATTTTTTGTGTGGTAGTTGTCTTATAACTGGAAAAATGCCACATAACTTCCATTTATTATAAGGAAAAATTATTCAATTATGTTTTTATTTACTGAAGTTCTTTTTAAGACAACGTTTAACATATAACAGTTTCTTTCAAATGAAGTTCTCTAACACATTTCTAGTTATTTTCCTATTTCAACACTTTACTTAGACTTCTTATAAAGTATGTTAATTAGCATGGCAGTCATATTACTCACTCTAACATTGCCAAAGAACTGTGATTGTTTTGAGACAACTCTGGGACTGTGTGTGTGGGTTTTATTTTGACTTTAACCAAAATTAGAAATAAAATTAGAACAGCATTTTATGTTCTGTTTGCATTTATTATTTTGTTCTTGAAATAACTTTAATAACCTTGGAAGTACAAGTTAGAATGTTTTACTTAGCCATGCAAATAATTTATACATGCAGCCAGCTGGGACTCCTGGGAAGACAATTCAGGATTGGACAGCAGGCTTGCCCCTTAAGGCTAGAACTCAGATGTGCTGCCTTCCATCTTCCTGGAATGGCAGCGTGTATTTTCTGGCTGAAAAGTAAAGCCTGTAGCAACCCACCACTTTCTCATAGCCTCAAAACATGGAGAACATCGATTTGCTTTTGCCTGGCAAGTATGTTAATCTAAGTGAAATATTTATGAATATGTTAAATTATCCCCTTTTCTTCACTGGAAGACTTCTCCATAAGAGAATTCCACTGTTTCAGAAAATAATTATAGGGACTTCCAGGCCCTTTGAAAGATTCATAACCAAGTATTCATTATAACATGTTTTCCAGTGTGAATGGAAAGGGGGGAAAAAAACATACATGCAGATGAGAGCTGATCCTATGTTTAAGTGTCTTTACATCTGACTGGATGTTGTTCTGAACTCTGTAAGGGACACCTGTCAATTGCCCCATGTGTTTCTAGAACTTGCCCCTTTTTGTGTCTCCTCTCATCCACACGATTGCACAGAGGCAACTGAGTACAGCATGAGTCATAACCCCTCTTTAGACGGGAAAAAAAATTAAAACTTAAAATATAGCTTAGTGTCGAACCCTTTGGTAAATTAAAGACCCTTTTATAGTGCAGATTTTCCCAACAATATTAATATATTTTGTGAGATTAAACAATGCTTATATAAGCTTGAATTTTCTTAAAATGTTCATTTCAAATTATATGAATGAATGTTTTTAGAAACCATAAATATTATTTTCAAAAGCGTATTAGGCCCATGAATTATTTCATCATTTTTGCAGTTGATGAAATGCTGAAATGTAAACCATGAAAGTTTGTCAAATAAATCATTTTAAACTGAATGTCCCTGCAGATGAGTTTGCATTGTGTTTAAAAAGCTATTTAGGAAAAAGAATTCAGAGTAGATTTGGTTCAGAAAGCATGGTATTTTTTGACACTCACCCTTACCACCTGAATTTGTTAGGTTACCATGGAATTTTCATGCATATTTCTGGAAGCCCTAACTATTCTTTATTGTAACAGTTCTTCATGCTGACAAGATTCTTTTTCATATTGAAACTTCCTCAGGTGAAAGAGATACAATTTACAAAAAGATTCAATTCAAACATACCAAGGAAATAGTTAATCTTCCATGCAACTACTAATACAGTTTTTACTTTTTCTTTTTTTTTCTTTTCTTTTTTCCTGCCTTCAAATGCACAAGTTCTAACATGGATTTAGAATAAACTTTTAGAGATCAGGCAGATCGTGAATGGTTTGGAGGCCAGATTAAAAGTGTGGACTTTACCCTGGCGAAAGAAGCAGGAGCGTGAGTCATCAGAACCTATATTGTACAAATGAAAAAAAAATTAGAGCCTAGATAGAGTAGGGTGACAGTAAAAATGGAGAGGAAACTGCAGTGCTTCTCAAACTCTGCTGTGCACATGGGTCTGCTTAACCTGGAGATGTTCAGCTGCACACCCTGATTTCCAGGTCTGCCAGTGCTGCTGCTGCAGCTGGGCTGAGGACTGCCTTTTAAGTAACATGGATCTAACCCTGCTGCACATTAGAACTGCCTGGTACTTTGTCATTGTATAGGTCATCTTTCCCTCCACAAGATTTCTATATCATGAAATAAATGTCAATAATACACTGAGAAAACATTTTTACTTGCCTTGACAGAGTTCCAGCTTGCTACATTTTTCACAAAAGAGATGTTAAATACATTTTAATTTAGTCGGTACTTTTTCTCAGATCCAGTTGTTTAAAGGCACTTAGAATAGTTTTCATCATTTCATGATCCCTTCCTTGTCCCTTTTCATGATCATGTCCATGGACCTAAGAATTCTGTGACTTGAGTTATTTTAGTGGGTGAGAATACAGCAGATGAGAAATAAACAATGAATTGCTGTTTTGTGCCAATATCATCAAACAGAAGGAAGGTCTAAATGATGAGAATAAAAATGCATCTGCTAACATGAATATCCTCAGCTGTAGCAGGAATTAATAAAAATCAAAGTAAATTGCTTTTTTAACATTTTTTTATAGTGTCCATAATGAGGGTGTTTTTCTACAATGGTAATTTGGTATTGTCTTGCAACTCTGTATCTAGTGTGAGTGAATGGTCTATAAGGGAGATTCTTTAATCTGGTTAATATTTTGGTTTAACAGGCAGTGGCATATTTAAGAAGACGATGTTACTTTAAAATGTAGTCCTATGCAATTCTGTATATGATTTGGGAGACCCTTTAAACTCATCTCTCTATATATTATCTTGGGAGCCCCGATTTGAAGTACTTCTACAACATGCTGGGGAATATGTGGATTGAATCAAAGATTTGGGCTAAAGGCTGGCAGAAATACACTACTGTAGATTTTTATTTTATTCCTTTATTCATTAGAGAGCCTTTCAAAGAAAAAGGGAACACATTCACATTAGCGAGGAATTTTCACATTTTATTTTCATTGCACAAACTTGAAATTCATGAACTCAGACTACCTTTCAGCATCATTAACACTGCAGAAGATACTTTGGAAATGTTCATTGATGCTTTTCAGGTCTCGCTTAGATGGTTAAGTGTCAGAGCTGGAATGTACTTTGAGTATCCATCCTGGAGACTTGGGATGGGAAAGGAACTTGACATCTTTGCTCTGTCATCGGCATCTCTGAACCACTTATTTTTAACAGCGTTCAGGAAGGTACTCCCACCACTTTTTTTGGAAGGCACTCTTTAATCACATCTATCAGGAACTTCTGATATTTTTTAACCACATTCCATTGTTTCCATTTATACTAGTTATTACCATCTGAATAAATTCACCCACCTCCCTCTACCCTATCTGCATCCTGATACGAAATTGGTTGCTTCCTAAATTCTAACTATAGCCAAAGTCTTCATATTTAATTTTCAAGTCCTTCCAGCCCTTTTAATCGAAGACAATTAGTTTCTGTGTCACATGTCAGTATTTTATGTCTCCTGCCAAGAGGACAGCTCATTTCTGAATCAAATTATCAAAGCCCCCAGAGGGGTGGGGAGCAGCCTACCTCCGCCCCCAGAGACCTGCCTGGTTGTCTGCATTAATGCCCAGAACTCCCTTTCCAGGAGCAGAAACCGCTTTCACTTCACCACAGTCTTTTGGCTCCATTCCTGCTAGATGGTCAGGAACTCAGTGTATACTTCGGAGGTGCTCTCCACTCCACCAAATTCAAGGCCAGCAAGTACTGAGCCAAACTGCAATTGTGGATTTCAAACCAGGCCTCCACCTTGGCAGTCTCCTCCTGTGGCATTTCCAGGGTTGTTTGTACTCTGTCCAGACCCCTTCTCAGGTATCAGCTCCGCATCCTGGGCCAATTTACCCACCTTCTGGTATGCACGCGGCAGCACCCACCAGGGCACACAATGCCTGCTCCAGAAAGGCCAAGGCTGTTCAGGGACCCTTTGGCCTCTCAATGGCCCTGCCACCTGGCCATAGCTCTGCAGTCCTTCTCCAGGAGCAGTTGGCTTTCTTTGACAACTGCCACAGCAGGCAGTGCAATTACAGATACCACCCTCCACAGCTACCTTCCCCTTTGGTGGGACTGGCCCTGTCTTCCAGTGGAAATGACCTCATTTCCAATGCTGCCTCTTCCTACATTCTGCTGGTGGCTTACCTCCCAGGGGGTTGCCTCTTGTTGCAGCTCTAAGGTAGGCCTTGGTTCTGGAGCAGCGGAGCCTTGTGCCAAATCAAGGGTAAATACATGGATGGCTGCCAAAATGTCACCCTAGCACCAGGCCATCATCTCTGGCTACTGGGGCTGTCTTTAGCTTTCCAGTGGAAAGGAGTGAAGATAGTCAAGGAAATTAAGTGGTCTTACTGAGTCTTCAGCCTCCCTCTTGCTGATGCTGAAAGCATGTCAAGGGCTTAGAGTGTGGGTTGGTCAGGAGACTGGGTGGAAATGGAAAGTAATACCTCCCTTGGGCTATACAAAATGCCCCCAAGCACTTGGGCTTAGAGGAGGGCCCAATCATTGCTTTACTTCAAATATCCTGTGAAGGAACCCAAACCTTCTAGGGCTGGATAGGCAGGGAAGCCAGGCCATGTCCCTCTAGTCTAGGTCACATTCACTCTCCCTCGTGCAGGAGCCTCACCCTGGCCCTTGGACACCCACAGCCAGGAGAGCATGGACTACTGGGGCCCCCCTCTCCCTCCTCAAATGCTCTCCTGCCCTTCTGAAGCCCCTGCTGCCCCCTCTTGCTCCAGAAGTGGTCCTTTGCTCACCAGTTAACTAGTTCCATCTCTTCCTATGTCTTGAAAATCTCTGTGGTATCCTTTGTCGACCAGGCCTCTCAGCCACCTGCTCGCTTACCTCCTCCAGCTTCGGGAAGAGGAAGAGAGCAGACATTAATTCATCGGATAAATATTCAGAGGCAAGGCCTGTGTGAGATGCTAGGGGCACCTGGGCCAACCAGATGAAGGCCTGTGTTTCTTCCCAATTTCTGAATGGCCCCTCACCTGCATTTTGGAGCAAGAAACAGATAATGAACAGATTAACAAATGTAAAACATATCAGGCTATGTTAAGTGCTTTGTGGAAAAATAAAGCAAGGTTGGCATGGAGATGGGCATGGGTGCTATTTTAGATAAGATGTACAGGGCAGCCTCTCTGAGGGGAGAGAGAGCACCTGCCTGCAGGACTCCTTGTTTCTGTGTCTCCTTCCACGGGCAGCTGCAATGTGATTTCCTTTCCCTCCACTTCTCACTCCCTCTATTTGTGCAAAATATCAGACTGCTAGGACCAATCTTACACCTATGAGGCTATGACCTCTGCCAGGTGTGCACATCACATTAAACCTGCTCACAGGCACCCATATTCACACATGACTTTTGGATTTTATTCAGAACTTATTACCTAAGGGAACAGCTCTTGCCTTCAGTTTTATATTTACTTTGCAGCATGGCCTTCCTCTACCAGCTTAGCCTTGGAAGAAGGCCTGTGTTTCTTCCCAAATTCTGAATGGCCCCTCACCTGCAACCCTATGGCAGCTGACAAGAGGGAAGGCAGAGGTAAAAAAAAAAAAAAAAGCAGTCATAGCCCTTCAATCAGGAATGCTATGCTATCTGAACAGGTACATGTGCAGGAAAGAAAATGGGAACTTCCCTCAGCCTCTGTCCTTCTGTGCCTCCTGTGCCTGTGTGTGTGACTGTCCCATGCATCACCCCACAGCCCAGGAGAAAGTCATCAGAGAACATTCTGAGCACTGCTGGCTTTTTTTTTTCAGCTTCCTGGAAAGAATCGACAGTGTCAGCTTGGTGGACTACACCCCGACAGACCAGGTATGTGAAGTTAGAGCTGTGGCCACCCATGGGGAACTTGTGAGGTTAGAGAAATTGCCACTATTATTCAATGATTACTTTAAAATGGATTAAGGAAAAAATTCTTAAAAAACTACTTCTTTCAAATTGTACTATCCCCACATGCACACGTGGTGTGTTACCATGCCCTGTTAGTTGGCCCATGGACTTAGCTCTCTAAAACTTGCTTGATTTCTAAATTCCCGATATTGAAATAATTTTATCTGTGGAATAGGACTAAGAAATTTCCATTCCTCTTGGAGCTGTCAACAGAAAACTAAATCTTTACTTCCCCAGCTTCATAAACCCTGCTCATTCTGCTTTTGGCCCTGGTCTGGGTAATACACAACAGCACACTTTCCAGGTGTGACCCTCTGTGTCGCCTTTGGATTAAGCTGGAGAAAAGTGTCCCATTGCACATTTGTGAGTAGCAAGAGAGGGACATTCTGTGCCCCCCAAAACCTTTGACACTTGGGCATCTGCAGAGACTTAGAGAACCTTGAATTGCTCAGTTTAGGAACCCCCAGATGCCTCTAGATCTAGTGAATTCCAAGAAAGTTAGTGGGGCTCTATTCAAACCAGTGGGGCTCTATTCAAACCGCCTCTCCATCATTCCCCAGTGTCTGTGTCCCCTGGAGGGCCCTGGCTGTGGGCCCCTCCTGGAGGCTTTTTCTTCTCTGACTCTCCTGGAGGACTGAACTCTCTCTCCCTGGAAGTCCATCTCTCTCTGAGGCTTACTCCAAGAGCTCAAAATCATCTGACAGAGCAGTGGAGACTTCCTAGTCTTAAGTCAATCCCTCGAGGCTGTCCTAAACACTTCTCCTCAGGCTAACAGGAGGGGACAGCCTCCCAGCTTCCGGAATGACTGCAGTGTCTGTTTCATTAACATCATAATGGATCTCTGATCAGAAAAAAATACCATCAGCTTTGTAAAACTATGGCTTTCTCTTCCCTTCCAGACCTCATCATCTTTTATCTTAGAGAGAATAAAAGTATGCAGAGACGAGAGGAAATCTAAAATCAGCTAGCATCCAGTCCAAAAAAATCCAAGATCCGTGAATGTTGAGTTACACTTCTTTTGGTTTCTCACCCAAATGGCTCTGAACCCACCGCAGAAGGCTCTCCAGTCTAGCAGGAGATCACTGGCAGTGTCTCTCCCCAGAACACTAAGCATGTGATTTGGTTGTCAACAGCATGATAGTCAGTGGGCTACATTCATCAGTAATTTTTAAAAAGTTCTAAAGAAAATAAAAGCACAGCTATTAAAGTCTCTAAGACCAAACCAGTACATTAACTGTAACTTTCTCAGAGGGTGTGAGATAGAAGATGAGACAGAATGCATTTGCCTAAGTTTTTAATTACCATATTATTCTAATTAACACTCCAGGCCCTTGAGATGCTTTTGTAATGGAAGAAATTGCTATTTGAAAAACTCAGTTATTATGGTTGCATCCAGGGCTTTCCTTATGAAAGGGGACAGTGATATCACTTTGTTTTTCTCTTCTTGCCCTCAGGACCTTCTCAGATGCAGAGTTCTGACATCAGGGATTTTCGAGACCCGATTCCAAGTGGACAAAGTAAACTTTCAGTAAGTGTGTTGTTGAGAGCAGGCCTGCCATGGGGGTGTGGGCAGGAAGCTCTCCCTGCTGCCCACTGGGGCTCTACTGGGTGTGGGACCTGGAGACCTAGCTACCACCCACAGCCCTGGGGCTTCAGGGAGTGTAATCCCAAAAGTACATCATCATCCTTTTGAATAAGTAAATGTAGACTGTGTGGTCCTGAAGTACAGGCAGTAAGTTTAGGGAAGGGCGGAATCCAAGACCTGAGATGCCTGGAAGGGTAAAAGAGATCTGAGGCATTGGGGTAGGTAGAAACTGCAGCCAGAAACTCAGGCAGAGGGATGCACTGAGCAGGCTGCCCAGAGAAGTGAGCCCCGAGCCACCTGATGACCTTGGGGCGAGGGCTGTGACCAGAGAAATGACCAAGTCTGCATGCCCAGGCCGGGTGAGCTGGTGCAGAACCTGGGCTGGGCCCCAGCAGTGTGCTGAGATCCCACGGGAAGCAGTGCTACAGGCCAGACAGCAACAGAGAAAAGCACAGAAGCCTCTGTTGTGTCCTTGCACCTCAAATAATTGTTGTTCTGTTGTCCTTCCACAGCATGTTTGATGTTGGTGGCCAGAGGGACGAGAGAAGAAAATGGATCCAGTGCTTTAATGGTGATTTCTGTGTTCTCTCAAGAATATGGGATGAATTCTCGCACTCATTTCTACTACTATGTTTAAGTAGCTTTGAATGATATCATCTATAAAATGCCATAAGTATGAATCTCATAAATAAGGAATTTAAGCATCCCGAATTTCCATTTATCATTCGCTAATATGAGTAGACTCCTGGTCAGGTACATTATTGAACAACCAATTATATGCACAGTGCTGATTCAAGTCATTCTTATAATCACAGAATGATAATTTCCCTGGAAATGGATAGACATTGGATGTGTACTTTATCATAACCCCACAATGACCATTGGTCTAACTAACTTTTTCTCTCTTCTCCCACTAAGACGTCACCGCTATCATTTATGTCGCAGCTTGCAGTAGCTACAACATGGTGATTCGGGAAGATAACAACACCAACAGGCTGAGAGAGTCCCTGGACCTTTTCGAAAGCATTTGGAACAACAGGTTATAAAAATAATAAATTTGGTGTCATCACTGGATTGCCAATTTTATTTTATTAAAAATACCACTCAGCTCACTTTTATTTTTATTCTCCAGATACATTTTTTCCTTACCAATAAATCCAAAACCATAAGAAGTATCTCTTTTAGTCCATCTCATGTATCAACAGACTTAACATGGGGACTATTCCTTGATAGAACTCTGGTAGTGCTTTGTCAGGAAAATTTAAATCTTGGAATGCCTAAGGGTATACCTAGGGTTCAAATTTGATTTTGTTTTGTTTTCAAAATTTAGAAAGTACCAATTTTAAACATTCACATTTAACTAGATCGTCCCTAAGATCAGTTAGATTTAAGCACAGCATAATTACGTTTGAAACTGCTAGTACTACACAGGGGCAGAACTGCAAACACACACACACACACACACACACACACACACACACACACACACACAATACATACACATATAGTTAAAAGTCAAAGTTTCCTCTAAAGAATAGCACCAAGGAGGATGAAAACATAAGCTGACATTGCAAAAGGTTTGGGTTATCAGAAAAGTATTTCTCTACAAAGTGTCCAACAACTGCTCTCAGTTCTATAGTATTAAGACAGTTAATGGGAAAGAAAGGGTAAGGAAATACTGGCTTTACAGAGGAATACGTTGGAGTCATTAAAAACATATATATACACACATGTACAACCGCATGGGAAAATGACTACAATATTGTTAAATGAAAAAGCAGATTTAAAAACACCATGAACTTATTTTTATAGATATGATAAATGTGTGAGGGTAGGAAAAAAAGGAAGTAAAAACATAAAAATTCTAATAGTAGTTGTCTCTGGGTGTAATTACATTTGATTGTTTTTCTATGTATTAATTTTTCTAATTTTTCTAATAAAAATTCATTTTTATAAGGACTATGTATTTTATAAGTAGAAGAAACCATAATGCTATTTCCATTTGTGGGGAGAATAGATCGTGTTTGTAATTCGTAGTAAGATTCCTGTGCACTAATCATCAGCTTGATTCTTTTGACATAGTGGAATTTCCAAAGGCTTTGCTAATGTGCACATTAAACTTGTGTTAAACCAGTTCTCAGAATTTATTTGATGAAACAGAGAACTTCCCATCCTGCACCTTCACTATACCTGAGGCCTTCCCCTTAGCTTGTCATGTCCAGTGCAGTGATCTGGATTTAGATCTGATTCATATCCTGTTCCACAGCTGGAGAACCTCGGACCTGTTCAGACTAGGCAGGAGAACCAGGCCAGCCACAAACTATGTTCTGTGTGATTAGCTCTTGTTGTTAACACATTAACATCTAGTTTTCTGACCCTTTATTAGTAAATTACACCACCAAAATCCAAGTGTATTTATTACCTAAGCAAACCTTAGCTTTGCTACCAGTAAATCTATATCCTCAGTGAAGATGAGTTACAAAGTGCTAAACTGCTAAATCAACTACCTATGTTTATCATTATAAGAATGCCTAGCTGGCAGTTGGAGGGGGAGGGGGGGACTGAGATATTGGTATATCAAATAATGCTAAATATTGTCAAGAAGATGGCAATGTCCTTTTCACTGAATTCCTCCTATGTTAGATATTCTTTCCCATATACTGGATGTGAAATTTGTATCTTTATTTCTCCTTTTCAGGTGGTTACGAACTATTTCGATCATCTTGTTCTTAAACAAACAAGATATGCTGGCAGAAAAAGTCTTGGCGGGAAAATCAAAAATCGAGGATTATTTTCCAGAATATGCAAATTATACAGTTCCCGAAGATGGTAAGATTTCAAAACAAGTTTGTCCCAATTAAGGAAAAGACTTAATTATTCTTTCAATAGTCCTGTAACTATTATTCAAACAGTTCTGATAAATCTAGGGAATTCAAGTACTTTAAATCAATCCTCTCGACTACTGCCCCATCCTAAAGTACTAGAATATTAAAATGTCCTATGTAGGATTCCATTTGATTACAGTTTGGCTTTCCATTCAAACTGTGCATTTAGAGAAAGGGCAGTTTGAGGTGCACATACGTCATTAGTTGGGGTAAATTCTGCCTCTGGGTGCCTCAGCTGGGTCTGTTGTGAACTGGGCCCATGTCGGCCCTTTACATTGACCTTTACACTGAACCCTCCCAGTAACTCTATGAGGGAGCTTTTGTTATTCTCACATTTTCCCACGGAAAGTGAGGCTGAGAGAGGCGAAGTCACTTTTTCAAGGTCACTCAGGTGGAGCCTGCAAGGACAAGGCAGCCTTTGAACCCTTTTGTCCAGAGCCTATACTTTCAGCCACCGTGTTTACCTCTCTGTCTCCAGCAATGTCTTTGGCTACAATGGCGATTGCCTTTAGGATGGCCAACCATCTGTGGGGATTCCTGGGACATGGGACTCTCTGTGCTAAAGCCTGGAAGGTCCCATTTGGGCAAACCCAGAAGAGGAAATAATCCCAATTCCAGCTGCTGCTCTTCAGTTTTGAGTAGACACTGGGCCACCAGAGGCTTATAGAATGGATTTCTTTACAGCAAAATAACACCACTTCTTAAATTTGAATCCCAAACTCTATAAAGCAGAATGAAAGAGACTTTCCTAGAAACTTTAGTTAAGAAGAGAATTCAGTCTATGGCCATGCCACCCTAAACAAGCCCAATCTTGTCTGATCTCGGAAGCTAAGCAGGGTTGGGCCTGGTTAGTACTTGGATGGGAGACCACCTAGGAAGACCAGGTGCTGTAGGCATAAAAAATAAAAATTAAAAAAAAATAATAAGGGATTGTTAGCTGACAAGTTCCTTGCAATCTGTGAGGTAAACCAAGGGCTGCCTCGCCTTAAAAAAAAAAAAAAAAAAAAAAAAAAAAAAGAAGAAGAGAATTTGTAGTCCTTTGTGCACTAACCTCAGCCAGTCTGAGGTATGCTTTCCGAGGCTAAGGTAGCTAGGCTGTCCGAGGGAAATCTTCAGAGTACCACTTGTGTCTCTGCTGCTGGATTACTGGTCTCCCAGCAACCAAGTCTTCTTTAACTTTCCCAGTCACCAGTGCCCCCATCCCCTTACCCCATCCCATCAATACTCAAGCTCTGCAGAGCTTACCTCCAAAATGTCCACTACAGCATGCAAAAAAAAAAAAAAAAAGTTTTATCAGAGCTCTGTTAAAATTAAAAGATTTGGGAGGAGAAAAGAAAAATGAAAGTGACATTTTAGCTTTTGGCTTTGCCATACTGAGTTTAATGCTGTGAGTATACTAGAGTCTAACTCTGTAATTTGTTTTATGCTTTCCATAGAGTTATATCTCTGTTTCACATTACTTAAAACTCTATTTGTAATTTCTACAGCAACACCAGATGCGGGAGAAGATCCCAAAGTTACAAGAGCGAAGTTCTTTATCAGGGATCTGTTTTTGGTAAGCAATTTTTTTAACCTTTGTTTTCCTACCACCTTAGAGTTATATTGTTCTTTGCAACTTTCAAGTTACTTATCCTATCATGATCTTATTCACTCTCCCCTCAAATTATGAGAGACAAGAGAAGGTATTGTTACTTCATCCCATAGCTTGAGCACTCTGAGGTTCAGAGAGGTTAGTCATCTCACCTCAGGTCACATAGCTTCCAAGCAAGAACAGCACTGAGACAAGCCAGACCCTGTCATTTGTTCTATTTTCCAAAAAGGAAAGAGTCCTTCAGCAGAGTGTGGAACACCAGCACTCATACTAGGTCCTCTTTTCAACTGGGGCCAAGTGGTCAGCCCCCAGAGTCCCCCCCCCAGTCTCATCAACAAGCCCTGTCTCTCAAATTGGAAATGACCCACAAGCCTAAGCCCAAACCTGGGCTAGAATTTTCTCCAGAATCAGCATTACCAAACCTTTTAAAACAGAAGGTAGTAAGTGTGAGGTCAGCCCCGTGTCTTGATGCTCTTAAAAGCCTGCGTGTTTTCTGGGTTATCGTCCTCGTATTTTACTAGCTCCTCTCAGATTTCTTGAACATTATCTTGTAAAAGAGGGCCTCAGAAAGTTGGGCAGCAGCTGGGTAAGCTAGCCAAGCAGAGTCTGGAATTGTCCAGTTTTCCTCGGTGAGTTTCTTTCTATCATTTTTAATAAAAACCGGTTTGTTTCAAGATTTAAACTGAAGTTTGCAAACTGCAACCACCTTTGTAATGACTCCATTCCTTAAATTGCCGTTGCTCCAGTCAGAGACAAACCGGTCAGATTACTACAGAAGGAAGCCCATTTTCATTCATTCACTACGCACTTACTCTGTGTGCCACATATCTCATCTGGTTCTTTTGGACTAAAAAGATATATAACCTACATATTTCAGCATCAATAAGTTTAAAAAACATTTTTAATTGTTCAAGAGAAGCCCGACTATTGCTAAAAACAAGGCTCTCCTCCTAAGAGGAGTTTTATAACGTGATGAGCATTTTCACAATTTCCTTGCAAGAGTCCCCGCATTTCTCCAATGGCTGTTTCCCAAGATGCTTTGCAGAAAAAAAAGGGGGTGGGAATGGGGGTACGAGGAAGACATCCAGGGATTTTTGTGGGTACCTGTGAAGAAAGTTCCATATGATCCCTGCATTAGTCCTACAGACTGAGTGGCTTAACAGAAGACATTTATTTCTCACAGTTCTGGAGTTTGGAAGTCTGAGATCAAGGTGTTTGTTGCCAGGGTCAGTTCCTCTTGGGGCCTCTTTCCTTGGCTTGTAGATGTCCATCTTCTCTCTGTGTCCTCACATGGTCTTCCCTCTACGTCTATGCCCTCATCTCTTCTTGTGAGGACACTCATTTTACTGCATTAGGGCCCACCCTAATTGCCTCATTTTAAGTTAATTACCTCTTTAAAGACCCTAGCTCCTACCACAGTCACACTCTGAGGTGCTGGGGGTTAGGACTGAAAAATATGAATGGGAAAGGGGTCAGAATTTAACCCAAGATAGCCTCTCTTCACTAGGCTCCTTAGCTTTACAATGCCCATGAGCATGTCGCTCCAAGATATCCTCACAAATCATGACATGATGTTTATTTTAATTCAGTGTTTCTCAGTTATTTGGCCACAGAGCACTTTTCTTTCAAAACACCCATGAACCTTCCACTGCTAAACAGGGGACACCTAGGAAATGCTAAAATTCTATGTGAAGGAGGGAGTAGCATGGCTGATGTGCTACCCGTACAGAACCACTAGTCATCTGTGGATATTTAAATTCAAATTAATTAAAATTAAAGAAAACTAAAAATCAATCTCTCTGTTGTATCAGCTAGTAATAGTGGCTACGTTACTGGCAGGGCAGATACAGAACATTTTCATTACTGCAGAAAGTTCCACTGGAAGCCTCTGGCTTAGACCTTCATTTCCAGAAAATACTACCCTGAATTCTACTTTCTGTGCTTGTCTTTTAAATATATGTCCCATCTCAACTAAATTCTAAACCTCTGTGGGCAGGAGGTGAGCAAAGTTTCTTCCGGTTTCCAGCAGCGCGTTCAGTATTTAGACAGACACTCCCTATGGCTGTGTTTCCATGTTAAACACCCCGAGCTCTCTAGTCTTTGATCAGTGTTGCCTAAAACCTTCTCTAAGAATGAATGGGGTGGAGGCGGCATTCCCACATGCCCCCAGGGGCCAGGGCCCAGAAGTGCAGATACCTTGTTTTTTGCAGAGGATCAGCACGGCAACAGGGGACGGCAAACACTACTGTTACCCGCACTTCACCTGCGCAGTGGACACGGAGAATATCCGCAGGGTGTTCAATGACTGCCGCGATATCATCCAGAGGATGCACCTCAAACAGTACGAGCTCCTGTGAGGCGGCCCGGCCCCTGAGCGCGCCTTCTCTCCTCAATCAGCTGCCCCTTCTATTCCCGGACTGCCTGTCAGCCCCAAACCGTGGTACAAAGTAGTGAGTTCCCCAGTGTCATCTGGCTGCCCTCTGTGTCCTGCTCAGTGTCAGCTCCATGTGTGACCACCAAGCCTCTGGCTACCTCTGTTCCCCTCAGGTTTGGTAGGTAGCTTTTCTTTTCATTAAACATGACCTTCCACAGCCTCACCACCCCCACCAATTTGTGTCACTGCAAACCGTCCACTCTCACTTGGGTGACACTGCAGTGAAATCTCTCTGGGTGGGCACCCCTTTTATCCATTCATTCAGTAATTTACTGATTCATCAAGAACTTTACAGGTGGGGGAGAAACACACTTTTTCCCGCGCTATCAAGCATGATAGTAGAGGCACACGTGTAATGCGGTGAGCTACTGTGCTTTCCGGTTCTAGTTTTAAGAAGCTGTAGGGGACAAGTGGCCACCCGTTCTGAGTTGCACTGGCCCAAGACTTAGAGCAGGCCCAAGCCACAGAGTGGAGAGAAAACCTTTTTTCAATAATATTTAAAGTCGCTGCTAGCCTCAGGCATTTGAATTAGAGCTACTTTGAGCCTTTTACATTTTGGCAGAAAACCTACCACATTCATTACTGCAAAGTTTGTCCCGTTTAAAAATGATTCTCTAGACTTTCACTACACTTGGGCAATAGTCTCCTTTCATATATTCTTTTGTTGTTGTTTTATTGCTGGTTTATAATACTGTACAGACCACAAAATGTAATATTATTTTGTATAACCAACTACTAAAGAAAACTTCTTGCAGATCTTTGTGCCTTGCTTATGGCTATACCTGTAAAAGAAATGTGTTTTTACTGTGCTGAACAGCTAAATGTCAACATTATCTGCCGCTTCCTCTGAAAAAGGTAAGAAATGGTAATTAGAATTTAGAATATTTTATCAGGTTGGTACTTTTAAAAATACTCCTTGATTAAACATATATACACATATGATGCAAGTTAATCATCCACATCTTATAAACAATGTCATAGTAACATCACAACCTTCTTTCAGGGAACCAAGGATGTTTTTTCTCTCCAGACAATGTTTTTCGATTATTTTGCTATTTTAAAGACTTTTACAAGTTCCCTGAGGGGGAACAGGTCAACCATTCCCATTGTCAAAGCTTCTGAACCACCCACTTGACCACAGGTTCCACTGTCAACAAATAGGAAGAAAAAGACTAATGGGTGTCAATATTTGTGTCTGCCTAGGAGACTCAAAGGATGACATCTTCCTTTTGAAGAAGAAACAATAGTAAACCTTTATTTGAAATATAAAGTCAAATTATATAGCTATTTCTCAAGCTTGAAAGATCTGCAAATGCAGCCTCAGTATAAATAGCAAGAATCTATGTAGCAGGGACATTTCATATTCGATCTACAATCACAGCTTTGAGGGTAGTTTCCTTAGGCAAAAGATAATTAGTAAAGATATCTGAAGTTATATTTCAACAATAGAAATCCAGAGAAATGACAGCGTAGCATACATTATTTCACTAATTTCCTTTTAGGCTTTTAGTATTCATTGAGTATTTTAAAGTTTATAATATAATCAGCAGTTTATAATCCTTTATAAACTTATGCAATTTTAAATACTACTACTTTTCCAAGAAAGGATGACAACTCTACAGACGATCAATACAACAAACATGGTTTATCTCATTGTTACTGAATTACTGCTCCCCTCATCCTTAACTGTTTCATAAAACTCAGTTGAACGGAGACATATGAAATAGAATTTATTTTCAGTTTACATTGCATTTTCAAAAGAAAACATGAATAAAAACTGAAGATACACCCCCACAAACATACACAAAAAAATGAAGTTGTATATTGTTACATGTATTATTATTCGACAACTCCCCTATTACTAAACTTCCTATTTAAAAGTTTCATTGAAGAAAGAGCCAGACTCGTAGGAAAAATACAAAAAGAATACATTTTGTCTGGCTTAAAATTATCAAGGCATTTATTTTTAAATACCAAATGCCACTTCCAAGTCCATTTTTCAAGTTTCTTTCTTCACAGGCATTAAATTCAGATTTAATAACTTGATCTGCTGGAGAGAAAATTACACTTATCTAAAAATCTGATTCATTAATTCAGCACAGAAGTACAAAAGTCTGTATAAACAATATATTCCTGCTTGTAGCATCTGTACGTTTATTTTCAGTGTACAGCTTTATAATATATAGGAATTTGAGAATGATTTTGGAAAAGGACAAAAGCAAAGCCAGTGTTTGGTTTGTGTACACCCAATCTCGAGTGTGCTCCAGGGCTGCTGGCTCCATCCTGGGGAAGGACAGACTGTCTAGTGCATGCAAGTGATGACATTAATAGTGTTTATATATTGTACAGATACAATCTTTGATTAACATATATTTGATAAAATGAGAAAATAGACTTGTCGTAGAGTACATGTTCCATTTTTATAGCATGAGAACAGTTTAATCAACTATTTATTCTACAGTAGCTTGCATCAATGATTTAGAATTTCTATGATGTGCATAAAGACAGCCTACTTTGGTCCCATCTCACATGAGCATTGCCCAAAGTTCAGTTTCTTTGGCTTTGATATTTATTACTAAATGCAAAAATTCTCCTCTTCACATTGTCTTAAATTTTCTGAGCAGCTGCCAACCAAAAAGAAAAGGTGAGGCTAAAAGCCCAAAGTGAATGAACATGAGAACCACAAGGAACCCAGCTGCTCCACAGTATGTGATCAGAACCGTGTCCTCAAAGGGAAGGTAGCACTTGGCGAGAGCATGCTCTGTGGGTGTCATGCTGCCCTAGAAAGGAAATGAGAACGTAATGCTGCAGTGAGAGCCCCACATACAGCTCCAACACAACAATCTGACTTAAAAACAACAGAGGAGAGGCAGCCTTTTTGGCTCACTCAGGTGAGGCAGAGAAGTGGCTCTCCTCAACTGAGACTCAAGGAGGCACAGCCTTCAACCTACACAAGCAGTGGCAAGAGAAGGGAGTCAAGGGTTCCTCTAAATTATAGTGGGCATACCTGAGAGGTACTCAGAGAGACAGGGAGATTTAAAGCAATGGTTTTCGAGAAACAGGAGTACAAGGCTATTTTTTCATAGTAATATAAGCAATCTGTTACCTAGAAATACATGTGCCAAGAGTATCTCAATGGGCTTGTGTTTGGTAGACAATTTTGCTGTGTAGAATGACAGTGGGGAATGTTTGAATTTGAAAACATGAGGTTTTACCTGTCTTTTTATTAAGTAGAAGTACCAGACATAAAAGCATGAACTGGATGCTGAAACCCAAGGGCAAAAGAAAGGAGCTGACACACCAGGTGGTCACTAACTGAAACAATATCCTTAATCAGCTTGCAAGAGCTGTAGCATTTTTCTGTCAGAGCCCATGGGCACATTTGGAAAATAAGATGACTTGAATACAGCTAATGAAGAAATGATCCTGTTTCCTTAGAAAATTAAACACACAGAGCCTAAGAACAGAAGACACTGCTGTTCCTGGAGCATAAAGCACTCTGTAAGACCCTTCTCCCCTCTCTACCCTCAGAATAATGCCATGTTTATTTGTCTCCAGGAAGGTGTTTAGACAGGAGTCAGTGTACCAAAGTGTGCAGGTGGAGTGGGAGAAGTTTATTTACGGCTTTTGTATATTTTTACAGATTGCAGCAATTAAATAGTTGATTACTGTGTTGATTTAAATACTTATGAAAGCTTTGAGACAAAAATAAATGTTCACATTACCATGATGAAACTGGGGTTGTTTCTGTTCCTCCAACTGAAAGATGGCACGCTGACCTCAGGGATGCCTGTCCCGTGGAGCACCTCGCAGGCACTGTGCGTGTGGCCACTCAGGACCAGGCGCGGCCGGAGCCACCAGAGAAGCTGTGGTCCAGGGGGCAGCAATGGGCAGTTAGTACTTGGATGGAGCCCTGCTGGGGCCCACAACCAGAGTGTCATTGATTTCATTAAGTTAAATATGAAATCCCTACTTCATAGGACTGCTTTATTTTGTCCTTATAAGCCTTTGATTTGTTTAGAATCTATCAAAAGTAACTTCAGGCTCTTAGATCTATTCTTCTCATCCCAGATTTTATATTTTTAAATTTTTATAAGTACTTTATCAATTTATTTCATAAATAAGTTTATTATATGTATATTAGGTATTGTATAAATATATATTTAAGGAAGAACAGTTTAAGTCCTTAAAAATATAATTCTAAGTTTCATTAACATTCCCAAAAACACTCAAATTGGTAGAAAAACTTTGAATAAAGAATAGCTGAGAATATTATTACGCTTGATATTAGGAAATAGAAGCAGATTTACTGGGGGCAGGGGAGGAACAAAACGATGACCTGAAAACCTGAGATACTGCCAAAACCCTGCCCTCCGTCCCCTGTCTTTTGGTTAGCCTCCGGTACACTGCCAAACCTTTTGTGAGGCCTCCCGAGAAAGTGCGTCGTATCTCTCCTTAAAGGGGATTCCCCTTTCTTCTGGAGGTGCGGCATCTTCCCCAGAACAGTTAGCATCACTTCTCCGGTAAAGCGGAAAATGCTGTCCAGGATTTAGAGAGGAGTCAGGTGTGACTGCATGAGACCCTGGGTGGTTCTGCCAAATACACAGAGCTGCTTTCTCCCCACCTCACCTGCAGAAGGATGGGGGCTGACGCTGGCAGCAGCTGACCATCCCCACACCAGCTGGAGCGATGTGCCTGCTGATCAGAAATCAGTTAACCCGGCAAGCCCAGCATTCAGTGCATGGTAGGAAGGGAAGAGGGAGCTAAAGAAGTGACAGAAACACACAGAAACACAACTCACTGTGCCCTTAGAAAATACCAGAACAGAAGGCACCTGTGCCAACTGAAATGATCTCCTACCTCTCGGGAGCAATTCAGTTTGTGAGAAATTTTGATGAGCTCAGCTTCTGCTTCTGAGCAAATGTTGCAGCCGTCCCCTTCCAGGGCAACACTGTTGACCATCACAAAACTGAGGCAGATGGGAGCAAGCAGAGAGTCAGGGGGCTTTCCATGTATTATCTTCTCACGATATCGTTTCCATGAAATGAAAGCTAAGCATCCATAGTGTGAAGAAACACATCCAGAACAGCTTTAAATCTCAACTCAACTAATCTGTGTTTTGGGGCAGAAGTCAATATTAAGAAAACAAAGTAGCGTTATTGGGAGTGAAGTCCAAGACATAGTAAAAGGATTTTTACTGCTGAACTTGTGATAAATCCCAGATCACAGAAGCTCTGCAGTTAAACTACCACTAAATTCAGCATTGAACCATGTGTCCTTGGGCAAATTACTTGGTCTCTCTGTGCCTCATATGCAAAATGGGAATAGAAATAGGACACCACGCCATCAGTGCATTGTGAGGATTAATGAAATAATACAACAGAATAGGGCTTGCCAGTAGAAAGTACTCAGAAAATGTTAGATATTGTTATCACTACGTAAAGTAAACCATGGGCAACATTCGGCAACATCCATGCACCCAGCAAAGAAGGCAGTGTTGGGGGATGGGGGTGCTGGTTAGAGCTGACTAGTATGGATAATCCCAAAGTCAATTATGATTCTCCTTTGCAATCACTTTACCTTAATTATATTTTCTATAAAATCTCATTATATACACTTTTATTTCCTATACACATGAAGAAGGTATGAGTCATAAAGATTGTTTGAAATTTAAAGAATTTTAGAGATGAGTTGCTGACTAATCAAATGATCCGAAATATGATCAGTGTGTTTAAAATTTCCTAAACTCTATGACAAGGGAGAAAAAAATCAAACTGTGCCAAGTCTCCATTATAACTCAGGAAAAGAAGTTAGTCTGGCAGCTACAGGCAAAAAGAGGAAAGGAGCAAGCATTTGTGGAGAAGCCACTGAACCCTGGTCTCTGGGGAGCTTCACACAGGTCATCTCATTTGACAGGCTAGTGAGCTGATCCAGCCAAAGCCAACAGAGTACTGGACACCAGGGAAAGGATATGATCAAAATAGGAAAAAACTTCCTCTACCACCTTTTCTCTCTCCACTAGGTCTGCAACTAGAATAATGTGTACAGTCTGGTACACTGTGCTGCAAACACACACACACACACACACACACACACACACACCCAGAAAGGGTCCAGAGTCGTGCACAAAAATGGTCATGCAGAGGGGAAGCTCGTGCTGATGGTCAGACTATAGGGTTAGGAAGCTTTGATCTAAAAATTAAGGCTGATGATAAGGAATATAGTCAATAATACCATCATAATTATGTATAGGGCCAGGTGAATCCTTGACTAATTGGAAAGATCACTTCATAAATTATATAAATTTCTAACCACTAATATAAAATAATATTGAATGTCAACTGTATTTGAAAAAAAAAAAAAAGAATGAAAAATAGAGAAAAGTTGAGCTGTAGATGCCCAATTCAGAGGGTCTAATACTCTATGCACATACATTCTAGACAGTTATGATAGGAAGGAAAGAAATAATCCAACAAACTATACCACATTTCATCAATTCTAAAATGATCTCAGCTTTAAAATGAATTAATATTTCATCTATCACTATGGAAATAAAAGCTCTGCCAACCGAATTATGGTAAATATATATATATATATTAAATAAAAAACCAAGGCTGATGGGAATGGGTAGGCGCAGAGCTATAGAGCACAGTGAACACACTTGCCACCAAATCCTAGGATACTATAACCACAGGAACAACCTTTATAAAGGGAAATAAGTAAATTTTAAGCAAATAAAAAATACTCCTTTACAAAGTGGGCTGATGAAATTTATACCACCCAGAGACAGTATCGACAGAAAGAATAAAATTCTCTTGGTGGCTAGGTAAAGTAATAAACTAACCGATTCACTATAGGTTGTTAGGGAAAACCAAGACAGTTACTCCCAGGGGGACCATAAACAAGGCCAGCCTGAGGCACCTTCGTCAGAGACTGAAAACCAGGCCAGACAAAGCATGGGTCTGACCCAGTATAGCAATCACTTCTGAAAAATTAAGTTTCCAAGGACTAAAGGTCTTCGTGAGAATCCGCAAATAATACTCACTTAATTCCTTTCCATGAAAACAGCCTCTCACGGTTGAAAACTTCCTCAAATCGTTTTATTCTGTATGTGCTCATCCTACATTCAATTGCAAAAAGAAACATTTTTCAGGCCATTTTAAAACTTCTTATGAGTTATCATGAACACAAAAAATAACTTTCAGGATTTGAGTGCCAGACTAGCATTGTTAACTGAGAGCTCCAGCTGGCCCAAGACTAAGTAGGTGCCACTCTCAGCTCCCCTACTGACTAACGGTAAGGCCTGGCAAGGGACTTTGTCCCCAGGGCCTCAGTTTCCTCTCTGGTACAATGGGTAAAATAAGAGGAACATGATAAAGATGAAAAGAGTTAATATATGGAAGTAAAGTGCTTAAAACAGGTTGACACATATAAGCACTATATAAACATCAGCTATTAAAGTCTAAATCATCTTGTTTCCTGATTCCCAAAGAAAATAACTGGCCATTAAAGGTAAGTTTCCAGTTAGAATCATCCAAGGGCACACACAGATCGTTCGTTTCACAGAGATTTGTTGAGGGTGACGACACACCAAGACAAAACTCTGCCTTCACGAAGTTTACATTCCAGAGCTTACATCTTACAAGGAATACAAATTCCCTCTACACAGCCCAAATAAGGCTTTCATCGAAACTGTAGCAGGTTCAAAATTATAGTTAGCAAGAGCTACCATGTTGCAAGGCTTTAGTGAACTACTTACTGATAGTGGAAGCCAATGTCATGGTTGCCAGCAACTACCTTCAGCTGCACATGACGTGGGTGTCTGAACATTTTGTGAAACCGCTCCACATCATCCGCCCAGGCCTATGGAATAAAAGAGTCACTGCTGAGATCCAGAGAACCTTCTCTTCCTTGTGGCTAAAAAACCACAACCCCTATTCTGATGGTGAGAATTCCCTGTCCAAATCAGATGTTCATGAAGCTAATGTACCAATCAGAATTTCTAATTCTACGTCAAACTTCTCATCCAAAATGAATATTTTAATTATTTGATGCCAAATTTTAATTAAATGGTATCCCCCATCTTAAAACATTAACTGGAAATCCCCAAAATATTTGGTTGATACACCCATTATTTCAAGATCCCTTGAAGATGAAACATGGACCCCAGCTTAAGAATCACATCAGATCTGAACATTTTATAAGAGACTCTTAGGAAATGTCGAGTAAATTTACGTGTCTCAAGACAAGGATGAGCAAATCCTTCAGCATGAGCATTTCCCTGTGGCCACAACTGTGGGGGTGAGACTTGATGAGAAGTGGGGGAAAGAAAGATACCATCCAACAAATATTTCAAGAATATTCCGACATTTGCTTTAACTATCAAAGCTTGAGAATTCTGTGTACATGGTTCTTACTTTTATTAAGCTTAAAAACATCAATTGGACACTCTAGGGTAGACAATACCTAGTTGAATAGTAATCAACTTTATCCTAAAAGTTTTAAATATGGCCCAACCTAGGGAAATATGTTGTGTAGAGAGTCCCTCAACACATTTACAAAGATTTCACTTTAACAAAGAATATTTAAAGTTAGAATAATATAAAATTAAAATAACATAAAATTAGAAAAACATAGAAACATAAAAATGTTGCCCTTAATTTGGAAAAACAGCATATACATCCAATATCATTTTATAAATAGTTGCCTTTTACATATAACATTTCCATTATCATATTTAATTTTGAACTAGATAAAACAAACATTACAACCCTACAAACCATGAGTTTCTATCATATCTGCACCAAAACTTTCTTTGTACAGCTTTTGGATTGTCCTGTGAAATGCCAATGTATTTTTACTATCTTCTAAAAACTATCAGTGACTAAACATTTTTAACCAAGCAGCAAGAAGAGCTTTTTTTTTTTTCTCTCTCTCATTAATTCTAGGAATGTAAAAGCAAAGCATTCTGACAGCTAAGGTGAGAACAGAATTTCTTTTTGGTCTGTAGAAAGGCTCCTACTTCAATACCCAGGCAGAGGTCTCAGGGACCTCTGAAGACAAAGGAACCTCATGCTAAGCCCCCATGGCTCCTTATGCACCTCTCTCTCAGAAGAAGAAAATCAGAGGACAGTAACAAATAACTTTTATAGCATGGTTCTTATGGTTTAATAGTTAAATAAGAGTGTAAAGTCAAATTACATTTCCATGTGTATTCTGTAATTTTGGAGACAACTGAAATAGCATCCATCTTGCCAATATTGCCCTTTCTCAAGAGGTTCATGGTAATGTGCATTCCAACAAAGTGACAGCTGGCTAATCTATATATTTCCTACACAGACAAATATAAGATTAGTCAACCTAACTCAAGATTGTCATTAGACACAGATCCTAATAACCTTCAAGACAGACTATACATTTTTAATACTGGTATTAAGCAAAACTTCCAACCCTAGCTGATATTGCTTCATGGATCCTCTGGGCTGCCGTGAAGGACCCTGAAAGTGGGATTAGGGTGCCAGGATTGCAGGGTCCTACCTGGGAGGAGCTCCACTTCCCTTCATCAAAGATGTCCCCCAGAATGAAGACAACTTCTGGCTGCAACAACCACAGAGCCGTCTGGAAGGCTCTCTCCATTTGCCATTCCCTATAGAGACCAACAGGAAAAAGGCATTGGTCTGTTTCTTGGTTGGAGACTACATCTGTCTAAGGGGTCATTTAAAAAGTGAACTAAATGGTCCCATTCTCTTTCTTCCATGGCCCCATCATCGCATTCTCATCCACAGCTTAGAGGAGGCAGACAGTCAATATCTAATTAAATGTGGGCCACAAAGTCGCCAAAGGAGAGTCAGGCTGCTGTTCTCACATATATCAAAGGGTGGCTTGCCCTGTGTGGTACCCACAGATCAGTCTCTATACTGTACCCAAAAGCCATCACTCAGTCATGAAAGCCCCAGGGATCTGAAAGCTTTATGCTGCTTCTAAAACTGCCCAATGTGG
This sequence comes from Pteropus medius, assembly GCF_902729225.1. Lineage (NCBI taxonomy): Eukaryota > Metazoa > Chordata > Mammalia > Chiroptera > Pteropodidae > Pteropus > Pteropus medius. The sequence goes on from NW_024340849.1 coordinate 49,513,846, forward strand.
AGTGATTTGGCAGCACTCTGAGGAAATGACAGCCATCTGGCTTAACTTTCACTTCTTCTTGAAGGGACCTCAACTTCTTTCCTGCTTTCAGACTTGGGAAGAGACCAGTGGAGAAACACACTAGCCAATATCAAAACTAAATCCTGTAGACTTCAGGCACACAAGTAATCAATCTGTAGGTGAGACGAGCAAATGAAAAGAGCCTGGGACCTGAAACCTGACGGGCAATGGCTTAACATCCCAGCTCCACTCATGAACCAGTTGTGCTGCCTTGAAAATGTTGGCTACTTTCTCTGATTCCTAGTTTCCTAGTTTCTTCGTTGGTAAATGAAGACAATAAAAACCTACTTCCACAGGATAGTTATGGGACTGAATGAGATAGCATTTGTAAAATTCTGGCACATAGCTGGTATTCAAAAATGTTAGTGCTTTCTCAACCCTCCCTCTCTTCTCCCTAACCAACTCTGATCTGTGTCATTTTCTTAAGGACTCCAATTTTTCCCTCCTTTTTAAGGTATGTTTCTGGCTGCTTCTCCCCTGCAAATGGGGAATGTTCCGCCCTGGGGCACATTAATAGGGGACAGTAACTTCTGGTCAGAGGAGACTTTTTAGGCCCCATATAAACCACTACATGGTACATTTCACTCAAGATACCTCTTCAAATGTAATTCTCCATTTTTCTCGACTTATGTCATTCGCCTTGGAGAAGAAAGCATCTGGAAACAGTAGCAACAAAAGGGCAGGGAAGGCTACTCAAGGGTCATAAATAAAGCGTGATCTATGAGACCGAAACAAAGCCCAAGGAGCTCAGTCTCATTCTGGTCTTCTCTATATCGAGCCTCTTTTGGTTTAAAACTCTGAGTAAAAAAGTACAGCAGCCCCTCCATATGCCCTTGTTTCATCTTATCTTTTTAACCCACCCCTGGGACATCACACATCTACCCTCGCCACCCAACGTAGGGTTCATCTATATCCAAAACACTCTGAGGACACTCCCTCGCACAAGACTAGAGACCTGTTCAGAGAGGCACAGACAAAGCCCTGGTAAGGAAAAGGGGTCAGGGTACAGGGTCACCAGGGTACAGGGTCACCGGCTTTCAACCAGCTGGTGGTTGAAAGCACTCATCAATGGCCTTTTGGTGGACATTAGTCACAGTAGCCAAATGATGGAAGCAACACAGGAGTCTATTGACAGACGAATGGGTAAACAAAATGTAGTGTAAACATACAATAGATATTCAGCCTTAAAAAAAGGAAAAATAATTTTGACACATGCTGCAACATGGATGAACCTTGAGGACATTATGCTAAGTAAAATAAGCTAGTACCAAAAGGACGATTATAATTACACTTACATAAAAATGTTTAAGATGGTAACATTTATGTTATGTGTATTTCACCACAATTACATCTTTTAAAAAGCCTCCTGATGGGAAAACAGACAATGCTGGGTAGGTCTAAGGTGGAGGAACAGTACCTGATCCTCTCCCCAGGGGGACAACAAAATTCTGTTCTGCTCCTCCTGCTGCCCAGAGTGGGCAAAAACCAGTGAGCTCAAAATTACACACCAGTGACTATGAGAGGAGACCACCAACCCAGCTCTGTGTCCTTCCCACCCAGGGAAAAGAGAAAACTACCTTTGCAGCCCACGGCCATGTGCTGGGCGTTGCTGTGGGCATTTTCTTCATATAGCCTGTGGAGTTTCTCTTATTAACCCAGTTACAAACGACGGGGCAGAGACAGGCTTGGAGGGCCCTAGTGACTTGTCCAAAGTCACAAGACTCAAATCCAGACCTGCCTTCCAATTTCTGGGTCTTTGTACATAACAGATACTCTGTAAATAGTAAATTAAAGGAAAAGTCAAATATCTTATATGTCCTTCTTTGAAAGAAAAATATAAATTAATGAGTACTCTGAAGCCATTAACCCTGACCTATGGGGAGAGGACTATGTCTTTTTTCCTACAGAATTTCAGAATGATTCCTGGTTTTTAGTTCCTACCTTCGTAATTTGTCTAGCCAGTGGCCTCTTACTTCCCCGAGCAGGTGGGTATCAGCCAAAAACATGGCTTTCAGCACAGGTTCAAGAGTCTCTCGTTTACCGTCATAGGCTCGAATTTTTACCTCAGGCCAATTACACCGAAAGATCACTAAGTAATAAATTAAAAATTCACAAAATAGAAGCACGGCAAAGACAACAGCTATGATTTTCAACAGCAAAAAACTCTTCAACAGATGAAAATTCTGCCTTCCAAACCAGAGTTTGATAGTAGCCATTTCTCCTGCCCTGGAGTTGCCAGCAACCAAGAGTCAGATCCATCAAGAATTCACCATGAGAAAACTGTAGAATCCTGAGTAAGGTGCAGAAGGTGTCCAGGTGAGGTCTTAGCCATGTACCTATGGAGAAAAGGGAAAGGATTGGATTACGTTTCGTAATGCTACTATCACGTTCCCAAATGAACAAACTGTCCCGTAAACTTACAATAATAATAAGTCTGATTACTAATAAGGATAATAACTGGTTGGCTAGGACGTCTCTTCACTTCCATAGACCAGAATAATGCTATCAGTATACCTTCCTACTAAGATGATAAAATTTTATTACTGCTTTGGAAATCATTAAACAAAAATCTATCAGAAGGATGTTTAAGGTAATAAACATAATAGGGAAAGTCAACAAATGTTATTTAAGTGTAATTTGATCCAAAAAGGATTTACTATCACCCCTCCAGGGCCTTAAAAATCAATAGGTGATAAGCTTCCTGTGATGTTGGTGAATTCATTACTTTTCTACACTCTTTTCCACAAAGGAGTAAATATTCATGCACAATGTACTTCAGATATCCAAATAATGTATTTCACTCTGGGCTCAGAGGACAGGGTCTGACGGAGCCCTATCTATGAATACTGCACTCAGATTATATATTTTTTTCACAGTATGGACTTTTCGCCTGCAAATTAGCTTTAAAACTCTGGATGGCCTTCTGTAATAAGACATTTATGTGCAGTGGTTTCTCTATGGGAACCTTTAAAATGTTTATGGATTCATCCGAGATATATATAAACTTTGCATCCTATAAAGAAAACGTCTATTTTTGACACATCTGAAGAGAAAGGTTGATAAAAGGACAGGCTATAAGAGGTGGCATTTTATTTAAGGTTCCTCAACTAATGCTCAAGGTGAAAATCTTAAAATGGATGGTGACCTGAAGGTTATGGAACACTCAGCTATGGAAGTGGTTCCAGAAGTCTTACAGGGGATAGTGGCTATGCGACACTGACCAGAGATCCTAGCTCAGCCAATAAATAAAGAAAATCTTTTTCTGGAAAGATGATTTTCTAAGCTGAATCTAGAAATCTCCCTATGGTTGATAGGCATCTAAAATAATTTCTGTGAAATTCAGTTTTCATCCCCGTTCACATCTGCAGATAAGCCCCAGTCCCTATAAAAGTCCCTAGCTTATTTCACATTGGTGTTCTATAATAAGCAACCACTATATTTGGAAAATTTTAAAGACTTACCTAAAAACAAGTAAACAGGGGCAAACATGTATTTTGAGCCATTATCAAAAATGGAAAACCCCAGAACTGAAAATACTTTCAGAAATTGATAAAATAAGGAAATATCTTCATGATTATTCAAATGGGGCACTGACAGTTGTTCTGTACTAGGAAGGACTCACTCCATTTGTGGCTTTTCAAAACAGATGAAATGACAGGATAGGAGTGAAATAAAGAGCTCTGTATCTCAAGTCTTCAACATTCTTCTGTCTGCACTCAAAATATTTTTTATTATTTTTATTAAGTATTGTACTTGATTAAAGAGAGAACAGCACATAGGTGCTAGATTTTAAATATGTCCTTTTGGAGAGATCAGAGGAAATCATGCACGTAATCTACGATCAACTGTCTTACCGGAATTCTACGCAGAAAATCCACAACATCTTTATCAACTGAGTCCAGACCACCGGTGATCACACACCATAGCTTGTCCTACTTAGAGCTTCCTTGCCATCTCTGTTTTCTCTAAGGTTGAACCACACATGCCACATAACTAGAGTGACCATATACTTTATCTTCCAACTGGGGACACCTTTGAGAGTGAAATGTGTACTAATCATAATAAAAACAGGACCACGGCATAACCCAGGGCTGTTACAGGCAGTTCAGGATGTGTAGTCACCCTGTGGATAATTTCGCCCTATAAAGCTAGTGCCTAATCTGATGCAGATGAAGAGAAAGTAACAACTCTTTTTTGCTGTCATCCATCTGTCTGCAATCAAACGTTAGAATGATTGGACCAATGTTGTTAGTAACCATTCACCAATGTGACTAAGGGCATGGATTCTCTATTTGGCTGATATTCATAAAAGACAGAAAAGAGAAACTCTAAGGAATAATGAATATAATCCTTAATACCATCTAATTTCCTTTGTTTTGGTTCAATCAAATATATGAAAAGCAACCATTTGATCTTACTATCTCGTTTCTTTCGAAGAGCCTAGAATCTCCTAGATCTTAGAAGCTAAAGCCAAAACAGCAGTTAAAACTTCCTAAAACTTTAATGTTTTTTCAGACCACAGAGGATAAGCCGACAGGGACAGGACCCCAATCTTCCTGGATTCAGTTTAGAATTCTTCCAGTATGCAAATCTTTGCTCTTTACAGGCTCTAAGTTTCCCAAGATGACAACTTTATAACTGCTCTTCTACACCCACTTCTGAGACAACAGAGTTTTGGTAGTAAAGCTAAGATCTTAGAACACAGCAAGGAAAAATGAGTGGCATAGAACAAGTAAGGCGATGCTGCCCTCACAAGTGAGGCCACAGTGAGGCCAGATAGGAAACAAAACTGCAGTCCTCCAGCTTCCCTGGACCAAAATGAACGGGACAGATGACACCAAGAGAGAAGCCATGGGTTTGCACTCACAGGCAACACAGCTCTCCCTAACCTGACTCTCAAGTAAGTTTGATCCTACTGAGCCCACCCAGCTGGGCCCTGTGCCTCTAGGCTGACTGCTTCAGAGGATGACTAACTGGTCAGCTTTGATAAGGAGGGCCTTGCACGAAGAAACTAAAGGTTAGGAGAGCCCTGGCCCTTCCCTCAAACTTCTATGTTCTTTTTTCCCACAGAGAAATAAAAAAATATCCTACACAGGGCCATTCATTAGGAGACTTAGAATGCCGCAGTTCTGCTCTGAGACCTTGGGCAAGCCACGGGCCCTTTCTGAGCCTCATGATAGGGATCACAATACCTACCTCCGCTGATGTTATGCTGATTGATAGAAATGATGTTCATGAAAGTGTTTTTAAAAAGTAAATTTTTCTCTGAGGCAGGTATGTCAGGATTAGATTACAGAGTAAAATTTAAAATCTGAAGAATGCCAACAGGCTCAATGCAACAGTACTCAATTCAAATAGCTATAATCAGGTTAGAGAGAACAAAGGCCAATAATTGGAGAGAATCTAGAAGCTATGGCCATCAGGGTCTGAACCTGTTTACTTATTTATTGAGTTGCACTGTCTAATGCTTCACATCTGAAGTCCCTCTCTAAAAGTAAACCTTAAATTTTATCTCAAGCATAATAAGCAGCCCAACAATTTAAAATCTCCACAGCCACACAGCCTGAATAAACACTACCATCCCTTCCATGTATAAGCTCTCACAGGCTAACGGGAGAGAAAATGTGTTCTTTCCTAGACTAAATGAAAAGAGGGTCTGGTCCTTCATCAGATCAATAAATAATGTGGAAAAAAATGTGTTTATTCATCTTGTACCACTAGACTATAAAATTAGGAAATGAGAGATTTGAATAAAGACTATATTTTGTGTTTTGCTTTCTTGTAAGTGATAATTCCGTCCATATTAAAAGCTTTCCTTTGCAGGTTTGGGTTCAAAAAGCAAAATTACGAAAATGCTATTGCTTTCACTCTCCAAGTTCAATTTGTCAGTTTTAGTAAATTCATCAAATGATAATCCAACAGGAAAACTATACAGGCCTCCTAAACACAGTTCAGCCTGGCCTAGGAACAAAAGGCAGATGCATGCCTCTCAGGACCTCTCCTTGTCTGTAAGGGAGCTATGCTCAATATTAAAGGTTCTGAAAGGCCTTGGTAAGAACTAAAGTGCTGAAACAGCTTAGTAACACCTGCTATACCAGAGCTTTTCAGGAAGCTAAAATTGACCCATCACTGGTTTATGAACTCAATTTGATGATTTGTGACCAGAATTTTAAAAAACAGAATAGAAAATACCAGCCTATACTGCACATAGTAAAGGCAAGGCATAGCAAAGTTTCTTTCATGAAACTTTTGTTTCCATTTTTATATAGATGTATCCATGTGTGCTGGTTATGTGTACTGCACTAGGCTGTAAACTCTCTAAAACAGAGATGTTGCCTTGTTTATTTTCATATCCCACCTCCTCTTATGGCCCAGCACGGTGCCTACAAACAGTAGGTGCTCAATAAATGTCTATGGCATTAAGTGGCTTACATTTAGTCTTATTTCCCCAAACATTTTAGAATTACAAACATACATATTATCGCTCTTTTGGTCCATGATCTGCCTTTAAATGCTTAACAGTCTCCAGTCATAGAAACAGGAGGAAACTATATAGACATTGTTCCTGTTCCTTTTGATCAAAGGGTGAGGCAGAATTTTAAAGACTGGCAAATAGGTACATGGAAAAGTCTCAGCAGGCCTTGTGAGGAACTCTACAAATGAAACACTCAAGTAGCTCTCTGGTGAACAGGGAAGTAATGACAATCTTCTCTGAGCCTCTTTGGAGAAAACAGCTTTCTTCTAAAAGGGAAGTACACAGAAATGCTTGGTAGCTCCTAGGTCCTCCTCTAGGCCCCAGGCTATGTAATCCAGGCAGCCTAAAAAGTGTGTGATCTCAGGAAATTTACTTACAAAAGAGCAGGGAGAAGGTGGAGACAGGATGGTTATGAACAAAACAAAATAGAAAATAACAAGCATTGGCAAAGACTTGGAGAAACTGGAACTCTTATGCATTGCTGGTGGGAACGTAAAATGGTGCAGCCACTGGAGAAAACAGTATGGTGGTTCCTCAAAAAATTAAAAATAGAATTACTATATGATCCAGCAATTTCACTTCTAGATTATACTCAAAAGAATTGAAAGCAGGGACTCAGGTATTAGTATACCCATGTTCATTAGCAGCATTATTCACAATAGCCAAAAGGTGGTGTAGTGACCTCACCTTTAGAAACAATAGGTTAAGGAGAAGACATGGTACGTGCTAACCGCCATGTCTCACTTCTAGTTAGTTATCTGCTAAAAATTTATTAACTAGAGGCATTTACTGGCCAGATTACTGCCTATAGGTACAAAATATTTTAACAATGATGCATTCTGCTTCTGTACCCCTGCTTGCTTACCCACCTCTTAGTTATCAGTTAATGAATGGAGGAGATATAGTCTTTTGTGTAAAAATTAAGGATGTGGGGGATGGAATCGAGGGCTTAAAACCTTTGTGCCCCTGCGCCTCGGGGCTGCTCCTTGGCAAGGACAGCCGCCGGCTAATAAACTGTCTCTTGGATTAGAGCACTCGAGTTGGGCCTGGTTATTTCGGTCACAACAGTGGGAACAAAACAAATGTCCATCAATGGATGAATGAATAAACAAGATGTAGTATATATCTATCTACATGCAATGGAATATTATTCAGCTCTTTAGAAAGGAAAAAAATTTTGACACATATTACAAAATGGATGAACCTTGAGGACATTATGCTAAATGAAATTAGACAGTCACAAAAAGACAAATATTATGATTCCATTTATATGAGGTACCTAAAGTAGTCAAATTCATAGAAACAGAAAGTGGAATGGTAGTTGCCAGGGGCTGGGGGAGGGAAAATGGGGAATTATTATTTCATGGATATATAATTTCATGTTTGTAAGATGGAAAAATTCTAGAGATTAATTAGACAACTATGTGAATATACTCAACACTACTAAACTATACACTTAAAAGTGGGTAAGGTAGTTCAAGAGAATGAGGACAAGCCCCAGACTGGGAGAAAAATATTTACAAAAGACACATCTAATAAAGGACTGTTATCCAACACATACAAAGAAATATTGAAACGCAATAAGAAAACGACCAACCTGATTTAAAAATAGATAAACATAAGAAAACAAATCTTAAGCGTTATCACCACACACAAAAAAAAGGTAACTATGTGAGATGATGGACATGTTAATTAACTTGACTGTGGTAATAATCGCACATACACATATTTCAAATCATCACATTGTACATTTTAAATATGTACAGTTTTATTTGTCAATTGTACCTCAATATAGCTGGGTAAAAAATAAAACTTAAGAATGAAAAATAAATTTAAAATGGAACAAAGACCGTAACAGACATCTCACTGAAGAATACTGGCAAAAAAGCATATGTAAAAATGTTCCACATCGTATGTCACCAGGGAAATACAAATTAAAATAAGATGTCACTACACACCTGTTAGAATGGCCAAAATCCAGAACAGTGACATCAAATGCTTGACGAGGCTGTGGAGCAACAGGAGCTCTCACTTATTGTTGGTAAGAATGCAGTGGTACGTTCACTTTGGAAGAAAGTTTGGCAATTTCTTATAAAACTAAACATATTCTTACCCTATGATCCAGTAACTGTGATGCTTGGTATTTACCAAAATGAGTTTAAAACTTATGTCCTCACAAAAACCTGCCCATAGATATTTGTAGCAGTTTTATTTAGAATTGCCAAAACTTGGAAGCAACTAAGATGTCCTTCAGTAGATGAATGGATAAACTATGTAACATCCAAACAATGAAATATGATTCAGTGCTAAAAAGAATGAACTATCAAGCCATGAAAAAACATTGAAAGACCTTAAATGTACATTAGTGAGTGAAAGATACCAAACTGAAAAGGCTACATACCATATGATTCCTTCTATATGACATTCTGGAAAAGGCAAAACTATGGAGACAGTAAAATGCAGTTGCCAGGGATTGGGGTGGAATAGTAGGGAGGCATGAACAGGTGAAACACAGAGGATTTTAGGGCAATACTCTGAATTATACTATTAATAGTGGATCTGTGTCATTATACGTTGTTTAAAAAAAAAAAAAAAACATAGAATGTACACCAAGAGTAGACGTAATGTAAACTATGGACTCTGGGTGATTATGATGTATCAAGGTAGATTCGCCAACTGTAACAAATGTATCACTCTGGTAGAGGATGTTGATAATGGGGGAGGTTGTACTATGTGGAGGCAGGGGTATACAGGAACTCAACTTTCTGCTCAATTTTACTGTGAACCTAAAACTGCTCTAAAAGAATAGTCATTAAAAATTGGCAAAATGGTAAATTTTATGTGTATTTTACCATAATTAACATTTTTTCATTTAAAATAATGAAATTCTAATATATGCTATAGCACAGATAACCTTGAGGACAGTATGCTAACTGAAATAAGCCAGTTGCAGGACGACAAATACTATATGATTCCAATTATAAAAGGAACACCTAAAGTAGTGTAAAATGGTGGGTACCAGGGGCTGAGGGAGGGTTGGTGGGAGTTATTATTTAATGGATGTGGCGTTTCAATTTGGAAAGGTGAAAAAGTTATGGAAATGGATCCTGTGGTGGTTGCAGAACAATGCAAATGTACTTAATGCCACTGAACTGCACACTTAAAAATGGTTAAAATACTAAATTTTATGTTATGTAGGTTTTGCCACAAATTTTTTTAAAACAGAAAACACACACAGAACCCAACAAGCTAACAATATCCTGTAACAAAGGCTTCATTTCAGGACTAAATCTACTACTTTTATATATTTAAAATAAGTCTTAGGAGCCTGGGTTTAGGGGAGTATCACTAAGTCACCTTCTCACCTTTTAAAGAATGCAACTGGTAGATGAGACTGTATGCAGTATGAAGGCTCTAAATTGGCTTGTGCTCCCCCAAATCAGAGCACCTTTACCTGAAATAAACAGAAAATGAGAGTTTTGTTGCTGAATAACCTTTCATTCAGTTAACTATTACTAAAATGGAAAATGCTCCACTTCTTGCAGGGCACATGGCTGCTGCCCTGTGAGACACAGAAAAGGAACTTAACGAACATTAAAAGTAAAAAAAAAAAAAAATGCTGGGAACCACGCAGCTAAAGGAAAATGACTGACATTATGTTATTGTTCAAGAATAGGTTTTTTAAATTATAGTATATTTATATATAAGACATGTATACTAAATTGTCCTATATTGCCCAACAGATAAGAATAGTAGCTGCAGTCCACAACAGGGAGCAAAATATTTTCTCCATTGGCTTTTAACTTCAAAGTTATCATTAAATATCTAAATTCCCACTCCCAAAGAGCATTAAAAAATATTTACTATGCACTGACCTGTAATTTTTTATTACTTGCTCATTACCTTAAATATATTATTACCACAACGTCGTCAATGGCTATTTGCATGTTAAATTTTCCATCTTAAATAGTATTTTAAGATAAGAGATTTTTTTAAATCTACATCAGTAAACTAGTAAGTGGAAGCCCCTAAGACTTAATACATGGGCCTTGAGTAATAGTGATTTTCCAGCAAATAAATAACTAATCTCTATAACCTGTTTTTTCAATAGGTTAATTTGCAATCCTAAAAGGGCAAGGAGGTTCCAGTTTGCAGTGACATGAAAGAGCAATTCACCTAGAAGCGTAAGTATTATAACATGGTCACAAGAACTCACGTAAAATCCTGCTTGCACTGAGCGCTCAGCAGGACACAAGGTAGATCCGGAAGCAAAGCAAGCCCAGCGAGCCAAACCCCATCATCTCATATGTCCTCCGACTCACCTGTCCTCCGAGTCCCACTGAGCTCCTCGCAGCTTCCTGCTTCCGCGGCTCGGCTGGGCGTGTCACGGTTGCCCTGGAACCCCGCCCCAGCGTCCTCAGTCTGGTCGAATAACCTCCAGACATCCCGGAGAGGCCCGCCTCCGCCCCGCCCGGCGCGCTGTGCAAACAGAGCCTGCTGGCCTGCAACCCCAGGAAGGGAGCCACCGCAGGTCAACTCGAAACAGTAGGTTCAAAGAAAAGTAAACACAGACACGCGGCTGCATCTTCCTCAACGTCTCGGTCCTTTGTGCCATCCTTAAATATCACATGATTTTTCTATGTGCCTGAGTCCTGAGTACTGTCACTCATCGTAACCCCTGGGAAATCGCTGCAAATGGATGGAGGCCGGAGACAAGAACGACACCCCAGAAAGGCGTGCGGAGCGCTCCGAAGAGAAGTCGTTTGGATATGGACCGAAAGGCCGTTAGGACTCAAGGACACTGGCAGCCGGGCCGGGGAACCTAGGGCTCGGGGCGGCCACGCGCTGGTCCCCGGACCACAGCGCCGGTTCGTTGCAGACAGCCGCCGTGGCGGCCTGAGTGCTCGCTGCTTCAGTGCGCCGCCGCAGGTCGGGAGGGAGAGGCGGGCTTCCCGCCGGCAGCGCCCCTGCGGCACCCCAGCCGAGCAGCGGCCCCGCAGCGCCCCGACGGAGCAGCGCCCCAGACGCTCGCCGCAGAGCCACGCTAGGCCGGCTCCGCGCGGGGACAGCTGTCCCCGGCCCGGGCGCACCCCGCGGAGAGTGAGCCAGTTCGCGGGAAGCTGCTGGGTCAGGGAAGACGAGTTGCTCTCTGCTGCGTTGTCCCTGACACTGTGACCGCTTGGTTCTTCTGCCTTTCCCCCTCACCAGATCGCATTCCTGGAGGAGTGACACGGTCTTTCATCTTCGTCTTCTTCAGGGCCTGGCAAAGTTCCTTCAAGAAATGTGAGATGAATAAATGAGACGGTTAGAGTAACTATTTATTATAGATTTTCTTTCTTTTTTAAACTCATGTTACTAATGTTGTAACAGTGTAGCATGGCCTGTTTTACTTCTCAAAGTGCTTTCACATCCATTATTTGAAATAACCCTCAAAATAAGCCTGTAAATTAGAGCAAGAATTATTACCCCGTGTTACAAGAGGTAAACTGAAGATCAGACCAATAGTTAGGGCTTCCAACCAATCAATCCTGGTATGTTTTTGCAAATCTATGAGTATAGTTAATGTACTGAGATGTAATGTGAGAAAATCAGATAGAAAGCAACCAACAAAATGCTTAGTATATGGTAAGTAAGCAGTAAATGGTAATTATTATTAATTAGGAATATTGTAATATTTTCGAATATGTCCAGATGAACTATTTTAACATCACCAAAACTGGGACAAGCTATGCACACTGATATCCAAGAGGAATTATGCAGCATCACTTCTAAAGTATTCTCACTTATGCCCTGCCTTGTAGCCCTCCCCACAACGTGGCAGTTGCTTCTTCAAAGACAACAGGAGAAAGTCTGCTGCTGCTGCTTCTAATCTCTCTGACTTCTTCTGTTTCTTCTCTAGACCCTCTTAAAATATCCGTGTGAGAAATCAGGCCCACCTAAGATAATCTCTTTTGATTAACTTAATGTCAATTCATTAGGCATCTTAATTACCTTTACAGTATCCCTTCACTTTGCTATATCCCATCGCATTCACAGATTCTACCTTCACTCAAGGGGAGGATTCAACAGAGTGCATACTTGGAGAGACACTCTAGGGGACAATTTAGAATCCTATCTAGTCCCCAGATCTCTGACAGAGCTGACTCCTGACCTGGTCACATACACTGTACTAAACTCTTCACAGAAAATCACCAGAAAGTCAAACAAGACACCAAAACCAAGCTGTAAAGGGGGAGGGGAGATGTAACTTTATGCAAACAGGAAAAAAGGAAATCAAATACAAATATAGAATGAGAGCTCACTAACAATTTTATAAATTGAAGAACCACTTTAATGTAAATTATTATTTCTAATTTATCTGTTTTATAAATCTTGATTGGACACATTGAGTTCTTGCTTACAGTGGTGAAAGAACTTAAAGGGATTATGTTTCCTACCTCGATTATGCATATGGAATTTAGTTTTGGTTCTTAGACCTTTGCAATTTTTTTCTTAAGGTAAACATCCTCTATTATGTTTTAGATTATGATATCTAAGGTCAAAAATATACTTACTCCATTTTCCTTTCCTCCAAGTAGTGCATGCAATGTGATCTTAATAAATTACAGAGAACTATGGAGAAGGGGAGTTGTCACATTATCAATCTGCAACAAGGGGTTAAATAATTAATATATTTTATATCACTGTTATTTACAAATTATCTTCCTACTTCATGTATTAAATGTAATTCCAGCTAGATTGGAAACTCCTTCAGGAGAGAGGCTATACTTACACTTATTTATATCCAGAATAGCATTTAATAGAATACACAACAAATAATTGATTCCCAATAAAAATATATTGGATGAATTAAAAACATTAAGATATGTGAAGTAGTTTTCAGAGATTCTGCTTTAGGGAACTTTGATTACTTTTAAGGATAATTACTTTTAAGCAGCTTAGTTGTTAGGGCTTTCCTGAGAGGGTTACTTTGATTGCCTCTGCGTTGATGTGTTTAAGTCAGAGTCAATAGTGCAAACTATTGAGAATAACTCACTAAAATGTTTCCTTTATTTTTTCTTTTGTTTTAAACATGGATCAAGTGTGAATTATCCATTAGGTACTATAGACTGAGTAACTAGACAGCAAAACCAAAACCTGTGGACAATGCTTGGGACAAAACAAGTTAACAAGGTATCCCCCCGAACCCCAAAAGGTAAGGAGAGCAAGGATGAACCACAGATAGCTGCAACACATGGTGATAAAAACATAGTACAGGTAGAAACAGCGGGTGGAAATAAAGCATCTGATGGACCTGAAGACATGGGCAACCAAAATAGCATCAGATTTCCCAAGGAATGCATGGAGAGAACAGCAGTTAAAAACGAGGATTTTTTCCCCACCCAGTAGTAAGTGCAAGGGGCCCATGTATGGATCTGAAAGGCTAGAGCCATCCTTCCTTCCAGTACAAGAACACACATGGAGGGGCAACTCCCAGGATGGAATAAGAATTCTGCAGGACATGAACAAGAAAACTGTAAGAAGGAGAAAAGTGCAGAGAAAAGTGAGAAAGGGGAAATTCTGAAAACAACCTTCCAAGTTTTATACAATAATGAAGACACAGAAGGCTTGATGAATGAAGTTGTGTAAGCTCTCCTGAACCCTGCTTCTTTTAGACATTTAAGAGATGTAAATTCACAAAACAATGAGCAATAGAAAAGAAATGTTGGTTGAAAGCCAACAAAGTTATTTTCAAAAAATAAAATAAAATAAATAGGATGACCTTTCTACAGCCAAGAAAAGCATGCCACAAAGTCAAAAAAATATGGCATAGATGATAGAGGCTCTGTTCATCCCTCTGCCGACCAAATCAAAGTTGTGACAGAAACAAGGAGCAGCAGCAAGGAAAAATCGTCTGGCATCTAGATGACCAAACCATACAACCAGGGAGAAATCCAAGAAATCACCCTGCAACAGAAGAACATAGGACAGGGCGAGGATGCAGGGCTTCCCAGTCCCAAGCAACTGAGTGAGACAGAGACTGCGGCAGCGGCAGCGGCAGACGCCTCTTAAAGGGGCTGCGTCCACAAGCAGATTTTCACAGTGACAGATCTGCTCACTCTGAATACCAGTACCACCAATTCAGCTACGCGTAGGGGGCACCAGAGACTTACAGGGAGACATTGTTGGAGTGAGGGCTAAAGCGAGATTCACTTGGTACAGAAGTGTCAGCGGTATCCATTGTTCCTTGTTGAGCACTCCCCGCTCCCAGTGCCTGGACAAAGTGCTGCCATAGCTGTGACGTCATCAAACTAGATAATAGAGGTCACTCTGCCCAGAAGATTCCCTGAAACTCCGCCTCCCCTAACTCATGGCTCCACCCAAGCCACATATAAGGTATATCTTCAGCGAGTCAGGTGCTCCTGGCTGAGACTCACACTGGAGGCAGCTGCCCTCGGTTTCTGGTGTGGCCTTTTGAGGCAACTATAAGCACAGCATCTGTGGATTGCTTACTGAATCTTAACTGGTGGCCCTGGAGGGGCACAGGCTTGGGCTAAATTTGGCCTGCAGCTGAACCCCTCTCAGGATTATGCCACTGGGCACCTACTTCACAAATCCACACTAATAAGAATGAGAGACTTAGGAGCTTTGCTTAGTACATAGAAACAGACGTGGAAAGGAAGCCAAAATGGGAAAATAAAGAAGCAGAAGCCATATGAGAGAACAGAACATAGATCCAGATATAATGGAGTCAAGTTCTCTAATAGATGCAGAGTTCAAAACACTAGTTATAAAGATGTTTAATGAACTTTTGGGAAGTGTAGAGAATTTCAACAAAGAAATTAAAAGAAACAAAAATGGAAATGGAAATTATAAAAGGGAACCAGTCAGAAATGAAGAACACATTATCGGAGATGAGAAGTATATTAAAGGGAATAAACAAAGGAATAAACAAAAGGAATAAAGAAGAGGATCACATGCCCTATCTAAAGGACAGGAAAGCCAAGGACAATCTATCAGAATGGCAAGAAAAAAGACACCAAGACTAAAAAAATAATTTGAGGATATGTGTAGGGAGCTAAAGCTCCCAAAATTCAAAAGAGTGCATGGATTATCTCAGGAGGCCTGCTTGCATATAAAAGGAAAAAGGCTGGTTCTGTGGAATTCCAGGAAGAAGAAGATTAAGTATAGAAAAAGGGAGTGTCAAAGAGAGTGTCAAAGGAAGTGTCGATTGTACCTCGATCTTCAGGATGAAAGGAGCATAAGAAATAAATTCGGAGAGACAGTTGTGAGATCTGTTCTCCCTCCTGCACCGTGTCTGTCTTCTCTTTTTTCTCAGTCCCCGCTCCCCCATTCAGGGACCTGGTTTGACTTGGTCGGCTGGTTTCCGACAGATATGGAACACTACTAGGGATACAAATATCCATCTGCTTGGCGTAACTGAAGAAAATCAAGACGTTGAACAGCTGTTTAAAGAAATAATGATGGAAAACATCCTTAACTTGGTGAAGGAAATGGACATAAAACCCCTGGAAGCTCAGAAGATTCCAAAAATCAGGGATCCAAAAGAGGCCCATACCAAGACACATCATAATTAAAATGCCAAAGGTTAAATACAAAGAAAGAATATTAAAAGCAGCAAGAAAAAAACAAATAGTTACTTATAAGGGAACACCCATAAGACTGGCAGCTGATTTCTCAAAAGAAACTATGCAAGACAGAAGGGCTTGGCAAAAAATATTCGACAGGACGAAGACCCAGGATCTACAACCAAGAATAATTTATCCAGCAAAGCTATCATTTAGAGTTGAAAGACAGATAAAGAGCTTCCCAGACAAAAATAAGCTAAAGGAATTTATCACCATCAAGCCAGTATTGCAGGAATTATTGGAGGGATTTCTTTAAGAAGAAAAAATATGTATTAAAAACAGGAATGAAGAATGGTAACAACTACGTTCCTATCAATAAGTACTTTAAATGGAAAAGAATTAAGTGCTCCAACCAAAAGATAGAGTGGCTGAAAGGATAAGAAAACAAGACCCCTACATATGAAAAGGAAGAGGATGGAAAAAGATATTACTTTGATGGACCTAGAAGGTATTTAAGTCCGACAGAGAAAGATAAACACTATATGATTTCACTTCTATGTGGAATCTAAGGAACAAAAAGAACAAACTAATCAAAAACAGACTCACAAATATAGTGGACGATTTGGTGTGAGACAGAGGGGAGGGTGGCTTGGGGGACTGGGAGAATGGAGTGAAAGGCTAAAGAAGTACAAATTAGTATCTTATGAAAGGTCACGAGGATGGGGAGCACGGCATAGGGAATGCAGTTAGCATGAATACGTTGGCTAGGTGTAGGGTCAGGGGAGGGAGAGAGCAATTGGGGAGATTGTTTTATGAACTATGTAGATGTCTAACCAATGTACTGTATACTAATTAAAATTTAAAAAAATAAAATCACATGATGCAAAAAAATAAAAAATAAATTTAAAAATAAATTTTAAAAAAAGAAAGGCATGCCTCAAAGACATGCCCACAATACAGACTTTTACAATATTATAAAGGTCTTTGATTTGCTTTTTTCCTGTTTATTTTAAAACAAACTAAAGACATTATGAAAATGCTAGAAGATGTGAGAGAACAACATAAACCAGAATTAAGAAAACTCAGAAATAAAGTGACAAGTCAGAAGATAATTTAAAATAAAAGAAAAAAAGTAAGAAATAACAACTAAATTAAAAGTAACATGAGAGAAAATAAATATAATCAACAACACCTTAAGAGAAATAAAAAATGAAAAGGAAGAAATTTTATAAATCAAAAGGAAGAAAGATAAAATAAGTTTAAGAGAATATGACAAATATTGATGATAGTCAAGAATATCAAAAGATAATAGGAGTCCCTAAAGATGCCAAGTAACATGGGAGAAGATTCTAAAACCTGTAATTCAAAAAAACTTTCTTGAAATAAAAAAATATACATATTGGAAACATATTGAAAGAATACCCTAAGTATCTGAGAATATCTATTCACGATGTTCAGCATCAAGACATATTCTAGTAAAATTATCAGATTTTAGAGAAAAATGAAAATATCATTGGACATGTAGACAATAAGAGCAGTGACTTGTGAGGAAATAACATTTAGATTACCATCAGACTGTGACAACATGCTTTCTGCCATAGTGGAGGAAAATAATTTCCTTTCTACCATTCTAAATTCTTCTGTCTGTTCTAATAATCAAATTGATATGAGACAGATTAACAGAAAATAATAACCAAATTTAATTACATATGTGCACACGGGGACTCCATAAGAATATAGGACCCAAGGACAAATCAGCACTTGAGGTTTATATGCCACCTTGAGCTAAGGAGAAAGAGGGGTTGTAGTTTGGGATTCAAAAAGGAGGAAGGCAATCCACATGGAGAAGGAAATGCAAATTATTGGTAAATAAATGTCTACTGGACCATCTTTAATGATGGGACACAGAGAGGATGTAGATCAAACGAGCCTTGCTATGTTCCTCCCTGTCAATCACACACTAGTTTCTATTAAACTATAGTTATGATGATAGCTCCCTCCCTGGAGCAGGTCCTCTATCTAAATTTTAGATAGTTAAGGGAAAGGTCAAAGATTATTTCTGAGTCTTTTTTTTTTAAATAACCAGCTTAAAGTAATCAATATCCCCAAAAAGTGTATTTTAGAGTGACAAACCTGCTCCTCCTCAATGCCAGAAGAAAACAGAGTACACATACTTAATATTTCCTAAGGAAAGAAAATGTGAACCAAGGATTTTATATGCAGCAAAAGTGAATTTCAAGTATAAAGGTCATAGACAACTGCAATTAATATGCAGGAATTCAGAGAATTTAGTTCCCATGATTTCTTATAGAAAACAAGCTTCAGAAAATCAAACTAACTAGGGAGAGACATTGATGTAAAGACCAGTGGTGAACATTAGAGGTACAGTTTCTTTTTAACCAAGACCAAGTTAGAGATGTAAGAAAGAGTATGATGTGTAGTAGCTATACACTCTGACAAAATAGATGTAATACAACTTTTTTTTTTTAAATGGGAGAAGAATGGAGAGCAGAAATGCAAAAACCAATAGCTGTTTTTAATTAGCATATTGGTAACAGTATTATTTGTAGTGTTATTTTAATACTGTTGCAAGTATAATGGGGGAAGCTATTCATTAGCTATTTGTTAAAGATAAATTATGTGAGAGAAAAAGAAACTTTCTTCTACACTCAAGGTTATTTTGACTGGTCTAATAATCCAATAGAGATGAGACAAATTAGCGAGAGAAAATGACCAAATTTAATTGCATACATATGTATAGGAATCCTGCATACATGAGAGAGTCAGAGACCCCACATACACAAGAGGTTCAGAGACAGAAAGAGAAAGAAAACGAGAAAGAGAAAAGAGAAAATAGCATTCTGAGATAGAGATGAGGTAAGTCACTTTGGGTCTTCAGAAGGTAATTACAGGGAGGACAAATGTTCAGTAGTCAGTAGTTTGCCCTGCCATATAGATAGGTTACCTCTAATAATCTCTTATTATTGGCAAAGCCCCTAACTCTAAAATTTTTAGGTAGTTAAGTGGGGAGCAGAAGTTTCTCTTGAGCCCACAGGGTCTTGGTTGGTTTAGCTCAAAACAATCTACATACCACACAGGCACATCTTAGGGTGACTCATTCCAAACCCCCACAGTTAATAATATGGGATACTCTAATTGTTATTAATCCCTGTATCCCTGATAGAAAACCTGTATGAAGAAATAATAACTGAAAACTTCCATAACCTGGTGAATGAAATAGGCATCCACATCCAGAAATAACAGAGATTCCCAAAAAAGATGAACACTAAGAGACATGTGATGATTAAAATGCCCAAAGTTAAGAATAGAGACAATCTTAAAAGTAGGAAGAGAAAAGAAATTAGTTATGAACAAGGGAGACCCCGTAAGATTATTATATAACTTTTTAATATTTTTCCCAAGCTTTCTTGAAGTATAGTAGACAATTACTTGCTCATATTTACATTGTACAATTCAACAAGGTTTTTTTTTCAATTGTAGTTGGCATACAATAATATATTCATTTCAGTTGTACAGCATAGTGATTAGAGATCTATATAACTAACAAAGTGGTCACCCCACTAAATCAGTTACCCCTTTTCCCTCTTACATGTTTTTACAACATTACTATTTTACTTATGCTACACTTTATAACTATTTTGTATCTATCCATTTGTACTTCTTAATCCCTTTGCCTCTTTTCACTGTCCCCCAAAATCTCCCTCCCATCTAGTAGCCCTCAAAGTATTCCTTATCTATGAGTTTGTTTCCATGTTTGCTGTTGTTTATTTTGTTTTTTAGATTCCACATGTATGTGAAACAGTGTGATATTTGCCTTTCTCTATCTGACTTACTTCATTCAGCACAATACCCTCTAGGTCCTTCAAGGCAATATCTTTTTCTATCCCCTTCCTTTTAGTCTGTGTGTGTCTTTTAATCTGAAGTGAGTCTCTTGTAGGCAGCATATGTAGGGGTCTTGTTTTCTTATCCATTTAGTTTCCCTATGTTTTGGTTGGAGCACTTAATTCTTTTCCATTTGAGGTACTTGTTGATAAATATGTAGTTATTACCATTCTTTATTCATGTTTTTGATACATTTTTTTCTTTTTTAAAAAGTCCCTCCAATAATTCCTGTAATACTGGCTTGGTGTTGATGAATTAAATTCCTTTAGCTTATTTTTGTCTGGGAAGCTTTTTATCTGTCCTTCAACTCTAAATAATAGCTTTGCTGGATAAAGTATTCTTGGTTGTAGATCCTGACTTAACACTTTGAGTATTTTGTGCCAGGCCTTTCTGTCCTGCAAAGTTTCTTTTGTGAAATCGGCTGCCAGTCTTATGGGTGTTCCCTTGCTTTTCTCTTGCTGCTTTTAAGAAGCTCTCTTTGTATTTAACCTTTGGCATTTTAATTGTGATGTGTCTAGGTGTAGGCCTCTTTGGGTTCCTCTTTCTTGGGACTCTCTGAGCTTCCTTGGGTTGTATGTCTATTTCCTTCACCAGGTGAGGGAAGTTTTCCATCATTATTTCTTCAAATAGCTCTCTTCAACGTCTTGTTTTCCTTCAGGTACCCCTATGATATGGATATTTTTACATGTAATAGTGTCCCATAGAGTCCTTAAATTATTATTATATTCTCAGCTTCTTTTTGCCATTCTAATTGAGTGTCCTTGGCTTCCTCATCCTCTATATCAGAGTTTCAATCCTCATCTTCCTTCATACTGTTTATTCCCTCTAATGTACTCGTCATCTCAGATAATGTATTCTTCATTTCTGACTGTTTCCCTTTTATAATTTCCATTTCCATTTTTATGTTTTTTTTATCTCTTTGTTAAAGTTCTCATTGAGTTCATCTACACTTCCCTTAATTACACTGAGCATCTTTATAACCAGTATTTCTAACTCTGCATCTGTGAGATTGCTTGACTCCATTTTTACTTGGTTCTTTCATATGGTTTCTGCTTCTTTGTCTTCCCATTTTGGTTGCCTTTCTGTGTCTGTTTCTCTACCAATCAAAGCTCCTAAGTCTCCAAGTCTTATTAGTGTGATTTTGTGTAGTAAGTGTCCAGCAGCACAGTTCTAAGAGGAGTTTAGCTGCAGGCCAAGTTTAGCCCAGCCCGTTTTTCTCCGGGGCCACCTGTTAAGATTCAGCAAATAATCCTCAGATGCTGTGCTTATAGTTGCCTCAAGAAGCCATGCCAGAAACTGGGGTCAGCTGCCATCAATGTGAATCTTGGTACTGCTTAGTAAGTGGCACAGGACTCACCGAAGATACAACTGAATGTGGCTTGGGTGGTGCTGTAAGTTGTGGGAGGCAGAGTTTCAGGGAATCCTCTGGGCAGAGCAACCTCTGTTATCCAGTTTGAAGACGTCTCAGCTATGATGGCACTGCCTCTGCACACTGAGAGAGGGGAGGGCTCAACTGAGGAGCAATGGATACTGTCAGCACTTCTGCCTGGGAGAAAGCCTTGCCTCTGGCCCTTGCTCCAATAACTCAGTGTCCTCCTATAAGTCCCTGATGATCCCCAAGCAGCTGACCTGGTGCTGGTGCTCAACGTGACCAGGTCTATCACAACAAAAGTCTAGTTGCGGACACGGCCCTTTTAAGAGGCATCTGCAGCTGCTGGCTACCACTGCCAATAGCCTCTGTTCCACTCAGCTGCTGGGGACTGGGCAACCTTGTGTCTTTTCCCGCTTCTACCTTCAATCATTGCAAGGCGATTTCTTATTTTTCTCCTTAGTTGTAGGGCTTCTGTTCATCTAGACCCCCAAGTGACTCTGATTGCTGTTTGATCCGTGTTTCCATCTCAACTTTGATATGGTCACAAGCGGGGATGAGTGAAGCTTTTATCATCTACACCATTTTGCCCAGTCTAGATAATTTTTCAACAAAAATTTTGCAGGCCAGAAGGGAATGGCACAATGTATTCAAAGTGATGAAAGTAAAAAAACCTATAACCAAAAATATTCTACTCAGCAAGCTTATCATTCAGAATTGGAGAGATAGAGTTTCACTGACAAGCAAAAGCTAAAGAAGTTCATCACCACTAACCTAGCATTGCGAGAAGTGTTAAAGAGACTTTTTTTTTTTATGGAAAAGGCTAAAACTAAAAATAAGAAAATATATGGAGGGAGGAGTGAATCTCACTTATAGAGGTGAACACTTAGTAAACATAGTGGATCAACCAATTACAAAACTAGTATGAGGATCAAAAGACAAAAGTAGTAAGATAGTGTCTAAATATAATAATAAATTAAGGGACATACACAATGTGTAAAATATAATGACAAAAACATAAATATGGGAGGGGAGTGAGTAAAAATGTAGTGCTTTTAGAATATGTTTAAATTTAAGGGACCACAAACTTAAAATAGACTGCTATAAACATGACTTGGTTATATGAATCTCAGTAACCACAAACCAAAAAAGCTATAATAGATATACAAAATAAAGAGAAAAAATTCCAAACAAATAACTATAGAAATTCATCGATGTACAAGAAAAGATTACAAGACAAAAAGTAAGGAACAGAGAAGAACCAGAAAACAATAAAGTGGCAATAAATACATAGTTTATCAATAACTATTTAAATGTAAATGGACTACATGTAAATGGGCTCCAATGAAAAGACGAAGTGTGATTGAATTGATTTAAAAAAAAAAAAAAAAAAACACGACCTGTACATACGCTGCCTACAAGTGTGTCACTTAGGTGGAAAGACACACAGAGACTAAAAGTGAAGGAATTGAAAATTATATTTTATGCAAATGAAAATTTTTAAAAACTGGGCTAGCAATACTTATATCAGATAAAATAGACTTCAAAATAAAGGCTGTAATAAGAGACAAAGAAAGCCATTATATAATGATAAAGGGATCCAATAAGAGGATATAACTGTCATAAACATCTATGTACCTAACATAGGAGCAACTAAATATATAAAGCAAATATTGAAAGACATAAAGGGCAAGATCAATAGTAATACAACAATAGGGACTGTGATACTCCACTTACATCAATAGATAGATCATCCAGACAGAAAATCAACAAGGAATCAGTGGCCATGAATGATATATTAGACCAGATAGACTTAATAAATATTTACTGAACATTTCACCCAAAAACAGCAGAATACACATTTAAAAATAATACACGTGGAACATTTTCCAGAATAGATCAAATGTTAGGCCACAAAACAAGTCTCAATATAATTTAAGAAAACTGAAATTATATCAAACATCTTCTCTGGTCACAATAGTAGGAAACTAGAAATCAATTACAGAAGAAAACTGGGGGAAAAAAACGTGTGAAGGATACAAAATATGCTACTAAATAGTCAATGGGTTACTGAGGAGGAAATCAAGAGATATCTGGAGATAAATGAAAATAGAAACACAATGACCCAAAATATACTTGCTCAGCAAAAGCGATTCTAAGAGGAAAATTCATAGCAATACAGGCCTACTTTAAGAAACAAGAAAAATCTCAAATAAACAATCTAACCTTACACTTAAAGAAGCTAGAAAAAGAACAATAAACAGCCCAACAGGAATAGTAAGAAGGAAATAATAAAGATCAGAGTAGAAATGAATGAAATAGAGACAGAAAAAATAAAGATCAATAAACTATGGTTCAATATTTCTTCAGAAAGGTAAACAAAGTTGATAAAACTTTAGATACACTCATCAAGAAAAAAAGAGAGCCCAAATAAATAAAATGAAATTTGAAAGAGAAGTGATGACCAACATCACAGAAGCACAAAACATTATCAAGAAAAACTACAAAAAAATTATATGCCAACACATTGGACAACCTAGAAGAAACGGATAATGACTAAATCAAGAAGATATAGAAAATCTGAACAGACCAATTTTCAACAAAATTGAAATGGTAACCAAAAAACTCCCAACAAACAAAAGTCCTGGACCAGATGGCTTCACAGGTGAATTTTACCAAACATTTAAAGAATTAATATGTATCCTTCTCAAATTATTCCAAAAAATCGAAGAGGAGGGAAAGCTTCTAAATTCATTTTACAAGGCCAGGACTCCCTTGATACCAAAACCAGGCAAAGACATTACCAAAAAAAGAAAAAAAAGAAAAAAGAAAAAAGCAATATCCCTGTCAAACACAGATGCAAAAATCCTCAACAAAATATAAGCAGACTGAATTCAGCAATACATTAAAAAGATCACACACCATGATCAAGTGGGATTTATTCCAAGGATGCATGATTGGTCAATATTCACGAATCAATCAATGTGAAATACCAAGTAAATAAAATGAAGGATAAAGATCATATGATCATATCAATAAATGCAGGAAAATTATTTTAAAACTCTCAGCAAAATGGGCACATAGGGAGCATACTTCAATATAATAAAGGTTTATATATGACAAACCCATAGTTCACATCATACTCAACGATGAAAAGCTGAAAACTTTTTCTCTAAGATCAGGAATAAAACAAGTTGGCCTACTATCATCACTTTTATTCAACATAGCACTGGAAGTCCTGACCACAGCAATCAGACAAGAAAAAGAAATAAGAGTCATCCAAAGTGGAAAGGAAAAAGTAAAACTGTCACTATTTGCAGATGACATGATACTATATATAGAAAATCCTAAAGATTCCACACAAAAAAAACCTGTTAGAACTAATAAAGAAATTCAGTAAACTTGCATGATACAAAATTAATATTCAGAAATCTGTGGCATTTTATACACTAACAACCAACTATCAGAAAGAGAAATTAAGGAAACAATTCCATTTACAACTGCATCAAAAAGAATAAAATATGTAGGAATAAATTTAACCAAGGAAGTAAAATACCTGTACTCTAAAAACCATAAGACATTGTAGAAAGGAATTGAAGAAGGTTATACCATGCTCAGGGATTGGAAGAATTAATATCACTAAAATGTTCATATTACCCAAAGAAATCCACAAATACAATGCAATACCTGTGAAAATACCGATGAAAGTCTTCGCAGAACTAAAACAAATAATTTTAAACTTTATATGGAACCACAAAAGATGCTGAATACCCTATGCAATCTTGAAAGAAGGACAAAGTTGGAGGTATAATGCTACATGATATCAAATTATACTACAAAACTATAATAATCAAAACAGCATGGTACTGGCACAAAAACAGACACATAGATCAATGGAACAGAATAGCAAGCCCAGAAATAAATCCATGCTTTCATGATCAGTTAATCTATGACAAAGAAAGCAAGACTATACAATGGGGTAAAGACAGTCTCTTCAAAAAACTGGACAGATAAAGAATTCATACAACGCAAATCCCCCCAAAATGAACAATCTGATTTAAAAATAGGCAGAGGACCTGAATAGACATTTCTCCAAGAAAGACATACAGATGGCCAACAGACACATAAAAAGATGCTCAACATCACTAATCATCAGGGAAATGCAAATTAAAACCACAGTGAGATTCACCTCACATCTGTCAGAATGGCTGTTATCAAAAAGTCAACAAACAAGTGTTGGTAATGACGTGGAGAAAAAGTGGAGACCATTTAGTCTATCTGCATTGTTCAGCACTGATGTACACATCATAGATTTTTACAATGATGTTTTATGTATTATTGACATTTACTTTTAAAGAAAAATTGCTTTTCATTTTGAAATTCCACTTCTATAAATTTACCCTAAAAAATACTTTGCAAGTGAGCAAAGGTAAAAAAAGAAAAATGTTCATTGCAGCATCTTTCGTAAGATAGACAATCCAAATGCCCATTGATAGACTAGTTAAACAAATTATGGCCCACTAATTAATACAATAATGTAGCTACTGAAAAGAATGAAGCAGACTTCTTCATACTAATATAAAAAGGTATCCAGGATATATTGTGAAGTGGGGAGAAAAAACAGGTTATAGAGTAGAAATGTATAAGGTGATCACATTTCATTTTTTAAAATGTTCATTCATACTTAGTGAAGAAAAAGGCCAACATTTATTGAATACTTAAACAATTTTTCAAAAACTAATTTTTGAACTGTACCATGAGTATATAATCAGCAGACCAAAAAATAAAGGGAAAGAAAAAAAATTTATTCTGCCTTTCATATATGTACTGTACAGTGGGTTACTAAAGAGTTGATCATGGAATGCTTTATGGGAGTATTGCAAATGAATAGATGAAAAGACTGATATAATTAGACTATTCTACTTCGTAACTCTTGTTGAATTAATGGATCTCAAAACTGAGCAGTGATAACTTCTAGCATTACACATCAGCATTAGCTTTCTTCTGAGTGACGAAACAACACACTACATCCTATAGTCTTGCTAAAGGGAAGAATCTTATCAAGCTTCTGATCAAGTTGACAATTTGCGTGACATACTGAGGAGAATGGAACATGTTGAATTATGCTATGAGTATGCTATCAACAATCAATAAAATCCAGACTGGAAAATTCTATAGGATAAACTCTACAGATATTGTCTATTGTCTACCTGGGTAATAAAACTACAAAGAAACATTGGGAAATAATTACTATAGAAGACAGGATAGTGGTTACTTTTGGGAGCAGGTGATGTGATTGAGACAGGCTCATAGGCGGGGTCTTCTGGAGGGCTGGCAAACTTGCATTCCTTGACTTTGGTGGCAATTACAAGAGCGCTTGCCTCAGAATAATTCATTAAACCACATATTTGGTCTGTGTGGTTTTCTTTGTTTGTATTTTATTTTAGAATTTAAAAAAATTATTCCAAAATATAAAAAGGAAAACTGTGAAATTAAAGTTAATATGTTTTATTAACATTCTATAAAATGTAGTAAATTTCTTCATTGTAAAATTGAATATTTATAAAATATTATTGCATTTGAAAACATTTTTTCTTACTTTGATCACACTCCTGAGTATGCCTAATGATTACCAAGAAATCAGAGTCAAATATAAACTGTTATTCAAGATTAAATCACTTCAAAAGCAAAATTAGTCTTTTTAAAATTCTTCAAATGTATTACAATAAAACTACAAATCCATATATAGTTTTTGATGTGGATGGGGTGCATTTTAATGTTTAATATAATGTGCAATGAGACCTTTAATTTGAAATAAGCCTGGAACTTACAAAGTTCTTGAAATGACCTGTAAATGGTGCCACCTGACAACTTGGAACTAGCTATAACTAGATGTATCTCTGTGAATCTACAGATTCAGTTTAGTGTAACGGTTAGGCACTTCGACTGTGGGATTAACTTCCTGGATTTAAGTCCCAACTCTACCACTTATTAACTTTGTGGCCTTGGATAGGTTACTGAATCTCTTTGTTCCGTATCTGCAAAGTGGGAATAATAGCAGTACCTATTTCATAATGCTACTGTGAAGATTAAACATTTCGCTAGATAGTAAATATTAGAATAGTGTCTGGCACACACTTAGTGCTCAGTAAAGATAAGCTATTATCATTATAATTACATTGGCCAGCCAGAGAGATAACCATAAACTGGGGTGGCTGTCCCACCCTATGTGAACAATGGCATGGGGGCCTATTTGTGTGTTTGTGCCTCTATTATCCAGAGCTAGAGAGCAAATGGGGAATGGGGAGCAGGAAGCTGTAGCAGTCGACTAACATGAGCATTTCTTATCATGACTGTGGCCCTCACCTCTCCACTCTTATCAGCCCCACTCAGCTTCTAGTAAGTGTCTCCTTAACACCCATGTTCAACACACACACACACACACACACACACACACACACACGCACTCTCCAGTGGGTACATCCTTTCAAAGTCGTCATAAGCCCTTACTCTGTACTCTAACACATCCCAATATTCTGTTCTGAGGTTGGGAATTTAAATAAAATAGAAAACAAAACATGTATTACAGTTGCAAGTGCTAAACATGTTACACTAAACAATAAAATTCCCATGGACTTTTCTAAACCCACAATGTAGAAACATGATCTCTACTTTGTTTTTACTTAAATTTTGAAATGTTATATATATATTTATTTATTTTAAATGCTAGTTTATTTTTTTCATAGTACATATACATAATTTTTTAACATTTTATTTTTTTATTTTCCCCCTCTCCTCTCCCTTCTGGTAACCATTAGTCCATTGTCCATGTCCATGAGTCTCTGTTTGTTTGTCTTGTTCATTTGTTGCTTTTAGGTTTATATCCCACATATGTGATATCTTGTGATTTTCAACCTTTTCTGTCTGGCTTATTTTGCTTAGAATGATTCTTTCAAGGTCCATCCATGTTGTCACAAATGGCAGTATTTCATATCTTCTTATGGCTGAGTAATATTCCATTGTACATATATACTACAGCTTCTTTAGCCAATCATCTATTGTAGGACACTTCAGTTGCTTCCATGTCCTGACCACTGTGAATAATGCTCCTATGGACATCAGTGTGCAAATAGCTTTTCGAATATGAGTTTTCAAGTCTTTGGGGTAAAAACCTAGTAGAGCAATTGCTGGATCATAAGGTAGATCGATTCTTAGTTTTTTGAGGAACCTCCATACCACTTTCCATGGTGGCTATACCAATTTGCAGTCCCACCAGCAGTGTTTGAGGGTTCCTATTCTCCACATCCTCTCCAACATTTGTTATTACTTGTCCTGGTGATTATAGCCATTCTAACAGGTGTAAGATGGTATCTCATTGTGGTTTTGATTTGCATTTCTCTAATAGCTAGCGATGTTGAACATCTTTTCAAATATTTGTTGGCCATTTGTATGTCCTCTGGGTAGAAGTGTCTTTTCAGGTCCTCTGCCCATTTTTTGATTGGATCATTTGGTTTTTTTGGTTGTTATTGAGTCATATGAGTTCTCTATATTTTCGATATTAGGGCCTTATCAGAAGTGTTGCTTGCAAATATATTTCCCCATTCAGATGGTTGTCTCTCTACCTTGTTGACGGTTTCTTTCACTGAGCAGAAGCTTTTTAGTTTGATATGGTCACATTTATTTATTTTTCCTCTTACTTCCCTTGCCTTTGGGGTCAAATTCATAAAATTCTCTTTAAGCCCAAGGTCCTTGATTTAGTTCCTATGTTTTCTTCTATGCATTTTATTGTTTCTGGTGTTATATTCAGGTCTTTAACCCATTTTGAGTTAATTTTGGTGATAGTCTGAGTTAATTGTGTGGTGATAGACAACAGTCTAGATTCATTCTTTTGCAGATGGCTTTCAAGTTTTCCCAGCACCATTTATTAAAGGGGCTTTCCTTTCTCCACTGTATATTTTTGGCATTTTTGTTGAAAATTATTTGCCCATATAAATATGGGTTTATTTCTGGATTCTCGATTCCGTTCCACTTGTTTGTGTGTCTATTTTTCTGCCAATACCATGCCATTTTGATTACTGTCACTTTGTAATATAATTTGAAGTCGGGCAGAGTGATGCCTCTGGCCTCATTCTTTTTTCTCAGGATGGCTTTGGCAATCCAGGGTCTTTTGTGCATCCATACCAATCTGATGACTTTTTGTTCTATTTCTTTAAAAAATGCCGATGGGATTTTGATGGGGATTGCATTAAATCTGTATAATGCTTTAGGTAATATGGTCATTTTAACTATGTTGATAATTCCAGTCCAAGAACATGGAATATCTTTCCATTTCTTTGTATCTTCTTCAATTTCTTTTAATACGGTCTTATAGTTTTTATTATAAAAGTTCACATTTCGTTAGATTTATTCCTAGGTATTTTATTCTTTTTGTTGCAATTGCAAAAAGAATTATTTTTTCCACTTCTTTTTCTGATGCTTCATTATTAGAGTAAAGGAATGGTATGGATTTTTGAATGTTGATTTTGTATCCAGAGACTTTACTGTATTTGCTTATTGTTTCTAGTAATGTTCTTGTGGAGTCTCTAGGGTTTTCTATATAGAGAATCATGTCATCCTCAAATAGTGACAGTTTGACTTTGTTTCCTATTTGGATGCCTTTTATATCTTTCTCTTGTCTGATTGCACTCGCTAAGACCTCCAATGTTATATTGAATAACAGTGGTGTTAGTGGACAGCCTTGCCTTGTTCATGATCTTAGAGGGAAGGTTTTTAGTTTTTCACCATTAAGTATAATGTTGGCTGAGGGCTTGTCATATATGGTTTTTATTATGTTTAGGTACTTTCCTCCTATACCGATTTTGTTAAGTGTTTTGATCATAAATGGATGATGTATCTTGTCGAAGGCTTTTTCTGCATCTATTGATATGATCATATGATTCTTATTTTTTAATTTGTTTATGTGGTGTATCACATTAATTGATTTGCGTATGTTGAACCATCCTGTGCCCCTGAGATGAAGCCCACTTGATCGTGGCGTATAATCTTTTTAATATGTTGCTGTATTTGGTTCACTAGTATCTTATTTAGGATTTTTGCATCTGTGTTCATGAGAGATATTGGTCTGTAGTTTTCTTGTTTTGTGTTATCTTTATCAAGTTTCAGTGTCAGGTGATATTGGCCTCATAAAATGAGTTGCAAAGTATTTCCTCCTCTTTGATTTCTTTGGAAGAGTTTGAAGAGAATAGGTATTAAATCTTTGAATGTTTGGTAGAATTCACTGGCGAAGCCATCTGGTCCTGGACCTTTACTTTTTGGTAGGTTTTTGATGATTGTTTCAATTTCCATACTGCTGATCAGTCTATTTAGATTTTCCCATTCTTCTTGATTCGATCTAGGAAAATTGTATTTTTCTAAGTACTGGTCCATTTCTTCTAGGTTATTCAATTTGGAGTTATATACTTTTTCACAATATTCTTGTATGATCCTTTGCATTTCTGCGGTGTCAGTCGTAATTTCCCCTCTTTCATCCCTGATTTTGTTTATTTATGTCGTTTCTCTTTTTTCTTTAGTGAGTCTAGCCAGCCATTTGTCAATTTTATTAATCTTCTCAAAGAACCAGCTCTTTGTTGCATTTATTCTTTTTTTTTTTCAATTTCATTTATTTCTGCTCTAATTATGATGATTTCTTTCCTCCTGCTGACTTTAGGTTTCATTTATTCTTCCTTTTCTAGTTTTTTAAGATGAAGCATTAGGTTGTTTATTTAGGCTTGTTCTTGTTTTTGGAGGTAGGTCTGTAGTGATATCAATTTTCCTCTTATGACTGCTTTTGCCATGTCCCAAAAGTTTTGATATGTTGTACTATTATTACCATCCGTTTCTATGTATCTCTTGATCTCCCTTTTATATCTTCTCTGACCCAGTTATTCTTCAGTAGCATGTTGTTTAATCTCCATGTATTTGTGGTTCTTCCTGATTTCTTTTTGCAGTTGATTTCTAGTTTCAGAGCATTATGATCAGAGAATATAGTTGGTAGGATTTCAACCCTCTTCTGTTTGTTGAGGCTATTTCTATGTCCCAGTATGTGGTCAATTCTTGAGAGTGTTCCATGTGCACTAGAGAAGAATGAATAATCAGTTGTTTTGGGATGGAAGGCTCTGTAAATGTCAATTATGTCCAGTTGGACTAATGTGTCATTTAAGGATGTTATTTCCTTATTGATTTTCGGTTTGGATGATGCATCCATATCTGACAGTGGGGTATTTAGGTCCCCTACTATGATAGTGTTTTGGTCTGTTTTTCTCTTTAGTTCTGTTCGTAACTGCTTTACGTATTTCGGAATTCCCTGATTGGGAGCATAGATATTAATAAGTGTTATGTCTTCTTGATTCCTTTTATCATTATGAAGTGTCACTCAGTACCTTCCTTTACCTTTTTGATTTTGAAGTATATTTTGTCTGATATTAGTACCACTACTCCCACTTTTCTTTGAATTCCATTTTCTTGAAACAACATTTTCCACACTTTCACCTGTAGTCTCTATTTGTCTTCGGAACTGAGATGTGTCTCCTGGAGGCAGCATATGGTTGGGTTTTGTTTTTTGATCTAATCTCCCACTCTATGCCTTTTTATTGGTGAGTTCAGTCCATTTACATTTAGGGTGGTTATTGAAATATGAGGTCTTCTTATAACCATGTTATCTTTTGCTTTCTGGTAGTTTGGTGTTTCCATTGCTTCTTTGTCCTTTTGTTTTGGGGTTTTTTATTTTAGTTGGCTTTTGTGAGTTTTCCCTCTGATCCTTCTTGTTTTATGTTATATAATTTGGTTCTAAATCTTTGGCCTGTGGTTACCATAACGAATATGAAAAAGATAGTTGTATATATACAGTCGTCCTTTTTCTTTTGCATGTGCCTTATCTCCATTTCCCTTTGTGAATTTGGATCTTTGAATCCTCCCCTTTTCAGTCATTGTTGTCTCATTTTGTCCCTATGTATGCTGAACATTCATTACTATCTTGCTACAGCAAATATCTTCTTATTTTAAGGTTATAATGCCCTGTTTGTAGTAAGGGTCATACCCCTCTACTTTTATCAGCCTGCTAGTCACCTTACTCCTAATTATGTTTTTTTTTTTTTTTTTTTGGTCGTTTTGTTTTAGGTGAGCTGACCTTTTTCAGTATTTCCTGTAGTAGAGGCCTCGTAATGGAGAATTCCCTCAATTTTTGTATGTCTGGAAAGGTCTTTATTTCTCCTTCATATCTAAAGGAGAGCTTAGCTGGGTACGTTATTCTTGGCTGGAAGTTCCTTTCATTGAATAGTTTAAATATTTGATTCCCCTCCTTTCTGGCTTGTAAAGTTTGTGCTGAGAAATCTGACAATAATCTAATGGGTTTTCCATTATACGTTACCATCTTTTTTCCCTGGCTGCCCTGAGAATTCTGCCTTTATCGTCGATTTTTGATAATTTTTATACGATGTGTCTTAGAGAAGGCCTTTTCGGGTTGAGATAATTGTGTGTTCTATTGACTTCTTGAATTCCAAGCTCCAGCTCATTCCTTAGATTTGGGAAATTCTCATCCACTATTTGTCTGAAAATGCTTTCTAATCACTGCTCCTTTTCCTCCCCTTTGAGAATTCCCTTTATTCTTACGTTTCCCCTCTTGATGGTATCGGCTAGTTCTTGTATTTCTCTTTCATTATTTTTCATTCTTCAGTTTCTGTCTTCTTCCTTCTGATTTATTTCTAGATTTCTGTCCTCGATATCACTGATTTTTCCTCCATTTGGTTGACTCTATTTCCCAAGCTTACTATTTCATTTTTCAACTCTTGCAATGTGTTCTTTATCTTCAGAAGGTCTATTCAGTTCTTTTTGAGGATTCCAATCTCCTTGCTAAAGAACTAATTCTGCTCATCTAGTTGTTTTTTCAATTCCTGAAATTGTTGATATGATTCGTTTTGGATCTCACTGAGTTTTTTCAGAAGTACCATCTTGAATTCTCTGCCATTTAAGTCACATATTTCTATGTCTGAATCTTATTTTCTGGAGATTTCTATCTTTCTTTCTGAGATGCCTTGTCACCTTGGCTATTCATTTTGTTTAATGGACTATTTCTCCACCTGGGCATTAATGGAAGTGTGTTCTGCTTTTTTTCTTTTTTCTTTTTTTCCCCAGAAAGAAGATTTATTATATAATGGTCCCTAGCCTGTTGCAAATAAGGTGTTTTTCTTTTGTTTTCCAGTAGGTGGCATCTAAGCCTCTTGGAGCTCTGCTTTATATAAAGTGTTAATAATGTCTTTTTTTTCCCTTATAGATGTTTAATCATGCTTGCTACCCTCAGTCTCAGTTCCTGTCAGTGTTAGTGACAGTTTCATTAGCATTTGCTCAGATTCCCCTGGGGCTCTGCGGCATTCCTTCTCGGAGGGTATGGGGTAGGGGGCCTTCTGGGTTGGGGGTTAGAGGCTGCGGCTCAGCCTCAGTTTTGCAACCACAGCTGGTAAAATCAACTGCTGTTTCTCTGCCGTTTCTGCTTTTCAGCCATCCCTGTTTCTCTGCCTTCTGCCTTGATGATTGGGCACTGCCGCCGGCCATGTGGAGCTCACAGTACTCTCAGGCAGGGCTGTTCAGGGAATTCACCACTCCTTCTCCCCTCCCTAGCCTCCTACAGGGAGCTCTGGCTGCAAGAGGCAGCTTCTTTGTTTCTCCCAGTCCACTGCCCGTGGTTCTGACCTGTGGGTTCTGACCTGTGGTAGTTCTTATGAGCAGATCCCACGCTCAGACATGCTGGTGTGCAGTTTGGGTGTTTTTTGTTGAGTTTTAGGTGTTCAGCTTATTGTTGTTTCAAGGGGAGAGATCCGGAAAAGTCTCTCACGTCGCCATGTTTAATCCAATCTCCAAATTTTGAAATGTTTATGACTATATGTAATTGCTATCTTAGTAGTTCTGTGAATTTTAATACATTACAAATACTTTGTTTTCTGTCAGAAACTGCTACATGACTGTGTTTCCTTTTTTCTCCAGTGTTTTCTATAACTCTGCATCAATATCCAAGCCAGGACTTCTCCTGGGACTCTAGGTAAATGTCTATTAAATTATGACACCCAAAAATCATATTCCTCAGTATCCTGGGTTAAAGAATCACTGTCATTTTAAGAATTCCACATATCCACCCCACTGAGAGGATTTCAAAGGCTTAGAATAAAACAATGACTTTTTGTTAGTAAGTGCCTCACTGTACCCTGGAACCCAGCAGCTTGACAATTATTACATGGAGATGTTCCACTTTTCTTTTTGGAATTCAAGTTCTTTTTCTTGTCTTTGATGTTCACTCTAAAATGAAGGCTCCATAAATATTACCCTTGATATGTTGGTTTAAACTTGTCAGTACACAGTCTGCAAAAGTATGTCCTCAGCAAAACTAAACTCATAAAAAAAATACTAATTCATTTAAATCTTGGGTTTTATAAACATAAATATAATGTCTCAAATCGCATTATGACATATAACCTGGTCTTTGGGACTGTGTTAATCATTATTAATCCCTGCCGCAATATAGAGTAATTAAAATGATTTAAATTAATTTATAGGCCATGTCATAGTTCAGTTTTTTTTCATATGTAAACTCAGCCAGAGTTTCAAAAGAAAATAAATGCAATTCAATGGCAGTAAACGAATCAGAAGAAAAAAATATTGCTACTTCCAGTATTGTAATTAATTACTTTTATTTTTTAAGATTATCTTCTTGTTCTGTTTGCTATTCTCATCACTTTTTTCTGCTTTTTCTCCTTGAATGATGGTCTCTTTCCAGATATATTCCTGTCCTCACCACAACCACTAGAAGAAAAGAAACAGTCCATATGAGTATATTAAGTCCTTTATTCACCATTGTATCCCTAGAACTTAGTACAATACCTTAAATAGAACTTACCTGAGTCACAGGTAACTGGACATAGATATTTCAAGCAAAAAATAAAAAGTTAGCAACTTCTCCTGATATGGAATTCTCCACTCATGCAACTCCAGCTTGGTGGCCGAGGTACTCCATCTCCTGGGGTCTGCCTTCTTTCTAAAATCCTATGCATCAAGTCTGTAAATAGCTCAACAGGTATCTTAATGTTTTCTGCACAGGGTTCTTGACTTCCCATGAAGAATGTATTTTCCTTAAGGACAGAAAACACTTCTCATTAACCTTGTTCTGAATTAATACAAAGGAAATAATTAAATACCTAAGGCTTTGTGGTTACAGGAAACCTTCCAAAGTTTTAATTTTCATTTATATACATATCTTCATGCAGAGACCAACAAAAGACTTTCAAGTATAAGCATATACGATGAAAATATGACTTCAAAATGAGAAGAAAAGGTAAGATTTCTGATTATTAAAAAAAAGCTTGTGCATTGTTTTTTTAAGTATAGAGATGGGTATCAAATCACTATGGCATTTATATTTCCTTGGATACCTTTAAAAGACAAATGTAACAGCTTAATTTAAATGTGTTGGTTCAAGCATACCTCGTTTTATTGTACTTCACTTTATTGCACTTCTCAGATATTGTGTTTTATACGAATTGAAGGTTTGTGGTAACCCTGCATCTCGCAAGTCTATAGACATCATTTTTCCAACAGCATTTGCTTACTTCATGTCTCTGTCACATTTTGGTAATTCTTGTAATATTTTGAACTTTCTTATTATTATCATATTTGTTGTGGTTATCTGTGATCAGTGATCTTTGATGTCTTTTTTGCAATTGTTTTGGGGGCATCACAAACTCCAACCATATAAGATGGAGAACTTAATTGATAAAGGTACATGTGTTCTGACTGTTCCACCTACCAGCCATCCCCTGTCTCTCTCCCTTTTCTCGGGTCTTCCTATTTCTTGAGACACAGCAATGTTGAAATTAGGCCAATTAACAACCCTACAGCGGCCTCTAAGTGTTTAAGTGAAAGGAAAAGTCAACTTATGTGGTAAACTTCATCATTAAAGAAATTGCCACAGCCACCTCAACCTTCAGCAACCACCACCCTGATCAGTCAGCAGCCACCAACATTGAGGCAAGACCCACTCACTGAAGGCTCAGGTGATGGTTAACATTTTTTAGCAATAAAGTATTTTTTAATTAAGACATGTACATTTTTTAGACATAATGCTATTACATATTTAATAGACTACAGTATAGTGTCAACATAACTTTTATATGCACTGGGAAACCAAAAGACTTGTGTGACTTGCTTTATCGCAATAGTCTGGAACCGAACCCATATTATCTCTGAGGTGTGTCTATATTTACATTAGACTAGCAACTGAATCTTTTGCAACTCTCTAAACTTATGAAGAAAATATTAGAGGACAACTTAAAATGGGTGAGGGGGTAACTGGTTTTTCAAAGTTCCTTAAGGTTATATAAATGAAAAGTTGAAATTTGAAACATTCTCCCCATGAGATTATTCTCACCTTCTCTCTAAAATGAGAAGATGGAGCCCTTGCTCTTTTAATATACACATGTTCTAGTTTTTTCACACCAATACAGCTTAGATAAACTATATAGCTATTAGAGAACAACAATATATTTGGGAGCACTTCATTCTCAGTCTTAGTTGAACCAGACATGAGAAGATAGTTACATAGAACAAATAAAACTCATTATATACTATGCAAACCACAAAACGCATGGCACATACTTCACTATAATAAAATTTACCTGCTCTGGGTTCCCCCCAACCCCCAAATCAATCAAAAGGCAGTTATTAAGTAGCTTCTATGAGCCAACATTGTGTTAGCTTATATTAGTGAATAAAAATATAATCATTTCTCTTTATTTGAGGTATTCACTGCATTAGTGAATACTGAACCATTGCTCCTAGGGGAGAATCTATTTCCAGCATTTTCAGCATTTGGAGGCCACCTATATTCCTTGGCTCATGGTCACTTCCTCCATCTTCAAAACCAGCAATGGTAGGTCAGAGCCTTTTCACATGCTACTACTTTGACCTTCTTTGACCTTCTCTTCCACCTCCCTCTTCTACTTTTAAGGATTTTATATAATTATATTGGGCTCACCTGGGTAATCCAGGATACTGGCCCTTTTTAAAAGTCAACTGATTAGCAATTGAGCAGTTTTTTCCATCCTGGTACATAGTGTCTTTCTCAAGACTACTCCTCCAGCTCTCCAGCACCAGCTGGGTATCCTACAATTCAATTCTGATACTAACTACCCATAGTTAGCATCGGACTGCACAGATTTCAAGGTTCATCCCACAAGACTCACCTCACTTCAGATACCACTTGGAAAATATCAGATCCCTGGGTTAGCCTCACTTCTATCCAACTCGGCTTCAAAGTCAGGGGTTCCCACAACCCCACCACCACACCTCCACCATGTTTCAATAATTTGCTAGAATTACTCACAGAACTCAGAAAAATGCTATACTTACTATTAGAGTTTATTATAAAAGATACAAATATAACCAGATGAAGAGGTACATAGGCCAAGATACAATGTGTCCTAAGTGCGGGGGCCTCTGTCCCTCTGGAGTTAGGGTGTGCCACCCTCCCAGCACAGGGATGTGTTTACGGATGCGGAAGCTCCCCAAATCCTATGACTTAAGGGTTTTTATAGAAGTTTCATAATGTGGCATGAGTGGACATTACTAATGAACTCAATCTCCTTCCTCCCAGAGGCTGGGGGAATGGAGAATGAAATTTTCAAGCTTCTAATCAAGGCTTGGCCTTTCTGGTGATCAGCTACTATCTTGATGCTAAGAACCCACTAAGGGTCACCTCATTACAACAAAAGATGCTCCTATCATCCTTATTATCCCAGAAATTCCAAGAGTTTTAGGAGTTCTGTGACAGAAAATGGGGACAAAGACCGAATATCTTTCTCATTATACCACAGCAACTCTAATTCCATCTTACAACCCTAATTTCCCTTTGCCATGTAAGTTAACATATTCACAGTTCTGGGGATTAGAAATGGAGTCCTGGGAGAAGGAGGTGGGGACATTATTTTGCTGACCACAGAATCTGTTGCAATGTGTGAGCAGTGAAGGTACTGGTTTAGGAAGCTTGTTGTGGCAGCATTATGGGGCATAGATTGGAGGGTCAGTCAAAAGACGGCAGCTGAAGTACTATGTTAGGGTGATGGAGAGAAAATAGAAAGAGAGGAGTCTACAAGCCAATAACAAAGCAGAAGTAACAATTATGTAATCAATATGGAGCTCATGAAAGTCCTATTAGATCATACCCTACAATTAACACATTAGTTCTCTGATAACCTAGAAAATGCATTTCTAGAATGTTAGTGATCTGTGTTAGTTCTAAATAAACATGCAAGAGTCTAATTCTAGAGACCCAAATTTTCTCTGCTGACAAACTACCTTGTTACCCTGGAGAAATTTTGAAGCATTTCATTTATACTTCTTTCTTCCTCCTTCCCTCCCTCTCACCTCGAACTACTTCCAACACTGGCTGACATAGGATGTGGGATATGGTGAGGGGGCACAGAAGGAGACACCCTTCCCCAAGCTGCATCCTATCCCATAATTTAAGTGACCAACCTATCAGTGATTTGTGGATGAGATTTAAAAGCCACAAGAATAAAGTCCTGGCACCACCAGACGACTCACATTAAACAGCCTCTCTCTCTCTGTGCCTGCTAAGAAAACTTTTATAGGTTTTAAGTCGCCAGCCACTCTTAACCACTATCAACATCTCTAGCAGCACCTTCGATGCAAAAAAAGTGCACAGTGACAAGTTAGTTTCACGGCTGGTCAATAATTGTTGAAATCCCTCTAGATGGCAAATGTGCCTATGCATCCTTGTTTCAGATATCCAGTCATTTATTCCAAAGATAAAGATCGTGGCAGTTCTAGAAGTGTGGTTCATAAGGAAAAAAAGATTAATTGCATAACTATGGTGTGATTTCGGGAAATGAGATATTTCTTCAAATCTCAGACACCACTAACTATAAGATATGGCACTATTTTAGGTGCCGAAAGATCTCATACAGTCTCTCATGAGGCCGAAGTTAAGCTGTCAGCCAGCATTGCCATCACCTGAAGCTGAAGCCAGCACTGCCGTCACCAGGCTCATTCACATGGTTGTTGGTAGGCTCTAGCTCCTCCTCAGCTGTTGGCCAGATATCCCAGTTCCTTGCCAACTAGGCCAACTGTCAGCAGCCTGAATGTCTCTCCTAGAGTGAGGAGACCAAGATGGTAGAAGCCACAGCCTTTATAGCCTAATCTCAGAACTTACACACCATGACTTCTGTCATGTTCTATTGGTCACACAGAATAACTCTGGTACAATATGAGAAGGGACTCACAACAGTATGAATAACAGGAGGTGGGGACCATTCATGATGGTTACAGAGAAGCTAGTTACCACATATTATTAAAAGGGACCTGAAGCTAGTTTGCTTCTTTAGGTAACATTTATTGAGCACTTACTATATGCTCTGCCCCATGATAACTCTAATAACTCGTTCAAGAGAATTAAATGAGAACAATGATCCTGAGATTATTCCTATTATTATCATCCCTTTTTTACAGTTGAGAAACTAAAGCTCAGAAAGGTAAAGTAACCTACCTAAGGTCACACAACTAGTAAGGGCGAAAGCTGGTACTTCTGATTTTTCACCAAAATGTTAACCAGTCTTTGCTTCATTGTGTATTATTGACTATGCCAACCAATGAAATCCCATTAGCTAAATTTGAAAAACCCGAGGTTTCTTTGTTTTCTTCACTAGTGTCATCACCAGTTCATAAGAAAGTATTCTATTGTGCTGTGACACTTTTAAAGCTTTAGTTTATTTAATTTGTTGTGATAATTATAATTTTTAAAATCTAGTGAAATGAACTTCAGCTCTGGTGCCACCTACACCTTCCCAAAAGAAATGAGCAAAACTGTCTTCTGAAACACTTGGCTTGCATAAGAGTAGGTATCATTTCGAGAGATAGGGCAGAAGAATAAAGAGACCATCAAGAAAATCTGAGCAATTTCCTGTGAAGACATAATAGTCTCAGAGATAGTATTCAAAATTATTTTCATAACTTCACAAAAGAAATATGAGACAAAATAGACTGCTTTTTATTCTAACACAGAGATGTTCAAATACTAATTATCTAAAACACGTGTCGAAAGTAGACACACTCGCATTCCCCCTATATTTAGAAACAATAGGAAAAAAAGTAAGATAGCTTTTAGACCGCCCTGTGAGCACAAAACAAGCACAATAAGTCCTTACTATTTGTGACCCCAATGGTCTTCTTCTCCAATGAGTCCTTCTACTGCATTTCTGTAAAGAAGCAGACTCAGTGGTTTTGGAATCAGTTCATTGGGATTTCAGTCCATATTAGACAAAGCAATTTTCTTAAATCCCTGCAAGTAAAACTTGCTGAACCTTCAATGCGAAAACACTGTCATCACATCCAGGGGAAAATAAGAATTTAAAGTACTCACAGTGGGAGCAGCTAGATTGAGCCTGGAATAACAACCAGTTGTAACCAAAGTAAGCAGTGGACCAGCTGTTCACGGGGAATCAATTCCTTGTTAAATCCTTCTGTGAGGAGCGCAGAACTAATGGAGTCCATCTATGGGCAGGGTCTGGCTAGGGTCCAAAAGTGGGAGCAGTCCAGACCATCACACAGTGGGGATCTCCCAGGACAAGGGTCGGGGCAGAGAGAAGTGTAAGCGTGAGGTAAAGGGCTGGGGCTGGGGAGCAGCAGGAATCCAGCCAACAGTAGAGAGTTCAGGGGCTCAGCATCTCTGCAGGCTAGATCGTGGTCAAAGAAACAATTGATATTGTTGACAAGTCATGAGAGCCAAGTTTTGAATCACCAAGCCCAGATCCTTGATTGACCCTTTCTGTCTCTTTAGGGAGCAGAGGCCCCAACAGCCTAACTAGTAACAACGTTTTCTGAGCCCAGCATCCAAGAGCCATAAGAACACTGAGTTACTTACCAGTTATTTTTCCTCAGTGCATACCACGGTCTTCTGACATTATTTTGAAGCCTGGGAAGTTTGCCAACAGAAGAATATACAAAGGACTATTTAACTCAAGATTTTTATTCTGGATGCATACCAGATTCTTAAATTATTTTCATTAACTGTGTGTGGGGGGGCAGGGGTGGAGATGAATAGAAGAAGGGAGAAAGGAAGAAAGGAGGAGGGAGGGAGACCAGTCTGGGTGGAAATGCACATGCATGCACACACATGCATGCACACACACCACCGCACATACCCCCCCCACCGCAATCACCCCTAAAGAAATTAGCTATTTTTTAGTTACACCTCTTATCTTAGCCCCTCCTTAGGAGATCCTTTGGGATAAGAGCAGATTATGGCTGGAATAACTGCATATTTTTGGTTAAAATTATTTTTATCTCAATGTGCTGTAAGATACCCAAAATTGCTTATACTTCAGAGAGAAGTACCCCATGCCATTAAAAAGTTGTAATCTACATGGAACAAAGTGACTGGAAACTGGGACTGGGACATTGCCCAGGTCTTGTCCGTGGGCTCGTTCATTTCCTTATACAAAAAGAAGAGAAAACCTGCTATAGAACAGCTCTGTCCCTTCTGGACAGGAAAGAATCGTGGTCTGACCACGGCAGGTAAAAATTAAGCCTCTCGTAGTTAAAAAGAAATTATTTTTTCTCTAGGGCAAATTACTCTGTTTTTCTCTGAAACATAAGCTAAGAGATAGAATGTCTCAAGGCAAATAATTGCCATTCAGAATTAATAAAGGTGATCAGGTTGTGAACTAACTAAACTCAAGCTGATTACTTCATGAAAGGATAGGACTATTAATATCCCCAGCAGGTGGCGCAAGATGCCCTTTGCTGTAATGAGACTTCTCATCCTGTGATCCATTTAGTATCAAAATAAGTTTCCTCAACTGGACTTTGGCTGGTAAACACACAATAGAATATATAGATGTCAAATTATAATGTACACCTGAAAATTATATAATTGTA
Organism: Pteropus medius; assembly: GCF_902729225.1. NCBI lineage: Eukaryota > Metazoa > Chordata > Mammalia > Chiroptera > Pteropodidae > Pteropus > Pteropus medius. The sequence goes on from NW_024340849.1 coordinate 49,556,195, forward strand.
TTAACCAATGTTACCCCAATAAACTTAATTTTTAAAAATTTTAAAAATAGAAGTTTCCTCTTCATATGATGATTGAAACTACATCCTGGCCAGGGGTTAGGTTAAGAAAGAAATCCTTCAGTGGTATTGCAGAAGACACTAAATAGGAAAGACAAAATCTTGAGGCTTTTAAATTTATTTCTCATGTTAAACTGCTTAAAAACATGCATGACTTCACCAATACTATTGATCCATTCACATCATTTGGGGCTCTGAAAAAGTTAATAATTCTGAAAAAGTTAATCTAACAGAGTTTTAGATTAAGTTCCAAAGGACAACAAAGTACCAAGAATTAGGATATCTAAAAATATTTTTATTATCTGGTAGGATAATGGTGAAAGGCACACAATGCAGAAAGTTTTCCCATAACAAAGATAAAGCACTTCTGAAGAAACCATGGGAAAGGGGATGTTGATTAGAGATTATTGAGATCAGCCGATTGTTTCTGCTGCTTAGCTGCTTACAAGTAGTGTTCCAGCTCATATTCTGAGCTCGAGGCTATGCATTTTTTATGAGCAAGCAAACAGAAGAATTGAAAACATTTACCTCTCTGGGCAAGAGGTAACCCTTTGGGAAGGCAGGGAACATAATATGTTATCTTTGGAATCATCTTCACAATCTAGGACAGAAAGTAGAACTTGATTAATTAAGGCTTCTTAAACGTCTGCCCTCACAAGTCTCCAAAGAAACAAGTTTGGAATGTTCAGGTCAGTGACTAATTTCCAGTGAATAGCTGTCCTGCCAGCACCTACTGCCTTCTCTCACATCCATTGATATTTTAACTCTCTGCGGTCTGCTTTTACTGTCAACCTGCCGCAAAAGCTTTATTTGCTAAAGATATTTTAAAATATAAAAGTAATATGTTAACTGCAAAAACATTGGAAAACACTGAAAGGCATAAAAGAGAAATTACCCCTGACTGAGTAGATATTGGCAACACATAATTGTAACAAAGAGCTGTGTCATAAATTCTTCGATACGGTAGTGCTCCTGATCCACAATTTTACTTTCCTTAGTTTCTGTTATCCACGATCAACCACATTCTGAAAGTATTAAGTGGGAAAGTCCAGAAATAAACAATTCATAAGTTTTAAATTGCACATCGTTTTAAGTAGTGCAATGAAATCTAGCTCTTTCCTACCTGGAACGTGACTCAGCTCATTGCCCAGAGTCCTCACACTGTACGTGCTCTTTGCCCATTAGTGTCACTTAGTAGCTGATTATTAGATCGACTGTCTCTGTATCATAGTGCTTATGTTCAAGTAACTCTTATTTTACTTAATGACTCCAAAGCACAAGAGTGGTGATGCTGGCAATTTAGATATGCTAAAGAGAAACCGTAATGTACATCCTTTAAATGAAAAAGTGAGTACAGTACAGCATTTTGAGAGACCACATTCACATGACTTTTATTACAGTGTATTATTATAATTGTTCTATTGTATTATTAGTTGTTGTTAATCTCTTACTCTGCATAATTTATAAATTAAACTTTATCATAGGTATGTATATGTGTATGTATGCATAGGAAAAACGGTACAGAATATATAGGGTTCATTACTACCTGCAGTTTCAGGTATCCACTGGGGGGCTTGGAGCATGTCCCTCATAGACATCGGGGGACTATTTTACATCTTCCTTCAAAACATGGGGCCTAATTCCACCCCTCCCCCGCTCCTCAGAGTAGTCTAGGAGTCAACACTGGCTTCTAACAGAGAGAATAAAGCAGATGGAAGCATGAGGCTTCTGTGATTCAGCAGGCAAAGGCCCTGTAGCCTCCCCCGGGCTCCTCTCCTAGATCACTCAGACAGCTTGAAGCCACTGCTGTGTCCTGTCACTGTTCAAGCAGCCTGTAGGGACTTGTGAGGTGAGGAACTGAGGCCTCCTGCCAAGAGCTGAGTGAAAGACTGTGAGCAGAACCACCCTACTAAATTGCTCCCAAAGAAATGATGACTTACAGAAACTATGAGATAATGAAGTTTTAAGCCACCAAATGTGGAGATAATCTGTTATACAGATATAAATGACTTATACAATGAGATAGTACCACACATGCACCAGAATAGCTGAAGTTTACAAATTTGGCATATCAAGAACTGGTTACTATGTGAACCATAGGAACTCTCATTACACTGCTGGTGGATGTGTAATTGGTACAACCATTCTAGAAAACCATGTGGTATAATCTACTAAAGTTGAATATCTATATACCCTATAACATAAGAATTCCACTTCTAGGACACACCTACAGACATGCATACAATATGCATCAAAATTCACGTGCAAGAATATTCACAGCAGCATCATATGTAATAGGCTAAACCTGAAAATCTACCTAAAAGTAGTTGGATAAATAAATGGTGGCATGTCTACACAACAGAGTGCTAAACAGAAGTGAAATTCATGAACTATAGCTGCATGTAACACCACAGCTGAGCATCACTAACATGATGAGTGAAAGAAGCCAGACACAAAAGAATTAACCCTGAATAATTATGTAGTCAGGACCCAGTAAGGAGAGAGGAACCACACAAGGTACTCCAATAGAGAGAATTTAAAATAAAGAATAGTTATCTAAGTATAAAGATGTTAACTAGATGCATAAAAGTCAAAAAGGTATTTGGAAGGTAGCTATTGCCCCTCGGTCTTGGGAACAAAAGAAAAAAGCTAGAATTCCTGAAATTTAGAAGCTTAGAGGTGGGGCCTCTTGGAGTACTTCCCTGATTCCTGGGCCCAGCTCTCTGGTGTCCCACCTGGCATCCTGGGGGGCGCTGAGGTCGGTTCTGCAAGACTTGGAAAAATTACAAACTCAACTACTACTGCGGGAAGGCACTGTCACTGGTTGGGGTGGGAGGAAGAAGCATGGCTAGAGTGACATTGGGAGGAAAGGGAGCCAACAGGAAGCTAGCAGGAAGAAGCAAATCCCTCCCTTCTCCTGGCTGAGTTTAGGGGAGCAGCTGATAGAAATGGAACTGGCGGAGTCCTGCTCACACCATCAGGTAGAGACTAGAAGGGTGAGTTTGGAACCAAGAGGCCATAGCTTGATAGCTGGCACAGAGGGCAAATATGTCATGTTCAAAAGGAAACAAAAATGAATACATGGTGTTAATATGTGGAAAGTTGTTACCTTGAGAAGAGGCGGGAGGGACATAAAGAAAGCTTCAGGTATGAGTGACATTGTGTGCATTTACCTGGGTAACAGGTATACTGACGCAAAGTGAAGACGTAGCCTGAGGTTAACACCCAACCTACCGGTTACAAAAGGCAATAAAAATTCCAGGAGGTTTGATTCAGTGTAATCCAGCCAGCACTTACTGAAATCTTATCTAAACTTGAAGATAGGCCTCTTCTTGGTATACTTCCCTGATTTTTTTTTTTTGCTCTATTGATCTTTCTTTCTCCTCTGAAGTCAGAGAAATTGTCGTTAATTTCACAGTTAATGCTGAGCTATAATCTTGCAGTGTCGTTTATTACATCACATGAGCTAGTGCTAGTTTTGTCTTCCTAACTAGCTGATAAACCTGAGGACCAGAAACTCAATTTTATTATTTTATACCCCCCAAAATGACATAGCTCAGGACAACTTAGATATCCATAAATATCCGTTATCTGATGATCAGCTTCAAAATTAACTGCAAAGCTGATGCATCAAAATAGCTCATTTGACACCAGGTAACACATGAATATATAAAAGAAATCATTCTTTTGAATTTTTTTTATTAACAAGGGGAAGGTCAAAAGATGACTGAAGTAAAAATGTACACTCTTCAAGGAAAAAAAAATCCTTTTACTAAAAGTTCTGTTTTCTCTATTATTTTTTAAATGAAATGCCTTCACTGAGCTTCTGGGGCAAGAACACACATCAGCGCTGGGCGGGGCTCAGGCGTGGTTCTCACTCGCCACCTTTGCCCCAGTTTAGGCGGCCCTTTGAAGGGTCGCAGCGCCTCAGGAGTTTCTTTGTAGCCTCTCCACTCAGTCCTCAGACAGGCCGGCATCACTTGCCATAAAAAGCAGTACTTTGTATCTCTCTCCACATCAGCCAGGCTATTTTTAAATCTCCCCTACTGGAGAACCCCAAACTAAAAGTATCCCGGGGTAGGCCACCGCATCCGGCTTCCAGCCTTCCCCCACTGCTCTGTGACCTGGCAGGGAGAGGACCGTCCCCAGACACCAGGTACCTTGCTTGCAAAAAGGACCACGAGGAGCATTCTCACCTCCACCCCCATATCCACCCTAGACACCCGGGAGAGGCAGGCTCCACCTCTGTCCCTAGGCAGCCCAGGAGGGCCAGCACTTCCGCTTCACCAGTCCCCCCACCCCACGCTCCCCACCACCACCAAGCCAAGATTTTAAACATGTCAGAAAATCTGCTTGACTTAAAATCTTTTGTTTAAACACCGACTAACAATGTTTTTTTCTCTTGGAAGAGTAAATGGGGTGGGAGGGAGATTTACTTCACACATACCCTTTTTGACCTTTTGGATTTCATGTCATGTTCAAAATTATTCATATTATTAAAATAAAACCTTGCTTTTTAAGCTGGGCTGGTTACATAGGTATGTTCAGTTGTGAAAATTCAGTGAGTTCTATAGTTAGGTTATAGGTACTTTTCTGATGTTATACCTACTTCAATAATAGTTTTAAAAAATAAAATAAAACTTGTGAGCAGAGAGCAGAGCCCAGGCTACCACTGTCCTGCACACACGTGTGTGATTGGGAAGCCATCTGATGTGCTGGATGCAAGCAGACCAGCTCCAGGCATCCACTGCCCCTTCTTTCTGTTGCCTTCTTTCTCTCAAGCTTGGAGTCCCCTCGGGTACATTCTCAGTTCATTCCTACTTTCTAATCCCTCTACAAAGCCAGCAAAGTCTGGAATGTTAACATTTATATTTCAAAGGAAAATCACTCACAGTGATTCAAATAATGACTCTATACTGTGTCCCGGATTCCTGCCTTTTCATTGGAAGGCATCATTCTGTTAAAAGCATTCCATGCTATAGCACTTCCATTTGGGAGATTATACATAGGGAGTAATGGGGCCTTTTCCTCATCCAGCGATTTCCACAGGAGTTATAGAATGCCTACGTCAGGTCCTGGAAGCAAACATGCTTTACTCAGTATAGAGTTATTTGCCGGCACTAGAATGTAATCCGATGAGGGCAGCCATCCCGGGGCCTAGAACAGAGCCTGGTACATCGTAGGGACTCACATGCTTGTTGAATTAATATTTTCAAATGAACTGAGCCAAAAGTGACTGAAAGGTCCGGGACTATAACTGTCCCTTCTCTTTTCCTGCCACCTCAAACACAGACACTAGAGCACCAAAGGGCAAAGACAAAAATTAGGGCATAGTTTGGTATGTAAAGTAGCATTAATTACTATCATTTGTAAATAGTTTACTATTTATATCTGATAGTCATAAAGCATTTATTCATTTTAATATTATGAGAGATACTAAAGCATATTTACATTGTCAGTTTTCCATTTCTAATTCCATAAGCTCTGGCTCCTAATAGGATTTGGTGGTTGTTAAATGAATACAGAACAATGGCCGATGAGACACAAAGGATTTTAAGAGAGCAGGGAAACATAATTGCAGCCCAGGTGAGGGTTCCAAGGTCTAAATAGGTACACGTTTGTGTAACAGAAAGGTTAGATGATGTGATTTAATCACATGGCTGTGAAAATAACATAGAGTGTGGCACATTAAAGTTGGGGAGAGGATACAAGTGTATCAGATAAGACAGAAGCTAGTAGTCAGAAAAGGGAAATATTTTGAAATCTTATTTTAGATCAAGATTGCTCTTAACAAAAATAGTACTCAGTAATGATGCCTCCAGTAAATTAGATACATAAATGTGAACTCATAATACTTACTAAAGTGACCTAAATCACTGACACCTTCCGGGGTCCCCTGCTCTTACTCATAGCTAATTCTTTGTCTTAGGAGAAGGAAAATAAAAATCATCCTGACACTACTTGCCATTGTAAAAGATATATTTCCAGACCACCAAGGAGTCAGCTTTTACAAGGGGCTCCCATGGGCTAAATTGTGACAATTTGAGCATTAAAAAGAAAATAATTATTCTATAAAAAGTTGTGAATTCATTATGACCCCCAAAAGAGCAAACAGGATGAGGTGTACCAAAGGAAAGCTATACATAAATTTCTAATAACAGGTTCAGGAAATGATGTGTATTGATAACCCCACTTGTATATACCAAGTTCATGTTTTGTTTGACAACTAAAGTCAAGTAGTATAAATTAGGGCATGGAGATATAATTTGCAGGTGCAGGACTGATGCCTTCCTGGTGGAGGCAGGGTGAGCCAGGGAGCAGGAGGTGGGGGGGTGGGGTGAAGTTAACAGTAATTAGGGGGTAAAAAAGCATTCAAAGTAAATAATCACTTAAGGCAAAGAAGAGAGCGATCAGGTGGCAAGGAGGTCTGTGAGAGCTGAGGGTTCCAGCCTGACACACAGGGCCTCTCTGCTCCAGTCATGAGACCCGATGCCTGCTCCCTCACCATAAGCACTGCAGGCCCAGGGCCTGAAGTATGGAATCCCACCATTGGCTGGGTGAGCATGTTTTTAACTCTGGGATAAAGAGGAATCAAGCCTACATTGAATGGGACTTGTGAAAGATGTGTTTATATAGTTATGGTAGCAAGTTTTCAAATTATTATGCTGTTTTGTTTATGCTTTGACTGCTGTTAGATGTTTGATAGGGTTAGGGAACATAATTTTTTGGATTTTGAAGTCTGATGGATCAGAGCACTTAAGTATGTAGGGGGATTTTGCCTGTGAGAATTATGGAAGCTCCCAGTTATAGATTTGAAGTGTTCAAGGGAATCAGATATTACATTCAAAATTACAGCTTGAGCTATCTTAGGTAATCTAATAAAGTTTGGAAGTACAGACATACCATGTTTTATTGTGCTTCGCAGATGTTGTGGATAACCCTGTGGGTTTTTTTTTTTTTCTATATATACCTACAGCACCCAGTCTTCCTAGGTGGTCTCCCATCCAATTACTAACCAGGCCCAACCCTGCTTAGCTTCCGAGATCAGGCAGTATTGGTCTTGTTCAGGGTGGTATGGCCGTAGACAACCCTGTGGGATTTTCATTCACATGTGTGTATTTCATGTTAAAAATTGCCTTTCTGTATTTTGGTGTAAAAATGTCATTTCTGTAATAAAATAATTGCGATGAGAGATGGCAGGGTTTTGTTTTTGTTTTTCCTTCTCACTTGGCCATGTAAATGGTTGATAAGTCTATGTAGGTTGCCTATTTATTTATTTATTTATTTATTTTTGAGACATTGGTGGGGTATGGCATGTAGAAGTCTAGGAACTACAATAAAGGGCACATCCTCGGGGACTCTCCTTGAGTCTTTCCCTAACCAAAATGGGAAAACCGGAGAGGTATCAGTGAATGATGGCACTTCATCCTTGCCCAATTAAGAGAGGAAAACACATTGGTGAGAATCCCCAGGATTTTCGAAACTCAATGAGCTTTTCCAAATACTGAAGAAGGAACTCTCTCTCTCCTAATGCCCTTTTAGGAAAAAGAAAGAAAGAAAGAAAGGAAGGAAGGAGAATAGAGGAGAAAGAGAGAGAGAGAGAGAGGGGAAGGAAGGAAGGAAGGAAGGAAGGAAGGATGAAGGAAGGAAGGAAAGGAAGGAGGGAGGGAGTGGAGGGAGGAGGGAGTGAAGGAAGGAAGGAATAATACAGGCCGGGAAGCAGAAAAGGAAGGAAGGAAGGAAGGAAGGGAGAGAAAGAAAGAACCATTAGAAAACACTACTTTTATATAAATATTCCAAAAATTGTATTTGTCAGAAAAAATAATCATGTGTTGTTAGGAGAAAAGATCCTTGGCCTTTTCTGTGGCACAAACAGCTGGACGTACATTCTTCTTTTTTTTAATTTTTAATTTTTTATTATGGTGACATGGTTAATGAAATCCTATAAGTTTCAGTTGTATAATTTAGCAATAAGGCATATGTGTGCGTGTGTATATTTTTTTTACATTGTGTGTTCACTGCCCATAATTAGCTTTCTTTCTGTCACCACATATTCGGCATCTACTGTTTTTTTTACCCCATCTACCTCCCCCCTCCCTTCTCCTCCCCCACCCTCTGACAACCACTTGTCTGTTGTCCATGTCCTTGAGTCTCTGTTTGTTTGTCCTGTTCGTTTGTTGCTTTTAGGTTTATATCCCACATATAAGTGCTATCATGTGGTTTTCAACTTTTTATGTCTGGCTTATTTAGCTTAGCATTATTATTTCAATTTTCATCCACATTGTTGCAAATGGCAGTATTTCATCTCTTATGGCTGAGTAATATTCCATTGTATATATGTACCAAAGCTTCTTTATCTAATTGTCTATTGAACACTTTGGTTGCTTCCTTGTCCTGGCCACCATGAATAATGCTACTATGAACACTGGTGTGCAAATATCTTTATGGATATGAGTTTTCAAGTCTTTGGGGTAAATACCCAGTAGAGGGATTGCTGGATCATATGGTAGATTAATTCTTAGTTATTTGAGGAACCTCCATACTGTTTTCCATAGTGGCTGTACCAATTTGCAGTCCCACCAGCAGTGTGTGAGGGTACCTTTTTCTCTACATCCTCTCCAACACTTGTTATTACTTGTCCTGTTGATAATAGCCGTTCTAACAAGTATGAAATGGTATCTCATTGTGGTTTTGATTTGCATTTCCTTAATAGCTAGTGATGTTGAGCACCCTTTCATGTGTTTGTTGGCCATTTGTATGTCTTCTTGGGAGAAGTGTCTGTTCAGGTCCTCTGCCTTTTTTTTTTTTTTTATGCCTGCAGCACCCGGTCTTCCTAGGTGGTCTCCCATTCAAGTACTAACCAGGCCCAACACTTCTTAGCTTCCGAGATCAGACGAGATCAGGCATGTTCAGGGTGGCATGGCTATAGCTCTGCCCATTTTTTAATTGGATTGTTTTTTGTTGTTATTGAATTGTATGAGTTCTTTGTATATTTTGGATATTAAGCCCTTACCGGAGATGATGCTTGCAGATATATTCGGATGGTTGTCTCTTTGCCTTATTGATGGTTTCTTTTGCTGTGCAGATGCTTTTTAGGTTGATATAGTCCCATTCATTTATTTTTCCTTTTATTTCCCTTGCCTTCAAGGTCAAATTCATAAAATCCTCTTTAAGTTCAAGGTCCATGAGTTTAGTTCCTATGTTTTTCTTCTATGAAATTTATTGTTTCAGGTCTTATATTCAGGTCCTGAATCCATTTTGAGTTAATTTCGGCATGTGGTAATAGACAACAGTCTAGTTTCATTCTTTTGCAGGTGGCTTTCCAGTTTTCCCAGCACCATTTATTGAAGAGGCTTTCTTTTCTCCACTGTATTTTTTTGGCTCCTTTGTCAAAAATTATTTGCCCATATAAGTGGGGTTTACTTCTGGACTCTCGATTTTGTTCCACTGGTCTGTGTGTCTGTTTTTCTGCCTATACCATGCCGTTTTGATTATTGTCATTTCGTAGTGTAATTCGAAGTCAGGCAGAGTATGCCTACAGCCTTGTTCTTTTGTCTCAGGATGACTTTGGTGATTCAGAATCTTTTGTGCTTACATACAAATCTGATGATTTTTTTGTTCTATTTCTTTAAAAGATGCCAATGGGATATTGATGGGGATTGCATTAAATCTGTACAATGCTTTAGGCGATAAGGTCATTTTAACTATGTTGATTCTTCCAATCTAGGAACACGAAATATCTTTCCACTTCTTTGGATCTTCTTCAATTTCTTTTAATAAGGTCTTACAGTTTTCATTATATAGGTCCTTCACATGCTTCATTAGGTTTATTCCTAAGTATTTTATTCTTTTTGTTACAATTGCAAAAGGAATTGTCTTTTCCATTTCTTTTTCTGACCATTCATTATTAGAGTATAAGAACTCTATGGATTCTTGAACATTGATTTTGTATCCTGAAACTTTACTGTATTTGCTTATTGTTTCTAGTAGTGTTCTTGTGGAGTCTTTAGGGTTTTTCTATACAGAATCATGTCATCCACAAATAGTGATAGTTTGACTTCTTCATTTCCTATTTGGGTGCCTTTTATCTTTTTCTCTTGCCTGATGGCACTCACTGGGACCTCTAATTTACACTGAATAACAGTGGTGATAGTAGACAGCCTTGTCTTGTTCCTGATCTTAGAGAAAAAATTTTAGTTTTTCACCATTAAATATAATATTGGCTGAGGGTTTTGACAAATGTTTTTAAAGTACCTACTATGTGCCAACCACAGTACTGGCTTTGGAGATACAATAATGAAAATGCATCTTTTCAGTCAAGAGACTTAGGAATTTTAGTAGGAGAAAGAGACATGTTGATGAATAAATGAGACATGCTCCCAGTGCTTTCCTAGTTACCTGTGTAGGTACAGTGAAGCAGAAGGGAGGAGGGCATCATCAATTCTACTTGAGAAATTGGGAGAAGGCTTCCTAGTGGGAAGCAACACTTCCCAGACAGAAAGAAGGCAAGCCTGGTCAGCAGGCCAGATGGTGAGGCCTGCAGAAGCTACCCTAGGGATCCAGGTGTTCTCCTGCAGGCAAGGGAGGCCGTGCTGATTATTAAACTATTGCCTCTCAACTCAGCTCCACACTTCTCTGCTCTGCCTTTTGATTCTAAGACTCTGCGAATATATTTCCTTTTGCCAGCTGGCTCCCTGTTCGAATCCTCCAGCAGAAACGCTGGTAGGAGACTGAGAGGCTGGAGGAAGGAGAGGGGACCTGCTTGCCTGCTGTTCTTGTCAGCATCACTCTGGCAAACTTCCAGTTCTTTTCCATACCCCGCAAACAAGCTTGCCTATGCCTTGCAGAGGTGGCAGCACTGCCAGGCACCAGCCTTGCCTCCAGGCCCCTCTTCTGAGCCTCTGCTATGCCAGCACGCAGCCTTCCAAGTTGCCTGGCTCCCAGCCCCGCGAACCCCCTCCCAGTTGGCAAGTTCTAGCAACACCAGCTTCTGCCTTGTTTCCATAGCGCCTTGTTTCTGTAGCCCTAAGGTTGGGAGCTGCTTCCTACTCTTATTGCCTTTGCTGCCTCCGTTTTCTGTTTTTGCCTTTTTACCTGTTTAACCAATTTCTTAAAGTCGATTCTCTGTTGAAATACCTAACGTTGTTTCTCTTGTCCTGACTGGACCATGTATGATGTAATACTGCTGTGAGTGGTCCAAGGACACTGGCTCTCAAAGGTCAGATTATGGAATTGATATGGATGTGTTTTTGGCCTTGAATGCAGCACTGAGCTCCTTGCTAGTAGGAAATGAAACACTAATAATCCATAGCATATGGCAGCATTATTATTAGTCAAATTATCATCAGTGGTTCATTAAGATGAAGTGTCTACTGATATACCTTGAAGGACCAAGTGGCTGCTGCACTTGACTGTCATGGTGCCAATGGCCATTACTAGGATGGTAGGGTGGGGTTGCTACTTCTCACTGCACTGGAGAGCTTACAGAAACAATGTGACAACAATTCCTACAGCTGTTTTTGAGCAAGAAATCCAGTATCTGAGAACATGGCTAGAGAAGTGGGAGATTAGGAGTAATAGATTACATGTCCACTGAAAACTAAATTCAGTAACTTCATACTGGTTTGAATGTGTTTAAAAAAGCCCATTCTGAAATTTTAAGTGCCTTTGAATATGTATTTTTATTACTTCATTATAATTTAGTGATTTAAATAAAGCTAGCAAACTAATACGTGTCTGGATTTAGGGTACTATTAGACAAAAAATGACTTCTTGGTGCTCTATAGCTTATCTCAGAGACTTTGATTCCTAGAGTTGAAAGAGATCATCAAGTCCTCTTACAACACTCATGCAGGCAATTATTTACCTCTACTCAAGGTGTTCAATGACTCTGACTGGGAGAATTTCCAGATCTTGAGCAATGTTCACCTCACTGTAACTTTCTACTATCAGTCCTAGTTTTTGTCCCAAGGAGTTATGTAGACTAATTCTAGCTCAGCGGTGGATCAGGAATTAGTGGAGCTAATCTTATTCAATTTGGGAGTCTCTCAGAAAAAAAAAAAATTATAAACATGAAATTAGGTTGAAGGCTCTGACGAGACCCATGCAGGTGAGGGGCCTGGAAGCTTCTGTTTCATTAGAGCCATAGCAAATCCACCTCTGTTCTGCCCTGGCCTCCTGCAAATTCTTTACATCACCTCATTCTCCATCATGCTGAGAAAGTCTTTTCTTCTTTAGGGTAAGCATCCTTTATCATCCAATTGTTTCCTTGGACATATTCCAGTTTGTCCATGGCCCTCCTAACGAATGGTGTGTAAACAGTAATTGGCCCTGGAAAGGAAGATAGAGAGACAACAGACTGAGATGAAAGGCGTCCCCTCATGAAGTTTTTGTGTCATGTGTGCATGGTTACACATTGTAATGCCTTTAATCACATGCTTAAGTAAATCACTTTTTAGAGCATGCCAAAAACTGAACAAGATACTCCAGGTGACCTGCCCAGACAGGATACAATTTGGATTATAACCTACATGGCTCTAAATATCAGGGAATCATAACACCTTGGTATGCCAATCTCTACAACTGCTAGTCAACTCTAAGCACCCACTCCACACTTATAAGTTATGCTTTGGGGCCTAAATGAAAGAGTTTACATTGATTGACCCCTGTTACATTTTTCTTTGCCAAGCTGTCCACAAAATTTTCGAAAGCCTTATTTTATCACCTACTGTGAATTACCCCTCTTGGGTTTGTCATCTGGACAACTGACACAAGCTTTTGTTCACTCAAATGTAAAACCATTGAATGCCTATTAGATTCAAAGACAAAGAAAACCAAATAATTGCACAATGTGACTAAGTCTAGAGCACAGTTGGAGAGAGCTGAGCTGCCAGGATCTGGGGGCCTGGGGAGAGAGAAGGGGAGGGTCCAAGTGGAAAAGTACTAAATATTGAGTCAATGTGGAGAAAATTGTCTTAAAGGCTCCCCAAACAAGGTGATATTGGCAGAGGCCCTGAGAAAGGCCTCATCTGAGATACCTCCCCCACAAAAGGAGGCCTGGGAATGGAGGCATCTAGTCTAGGCCTGTAGATCACCTAGGAACATGGATGGGGCTAGGGAAGTGGAGTGGCATTGGTTACTGAGGCCTCAACTGCAGAAAACCACAGTGTACTGGCTGTGCACCAAGTCTAGCACAAGGAGAGCAGACATCACCCTTCATGAGGCCTGCCAGTTAAAACTTTTTAATTGCCTATGGTCAAGTCTGAAAAATCACACATAGAGTTTTGTCCTGGAGCCAGACTCCTCAGATAGAGGTAAAATAGAATATGATTTCTCAACGTCAGTATTATTAACATTTGGAAATGGTTGGAGAATTCTTTGTTTTGGGGAGGCCGTCCAATGCACTGGGGGATGTTTAGCAGTATCTTTGGCCTCCATCCACTAGATGCTGTTATAGTACTTCCTTCTTTGTGACAACTGAAAATGTCCACAGACATTGCCACATGTGCCTTGCGGGGCACAATCACCCTGGTTAAGAACAATGAAATAAAGTAACGTAACACCTCTGCAGCCTGAGTTGCTCAGAGTTCTACTTCTGCGAACCCACTTCTGCCTACCTTTTGGCATTGCCCTGGGAATGTTTCTTCTGCCCAAAATAACCTTTCTTTCTCTAAGAAGCCTTTTTTGACCACACTCCACCCCTTCCTGAGAGCTGATCCTGTCTTTGCTCTGAATTACATACACACTTTCATTATTATTGTCTTAGCCTCTCTGTGACACATTTATCTATACAGTTCTGGCACTTAATAGTCACACAGTAAATGTTGAAGCCAAGAGGTTGAGCAAAGAATCAGGAGTTTTCAAAGAATATTGGAAAAGATGGAGTCAGAGAACTGCAAAAGTAAACCAGCAGAGATGAGTCCTGGTATGAAATAAGAGAATTACAGGGAGAAGCAGCCCTCAGAGTGAAATGCTATTGAGAGCAAGTAGAAAAAAAGATTAAAAAGCATGTGCAGCATTTAGAAGGGCACTGGAGACATTTGCAAGAGCCACTCTGCAGGGTGATGGAAGGAAGCCACATGGCAGCAGGCTGAGGAATGGCTGGGTGGTACTAAGGAGATGGAGGAGTCTTCCAAAGAGATTCAGACAAAAATGGAAAGGTCTTGACTACTAAGGGTGCAAGATCAACAAGGGACATTTAAGAAGAGGGAGATGTCAGCATGTTTATGGGTCGGGCATGTAGAGTCAGTGGTGATGGGTGCAGGGAATAAAAATACTAGAGAAAGGAGGTAATTGGTGAAGTGAGGTCCAGAAGGAGAATGTAAGGGACAGTGCCAGAGCACAAAAGGGAGGAAATAGAATAGAAGAGACACACCTCTTCCTTTGACACTGGAAAAAATTGGGCATAGGGGAAAGATGTATGTTACCAGGGTAAAGTGGGACAAATTACCTCCTAGCGAAATAGGAGTCAATACGGAGTTTGAACAGTGAGCAGAGGTTTGGAAATGCCAGTGACGGAGAGAGAAAGAGCATGGCTGAGCAGCCCTGAAGTCGAGGAAATGGAAAGAAGTAGACAACATTTAATGAGCATCTACTGTGGGCTAGACCTTTTATACATTATTTCATTTACTTCTTGGAACTGCCCTATGAAGTCGGTATTATATCCACTTTGTAGATAAGCAGTTGAAGACTGAAAGAGGTCAAGTTACTTGCCTAAGGTCCTAGCCAGTAACATATCTGGAATTTGAACCCAGGTTGGTCTGACTCTAAAAGCCAAGTCCTTTCCAGTACTCTACTACTGAAGGTTTCAGAGAGAGTTAAGTTAGTAGAAATAGGTACAAGAGAGAAAGAAATATGGACAGTTCAGACAGGAACCGGACAATTGGAAATCAGTTGCAGAGATGACCAAGGGCCGGGCGATGATGGTGTGCACAGGAGGACTGAGGAGCTGGAGAAGGGATGGGCAGTAAAGCACACCAGAGGCAAGAGGCCAAGGACCTCTGAGTCAAGCATGTACAGTCTGCCATTATTTTAAAAGTTGGAAAAAAATCTAGAAAAATTGGAAATGTTGAGGTGGAATGAAAAAATTGTAAGCCGGAAGACAAACTTTTTAAGGAATGTGAATGATGACCTTGAAGTTAACACCACAAGGACAGAAAAGTTGCTGCATGGCAGTGGCCTCTCAGGAGGTAGGGTCCTGGCCTGAAGACCGAAGAGTGAGGCATGAGGTAGGAAGATGAGGAAATGTTAACATGTCCTCTTTCTTCCCATCCGGATCCTTCCATCTTATTGCACTGCCTCCCTCCTCCCCCCACTCCCGCCGCCCCCCTGCTCCCCACACACACATACACACACACGGGATGTGAAAGAGTATCCAGAAGGCCTGCTTTATTGCTAGGGGACAGCTAGGATTCATTTAGAGCCAGAAGAGAAAGAAGAGCTTACTGTGAAGAGGTTGAGTGGGGTCGGTGGGCAGGCGGAGAGTGGTGTCTAACAGGGAAACTGGCTCATGGAACTGGATAGCCTTCTAGCAAGTTTGCTTTCAGGGTCGATCTAAGCTTTGGATAGTACTGACCATGAAGTGTCCAGGTGCAAACTTCCCTAGTCTACTCCTTTCATGGTCCTTTTATATATACACACACCATTTCCATTGCTGATTGCATTACCTAAGAAGAATAAATGTACTAAAGAAAAGTAACCCACACCCATTCAAATATACTGAAATTTCAGGATGATTTGTCATATTCATGTCCATTCTCCTTCAATGTACTGAACTGCTTCAAGAGAGGACAATGTTGTTTGCTTGATAAAGCAAATCTCTAAAAAGAGTCCCTATGCTCTCTCCTTCACCCAGCAGTCACAGGACATTTATTCTGAAAGAATAAGTCATGGGCAATACTCCCTTTCTCTTTTTGTACTATTTCCAGAAGTTTTCACCTTTAATCATAAAACTATTTGGAATCCTGGGGAAATTACTCTCATTTTAAGTAAAACAGTCTTCTAGGACTGTATACTGATATAAAATAAGAAACCTAGAACTTGAGCAATTTGAGGGCTGAAGTATGTCATTTGTTAGAAATGTTAGAAAATACATTTGAAAATATTGCAAATAGCCAAATAAAAGGCAAATTAAGTTCTGGAATGCAGATGACGTGAGAAAAGTGCTCATGATATAAACATGAAGTAAGATAGACTTTGTAGAATATAACTTTATTAACAATTTTGATAGAGGTGTCCTATATAGGAATAAAGGAGAACTCTCTGTATACTTTGTTTTCTGTCTCAGTGATACACTCTCCCCACTACCACCATCATCCCCAAGAGAAATATGCTTGGAAGTGTGTGTTGTATGAGTCAACGAATTGTTTAGTGTCCTCAGGATGTTTCTTGTGCAGAGGAAAGATTATTCAGAGCTGACTTTAATCCTAAAAATTAATATTTAATTATTTAGTTTTTAGTTCATATTCTTTTTAGCAAATTTTAACAATCACTATTAAAAGTGATTTTTATTATGATTATTTTCACATTTCCTTAATTAAGTGCCTTTAATCATATTAGATTACATTTATATATTTCATATATATTCACAGATAATTTCTTAACGTGGAGATATTGGCAATATGAGTTTGGTTCTCTTTAGCATTTCTTTACTTAATTCTGCATTCTGCTATGGCTAAAAGATGCTCATCCACCAAAGGAACAAAGCTCAACCCATTTCAACAAAGGTGAGATTTCTGCTCCAGGCCTTGGAATTTAATGGAATTCTGGATCATTTTCATATTCTTCCTATCACTGGGACCACAGCTCTCACTGATATGATGATAGTAGCTAATTGAATTCTGTATCTCTCCCCTGGTTTTCATCTGACTCTGCAAATCAGTTTCCAAGGACATTCTAATAGCAATCTTTTGCTGCATCCACCCACCAGTTTGCCATCCTGATTCTCTTATACCTTACATGTTTTCTCCTGTCCAGCCACATTTCCAACTCAATCCACAATGGTACCTGCTTCATTGCGCAGTGCTACCAACTGAAATAAGTGATGATATCTAACTTTACATCTCTTTCTCCTTGTTTTCTTAACCACCAAGGGCCAATATGCAATGGAAAAATGAATGAATGAATGAATGAATGAATGATATACAGGAAGATAAATCCATACTAAAATATGAAATTTATGTTTGTTTTGTTTTCTCCTTTAAATTGGGTTCCTCTCTTGCCAAAAGAGATTCAAAAGTTAGTGCTGATCATAATATCTCCTTTTTATGACACAGACAATTAGAATACACACACATCTCATTTAAATCCCATATTCGTCCTTCAAGGTGAAAAATATGCTAGCTTATTAGTGATGGCTGCTTTAGAAATGGAAATTTTTAGTGAGATTCTATATTTGCTAGCTTTCTTCTGTCAGCTATATATTCCTAAAAAGTATATGCTGTATTCATTCACTTACTTGCTTTCTTTTTCTTTCTCTTCCTGTATGTGTACACACACACACACACAGACGCACACACACATCCTGTACTAAAAAAAGTATTTTCTATTTTTAAGTTCAAATCAGATTGTTTAAAGTTTAATATAAAATGTTGCCTTTAGGAAAGTATGGCTGAATTTGATAATTGCCAGGAATTTCATTCTAATAAATTTAATCTGTCTTCAAAAGGCATGTGAACTTTTTAAAGTGCTTCTTACAACATAGCTGGTTTAGGAAGGCTCCCTGTTGTTTGTTTCTTGAACTCTAAGCATTGGAGCTAGATGCAGGCTATTACTAAAGAGGGAGTATGGGTATGTGAAAGTATGGATGGAGAAGAAAATATTTGAAAAATGCAGACTGTCAGGTGAAGAAAGAGGCCTAGCAGGAGTGAGCACATTTATGCATTTCCCTCTTTCTGCGGTTACCAAAACCACCTGAAAAAGAGCGTGCATGACTTCAAGGTTCTAACCTGTGTATCTTCTTATGGCTCCATTTCTATAAAATATTCTGTAATTTGGTACATGCTATATTCTCTTTCAGTGTGGTTTCCGAGCATAGCTCCATTATTAGACTTTTATTGCCTACTCAATCAATACACATATGTCTTCACTGTTTGAAAGTGTCGTCACTGTTAAAGAATCTTCATGAACTTGAAGATAATTTCTTATAAAGTTGAATGCAACTATAATGTCATTCATAGTGCTTATATAAAAAATACCAGGAATCTTCACGTTTGCTACTTTGATATAGTATTGGGCTTTCTATGTTAACAACATGGAAATATATCAATTTATTAAAACATACTTTCATAAGGAAAAAAAGAGTATATGTATCAACACTTTCAAAAACCAATGATTGTATAATGAAGACATAAAGCTTTGAGATAAATTTTCTTGGCTCAGTGTTAATTGTTTTACCCACTTCAAAATGTCATGTGTTTTGAAAATTGAATCAAATGTAGCAGTCTTATTGTGTACTCCTTTCAAATATTATTAATAACTTTGCAGCATTTTTGCATGTATCAACATACAAACTTTCTCCAGGGTAATGTAATAATGCCTTTTTAGATAAAAAAAAAACAAACAAAACAAAACAAAAGAAAACTTTGCAAACTGAATGTAAGCTTTCAACAAAAAGGCAGAGAAACATTTTCTTGAAAACTATCTAGTTTCTTCTGAATTTATTACTATGTTTCCACTTCCATTCAACTCCCAAAACTTTCCCTGTTCAAGTAGTGAGATATGAGGGTGGATTACCCTAAGGAGGCGGGGCCATCTATCACAGGAAGAACTCAAAACAAAGCATTGCCCCTTTGGTTAGTGCTGACAAAGAAATTACACATTTTGAAAAAGATATGATGAGACAGAGCGCGTGTACCTCCTGCCCCCAGTAGATGGGGTGCGCGGCGAGAGTGGGGTGAAGATGGGCGGAGAAGGAGCGCAGGGAAGGAAGAGTTAAAGCCTAAGGTCAGGCACCCCGCCCCCTCTCTCAGAAGGGCGGAACTGAGAGCAGCAGGAAAAGATCTTTCCTGGAAAATTTTAGGAAGGGAGCCCTTTCCCTGTGGGACCTGGGAAGCATGTACCGTCCTGGTTTCCTTCCACACGACACCAGCTTGGGGACCTGAGCTCAAGCCAAGTAGAAAATGTCCAAGATGACAGTACCAGGCTGGGACCTCCAGTGGGGAGCCTCCCAGAGCCACGTTGCGGCTGAAAGGGCCTGTCTGTGGGCCAAAGCGACCTAGGAGTTGAGGAAGAAATTAGCATGCGACTCAGTACCTCGACCAGGATGGCCAGGGCTACTCAGTACAGGAGGGCAGGGCTGGCCAAAGGAAGCATCTGCCAGTGCAGGAAAGAGCAAGGTCAAAGCAGCAATGTCCTCTCCCAAGGCCAAGCCCCCTTTGCAAAGACCCCCCTAAAGAAAGAAGGATAGCTCAAAGTGAGTTGATTGAATTTTAAACTTGAAATGTCTGAAAAATCATTGACATGTCTGAGTTGTCCTGGAAGTAAGTAGATTCAGTTTTCTGCTATCAGGCAGGAGCAGAAGCTAGAAAGAGAATTCAGTTATGGGGAAATAAAGAGAGTTACATGTTGTACAACTGAGTCTAGAGATTATGAAATATCTGTTCTGTGAGATATTTCATAAACATCATCAGATGCATGGAATTGGAAATATTAGAAATATTTATTTTAAATGATAAATATTTAGGAAGCCTGGGCCCCTTCTTGATGAGACCTATTTATTATAAACAACAAAAAATTATTTTACAGGACTGAGTCCTTGTAGGTTAGAGTTTATCAGAATGAAGGTGGCACCAATTTCATTGTTTTTAGGATCTATATGACTGTGGGATCCGCAGGCACAGAATTATTATAGGAGTGAGTGGAAGGCATAGCAAAGAAAACATAGGAATCCCAGAAAAGCCTTGCAGTGTTCTGAAAGCCAGCATACCATGTGAACTCTCAGGAAGTATCTGGTACAGGTCACACACTCAGCAGGGGTGGAGGGGTGCAGAGTGGGTAATGACCATCACATTAACCTTTTCCTCCAGAGTAGGAAAAAGCATCTCCAGTTTTACAGTGGAAATAAATGCTAAGGAGAAATAAGCCTGCAGAGCAAGTTTTTTACAGACAATTCTGCTGGAGCAGAGCTTTTTACAAGGACTTCTAAAATTGTTCTTTGTTGCAGGGTTGTGTATAGAGTATTGGGTGATATTTAAATACAGAGCATTTGTTGATAATCACCTGACTTTATTTAGTGAGAAGTGTGCTAACACTACTGCATAAGTGATGCTGAGTTTGTGGGCAGAAGGATCCCCTCTACTGTTCTTTTCTGGAGAGCTATGCTGCCTACCACCCTTTACAAAGCCTCTTGGCTGAGAAGAGGTCCTGATAACCCCAAGCATAGCGATGCACAAGGCAAACCTCTTTAGCTCCCAACTGTATCAGTTTGTTAGAGCTGCCATGACACAGTACTACAGACTGGGTGGCTCAACAACAGAAATGTATTTTCTCACAGTTCTGGAGGCTGGAAATCCAAGATCAAGGTGTCCTCAGGTCTGATTTCTCCCGAGGCCTCTCTCCTTGTCTTGCAGATGACCTTCTCCCTCTGTGTCTGTGTCCAATTCTATTTTCTTATCAGGATACCAGTCATACAGGATTAGGGCCCACCCATGTGACCTCATTTTAACTTGATTACCTCTTTAAAGGCCCTGTCTCTAAATACGGTCACATTCTGAGGTCCTGGGGGTGAGGATTCAAAATCTTAATGTTGCGGAGAGACAATTCAGCCCATAATACCAACTTTCCACACATGAGGTTAGGAATGGTTAGATATTATCCTGGGCCCAGTTTTAGGGATTTAGATGAGATGGAAACAAACAAAGACATTCATCAAACGTCCAAATCATCACATCTTGGCCCTTGAGAATAACATTAGATTTGAAAGTAACTAGGAAGCTAGAGAAGTAGGTAAAGAAAAACTTCGTTTGACATTTTATTTAGACTTTGCTTTGTTCCAGAAGGACATGAGGGGAGGGGACTGCCAGATTAGTAAGGACATAAAGGGCAAGATGCAGGAGACAAACTCAGTTTTGAGTGTCCTCTCACCCTCTCACTGCCACCCCCTTGCCTCTGGCTCCTGTTCAGAAACCTTGCATACCTCTTCTTGGTGACTAGAGTGCCCACCAAGGCTACATCCTTGGAGTGAAGGGTGTGAACAGACAGACAGGAAAATCTTTCGAGTCAGACGGAGCCTGGTACTCTAGGGGCTTGCCAAAGTTAATGTGATTTCCCACGTTAAAGAGGTAACATGCAAAAAAAGAAAAAATAAAGAAATAAAGCAGCAATGTACAGACTGGCATACAGGGTCTGGTAGTGAAGAACTATTTTATGTTGCCACAGAGAATCATCATTAAAGCTTGAGAAACTTGGATGATTTATTAGAAAAAGCTGCATTCAATAATTAACATATTTATTAAGTACTTAGTATATGCCAAGCCATATACTGATCACTGGAGGCTATACCGGTGAGCAAATTTTTAGTAATATTAATAAACACACAAGTGCCAAGCACATATATATTAACCCATATAACACAGCCTGCCTTTTTTTTTTTTTACAGTTGAAACTGAAGCAAAGAGGTTATTTGTAATTTGCTCAAACCCACACAGCGAGGAAGAACTGAAGCCAGTATTTTAACTTAGGAAAATCTGGTTGGGTCCAAACTTCATACTAGTAAAAACCACATGATTCTGACAAGATATTTGGAAGTTAGGCAATGAAGTTATAAAGTCTTTCTCTCTGTTTAGATAGGCTGAGATCTATAAGAGTTTAAAGATATAACTGAACTCCCAGATGGGTCCTGATAGGAAGTAGGTGGGGAAGGGTGTTCAGAAAGCAAGCCAAGAAGAGGCCAAAGAGAAATTTTATTCCTTCTTAATTTTGCTAGGCAATCTCTAATGAAAAACTGTCACGAAAATCAATCAATGACAGAATGCATTTAATTTTAAAATGTAGCATTCAGAGCAGTCTTAAGTATTTTTAGAAGTCCAGTTCCCTATCTTGAAAATCATGAAAAATATGAAGAAAAATGATGGAGCAGAGCATGCCCTTAGCTGCTGGTAGTAGGAGCAAGGGCAATTCTAGGTCTAGTTTTCTAAGCTGTAGTATGAGGAAACTGGGCAAGGCTAGGGTAGAGACTAAAGCCCTAGGCCGCTCTGGCTTCCTAATTTCTCTTTGTTCTTTGTAATTTTTATGTCTCTTATACCATAGAGTTACACCTAGAGTTTCTCTACAATGAGTGTTGTGAAACTTTATTCAAAATAAAGTGCTCACAGAAAAAAACTAAAAACTTTTAATCCCATCATTAGGTTAGTTGTATAAAAAATGTCCCATCAAGGTTCTTGTACAAACTCCCATTGTTTTCCCTGGCTCTGAGAGGTGGCGCTCCAGAATAATTTTATATGGGTCAGCATCTTTTATAAAAGGGTAGTACGCACAGCAGCTTATGAAATTAACTCCTGGAAGCCACAGAGTCTCTCTCTTGGGAAAAGCCTTGTATTTATTTATGTTTAGGTGGTGTCAGTGTTCAGCGGCGTTAAAGGATCCAAGATCGAAAAGGTCATTTCTCACTCCAGAGTGGGGCTAGTCCCACAGTTCAGGCTACACCTCGAAGTTCTGAGTTCAGACAGTATACAATCCAGTGCTTGGTTTTTATCTGGGGTGAAAGTTTCTTGTTTGCATCCAAACATTAGGGAACACAGCTTTGTGCTCTCTACTGCCAGACGAGCGCCCGCTGCCGACTGAGCACGCTGAGAATGACACTGGGTATCCAGTGGCCTTCCGCTGAGAGCGACCTGTTGGAGTTGAAGAAAATTCCTTTAGGACCTGGCCGCTCCTCGGGCCACGTGTGTGCGCGGGCCACCAGACCCCGCGAAAGGGCCGTTGGCTCCCCCAGCTGGAGCTGACCCGCAGGCGCCCACAGCACATCGGTGCTACGCCGGAGTCATGGCTTCCGCTGTGCACTCCCATCCGGGCGGCAGTCTAACTCCGGACCCGATTCCCGCCAAGAAAGAGGAGTTTTGCCCCAGCCCACCGTCCCCAGCACCCTCCCACCTCTCGCCACGCCTGCCAGCAGCTGTGTTCTGCAGGCTAGACAGAGCGCGGGGCGTGGCTCAGGGCGGGGCTGCGGGGGTGGGACTCGGCCGAGCGCGCGACAGGGCGGTGCTTAACGGGGAGGGCGGGGCCGGGAGAGTGGTGCCGACTGCGGCGAGGAGGGGCGGGGCTTGGGTGGGGCGTAAAGCGGCATCCACGCCGGGCAGGGCGGGGCTCGGAGGGAGGGGCGGGGCTCGGGGCGGGGCTCCGGCCGCTCCGCGCGGCCTCCCGGGCTGCGGCCGGCTCCTTGCCCTTCCCGCGAACACAGCTGTAGGGCAGGAGGAGGCCGAGTCGCAAGTGGCGGGAGTAAGAGGAGGGAGTGCGGAGCCTGATTTTGGGGTCGTGGGGACTGGTGGAAGACCGGCGTGGAGGGCTGGAGGCGGCAGGGCCCGGCGAGGCCGCGATGAAGCCAAGCCGCGAGGACCAGGCGGCGCCCGCTGGGGGCCCCTGGGAGGAGTGCTTCGAAGCGGCGGTGCAGCTGGCCTTGAGGGCAGGACAGGTGAGCGCCGCGGCCCTCCTACCCCGCCACGGCAGGGTCTCGATGAGCGCAGCCCTGCCGGGCTGGGCGGGCACTCTGCCCGCCTCACACCTACTCGGACTTAGGAGAATCCGAGAAGTCGGACCACAGGGGCTCCTCTGGGGCTTGGGGAAACCGGTCCCAGGACTGCGTGCGGCCGCGGGGTTGGCAGACCGGGGCCGGGTCTGGGTTCAGGGTCCTCGAGTACGGAGCCGGACTGGCGCGACCGAGCCGCGTGTGGTGGGCGTCTGGTGACGGCGGACTGAGGCTTGATGCTGTGAAAGAAGTCTTTGTGTTCGTTTCCTGCACAGACCTTCCCTTTACCTGCTTCACCCCAGGAGCCGGGGAGGTGAACTCTTTCTTCCGTGGCGGTGGTAACCACCCATTAAGCATGTCTCCTTTTGCAGTTGAACGGCTGTAGGTGACTTGACCTTTGCGTAGGAAAGAGCAAGTTAGAATATATTGACTATGCAGATCAGTCCAGGACTTTAAAATTTTGTCCTAAGCATGAATGCCACAGCTGTTTGTTTTTTAAAGACCTTTGAATTGATCCACTGGCCAGGACATGAGAGTGGTTTGCCCCCAGGTTTAAACCCCAGCTGCTTGGAGACCTGGCAGGTTTGCTGTTTGTCTTTGCTCAAGCATCCCGAATGCAAACTTACTCTGACCCACAGCCTCAATCAAAGTGGTTCCACTCAGTGATTGGAGGAGCTCGTTAACACTGATCGGCAGGGTGAAAATCGAGCAGCAGAGCTTAAAACCTGTACTCGAATTTGAAAATGCAACTCTTCTCTCTTCTCATTTTTCATTTTTGTGTGTTTTGTTCTCCACATTTTCCTCAGTACCTTCAGCAGCGCCTGACACATAGTAGGCATGCAGTCCACATTGTGGGATAAATGAGTGAGTGTTGGTTCTCCCACGACTGTCAGGGCAGAGTTAGATTGAGTGGGAAGATGGCTTACTCCTTTGCTTGTAAGGTACATGATTGTGTTTTGTTGATCGGGAGGACAAAGATGGACAGGAGAAGGAGCTATGTATGAGAGGAGATTGACTTGTGCAAACAACATTTTTTTTCAGGTCTAGCAGTCTGAAAATGATTTACAAGTTTTCCTGCAGTGTTAAAATCTGGCTGCTTTCATCTAAATTTGAAGTGAGCCATCATGTGCATAGTGGGTAGTGCTTTACTTTGGTATGAGTCCTCTAATCCCCTTTAAAAGTTAATCTTCAACACCGGGTAGACACATACAGTGTTGGAACGTCCTAAGGACCCAAGACAGCCTATAAAGAATGCATGTCTTAAAGGAATGTTGTGAAGCTTTCCTTTGGTTCCGTTTCCTTTCACTCCTGTAGGAAAAGGAGACTCCAAGTCTTATGAGCTAGTGTGCTGAAGCTCATAGCTTGCAGGATGAATGAACATTCTTCCTAGAAAGCAGATCCACTGTGGGGGAGCATTTGTTTTTCTGCCCCTCCCTCCCTCCAAGCCCCCTCACTTCACTTCCTTTCCAGAGTAACTATCACCAGAATATTTAGTAACTTTTAGGTTCTACTATAAAACTTTTTCGTTGAGGCTGTGAGAAGAAGCCAGTCAGACATTACATGTAAATCCTGGTGAGTTGTTATGGGTTTCTGTGGTTTTCAAATTTAGATCCTTGAAGATACAGAGAGTTTTAAAAACATTTTAACAAATACTTATATAGAGCTTGCAATATGGCAGGCCCCATTTAAGAGTCTTACGAATTTTAACTTATTTAGGAGATAAGTGTTTGTAGCTTGCCAACAACAAAAAAGCTATTTTTTAAGAGTGGGGGAGGGGTGAAATAAAGATTCTGCCATTAAGAGTCTGGTCAGGGAGCCCAGGACTCTGGGCTCCCTCTTGGGCATTATGCTGATGATTCCTGCCTGCTGGGCAGTGAGGGGGAACATGGCCGAAATGGTCTGTGGCTAGAACAATGAGAAGCCACACAAGGTCATTGTAACGGGTGTAAAGAGGGACAAATTGTCTTAATAATGTTCTCAGTAATGGGGTGCTGATTGGAGAAAATCTGGCCTTTAGCCAGATAGTCAAGAGAGGGATGAAAAGGTAGTGGTGATCCTTTTCTGGGTCTTGCTTAGCTAAGGCAGTGGTTGGCACAGTTACCGCGGCCTTTGTGGCCCAGCATGCCCACCCCGTCACCGATACCCAGTGTTCTGCTATTTTATTGAGTTTGCTACGCTCAGCCGTTCCTGAGACAGTTCTGTGTGCTGAATTCTCAAGTCTGGATTCTATTTGCTGAAAGGTAGATAGAGTAGAGAGAGGGACCTCCTAAGAGATAAACGTCACAGCCCTTGATCTTTCCTCTCTACCTTCAGCAGAGTTGGTTCTGGTCAGGGCAGCTTTAGACAGTTTGCTCAATCCTCAGAGGTCTCCACAAAAGCAAGGCCTCCCTACCCCAAAGTGCTGCCCCTGCTCGACAGATGGCCTCCCCTGCTCTCCCTTCCTTCTTTCCTCTCCACCACACATTCCTGTAGTGCCTCTTGGAGTCATCCCTCTTTATCCAGGCCCAACCACCCACACCACTGCAGGAGCCCCTCCCTGGCTTATGGGCTTTGTAGGGATGTGTGTTTGACTTCAGCCTCACCCCATCACCACCACAAATATAAATAGCTGTATTCACTGAAATGGGTGTCATTTTTTAGGTGCTGGGTAAACAAAGGTATCTTGGAAAACTATGCTTTTTAATTGTTGTGCAGGAGTAGATTCAGGTTTTGTTGGGCTTGAAGCTTAGACAAGTTAGGGGCCCTCTTTAAGAAAAAAATACAAAATTACAAATTTAAAATTAGATATAAAAATTATTTAGAATAAGAAAAATCAACAGTATAAATTTTAAGATGCTAACAATATAACAAAATACATAAAAATGCTTCTCAACCTTCTGTAATACTTTTTTCACATTTTTTGGCTTCATATTCTGCATTTTCAAAGGACAATGATTTTGTAAGATTTTCTCTGGAGAGAATAGAAAGGTAAATTTAGGCTTTGCTATAGCGTGGCTGGTTAAAATTGATTACCGATAGTTTAGAAAAATTTCTTTAAGCTTCGACCAGGTAAGGTCATATAAATTTTTAACATTGCCATCAAATTTTAGAATTCTGTCAATTTTTATGTATTAGTTGTGAGATGTGGGAGAATTTTCCATAGAAAATTTTGGCTCTGTGCGGTTGAAGCTTTGTTTCTTTCCATGATTCCTTGTGCCAGCTGCCACTGCCCACCCGTTCCTGTGGTCCTGCCATTTATATCACCATGCCAGGTCAGTTGGTGTGTGTACTGCACAGAATGGCTAACAGTATCTTACAGATGTGAGTGCAAACCCCACAGATACATCCCATTTAACCCAAAGTAAATGCGTCTCCGCTCAACTTTAGCCACTTCAATGCCACCTGACATGAAATATGATGGAGGGGAGGTCATAATGTAAAGAGCGGTTATATTTACAATCAGAGGAGCTGACTTTTGCAAACTTAAAAAAAGGTGTTTATGTGTCACCATGTTAACATTTTGCTATGGTCCCTAGCAGAGCCTCACTCAAATAAAGGGCCTTGAAGCCTCAGTGTCATCAGCTCCACAGTAAATTCTTCTTTGTTTACTGGTGACAGAATCTCAGGACAAAGCAGAAAAACAAAAACCCAGGACTCTACCCTCAGTACCCCAGACTTATCACCTCTCTAACTACCTTAACTACCCATGAGGGTTATGCTTCCCAAGACCTAGTCTTGAGAAATGGGGCCATTGTTTCAACATTCCCTGGGTAGAACAGACCTTTGTTCAGCCAGAGCAAACTACTCTGCATTTTCAAAGCACACACTGCATTTTCCTCCCCTCCTTGCCTGTGTGTATTGGAAACCATACTCTCCCTCCCAGGTTGGGCTCCTGTGCCCCTGCCTTCAATGACATTACCGGTTACGTTCCTCATCTGTCCTGTGCTTCTCCCCTGTGCTACCAACCACTTTGTTTGTCCCTGGTCTGGTTGGTGTGCTTTCCTCATGGTGGGCTCTGAATGTGGAGCTCTTCAGTCTACCTCTGGCTTCCCAGAGCAGAGAGTACACATTGGTGGGCTTTAACCCAGTATCACCCATTTGTCTGGTTTGCTTTGCCAACACAGTATTGTTTTTGATGTGTGATTTTAATTTTTATCAATTAGTCACACAGGAAATTTAATAAGTGAAATACTGCTAAAAGGACTATCATGAAAACAACCGTGCTCTGGTCTATGTTATCCTCATCCTTTTCTCCAAAAGTCACTGTTTTCAATTTTCTGAGTTACACCCATTTTTTTAAAGAAAAGGATTCTACTGCTCTTTCTTAAGTCATCCATTTTAGACTCTATTATGTTGTGTGGCTGTGTTACCTGTTTGGTTTCATTGGTATCCATGTCACATTCTGATGACCATACAGTTGTAATGCACAGTTGAGCCAGGCAGTATAGTTAGTTGTATTACATATTCTTTTCTTTCTTATGCAACCTGTATTTTTCTTTAAGTAAGTAAGTAAATAAATAAATAAAAGTTTTTTCATTTGCTAGTTTTCTATGTGCCTGTAGATAGTTATCTTCCAATTTCCTAACAGAATTTTTACTGATCTCAGTGTGGTCAAACTCATCAGTTTTGTTGCTGTAGAGAAGTGGTCCCCACACTTTTGCCTGTGTCAGAAGGCTCTAGAATGCTTTTCAGGGCAAGCCGAGTCCCACCCCCAGTTTCTGATTCCCTAAGTCTGAAGCGAATTAGCATTTCCACCCAATTCCCAGCTGATACTGATGCTGCTGATCTTGGGACGAGCCTTTTGTCCAACCAGATCAAACTACATTTTCAAAACACTTTGAGAATCACAGTTGTATAGGATTTTCTTATGTGAGTGTTTGACAGTTTGTTCATTGAACTCTTGAGGAAACTTTGGATAGTGGCCAGTTGAGAGTTATTATGAGTAATGTTGCTATGGACGTTCTTGCGTGCGTCTTGGTTATGTATGTATATATTTCTGCTGGGGATATACTTAATAATAGAAGTGAAATTGCTGTGTCAACAGATATGAAATTCTGTCAGGTAGCTTTTTTAAGCGGATATGACAAGTTATACTCCTGTCAGAAGTAAGTGAGGGTTCCTGTTGCTCCACATCTTGGACAACACCTGGAATTGTCAGTCTTTTCCATTTTAGCCATTCTGATGGGTTTGAGTTGGTATTTTATTGTGGTTTTAATTTGCATGTTTCATATAACTAATGAACTTAAGTGTCTGTATTTATTGGCCTCCCTGATATCCTCTTTTTAAAATGGTGGTACTAAAACGCTGATTAGAAATTTATTCATTCACTCAGCAAATATTTATAGAGTAACTCTGGAAAGAACTTTAGCCTTTACTCTGAGTGTGATGTGAGGTTTTGGGCAGAGTCCCATGTGGGGCCCTGCTGGGCGATAGGGACACCACCCTGGGCAGTATGGGGCCCTACAATGCTATGGGGGACCAGAATCATATATCTGATAGGAAGCTATTAAAATAGTCCAGGTGAGGAATGAGAGTGGGTTTGACTGGGATGTAGTGAAGAAAATGGTAAAAAATGAATGTATTTCAAAAGGTGAGGTTCAAGCTTTGCTATTGGATTGAAATCAGGGTGTAAGAGAAAGAGGAACCAAGGATGCCTTCAAGGGTTCAGGCCTGAAAAACTGGTTGAATGGATTTGCTGTTTCCTGAAATGGCGAAACTAGGAGGAACAGGTTTGGAGGTGGAAATCCAGTATTGTGTTTCCAGCATGTTTAGCTTGAATTGTCAGTGGATTATTCTAAGTGGAGGTGTTGAGTTTGGATCCAGAAGTCAGAGAAGAGGTTAAGGGTGGAGGTTCCAATTTGGGAGCCATTTGCCTGAGATGATATTAAGGCCAGATCCTGAACAGAAAGAGAACAGGCTTATCCATCCATGGGCTCTGCCACGGGATGATCCCAAGTCAAGCTCTCGGTTTTTCCTCTGAGAGATTCCCAAATGTCAGTATGTGGAGGTCTTGGGTTGCTCATTCCTTCCAAAAAGACTCCTCTACCCTCCTGCCTGGGCTGAGTGAGCCCACCGCTGGAGGAAAGGAGATGGCAGGTAGTGATTTCACTATTTCTCGCCTTCAGTGCCCTGCCTCACCATGGCCCCAGGTGTCCAGTTTTCGCTTAGCTCCATAGGGTGGAGGTCAGCCTGCATTAACAATTTTAAAACTTTTGACATTTAAAACTTCAGCCAAGGCGGAGAAAACAATTTTTTCTCATGTTTCCCCATGAGAAAACAATTGGCATGTGCAGAGTAGCAGCTGCTTCTTTTTGGGTCCAAGTGTCCAGGGCCCACAACTCACTGACCCTGTGTGCAAGGCCAACCATCATTTTTCTTTTACATCATTGTAAGGAAAGTGGCATGTTTCTTGTGTCCATTTTGTTAAAAGCTGTTCGAGAAAAATAAGGAGTGTATTTTTCAGGGGCATTTGCACCCATATTCCTTCCATCAGCCCATCCCTTGGTGCAGGAGTGAGTCAGCAAAATTCCACCTTCATCTCACTAAAGGTATTGAAGGAAAGGCTGGTGTCACCCCTACGTGGAAGTGAATTGTCCTCTGTGGATATTTACAGAGATCTTTACTGGCTAGTTCAAATGAAACACTCAGTAGTGGACAGTTCTGTCTTTGGGGCTGGGAGGGCCGGGAGGATGCTAAACTCTGACCACTTAGCCAGAAAATAGAAACTTGGGTTTCAGGCCCCATTCACCCCCAGCCCTAGGAGTCTGGGGCTAGGTAGGAGAACTCAGGCCCAAGGAACCTGCGGTTTGGAGAACAAAAAGAGAATTTTGAGTTTGGGCTCCTCCCTGTCCCGCAGCCTCATTGGGCCAGAACCTAAGGCTAGCCTGGCTCACATCTTTTCTCCCATGGGAGATGAGGGAAGAATTCATCTGAGGGACGGTGTCATGTCTGTGTAGCTAATCCAATCTCAGTGTCCTGTGTCCATTGTCCCAGCTCCCAACCCCAGGGGCCAGGGCAGTGCCTTAGCCACCTGGGCGGGTATATTTAGCACTGAGCAGGCATTGCAGGGTGTCCCCCATGGGCTTCCCTAGGACAGAAGCCTAAGTCTGCTCAGCTGTGCTGAGGGTGATCCCAGGTCCTGGGAGCTGCGGACAGCTTCCTGGAAAAATATGCCTGAATTGTTTCTTTATAAAGAAAAGCAGGAGTCACCCAGAAAAGCTGGGCAATGTGCTTGGGAAGGGTAAAGAGGCAGGAAAGGGGTCAAGGCAAAGAAGATAGACATTGCAAGGGGTGAAAGTGAAGGCAGCACCCAGGAACTGCAAGAAATGAACCATGGCTGAAGACTAAGGTGGAAGAAGAGGGTCGGGCAACTGGGTGGGAGGAGTTTGGGGGTCATGGGGAGGCCTTCAGTGAAGAGCGGAGTTGCGGGTAGGTGTCATACTCAAGACTGACCGAGGTGAATCTTGATGATTAATTAACTGCATGTTGGGAGGACTTGGAAAATTGGGTGGATTTCATTGCTTTAGAGAAAACTCTGAACCAGAGAAGGATTGGAAATCATCATTCATGACCACAGCTCAGGAGAGTTGGGTCCGTTTAGTGATGGAGGATTTGGAGCACCTGCGTTGGAATTCTTTTTCCTGCACTTAGAGTTGTATGACCTTGAGCAGCTTTCCTAATTTCTTTGTGCCTCCGTTTCTTCATCTTTAACACAAAGATGATAATTATTATTACCTCAGAATTATTGTGAGGATTAAATAAGTTGGTACTCATGAACTGCTTAGAATGGTGTCTGGGACAGAGTAAACCCTCAGCAAGTGTGAGGACCAACACTGTTGTGATGTGGGCCATGGCAGTGGAGCAGGTGGGGTCTCCAGTGAGCACGGCTTCTGAGGGTGGGGCCCAGCCCAAGTTCTTGGAGAAACCTCTTGTAAGGAATGGTCTGAGGGATAAGCACCAGAGGACAGTGGTCTCAGAGGCCCTGGCAGAGAGGGTTAGATGACACAGAGAATACAGTTGAGATGTGAGTGAAGAATATCCCTGAATTTGGCCGAGTGCCTGGCAGGGTTGGTTTAGAGAAGGTGCTGGGGTGCAAAGGAAGACAATGGGCTGAGGGGTGATGGGAGTTTAGAAAGTAGATATGCCAGGTTTGTGGAAATGTAACCATGAGCTGAAGAGGGAGGCAGTTACATTGTAGAGCCTTGAGACTCACTGGCATGTGAGCCAGGAGAATCTGGTGTGCTTGACCCACCTCTGTTTTAACCAACTACTCCTCCTCTTTAACAGATGTAAACTGCCGACCACTGTGCCATGCGATAGCCACATTATTATCAGGGTATCTGATTTACTTTGTAGATTTTATTGATTGTTACATGTGTTAGGGTTCTCCAGAGAAACAGAACCATTTGGAGGCCATCAGGTCCAATCCGCAGGCTGGAGACCCTGGGAGAGCCACTGCCCCAGTTTGAAAGCTGAAGGCAGTAAGATCTGAGGTTGCACTTGAAGTCCAAAGACAGTCTGCTGGAGAATTCTCTTAATCAGAGAAGAGTCTGTCTTTTTCGTCTATTCAGACCTTCAACTGATTGGATGATGCCCACCCACATTATTGAGGGCGATCTGCTTTACTGCTGATAAAAAATGTTAATCTCATCCAAAAACACCCTTATAGAAACACCCAGAATAATGTTTGGTGATATATCTGGGTACCCCATGGCTTAATCTAGTTGATACATAAAATTAACCATCATATCACTCATTTGTGTTCAATAAGTCAAGAACCTGAGATGTGGCAGTATCATCAGTACCATATGTCTGGTAGTGATACCTCTGGTAGTGATGTTTTCCTGATCTGAAAAGGAAAGACATGTTACCTATTAGAAACCCTACTTCTGGCAGAGTTCTTTTGGGCAAGGTGTTCCATGGGTTCTGGGGCACACACAAGTTGCTCTGTAGTGATGCATGACAATTATGTGGTTGACTTGGGGACAGTAACACAGAGCTAAGCTGGTGTAGAAACAAGAAAGGGACATTTGGACATGTCTGTGAATGAGACCTCTGATGCCGGAGCTGATTGTGTCCTTTTAGATATGAAATTCAGGTTTCAGTGACTGAAGGCCATATTTTGTACATTAGACATTAACAGAATGTTATTTGAAGGGAGAAACCCAGGTCAGGAGGTCTGTGAAGTGCATGCACAGTTAGTGAGTAGTTGGAAAACATCAATTAAAAAACAGCATGTATTGACTTATTACCGGCAGAAAGAGAATGTTTAAAATCTCTAAGACTGAGAAAAATAGCCATGGTAAAGGACTTTTAGCACTTAATTCACCTGGCAGTCCCACAGGCCATCCCCCTGTAGATGAGACTGTGGCTAAAGGGCAGAGCCATTTGAGTCTAATACTTGTTTATTTGAAAAATACAACCTTGTCACCACCTTTCCTCTCCATGTGGGAAAATTTAGAAATTAAACTTTTCTTAAATTAGTATTTTAGCACCCCATTTGAGATTTGTACATTACGTATATGTTAGGTTTTATTTATTTTTTATTTTTTGGTCATCAGTCATTAAATTTTGTCAGATACATGTTCTCACCAATAACTATTTGGAGTGATGAAGGTCTTTTCGCGCGTGCGTGCGTGCGTGTGTATTTAACTCTTAATAGTCCTCACCTGGACTATTTTAATAGCTTCCTATCAGACCATTTCATACAATTTCTTATTTCACTCTTACAACAACCCAATGTCTTAGATACTATGGTTATTACCAATGTGGAAACCAAGGTTCTGAGGAGTTCAGTTAATTCCCTCAAGGTCTCCCAAGTGGAGTTCGAATTCAGATCTGGCTGATGCTGCTAAACTGTAGATTTATCTTCTGTACTCCCTATTGATGTTATGAAATGGATGGAACCAAGAATTACATTCTAGATGGGAATTTTTTATATTCATTTTCTTCATGAAGAACTACAGTTTCCACGTTTTAAAATGTTTATTATTTTTGTCATTATTTTTGAACCCAGCAGTCCAGCTCTATAGCTTGAGCCACTCTGCCATTTTTTTAAAATAAATTTTTATTCAATTTATTTAAATTAAAAAAAAAAAGAAGAAAACAAGTTCACTCATTTCTCCCCCTATACCTTACAACCACCAGTCTGTTTTCTGTATCTATAAACTTTATCCATTCACCCATTGATGGACACTTAGGTTACTTCCATATCTTGGCTATCGTAATTAATGCTTCAGTGAACATAGGGTACGTATATCTTTCTGAATTTTTGTTTACTTCAGATAAATACCCAGAAGTGGAATTGCTGGATCATCTGGTAGTTCTATTTTTAATTTTTTGAGGAACCCCCATACTGTTTTCTGTAGTGGCTATACCAATTTACATTCCCGCCAATAGTATACAGAGTTTCCTTTTCTCCACATCCTCTCAAGACTTGTTATTTCTTTTCTTTTTGATAATAGTCATTCTAACAAGTGTGAGGTGTATCTCATGTGGTTTTTATTTAGATTTCCCTATTGATTAGTGATGTTGAGCACCCTTTCATATACCTGTTGGCAATCTGTATGTCTTCTTTGGAAAAATGTCTGTTCATATCTTCTGCCCATTTTTTAATTGGATCGTTTATTTCTTTGCTACTGAGTTGTGTGAGTTCTTTATATATTTTAGATATTAATCTCTTGTCAGATATATGATTTGCAATTATTTTCTCCCATTTGATAGGTTGCCTTTTCATTTTGTTGGTTTCCTTTGCTGTGCAGAAGCTTTTTAGTTTGATGTAGTCCCACTTGTTGATTTTTAGCTTTTGTTGCCTTTGCTTATGGTGTTAGATTCCAAAAAATCATTGCCCAGACCTGTGTCAAGGAGCTTACCGCGTACGTCTTCTTCTGGGAGTTTTATGGTTTCAAGTCTTATGGTCAAATCTTTCATCCATTTTGAGTTAATTTTTGTACATGATGTAAGATAGTGGTCCAGTTTAATTCTTTTGCATGTGTGGCTGTCTAGTTTTCCCAACATCATTTATTGAAGAGACTCTCCTTTCCCCATTATATATTCTTGGCTCCTTTGTGGTAAATTAATTGACCATGTATGTGTAGGTTTATTTCTGGGCTCTCTATTATGTTCCATTGATTTCTGTGTCTGTATGAAGCCCGTGCTGTACTGTTTTAATTACTATAGCTTCGTAATATAGTTTGAAATTAGGGAGTGTGATGCTTACAGTTTTGTTCTTTTCTAAGATTGCTTTGGCTATTTGGGGTCTTCAATTCGTGGTTCTATACAAATTTCAGGATTATTCTTTCTATTTCTATGAAAAACGTCATTGGAATTTTGATAGGGTTTACATTGAACCTCTATATTACTTTGGCTAGTTTTTTTTTTTTTAGATTGACTTACTGCCATTAACTCTTTGGTGACTGAAAGGAAGCTAATTTTTATAACTTTCTCATGTATGAAAATCTACCAGCTAAGTTTGGTGAAGTCCTGTTACAATGCATATTGCCCCAATAGGTCTTGGTCCAGGAGGGGGATAGTAGAACCTACTTAGTGTTGTAGGGAAGGGTGGTCTGGAGCTACTAAGATGAAAAACAGAGCTCCTGCCCTCAGGAAGCTTAGTCTAGTGGAAGTGCAAGCCCCTGGCTGGCAGTGATGAAATACTGGAGTCCGTGCAGTAACTGAGATGTGCATTCAGTGCTACGGGAACCACTAACCCAAGAGAAAGGGCTTCACCCATGATGAGTGGGTGAAAGGCTACACAGACAGCTTCCTGAGGAGATGGGCTTGAGTTGAGTCCTCAAGGACAAATGGACAAGAGGTAGCCAGGACAGCTATTGCAGGCACAAAGAACATCAAGTCCAAAGACATAAAGGTGCAGGAGGAAGAACACCCTTAAGCATGGCAAGGAGGGGACAGGGCCCAGGGTGCTGCGGGGCTGAGTGCTGCCAGGGCTGGTCATGGGGGCCCTCACACCGGACATGGGCCCACCATCTCCTTGGTGAGCCCAACAAGCTATAGAGAGTGGCAGGACATAGATCCGCTTTCCGGAGAGGCCACTCTGCACAGGGTGGATGGTGTTTCAGAGGAACAAAATAAAAGGATGTTTGGAGGCTGTTTTAGCAGTGCAGGCAAGCAAAGGTAGGCAGTGTGAGAAAGGCGGTGTAGTTTGGGAAAATAATTCAGAAATGCAATCTAAATATTTGAGTATGTAACTGGATGAGAGGGGAGAGCCAAGAATGAGCTGCAGTTTCTCCTCAGATGGTGAGGCAGGGCCTGAAGGAACAGCAGCAGGTGAGAGAGGGCTGGCCGCAGCACTGCACTGCAAGTTGCTAGTGAACATGAGTACAGTGTGACCTACCCTGCTGCTTAATGACACAGGAACATTCAAGCTCGTGGCTTTTCTTATGATACATGCCACAATGAAATGATTGTAGCACAACAATAATACTAATAAAAACAGAAACGAAATACTTTAAAAAAGAGCATAATGCAGCATGCTCCTTCTGAATCCATACATCTACCCTCTTTTGTATGGTTTGTAGGTAAGGGCCTGTTTCCTCTGGAAAGTGTGCCCAGATGACATCAGACATTTCCCAAACTGCCCACACAGGCCCCTGAATGTGTATCTCCTCAGTGTAGTAGAGTTGTATATATTTTGGATCTGGAAGATCAAGTACTTAAATATCAGTGGGGCTAGATACAGCTTCACAAGAACACTTATTAAAAAGTCTTCCAGACATTAGTGACCTGTGAGGTCAGTATGCAGCAAGCAAGAAATATTCATTCATTCATTCGGCAGTTGTTCACTGAGACCCCACTGTACAGGCTGCAAAATCCGCATGTGGGAGGTGGATACAGAGACGACAGATGAGAATCCTTAATCAGGAGTGGACTGCCTTGGAATCCTTAGGAGCCAGTTGTATCGTCTGTATAAGTGCCCGAGGAGCACACTTAAAGGGTTGGATGCCCCGCTCTGCTCATAGAAGTTGAAGACTCTTCATTAGGGAGGTGACATTTGAACTGAGTCACAAAGGAAGCAACACATGGGCCAGAAGAAGGCTGGCAATTCTGTCAAAAGGAGACTTTAGGGTGAATGATGCAATTTGGCTGGAGCATAACAGTTATGGAGCAATAAGGAGCGGGAGGGGGAGATGAGAATGCAAAGGTTAGGCGAGGCCTGTACTTGTTAGGTTGATGGTTTGGCTTCCCTCACAGACACTAGTGACAGAAGCAAGGCAGATTTCTTTCTCTTTCTCATGGAAGTCTATTTAGAGGTCTGGGGGAGCAAGGATTTTGCTTAGGAAGTCAGGTTTCTTTTTAATTGTTGCTCTAAGGAGGCGTTTTTTTTCATGTGACCACAGCTGACCACGTCACACCTGATGGCAAAGGGGAAAAGAATAAGAGGAAGTGGAGTGCAAACAGTGGCCTTCTGAGGTTGTGATTCAGAAGTTACACATATCCTCTTGGGCAGAACTTGGTTACAGGCCACATCTACCTGCATGAGAGGCAGAGAGATGCAGACTGTCGAGGTGGCTGTGCACCTTGCTAAACTCGGGACTTCTGCTCCTAAAAGGAAGAAGGGAAGTCTGGCTCTTCAAAGTCAAATTTGTCTCTGCTAGAAGGCCAGCCCCCAAAAGCTGTTGCATGAAACCTTCAGGGGCTTTGACTTTAATTTATCCTTGGAGCAATAGGGAGCCATTGAGAACAAGACAGACAGACCAAGGTGGTCAGTATTCACACAAATACTAGTCGTCCAGGTAGATCAAATGGTGCAGAATCTATTCAAGCAGTCCGATGTGTATTTTATTCATGATTCGAAGAATTTTGTGTAGCTACTCTGTGTCAGGTACAATTCTAGATGCTAGGGGTGTGGCAGGGAACAAAAGAGAGCAAACTCTGTTATCTTGGAGCACATGTGCAGTGAGGAGAGACATTTCATCAACCATGAAATAAACAAGATGATTTCAGATGGCAAGAAGTTGCAGACAGAAGAACCAGGTAGTATAAAGTTGCCGGACAGAAACAAATTTGGTTAGAATGGACCAGAAAACCAAAGTGGCACAAGGGAGTGAGCGTGGGGGTGGCCTGTGGGAGGCAAGATTAGTGGGTGGTGAAGGCCTGGTCCTGTGGGATCTGGGGCTTTGTTCTAAGAATGGTGGGAAGCCATTGAATAATTCTAAGCATTAAAATGATACAAGCTGATTTCTGTTTAAAAATCATCAATCCAACTTCTGCATAGAGACTATAGGGTGGATAGTTGGAATCATGACCTTGAATTGTATGAATGCTTAGCACATGTGGGGTAAGAGCAAGTGAAAACGAAGCCCGTGTCCTCTCACCGTGGAAACTCCAGGACTCAGGTGCAGTCCTAGAATGTCCCACATCTACCTGCATGAGAGGTAGAGAGGTGCACAATAGGGTCAAGACCCTGCTCCAGCCCCTGCTACTCAGTTGTGGCCTGCAGCATCAGTGTCACCACTTGTTAGAACTTGTTAGAAATGCAAATCTTAGATACAAAACCCACACCTGCAACCTTCACTTTAACAAGACCCCAGGTGACTCATGCACATTAAAATTGGAGAAGCTCTGGTGGTATGTCTTCTGGTTAGGGTGCCCTTCTCTCTTTTAACTATATGCATACATACCCATATATACCACACAACACAACATATACACACCACACAGTCCCCATACACACACCATATAACCCCCCACACATCATATATACACTTTATATCTCCCATACATATACGCACACATAAACTACACACACACACACCTCATAATAGCCTCTTTCCACCCATACACACCATACTGAACTGCCAAGTGACCTATGGACAGGAGGTCTGGACTAGCTCAAAATTTAGGGATTCCTAGAGGGTAGAGCGGATGTTATATGAGCTTGATTTGAGGAGTTTGAAATTTATAAACAAGGAACCCATGGAGATTATTTGACGGGAGCTTGCTATGTGCAAATTGGTGTTTTAAGGAGATGAACCTGATAGTGATGAGCAGGAAGACCCCAGGTGGCAGGCAGTCCGGGGGCTGGCACAGAAATATGAATGGGACTCTCTTTAGTGATGTTATGTATAACTACTACATGCTTTGTCTTTTATATTATTTACAAAATATATTACACTCCAAACTTTCTATAATTTGTGTCTGTTATCTTTACAACAAGATGAAAAACACATGCAAAACCTGTCCAGGCTCAGTATTGTTTGGGTCAGCACTAGGATGGGGGTGGGGGGTAGCTATGAGGAACTTAAAAAGTGGGGACTGTTTGATATCTAGGAGGTTTTCCTGCTTATTCTTTAAAATTCCATGCGAGTATCTCCTCTTTGTAGGCTACCAGATATATCTCTTCCTGCCTCTTTTTCAGCTTTTTTAGTACACAGCACAGGCTGGACATGAAAAAGCTACTCAGGAAATTCTTATCTAAGGTTAGAAAATGAGTGTCATGAGGGATAAAGGATGTCAAGTCTGAGTAACTAAGCAATCGAGGTGCTTTGGGAAGAAACGCAGGATCTTAGGGTGCTATCCGATTTTGGAAGAAATGCCTGAAGATGTTTCTAGGTGTCCTAACTAGGTGTCATGATAAGGCCTGAACTGGAATAGGGGTGCTTTTTATTTCACAAAATAGAACTAACCTTCCTGAAGTGTCCCGTGACTGATTAACTACTCCACATACCTTCTTGTTTGGGTCTCCCAGGGATTAGGCCAGGCAGGAGGTGCTGGAAGTTGAGTGCCCTCCATTCCTCACCCTATATTTAGCCAGAGTGGGTTTAGATGGGATATGCTGGCAGCCTGCACATCTGCAGAACCTGCCTGTGAGCTCAGCCCTGAGGGCTCAGTGAAGCTGCTTGGCACCAAAGCCAGTTCATGTGCGTGTCATCATCCATGGATGGTCAGTGATGCCCTGACACAAAGCCGCAGGGAGAGTGCCTTCCTGTTCTTGAAGTACATTTTAGCTTTCCCAGGCTTCTCAGTCTGAACATTTGTGATCTGCATGCAAGAGCATATTCCATTTTATGTGATTCGTAAACTGAATTGGGGAAAAGAGGTTCTTAAACTGAAATCTCATAAATTCAGATTCATGGGATTTTATGAGGCAAAGGTGTTACATAGCATCCACACTGGATGAAGTTTTGTGTTCTTCAAAACCACTATGTTTTTCTTTTTCTTCAAAGAAAAATTGTTCTTTGTAGAACAAAATAACTTGAAGAAGTAAGTCTGTCATTCTCGTAAAAAGGATAGTGGGTAATTAAGGCTCACTAGAAATCCGAACAGAAAATCTCGGGTTAAACATTAAGCCCCGAAGGCCTGTCAGTGATGACAGAAATAAGTTGTCCATAGGCCTATGCCTGCCGCCTCTCCCCAGCACTCGCCAATGTCACATTGGCCCCTTTGAGGAGGACAGACCCCATTTTTCTGGGGAAAGAGGATGCATGTCAGCTTAACCTACCTTCCTGGACTTTTATTTCAGATCATCAGAAAAGCCCTTTCTGAGGAAAAGCGTGTCTCAACAAAAACATCAGCTGCAGATCTTGTCACAGAAACAGATCACCTTGTGGAAGATTTAATTATCTCTGAGCTGCAGAAGAGGTTTCCTTCGCACAGGTGCGTGTATTTCTCAGGTAAAACACCCAGGAACACGTTGCCACGTTCATAAAGAAGGCCAGGGTCTAACTCGGGAGGCCGCGCCACTGGTTGTTGTGGGCAGACCACAAACAAAAAGCCTCACTGCCTGCCCCCGATATTTCGATTGCATGGTAGACAAACAGACCTCGTTTTCATTCTTTTTACTACCATCTTGACAACGCTCATGTTAATATTACCTTAAAAACTGAAAAGGCTTCACTTTCCACAACGCATGCTCCGGAGAAGAGACTGCTCCCCTCTGCTAAGCCACATGGTCTATTTCTGGAGGGATGTGGAACAGTAATGTTCCCTGGCAGCCTGTGTCTGTTTGGTGGCGCCATTCAGATTCTCCAGAAAGGATTTGACCCCAAATGGCGCCGTCAGCTGTGTGGGTCCAGGTGCACTGCCTGATGGTGTGCCAATGCTGGTATTCAGGGATGCACTCTCCCCTTGCCAGGCCAAAGCATGGGACAGGGAAGGCTGCCGTCCTCCCCTAGGTCTTTATGAGGACCCCTACTCTCTTCTCTGGAGCAGCAGTTCTTAATTTTTTTTGGGGGGGGTCATTATGTGGAGAATCCAATGCAAGTTATAAATATTTTCCTCAGAAAAATTCAAATATTCACACAGTATTTTGGATCTAGTTCCATGGGAGCCACAGATCCCAGAGCATGACCGTCTTTGAGGTCTTCAGGCCCCTTTCTCACCCCCAGAGTTCTGTATAACAGACTTTGAAAACCACTGTTTTGGGTGTGAGGGGTCTCTTTCCTTTTTTGTGGAGAATTGCTAAAACTGGAATACCAGGTATTGGATTTCTGGCTATTGATCACTGTAACAGTCAGATTCTGTGTACTTATGCAGCAGAAATATCTAAGGCTGTTTTCTTCAGCATCCTTCTATCACAGGGTAGGCATAGTAGACTTTTTTCCCTGTCCATAATTAATTGAAAGAAAGGGCAAGCCCGTGTTCAAACTTACCTCCTTTTTCTCTGTTATTTCCTGGTTAGGTTATCTCGGGGTCTCAAACTTCCTTCAAAATTCTGTCAGTGGATCAAATTTGTTTTGTTTTGTTGACAACCTTTGTGTTTGAGTATTTGTTATTTCATATTTCCTTCTTCTGTATGAAGTCACATGTTATACTTTTTATAAGCTCTAAAGTGTTTATAATTTTTTAACTTTTAAAAATCTAAATTAGAAGGCAATGTCAAAAGAGTTATGTAGTTTGCTTTTACTCTTTGAGAGGAGAAAAGCTGTAGCCAGCTGTTGCTGGTTGAGGAACTATTTCGGTTCTCAAGGTTTTGGTGGGATTGGTCTAGGTGCCTACTACAGAAATGAGAGTGGGGTTGGCTGTATGGAGTCCGGTAAAGAACCTTGAGGTCACTGCAGACTAGACATAAAGGCGTTATCAGGGCTCTGGAGTTTTTCCATCAGATTACATAGTACTCTTGACAAACTGAACTCTGAAATTATATGCCCTATTGTATGTGTTGGCGGCAGTTGCTAATGGTTTGGATCTACTATTGTGTCAGTATGGGGTGTGGGTTCCATTTTTACAAGGTAAATTTATTCATTGCTGCATATCACAGGATAAAAGTCAGTGTGAAAAAAAAAAAGTCACAGAAAAATATTATATGAGTAAATGCGGCTTTACCCACCTCCACCTGGCAGTCTCAGAGTCATCAGGGGACAATCAGGCTCCAAAGCCCCTTTGGAAAGCTATGCAGAGCAGTGGACCTGACCTAGGGTGTGTGTCAGGCTTATCTGGGAGCATTTCCAACTTGCTGATGTCAGGCCTCCATTTCTGAAAAGCCCTGGAAGATGAAGATGCACACACCTGACCAAGAATCAGTGATTTAGAGTAGCGGTCCCCAAACTGTACTCTGAAAGCTCATGCCAGCCAGGTGTGAGGGCAGAGATGCCCCCACCCTTTACCACCACTTCCTTCTTGGCCCTGAGAGCAATGCTGGGGCAGAGCTCAAGGCTAGATGTCACTGCTCCTGTTCTCTGCTCAGTGTGCCTGGAAAATTCAAATTAGATGAAATCATTTTTAAACATAACTATAATAAAGTTCGTTTTTTTGCCAGTGACTAAGATTTAAAAGAAAGTACCAGAATTTGGGGCATTAAATTGTTTTAGATATAAAAAAATAGATAAATTTATGATGAGAAAAAAATTGCATTCATATTGTAAAATAAAATAGTATAATTTTTCTGCATTCAGAGCATTTCCATATATCCCTTAAACATTGTTAGGAGAAAGTTGCCTCTCACCCTTTCTTAGGAAGGGCTTTCATTCTCAGCTTATGTCTTTCCTCATTTTTAGTCTTTCATGAAAGAATTTTAAATATAGATTGCAACTGTTTTGTTTTTAACAAAATAAGAAACAACCTGATATAGGCTCCCGGGTTTATTATTTCATTTTATACATTCATGAAATCCAAAGTCTGGGTCCCTGATCTGAAAGACAGGTATAGACCAAATCAAAGAATAGTAAGGTTTAAACTTGCTTCTGCCCCCAGCTTTGGCAGTTACTCCACTTCTCAGGGTCTCAAACTCCTCACCTAGAAGTGAGGGACCCAACTAATGTCAGCTCTCTGGTTTCTGCACCAATGTTGTTGTACGGTGGTGCTGACAGAAAGCAAACTAGCATGTCAAGGTTGAGAGTTTAACAGTCTCCATCCGACTTTGCCTTTGTTGGATGCTTAAACCTGTTATCAGTTGATTTTGAATTAGATCCAAGTTTTGCACCTTTGAAAATATTCAGTAGCATCACCGAATCGTGTACATATAATATACCTGTCCTTGTCCCTTTTGTCTCAGTTGACACAGGCAAAGGGAGGAGGACAGCAACTTGAACTGCTTGGTATCCACAGCCGCCTGCCCTGCCTCAGTCTGGGCCCTCCGTGGTGAGACGAGGCCTGTCCATTGTGGTCCCTGCAGTATATCTAGCACAGTCCTAGACTTGGAAAAAATACGTTCTTGGCCACTGCCAGCTAGCCACTCGCTTCCCTTCACATTTCCACCGTGCTCCACGCTGGGCATGCATGTCCAGGGCAGCAGAGCCCCTGGGGCGGGGGTGGGGGCGGGCTGCAGCCTGAGAGAAGAGGCTAAAGAACTGAATTGGCTCCCTAGTGGCCTGAAAAGTGACCCTGACCTTGTCACAGAGTAGATAAACTGGCCAGGAAAGAAAGTCCCAGATACATTTGGCCTCAAAATTATGTTACAACTATTAGAAAAAAGGCAAGTAAATTAAATTAAATTAGAATGTATCATTCTAATCTGTCACCAAACTTTGAACCTTGCCCGGGTTGCTATTTCCTCTTGCACATTAGATAGGGTGATGAAATGGCCCTTGAGCTCCCCATATTTAGTCACGTGCGTTGTTTCTATTTGTATTACAGAGTTTATGTAGATGTTCCAGTGCTCTTATTAAGGTCTCGCTTTTTCATTTCTCACTTCCCTGTGTTCAAGTTGACATCTACACTCCCTCCATGGAGAGCCAAAGAATATTCTCTCCCATTCCATGGGTGCTAGCTTCCCACACAAGGATAATCAGGTTTAAGTGAATAAAAACTCTATACCCTCTCATACTTATCATTGAGGTATTTTTAGTGCCTCAAGAGTGG
Source organism: Pteropus medius (assembly GCF_902729225.1). Taxonomy (NCBI): domain Eukaryota; kingdom Metazoa; phylum Chordata; class Mammalia; order Chiroptera; family Pteropodidae; genus Pteropus; species Pteropus medius. The sequence goes on from NW_024340849.1 coordinate 49,600,167, forward strand.
ACAGAGTCCATGTCCCCATTGGCCTCTGGAAGGCCCTGCCCCAGAGTGCCGCCCACAGGCATGAAGCAGGGGGTTGATCAATGCACCTTCCATCTCCTTTCACTCAGGCAGCTGGGTCAAGAGGAGAAGAATTCTTGGGCGTGAATAACCAGTTGCTGAAAAAGTTCAGGACTCACTACAAGTGCTTTGAGCTGCTCCCATCAGAAATGCTGGGCACAGCACAAGCTGTGTTAACAGGAGCATTATAGACGCTGCTGCAGATAAGCGGCCAGCGAACCCCGAGACCACATCCCACACATTTTGCTAATGAACTAACAGACCTCTTGGCCCTACATGTGCTGAGAACTCTGTCAGTGTGCCAAGTGGATGGGCTCGCACCACAGGTCATGCTCTCTGATATGCATGATACACGTCAGTCCTGCAAGAGGCTCTCCCTCCCACCCTCTGGGAGACCCCAGCAAGGCCCCCTCCAGTGTTGATAGGTGTCAGCTTCCCACTTGAAATCAGGTTTAATTTAAAAAGGAAAAAAATTCTACATTTCTTCTCAGTTTCCTAGGAACCGATCTTTGCATAGGAGTCATTTCCATCCCCATCTTGACCTCAGGAATGTCTTGTCACTGCTTTACTGAACTTGTGCCCCATTTAGGCTTTGGCACTTGGTTCTTATATGTGTGTGCTTTAGGGTGTGGACCCTTTTCTTTAAGAATATAATCACAAGCCATTTCAGGGGGAAATCATGTAGCTACAGAAGAAGACATTGAAAACAGATTTAAGTCCTTAAATCTTTGGCTCAGAAACCAGCAGAGTCATTGCCATGTTTAATCCTCAGCTAAGTGGAGTGATTCTTTGTGCAGCTCACCTGCATTTCTGCTGCGTTTAGGAGTTCGAGCTTCACCGCCTGGCCGTGCCCTGCCCAGCTTGGCTCCTCTCACTGCTCCGTGTCTTTCACCATGCCATTTGTTCCAACTAGACTTGCCTGCCTGGATTATGTGATCCAAAGGATCCAATGGCCCATGGAGGGAAGTGATGGTAGGGAGGCAATTCCCAGCAGGAGGAGGTGACATGGAGCAGACAAAAGCAAGGAACCAGCACTCACTCCATCTGGTCACACTCTAGATTATAAGCTTCTGGGGGCAGATGGTGCTCACAGAGCTTCCCTACACAGCTGTCGTTTTTCAGGGTGTGAATTTCTCAGGTGTCTCCCCAAACTCAGTGCTTTGCCTGTTCCTGCATGGGTTTCTCTACAGACCACAGGGTGGAGAAGGTAGAATCAGCAACCTGAAAATGATATATGTACCCTCATAATATATACTGATGCATTTCCAGATAATTTATGAGATGGAGGGGGCAAGATGACTGTGTGCATATAGAGCATGAATTTCATAATCTATGAAACGGAAATAGTAGTCCCAGAGTTGGGGACCAGATGAGTTACAGTGCATATGATAGCACTATAATTGACTGAAAAGTGACATCAGAATGCAAATCTTATCTCACGATATTACAGACAAGACAACACTGACCCACAGAACTTCCTGCGAAGACAAATGTTCCGCCTGCACTGTCCACTGTGATAGCCTCTAGCCCATGTTACTAGTGAGCACTGGAAATGTGGCCAGTGAGATTAAGGAACTGAGTTAACTTTTTAATTTTATTTAAATTATTTAAATATAAACAGCCACAGGTAGCTAGTGACAAGGCAGTGCAGGGGCAGAGGACCCACCCTTGGTGAACCTGGCTCTGTGACAGTTGGGAACATGTACCAAGCACTGTCCTATCTGCTCTAGATAGACTATTCCCGAGAACAGCTTCAGGAGGTTTAAACAGAGGCCAGTTTTGCAGGGACACCAGCTTATAGGTGGTGGCTGCGATGCACATACCAGTGACTCTCACCGTGCTCTGCTGAGCCTGTGTGGAGGGTTGGAGATGGGAGGAGGACAAGAGAGAAAGCTGAGGATGACTTCTTAGTTTTTGGCCTGAGCAACTAGGTCCTTGGCAATGCCCTTTGGCTGAAATAGACATGAGTAAAGACAACCAGGAGCTCCCTTTTGAGCAGGTTAATTTTGAGATGTTAGTTGTCCTGTTCAGGATTATAACAGGAAATACATGGCCCACTCAAGTGAGGATGGTTCCAGGCGAGCTTGGACTACAGAGGAGTAATTACAAAGGAGGGAGCCAGGAACAGGGGCCCCACTATAGCTGGTGCAGGGTGGTGCATGGGCCTGAGGCTGGGAGCAGGCTGACTATGCTCCTGTGGGGACTGCTGGAGTTGGGGGAGGGGGAGGCACCAGAGCCTGAAAGAGAAGGGAGGAATAAAGGCTTTCACTGGTGGATGGGGGGCGGGGCATTCAAAGAGAGGGAGCAGAAATATCTTAACCTCACTCTCCTCCCACTTTCTCCTTTCCCTCAGGTCCCTAGGCGGCAGGAGTTCCTTGTGGGGCTGCCCACCCCAAGTTCCTGGGCTAGAGGCCAAAGCGGATAAGGCCTCTGTGGAGAATTGCCAGCTCCCACTATCCCGTATGGTGGGGGCAAGTGGGCACAGATGCAATTGTTACCTTGTCTGCAGTTCAGAACAGATCAGGCTGAGAACATACCTGGGAGGTGTAAGCTGTAGGTGACATTTAACGTCCCTGGTCCAGGGAAGCCATCTGCCTCAGGCTATAGCACTACTGGCAGGAGAATCTGAGCTTAAGCCATTGTTCCTCATGCTCTTCCTTCTAGTGTGTCCTGGACCATCTTGCCTCCAGACTGAAGTTCAGAGTTAAACATTGCTTTATAAGATCTGCTTCCCAGGGTTTTTCATTCTTGTATTTCTTGTATTGTGTTCCAAAACTCCTACATTGAGGTATCACTGCGTTTTCTAAATTCTACCAAGTCGACCAGCAGACAGATGGAAACACAGATGGCCTATTATAGACTCTGTCTCTGTTTGACCCGAAGAAACCATAATGAAATCTCTTTACTGTGTCTGCTTTGTCTTTGATGGGACCAGAAGCAGTTTGAAGCACTTTGTCTTGAGTTCTTGGTACATTTTCTCAGGCTGAGCTCCTGCCCACCACAGGTTCATTGCAGAAGAGGCTGCGGCTGCTGGGGCCAAGTGCGTGCTCACCCCCAGCCCCACTTGGATTGTCGATCCCATTGACGGCACCTGCAACTTTGTGCATAGGTGAGCATTGGTAACTCCATAAGCACGCATCACTTCATTCTAATGCCTAAACTGTCCTCTAAGATTTTGTCTTTTCCAAAGTAGCATTTTTGGAGGTAAGCGTGTATAAGTAAAGCTCTAGTAGGTTTATAGTCTCTTTAAAAAGGTGATCAAATCTTGATATTTTTAAAATAGGTTTTCCATTTGTGAAAGACTCTGAGAGCATGTAGGAAATCTTCCCTTGTTTAAAAACCATTGTGTTTGTTATGTTTAAAATGTTGGGTTGAATTAAGAAGGATCGCTGGAGAAGCAAGCAACGTTAAAAAGTAAGTGAGTGCAGCCCAGCAGCTGCCAGAGTATGGGTATAGACAGGGGCATGTGAAGGATGTTCCAGGGCCACCTTCAGAGGTGGGAGCAAACCTCATATCACCATGAGACAGGAAGAGGAACCCACTAGAAGCTGTCCAGGCCTAATCTGACTGGGCTAACGACAGCCAAAAAACAGTAGGTTGTAGGGAGGTCAGATGGGCCATAGGCAGGAGGGGAAGGGAAATGAGCCGCAGAGCCTGGGGAGGTGATGTGGGCGTGGCCCCAGAAGCTCTGACCAGTGGGGAAGGCATTGGAACTATACCCACTTGTCTGGAACTATGGGCACTGAAAGTGGTTTCCACTGAGGGTGGTTCTCTGATGGGAACACGCTTAGAATCACCAGGTTGCTGGTTGGCACAGGTTCCTGGCCAGTCCCCGGGTCCCCTTTCAGTGTATTGAGGTAGCTCGTGGATCTGCATTCCTAGACCACATTTTGAGAGCCCCTGCCATAGATGATGAGGAAATGCTTCATTTCCTTACTTAAAGTGAGAAAGTGTAAGTACAGGTGACAGGGTCCTCACTCTTGATGCTGTCCTCTATGTGTTGCCTCAAATGGTATGTTTATATGTAGATATGGAAGGCGATTCTGATGTAACACGTTAATCACATGGATTATGTTAAGAATTAAGTCATACCGATATAGGTAAGTCAAACCTTTTTGAGGCAATTGCATAGTACTATCCAGTGAGTAACAGCAACAGTGTCACCAGACTATAATTTAAAGCTTGACACCCCCGTGGGGAGTTCATGAGGAATCACAGGTCTCCTCTCTCAGGTGTGTTTGCTGAGTGGAGCACCTGTTATTTCTGTCTCACTCGCCCTTCTAGTGTGCTGGTAATGGGTACAGGGGGCACTGAGCCCCATGGTAAAGGCCACGTGTCCACCTGAGGGTGTTTCATGGGCCCTGGTGGCCCCAGGGCCAAGGGGAATGTGGGCCAGAGAGACTACTTGGAGAAAACCACCGCCTGTGGTGCTGACCCTTACAGTTCCAGAACATAGTCAAGGGCCACAGCTGCAGCCATTCTCAAGGTCTAAAGACATCCGGAAGCCTTCGGCTTCTCCAGCTCAGATGAGAACTATTCATCCTTAAGTCCAACAGTGGCAGTGTTGGGACTAAAGCAAGTGGAAGAAAACTCTTCTGAGAGTTGGAACTGGGGACTGAAGCCGAGCTTGGCATATAGGACGCTTGCTCAGTGAGCCAGCCACCAATGACAACAGCGCCACACAGCTGCCACCTTGGCTGTCAGGGTTCAGATCCATGTACGACTGATTTCATAGTTTTCCTATAGTTTAGCAGTACTCAGCTTTTCCTTGTTCCTACTTGTTAAGTGGTCTTCACATAAAGGAGAGATTATTTCTAAGATGCAGAGCAACAACAACAAAATTAAAAAATAAAACTACCGGCAAACAGCGGCGTCACAGCTGGCCTTCAACTGCTGTGGCCCACGCCTGCTGTTGGCAGCTTGGGTGCTCACGCTGGAGACCAGGTAAGGAGGGATGTTGTTGTCGCCCAGACCCAGTCTTTGGGTGGAGGATGTGGCCTGGCATCTGTGATGTCACCTCCTAGGGACCCTTCTTCACCCTGCCTGGGACATGGGTCTGTCCTTTTTAGAGGTCTCAGTTGTCCCCTTTTGGTCTCTGAGAACCAGAAAGCTGATTATTACAATCCTTCTCAGTTGGTTACTTGGCCATTGTTGAACTAAATCAATCTTAACGTGACTTTCAGAATACTGCTTTCTTTCAAGATCAGCCATCTTACAACATGGTCAGCTAAGCCTGTCTGTCTTGGAAAGAGTTAGTGAAATTGTGGGAAGTCGTTTTTTAAAAAACAAATTCACCCACACTATAGAAAAGTCCTTCTGTGCCCCGAGTGACGATGCTACACAGCCACACAGAGGCTCCTAAGAGTTTGCATATTGGTTTGCACGAGGCCATTTATGTTTTAGAGGGTAAACCATTCTGTTTTCTTTTGCAGATTTCCAACTGTGGCAGTAAGCATTGGATTTGCTGTGAACCAAGAGGTACATGGTGGGCGGGGCCCCTGAGTTGGGGCCCCAAGCCCCTTGGGTCCCCAGGGCTCCAGTTCAGGTTTCGTTTAGTCATCGTGCTTTGCGGTTTCAACCTCTGCACTCCTGTTTTTCTCTCTTTGTCATGTGCCTTAATCATGACTAGTAAATTCAAGTATGCGTTTTTCAAATCTGAGAAAGTAAACAAATTCAAACCGGTTTTGGGTGTGTAGGCTTGGGGCTGGCCCCTGTTTCCACTCTGGTCTTTTTGTGACACGACTATGGAAGGGGGAAGTTCTGCGCAGATTGTCCAAGTTAGTCTCCATCTGACCTCTGGGGCGTGTGATCTAGTCACACATAGAAAGAACTATTTTTAGAGGACATTTTTAATCCCAATATTCTATTAAGTCTTCTTCATCTTCCTCTAGCTGTTAGTGTGAGAACATGGCTGTTTCAGGATTCCCATAGAACCTTGGACCTAAGCAACATCAGAAGGCCTACAACAAAGGCATGAGATCGAGACTTAAACTTTTTTAATCAGTATAAGCAATAGCACTTAGAAAAGCCTTAATTTCCTTGTAGTAACTATGGTTATAGTTAAATAAGACCGGAGGTTCAGTGCCTTTCCAAAGCAGTCCTCCTTTAGCATACCATTTTTCATCGTAATCCTCAGTGTTGGCATAGATACCTAGCATGGAAATTGTATAAAAGTACTTAAAATGAAGATAAGCAAGAATTTTAATATTGAAATTTGGATAAAGAGTTATTTCTCTGCTAAATGTTGTCATTAAATTGAGTAGGGGGTTGAGCTTAATTCTTTAGAAAGACTTTTTTTTTTTCCCTTGGGAGGAAAAAAGGCTACTTGTGATTCTAACCAAACTTCACAAAAACCTCTCAAAATTACTGATGTGTGAAGAATGAAAACTGCATCTATAACTGTCAACTGAATCACAGAACCCAAGGGCAGCTCCAGGAAGACAAATGTGATTCACCAAAGGGGGCTCATCCCTGAGCAGGCGAGCACTGACCAGGAGCCACGCTGTCATAAATCATTGAAGAGGCCTTGGACCACAGCCTCCCAATAAGGAACAATAAAAAGAAGAGAGGAGTGTGAAAAAAATGCTACCTGACACCCATGTGTTTTTGTGCCTTTCCTCTACTGACTTCTCACTATTCGGGGTTAACAGCAGCAAGTATGCTTGGTCTGGGGGTCAGCCAAGTATTCCTCTCTCTGGAAAATGAAGAGAGATGCAGGCTAAATGCCTCAGCAAAGTCTTGGCCAGCCGGGGCTAAGCTCGACCACAGTGGAAGGGACTCCCCACGCTGCAGGAATAGGGTTTATTTTTGAGGAGGACCGTTCAGTCGGCACTCACGGAGGGCCTATAGCCTTCCAGAAAACTTAACCATTCTCCCTCGTGTACCCCTGGCTTTAAAGGGCTTCCAAAATCCAGGTCAGTCCTAGAACCAGGTGGTGGGCGGCCTGTGCCCCTGGGGTGAGCAGGCGGCCCTGAGGCCTTTGCTGGCATGAAGCAAGAAGTGGGACGACCTCCCCTTGATCGGGTGTCGTCCACTACACGGCCAGGCCACCAGTGTACAGTCACAAACACCAGACCCAACCAATGAACTTGCTAGCTGGCAGCATTTTGAGGGGTTTTTGTGGAGTTTGATTAGAATCATAAGTAGCCTTTTTTCCTCCCAAGGAAAAAAAAAGTGTCTAAAGAATTAAGCTTTTTCAATAATTTTCAGTTACTAATGCTTGATTGTGATGTTAATTTTTAATATAATTTTATTAGTTTTCATATATTTTTAAATACAATTATTTTTTTAAAAGTTTGCTTTTATATCCAGGTCTAATTTTAAATCTAGATGCTGATTTTTTAAATTCCCTTTTGAAAGATATTGTGTATCACATTGTCTTTGCATTAGTCAGAACGCTTAGAACACCTCCACCTTTGAATTATTGTTATTTTTTGTGTCCAGTAAGTGAACGGCATTTGTTTTCTGTTCTGCCTCTGCTCCCCACAGCTTGAATTTGGAGTGATTTACCACTGCACAGAGGAGCGGCTGTACACCGGCCAGAGAGGCCGGGGTGCCTTCTGCAACGGCCAGCGGCTCCAGGTCTCCGGGGAGACAGGTGGGGCTTCATGCGGCTTAGTTCCGTTCACTTCAGATGGAAAAATGTGAATGGAAAATGCCAAAAGTCACCCTTTCATGGGGGAAATCTCCTGCTGAGAGTCAGCCTCCTTTTAGGGACACCGTGTCCCTGATGAGCTGGAAGTTGAGCCCGTTCTGTATCTTAATGTTTTTGCAAATGTGGCCAGGAGCTTTAAATAGTCCCATTCTATTTTGCACTCACATCTTTCTTTCATCTTGAACGCTAAAAGAAATCCAGTCACTAGTTATGATTTGGTCTCTAGCAGTCCAAAGCCAAGGGCAGAGTCAGAAGCATGCTCTGGCCCTCAGTGTGTCCAAGTGGTGTCAGGCATCCTGATGTCACCTGGGTGATATCACCCTGGTGAAGTCTGGTTTCCTGGACGTGGACTAACTGCAGCTGACTTCAGTTTCTGTGAGAAATTGTTCAGTAAGCGATGTTTTCAGGCACCGCAGATGTTCTGTTGTCATTGTGATTCCTAAAGCAGAACCTCAGGGGCATCCAGTAGCTTTTATAAAGGGACTGCGTTATACTTAATCTGCATATAACTATATATCAATAACAATAGCCGATGTAGGTGTTTTCACTGACTCTTTTTGGCCTTTCCGTCACACTGATTAACTGGTGATATTTTATCGCCTTGTGGGACAGATACTGTAGAGGAAATTGCAAGACAAAATTCAAGAGAAGCACCCCAGACTAGGAGGAGGTATTAGGAGCCTTTAAAAGGTCTGTAACATCCAAGTTTGGGTCTGAAAAGGTAGAAAGCATAATTCTCACTTGCATGTTCCTATAGCGGAACATCATGAGATACTCTCCCGCACCCCCTACCCCTGTTATTTCATTTACCCATCATGGCTTCCGTCTGTGGTGTCAGCACTTGTCCTCTGAGCCCCCCTACCTTCCTTATACCTCTCCTCTCTCCTCACTTAAAAAATGTATTCCCTAGTGCCCCTTCTCCATTGTCTCTGTTTATTCTGCCTTTTCTTTCTCCCTGGGTGACACCTGTGTACCTAGATGGCCTCAGGGACAATGAGAGGACTAAAGTATGCCCCGCTATCCAACTGCCTCTCATCTAGTGAGGAAGTCAGACTCTCCACCTGTGATCCGCAATGATCCAGTGAGAGCAGGGTCATCCAGGAGTCCTGCTTTAATTGTTAATTTCTTATATTTGAGTTTCTACAACACCAAAGATGCTGATCTGGGTACAGCAGGAGGTTTTTGCTCTGGCACAGACTCTTCCTTGCAGTGCCATGACCCCATGAACAGCCTTTCAGAGAGGTGACCTGCTGTTATGTGAAGGACAGGTCGGTGGGACAGGACCGCCCACTGGAGATTGAGGAAGCTCCCTTAGAGGCCATGAGAGTCACGAGCACAGCCAGGGTGAGGGGACGGTCACCAGACAGGAGTGGGAACAGCAGGACGTACTAACCAGTTACTGATTCTGAGTCCCCTCCCTGCCCCAATTTCTCTCTCTCCCAGAAATGTTTTGTTTGGCTATGTAAAAAGTGTTAATTACAGCTACACATGCCAAGAGGCAACCACTCAAGCTGAATTGTGTAACTCAGTAGTGAAGAAGCATGTTATTAAACACGCTTATGTGAACTTTGCTCTATATTTCATTTGATTATAACATTCAACTCTATTCATACACTCTCAGCTTCCTGGTTGGCTGCCTGCTTTGCTCTGTCATGCCTTAGAACTTCACATCCTCGGTAGGGCTCTCAGACTCCTCGCCCAGCACTGGCTCATCCCACCCATGTAGGCAGGGACTTTGGGTCACCACTGCATTTGGCCTATCTTTGTAGGCCCTCCTGTCCTGGAGTGTTAATCGCTCAAACACTGTCATAAACCCCCTTTGTCAACACAGTTGTGGTTCATACTTCTCTTGAAATTGCTCATGTCCCAAAGCTCTTTTGTAATTTTTTTTTAAAAAAAATTCTGACTTATAAAGTCCAGTGTGGTGTTTTCACCCTGGGTTCTTTTTCTATTTGATGGGTGATAGATCTTGATGAGGGGTGATGGAGCATATTCTTTAGCAGCACAATCTTTAGGTATCATTTCAGATCCTGATTCTGCCACCTTCTAAGGCTGAGATTTGTCAGTTAACCTCTCCGAATCTCAGTCCTCATTTGTAAAGTGGGATGACAATGATAACTTTGAAAGTTAAATAAAATTAAATAGGGAAATCACTCAGCAAAGTCCCTGGCACATAGTACCCAAAATGAGAGTTGTTGTCAAAGAAGAAACTGGAGTCTTTGTACAAAATCAATTACAGCCCATTGTTAAAATCAAGAGGCATTTCTGGAGGAAACAACCATTAAAATAACCACCATTAATCTTTGTCTTCGTGCTTTCTTTTCCTTCTCTTTTCTGATTCCTATTATACCCTTCTGGAATGTCTTACACACACACACTCACACTCACACTCTCACACTCTCTATCTCTCTCATTCACACTCACTCTCACTCACTCACTCACTCACACTGTATAGGGGTAAAGGATTAGATGAGGCCAGAATTTCATTAGTCGCCTTTTCTTCAAATTCTACCAGGCAAAATTTCAAGCATGTATAAAGCAGACAAAAAAAAAAAAATACAGTACACCCACATGACCCATCACTAGCTCCAATATTGCCAACTCTTGGCCAGTCCTTCATCCACACCTCCACCTCACACTCAGCACCCCAAACAACTCCCCGATACAAATCCCAGATAGGATACCATTTCTAGCCTTCTAGCCAGTATTTCAGTATGGATCTCCAAAACATACAGATAATTCTTTGAAAAACATAATCACAATACCAATATCACACCCCTCCAAAAATTAACAGTCATTCTAAAATCATTAAGGATCCAGTCAGTGTTCAAATTTTCACGTCTTATCTTGTGGAAAATGGCCTTTCAAGGTCACATCTGGGTTTTAGGGGTCCTTGTGGCTCCTGGATCCGTCTTTGTTACTAGGCCTTTTCAGTGGATGGAGCTAAGAAATGAGTTGTTTTAAAATATGAAATTCATCATGAGTTCATACTGGTGTTCTCCATTCAAATTCATGACTATAAGTTTGTCTACTTAACTCTTCTATGTATGTCTCCTCTGCCCCATGTTGAAAACCTCAGTGCACAGTGACACTAGGAATGATAAATTTAATAACGTCATGCAATCCTTGTTCACGTTGTCACACAACACACACATATCAGTTTCAGAATAACAATACTAGTCCTACTATCAACAAGTGATTACTGAAAGTGGTTTGTAGGATTTTTTGGTAATGTTTTGTTTTGTCTTTTGGGAATTTTTGTCCTTCATGAATATCCGACTAGGGTCTGGGGTCACATTGCTGTGATAGTCTCTGTAGTGGTTTTTTTGTTCCCTTTGGTTATGCTACCAACTGAGGCTAATCACTTAGATCCATTTGTTTTAATTTAACTTAGAAGGATTACTTTTTTAAAATTGATTTTATTTTGTAATTATGTAAAAAAACAAGTATGTCGTTTCAAAGTCAAATCTATAAAACAAAGTGCATTCAAAGCAGTTTAGTTTCTATCCTTCCTTGTCCTTTTTACCCTATAAGTAACCCTTAAAAAACATAATAGTTTATTTTTCAACTATTCAAATTATTTTTCAACTATTTCAAATTATTTTGGTGTGTTTTTTTAAAATAAGTAGCTGTTTTGTTTGCTTTTATTCTCTGTTTCAGTATAATTTTTGGTATTTAGAAAGGTTTACATTTTTATTCTAATAATTTTCTTTGTATTAAAAATTTGATATGTCCCTAGTCCTCTTTCTTTTGGGTTATTGTCTATGATTCTGTGTTATCGGTAATACTAAACTTAGCTTGTAACCTCTTCACCCCACTCCCCACTCTTCATATACTCCCAGTATATCATTTAAAAATTATATCCTTTTATTCTCGGTAGCTACAACACAGTTGGTGAGCATATTCTACTTGTCACATCCTCTCCACATTATCTTTCCAGTTTCAGATGGTTGTGCTGTAGATGCAGTGGCAGAGCAACCAGCCAGCCATGACATGCTTTTACCCTAAAAATATTATTAATATTTAGTCTTGGTTCCATAGATAAATGTAGATTTAATACCCAACACTCGTCCTTCACATTGCTGTTTCACCAGCCATTTTGTTTGTGTGAAGCTCATTCACTAGTGCAGCATTTCTCACACTTTTTGATTTTAGAACTAACTCATTTATATGCCCGAAAAAAATTATTAAAAACTCCTAAAGAGCTTCCAGTTAAATAACTTATATCTATATTTATATATTAGAAATTTGAACAGATTTTAAAAATACTTATTAATTTATCTTTAAAAATAAAGAACTCATTACGTGTTAACAAAAATGATATATTTTTATGGAAAATACCATATTTTCCAAAACAAAAAAATTTTGTGAGGAGTGGCATTGTTTTACATCTTTTCCAAACCTCTTTAATGTCTGGCTTAGTAGAAGATAACTAGATTCTCTTATCTGCTTCTATATTCAGTCTGTTTTTGTATATTGCCCTTAAACAGATAATTTGAAAAGGGGCACGTGAGGAATATTTTAATAGACTTTTCAGATAATTCATGATATTCATTTTTGATGCTACAACAAAACTCAAGAAGTAGTGGTTTCTTAAAGGTTAGTCTCATATCAAATCTAATAACATATCAGTGAATTTTTTTTGTACTCAGTTACATTGAAATCCATTGGGCCATCTCCTACTTCGAATGATCTTTTTTGTTCATCATGCACTGGAAAATATGGATTCCCTGAGATTTTCAGCTTTTCCAAATGTTAATGTATTTAAAGATATTTAAAAAGTCATATTCATTAGTATCACCACTCTTCTCATGAGAAATCTTTAGGTGTTGGGAAGGTGTCAATCTTACAATGATGGAAAGAAGTCTTCCCAAATTCTAATTTCCACTTAAAAGCTTGAATTTGATCAGTGGCAACCTTGGCAATTCAAGTGATGGGCTCCCTTCTTTCATTTTCAAAAAACTACCTTCCAAATACACAGCTCTGAATAACTATATCTAAGCTCTCTATCTGTACTTTCCATCTCATCACACAGAATATTCAAAAGACATATATACTTAGAGTTCAAGATTTAGTACAATTAATAATTTTTATAGATTTATCATTCTTAAGTAAAACTGACATTTTCCCCCCAGTATATATAGCAATCACTTCTAGAACAGGTGAGACCTTGCCTTGCTGTCTATACATCGAACAAATGTTAACATGGTAGAAAGGCAAATAATGTCTTAATATTGTTATGAAATTTGTTTTAACTTCACAGATTCCTAAAAGAAGCTCAGGGACCACACTTTGAGCACTACTCCAGTTGATGTCTCAGGAAGAGCTCATGGGAACAATATTCCTTGAGTTCCTTACGTGTCCCTAAGTTTATCGGTGGCCTTTATACTTGAAAAGCCGTTTTTCTGGTAGTAAAACACATGGCTCACATTTTCTGGTGTTAAATGTCACAAATTGTCTGCGTTATCTTCCAGCATAAGCACATTATTGAAGTCAGAAAACAGTTTTTTTCCCCCCTGAAAAGGGACTTTAATATTTTTGCTTGAATGCCCAAAGAAATTTTTTCTTTAGAGTACAGTAATTTTAACAAAGCGTTGTTTCTTCTGAGTAAGTTTTCCTAGATATGTGGTATGCCCTTTCAATATGTAATTTCAAGTCCTTTTTAAAAAAAATTCAGAAGTTTTCCTGAATTATAGTTTTTAGTATTTATTTTCAAATTCTGTTGCTTTGTTTGTTTTGTTTTGTCTTCTGGGTCTCTTATTATATGTATGTTGGGTCTTCTCTGCTCACCTTGTCTATATCTCACTTTCTTTTGAATACTTTTCACTTTTTCCACCAATTTTTTTTTTAATTTTTAAAAATCCCTTTTTTTATCTCCATTTCTTGTAAAGCATGATGTATTGTTTATTTGTTCTGTATTCCTTTAATTTAATCTTCTTGTCTGAAATGTTTTCTTTTCTGATTCTTCCCTAAGTTCTGCCCCTCTACTTTTGAATAACACTGTTTTTTTATGTATTCTTTGTTTCTTTTACATAAAGTTACTTCTGTTTTGTGGACAGATCTTTCTGGCATTCTTTGATTGACTGGAGAGATGTTATTCTGCTCCTGGTTCTTTTTCTTTATGATAATTGTGTGTGAGATTCAACCATGATTCTTTTCTTTTACTTATTTCTACTAGAAATCTGTATTACTGAACTTTGGAGTCAGTAAGGTTGGTGAGTGTAGTGGTAGTGGACAGTTTTCATAGTTTCACAGCTCTAGAGCTCCCTCTTCTGTTTTTGTGACGTGTTCAAAAAATTGGCCTTATCCTTAGTTTTTTGTTTGTTTGGTTGGTTTTGCTCTGTTCACTTCATTCACTGTTATCTGGACCTTCTTTTTCCTTTGCCCCTATTACTTCTGTCTAGTGAGTTTGGAATTCACTCCCATACATATCTATCAAGTTCTGGGACCTGCCCTAAGAGTCTCTGGTAAGTCCCTCACAAGAGGTCACAGGGCTGACCAGCTTCCTACCTTCAGACCTTACCCCACACCCAATACCAGGGACCTATGAATTCATGTGTGCAGAGCTCCTCTCACATTGGCCCAAACTGGTTTCCAGTTGAGTGGCCGTTGGTGATTTTGAGGTTCTCCTGTTCTCAGGTCCAGTAGATGCTCCATGCTTCTCTCTTCCCTCTGATGCCATAATGCCATATGGTCTGGTAGGTGTTGGAAGTTTGCTCCACCCATTGTGTTTTGGGGTTTAGATACGCATTGTCGGTATAGTTTTGGTTTGTTTTTTTTTTAAGCCTATAGCACCTGCTATTCCTAGGTGGTCTCCCATCCAAGTACTAACTAGGCCCGACCCTGCTTAGCTTCCGAGATCAGACATTCTGGCTTGTTCAGGGTGCCATGGCAGTGTAGACAGTGTAGTTTTTTTTAATCTATGATGTCTGTAGTTTTGTTTGTTGCTCTCCTAGTTCTGTCTGTTTTTACCAGGGGGTTTGGAGAGATTAAAATCTATGTAGTTGTTACATAGATGTCCAATTCTGTCATTTTCAGGATTCTAAACAATACTTTTTTTCCAAATTACATGTTTCTTTTTCAAAAATAATTTATTGAAGTGAATGTCAAATAATGTAAAACTGACCAATTCCATAGCAGTTATAAGATTCACAAGGCTGCATATTTGCACTCTCCAATGTAAACTGTATACCCATGAAGCCCTCTCTCCTCCGCTCCCCCTCTCCCCGCCCCCAATCACCAATCTTTGTTCTTAGTACTTACGTTTCTAATTTAAATAAAGTTAACTTTTATTTTCATATGAATAGTTCTTATTGGTCTATAAGAAGTCTGAAAGAATTAGGACATGTGTGTAAAAATACTTGTGGAAGCATTGTCACTGGGAGGGAGCCTTCAGCAAAACCAGCTGGTGCCCAAAGGGAATATTTTCAGACTTCTAAGCACAGTCGCCTCTTTCTCTGTGAACACATATTTCAGTGCATACACACGACTTGCTTCTCTTGCCGTTCAGTTGTAACATTTCTCTTAAGATAACAGTACTCTTTGATACTGTATTTTAACTTCGCTCAACAAGAAAAGGGGTTTTCAGACTGTTGGAAATCACAGACTTTTTTTCCACTCTAAAATCTGTTTATTAAAAGTATATAGAGATGCCTTACTTTAAAATCTGTTAGATTTTTTTTTATTGTGTTAATATATATAACAAAATTTGCCATTTTAGCCATTTTAAGTGTATAATTTAGTAGCATTAATTACATTCATAGTGGTGTGCAGCCATCACCACTATTTCCAAAACTTTTATCTCTATACCCATTAGCTCCCCATTCCCCATACACACATCCATTTAAATTAAAAAATTAGCATTTGATTAAAACTAAAATGTTACGATGAATATAGGATAAATGTTAATGAAATGCAAAAATCATAGTAATTGTGGATAACTAGCCAGAAATAATCATAAGAAGATATTAAGTAGAAAGGGTTGTAATTTTTAATTTTTCCTTATCTGGGGTAAAATAAAACAGAAAGCATTTTGCCTGTAGGTGGCAGCATTCAGACTTCCTTTTAACTTCTTAATTTCATTTGGGGAAAAAAATATATTAGCAAGAGAAAGAATAGATACATGCAGCTAGGAAGAGGAAGGTACCAGATCTGGAGATATCTTTTCATAAATTTAAAACCCTTTCTTTCACATAATCACCAGATAAGCTTGAGTTTAAGTCTGGACCTCACCACTTAAGGGCTACATGACCTCATGCGTCACTTCTCTAAGCTCGATCTCCCTATCTGTGAAACAAGGGCAGTGAAATAATGAATGTGATAGAAGAATAACAGCATTCATGGAAGTTCTGGAAGAGAGTAAGGACTTGGTAAATGTGAGCAATTGCTGTTTCCACACTTGGCTTAATTTCCCTTATGAAACAGCCTGAGGGCGGTTAGTTGGAAAATCCCTGCTCTTCCTGCACCAGCCCTGTATATGGGGGTGTCTCCTTGTCTAAGCTGGCCCTCTGGGGACTTTCCTCTCTACTTACATGACAGCCAGCACCTCCCTCTAATAAGGGCAGACTGGGCAAGGTCTTGGCTTGAAGGAGTAGTCACATCTTATGAACCTTAATAAAAGTAGATGCTTGTCTCCCTGTGGTCATTGAATGACCGACCAGCTTTCTGGTTCTGGGGGGAAATCATCAATGCCTTCCATAATTATCAAATTCTAAAATATGTACACTCTTTCACTCAGAAATCCCATTTCTATTTATCCCGAAGATATATCAACGTGACTGCACAAACCTATGTAGGAAAAGAGATAGCATTGTTTATAATAATAATTGAAGATGTTCCTCTGAGGGGGTTGGTTAAACCAGTTCTTCCACTGAGTGGAATGGTGTTCAGTTCTTACGAGTATGGAACCGTGGTAAAAACTGTACTCAGTATATTGTTACATCAAAAGAGCAAGCAGCAGAATAACCTGAAAAACTTTTTAAAAATACAATGTTCACATACACATGTGGGTGTATGTAAGATTCGAAGTTAGGTAAGGAAATTAGATAGAAGATGAGGAGAGACGCCACTGCTGCTTCACTCTGTTTTCTTCCACGGCCACCTCTGAAACAACCCATCCTGCTTCTTTGTTTTCCCTAGTGAATATAACATGCAGACCACACGATTTTTTTTCCCAATTTTCATTTAATGGGCACTCCCCGAATTACCATATGTTATTCAAAAGAGTGTTTTTAACTAAATATTTATAATTCAGAATTCATTTCCCCCGCAAAATAGTGTTGTATATAGGGTTTAGATTCTTAGGTAAGCCAACAAAATTCTACTTAACTCAAAAATTCTTTCCATAAATTTTAAAATACTAGCAATTTAACAAGCCAACCCAAACAAGAAGACTCATTAGTATTTCCTTAATCCCAGTGTTTGAGGGAAAGCATTCATTCCTTCAATAACTGTGTTGAGTGTGTACTGTGCCTGGCCCTGTTGATGTCTTTTTCTTCAAAAGAAGTCATTTTTCCCAGAGAAATGCCATCTCAGTTTGTAGCCCAGGGAAGGTAAGGTTTGGAGGTAAGCTCTGGCAGGGTTAACTGGGTCCTGACCATGGAGACCCCGGAACCACCTGACCCCTGCATTTCTTGTTGTGGGCAGTGCCCAGTGCACCCACACCAAAGACGTAGGCGCATTATCTCAGGTTTGGTGCTAGATGTGCCTGGAGGAACAATTTATACTTCCTGAAGGCAGGTAGCTTCGATGTGGAGCCAAGTCACTTTCAGAAAGTGTTTAAAGTATAAAATGAGAGCCTCTGATAGAAGAAAGTGGGGAAATGGGTATAGATTCTGTCTGAGAGGAAATTGCCTTCTCACGGTCATCTGGCCCTTCAGTGAGAGATAACTTTGCAGATGTTGATGTGGGATTGGGACCACTGAGTGAAATAATTTGTGGGGTGTGTGCTCCCTCCACTTCATGGAGTGTTCTGTTATCTCAACGCACCTGGTGTGGCTGCTTGTGCCTGAGCAACAGGCCTGGTAAGACTTGACAGACTAGATTTGGTTGTGTTTGGGTATGTGGCAAAGCAAGGACAAGTCACTGTGATCCCCACCAGTGAGTCAGGCACAGGAAGGGAACCTAGTCACGTCCCTCCATGCCCACAGCCTGGCTTCCTGGCACAGGCAGCTCACCACTCCCATCGCAAGAACTGTGGGCTTGGTGCGAGCATCTTACCACTGTGTGCTGAGGCCACACAGCTACAGCATCGGCCTTCATGATGCCGCACTTTCTAGAGACATGACTTGAAAGTTGCTTTTTTCAACAGAGTTGCTGTTTCTGTCATTGTGATTGCAGCAGTTAAAGATTTTTAAAGACATTTTTATCTGATGGGGCTTTTTTTTTTCTTTAGACATTGGGCAGTCCCACTTTGGAGTCATTTTGTTTGTATTTATGTTGAATGATGGTAATTTTCATAAGACACCAAACTCTTCCAAGTTTTTCATGCTGACTATTCCTAAAAAGAGAACTGAAAAATCAGTTCGCTCTGAAATCTAAATCAGAAAGTGCTTTAAAGTAACAATGATGCAATAGCTAAGAGTGTGAATTTCTTTTTTTCTTTCTTACTGTGTCCTTACTTTTCAACATAGCTATCAGAAAAAACTTTATAGCAAACCACTCAAAAGATAATTCCTCTGGAAGGAATTAGAGGCTGGTATTTGAAGTTTGCTTCAGGGAAAAACCCCAGCTATTCAGTTAGAACTAAGACTTGATTTTTTTGTTTAAGGGACACTCTTTCTATTGCAGATCTTTCAAAGGCCTTGGTTCTGACAGAAATCGGTCCCAAACGTGACCCTGCTACTCTGAAATTGTTCCTGAGCAACATGGAGAGGTTACTCCACGCCAAAGCTCACGGGTATGACACTTCAGTTCCTGGAACACCCTGGAGCCAAGGGGGAAAGTGCCAAACACAATCTTGCTAGAAACTCCCCAAGGACTGAAAGAGGAAAAGGTCCCCGTGATAAGAGCAAGAGCACATGCAGCCCGTGCTGAGGCCCAGGGAAGCCACGTGGTGCCACATCGTCCAGTATGGGAGCTCATGCAGCCAGTCTGTTAGAAATCAGACAGGGGAGCTTTGTTCCTTTCTGAGCAGTTTTGAGAAGCCAAGGAAATGATCTCACGCCACTCAAACAGCGAATGCTGTTCGTGCTTAGAGCCCTCCCTAAATGACCTTACTCCAGTAAACATTTAGGAAGATAAATCCATGTCCGAGTGAGAATCCTTTCCATCTCCCATCTTCCCTCTAGGTCTGTGCTATAGCTACTAGCCACATGAGGTGATTTAAATTTAAGTTAAAGTTCAATAGTGTTTAAAAAAATGACTTCTTTAGTTGTGCTAGCCACATTTCAGGTGCCCAGCAGCCACAGGTGGTTAGTAGCTTCCACAGTGCAGAGTGTTTCCATTATTGCAGAAAGTTCTATTGGACAGTGCTGTTCTGGACTCCAGATTTTGAATCTACAGCTTGTTGGTAGAAGCCCTGTGGCTCACTTTTAATGATTGGGAATGACCAGCAGAAGGGGCAACTTTGGACGAAGTCAGCGTGCACGCTAAGAGCAATCCAACTTGTGCACAGTGCCACTCACACGTGCATGGTTCTCTTCCCTGTCCTCCAGGGTCCGAGTAATTGGGAGCTCCACCTTGGCACTCTGCCACTTGGCCTCGGGGGCTGCAGACGCCTATTACCAGTTTGGCCTGCACTGCTGGGACCTGGCTGCCGCCACTGTCATCATCAGAGAAGCAGGTGGCATTGTGATGGATACCTCAGGTGAGCCCCTCTGACCCTTGGCCCGCCCTTGGTTCCCAGGGCTATGACAGTAGCGACTAGAGTAACACCTCCAGACTGAATGTTCCCCCACTTCCTCCGAGTTGCTACTTATAAGAGACCAGGCGAAGGCATGGGAAAAGCAGTGGGCCAACAGTTTCCCACCCTTCCTGCCTGCCTTCTCTATGCCTCTAGGCATGAAAATAGACCCCAGGGTCAGGGTAAGTGGCTGGACAGGGACAGCACAGCCACTGTCTATCACACCTGACAGTTTTCTGAGCACACACATCCCAGCCCCACAACCCCATGAGACTGGCAGAGTAAACATGGTGTTCCACAGCCAGTGAAGAGGAGGCTGGTGCCCCATGGCCCTGTAGCTCAGTGTTGGGTCGGCACAGTGTACAGCGCGGGTGCCCCTAAAGGTTTTAGAATGGATCCGAAAGATGACCTGTTCCTTCTGCTTCAAAGTTCTCAAGTCCCAGTGACCGACCCTATGGGGAGAACCCCTTAGCATCTCTGCCCCTGTTACGCCCACTTAGCTGCAGGAAGACAGCTCATCTAATGTTTAGAAACACCCATTCAGAGGCTGAGCGAGTCCTTTCTGAGTCATTCTCTTGTAGCTTTTTAGTTCCAAGCTTGTTAGCAGAAACACTGGAGCTCCCTTTTAAATACAGGGTATATACAAGAGTCTTTTGTCATTTGATTTCTACTTTTTTCCTTTTTCCTCTGAAAGGCCTTAATTGAGCCACTGGAAATTCAAAGTGAAGAGGTATCAGCCTTAGGTAGTACCAAGGCCGGGCAGGCCAGTTTCAGATTGAAAACGAGTCTGTCACTGGATTTAACCATGCAAGCATGCATGTGTGCACGGAGGGCTTCAGCAAGGCCATTAGTCCTGTCCTTGCCCCCCAGAAGGACACACGGCTTCATCGTCCACTCCAGCTGCCAGGTCTCCAGAGAAGCTGCATCAGGCTGCCAGTCAGAAAGACTGACTCGTGGGGTCTCCAGTGCCACCCATGCAGAGGAGAGATTGAGAACTGATCTCCCCTGTCCTGGTCTAACCAGTCATTTCAATCTTTAGTGCTGAATGTTGGACCTCATAGTACATTCTCCCAGCACAGCTTCCAGGGCGGTGTTGGTCTGTGGCACCTCCAGTGCACTCCTATTGGGCAGAGGGGATGCTGAAAAGTCCCTCCTCTCTCTGACCAGGCTCACATCTAGACCACACTGTTTGGTCTGGCCTCAAGTATGGCTCTAGAGCTGTGTTCCTTGGAATATGCGCATGCTGAGTTATCTGGGACCGCTCCGGCCTCTCCAGTAACCCAGGTGCCTTTCCTCCCTCTCTGTCCTCAGGTGGACCTTTCGACCTCATGTCTTGCAGAGTGGTTGCTGCTGGCACCCGAGAAATGGCGATGCTCATAGCTCAGGCCTTACAAACGATCAACTATGAACGGGATGATGAGAAGTGAAAGGGAGCAGAGGAAAAGAGAAATGCAACCGCAGGACTGGTTCTTTCTGGGAATGCTGAAGCCGGCTGCCAATGCCCTGGGGAGGAAGCTGCCTTGAGCAGCCTGCACTCGTGTCAAGTGTCTCCTGCATTCCTAACTACCCCAAAGGGAGGTGTCCTGCTAAAGTATGTGGCTCTAGTTAAATCCACATCTTTCACCGGGATTTGGTATTTAGCTGGTTTCTGTCTTTAATCTCACATAGCCTTTTTCAGGTTAGTACAGTTTCTTCTATCAGGGCCAAAACCCAAATCTCATGATGTACATACTGATAATTCAGTCTCGACTTTTTTTCCAGAATACAAATCTCAGGTTAATAATGCTTTAGAACTGCTGATAAAGCGGACTTGTTCTCAGGCCCTCACCCATGATTCTTCAGACTGTAATAAATCAAAATAATGGCACTCTGCTTATCTTCTCCCTCCATAAGTGTGTCACCTGTTTCCCCAAACAATGCACAAAATCAACAGCTGTAGATGCATTTAAGACTTAATGACGACTATTAGAATAATACCAAGAGATGGAAGTATTCTCCTTAGCCAGGGTCCCCATGAACCAAACCAGTGGTATCAAAGAAATCAGAGAATGTGTCTGATGAGGTATCAACCTGTTTTAGCCAGGTAGCTTGTTTGTTAATTTCTTATATTTGAGCATCCACAGTACCAAAGGTGTTGATCCAGGTAGACTCCTCCTCGTTCAGCCAACAAGTAATCTAAAGCAATTCTGTTATCTAAAACCAGCTTAGCAAGAAAGCCTAGGGACTTTTGTTGTACAGCTGTGGCTTTAGCAGTAGGCTCAGCAATGGTTATCAGAGTTAGGGATAAGTTTCTGATCACATATTCGTTTGTACAAACTCCAAGCCAAGGAAGAAGAGACCGTCCAAATGATGCCCATCCAGAGGGGTTAGCATCTGCTGGTAAACTTCTTTTTGGTCACTAGTATAAATTCAAGGGAGTGGACCAATGTTGAGTTTCTGAAGCATTATGAAGGGACAATGGAACAGTAAATGCAACAAGAGCACATTGTCCCTTCAGCCTCCAGCTGTCAAGACAATGAGTTATAGAGGCTGTTGCCAAAACTTCCACATACAAAGGTGCAGCCAGGAGGTGTACACAGGGCTCCTTTGTAAGAATTAGCATTTATGGACCCACTGGTCACTGTTAGTATCATTCAGTGAAGACTCAAATACTGTATTATCACATATTGAAAGACCATCTAAATATATGGGCCTGACAGCAAGCCTACAAATGGTTGATGCACTGGCCGCTCTTTTATACATGTATTAACAGTGTTTTTTGCATACGTATTCAGTGGATCTTGTTTTCCCATCCCAGGGTTGGATTAAACTGAGGCAAGGAACCAGGTATATGTGAATTTAGTATTTTAACATTTAAAAGGGACCTGCGAAACAATTGAGGCATACAGTGGCATTCAGGATTCCAGTGAAATCACTTACAGGGTGAATAAGTGGTTTCTCTTCATTTTTGGTTTAGCATAACAAATCCAGCAGTTAAGTTTCCTACAGTAACTTGTTTGTGAAATCCTAATTATGATGTTGCCTTCCCATACATTAATAGAGAGAAAAAGCAGACAGCAAGTAGGAAAAAGGAATAAAGGGTTCATATTGGAGATGAAGATCTTGATCTGTGATCTTAGAAGAGCTGTCCAAGATATCTTCTGCTTCTGGGGAGGAACCTCCTGGGTTGATTCTCACTTGAAATCTTTGGCTGGTATGCAGTTCAAGAGTCTGGAGGAACCCTTTTCAACTGGGAGCTGTGGACCCAAGTCCCTCATGTGTGGCTGCCACCTGGGCAGGAAGGAGCACCTGGTATTGTTCCTTCCAACAAGATTCAAGGGCAGTCTTTCTTAGATGTGGTTTCCAGAAGACCCGCGCTCCAGGTTCTAAATTGAGGAAGGTTCAGCCTTCTGTAGGAGGATCAGAGAAAGCTTCATTTACCTGATGGAAAGACATTTTTACATAATGCATTAAAACTTTACAATATTGACTCATACCAGAATTTATGGGTACAGGAGACATGTCTGGTTCTATCGTCAAAGGCATAGGTCTTCCTGTTACTATTTCGTAAGGTGGTAATTTATGCTTTCCATAGGTGTTGATCTAATTGCCATAAAAATTAATGGTAGAACTTTCAGCCAGGTCAGTCCAGTTGATTCCATTAATCTAGCTAGTTTTAGTTTTAAGTTGCCATTTGTTTGATCAACTTTACCAGATGACTAAGGACAATAAGGACAGTGGTAATGCCATTGTGTCAGCAGCGCCTTAATTGTTTAATTATTTGTCTGGCAAAACAAGTTCCGCTGTCACTGAGATTTCTCTGGGGCTACCCCATAAAGAAAATACATTTTCTAAAAGTTTCTTAGCCATGATTTAAGCATCAGCCTTTCTGCATAGGAGAGCTTCAGTCCATCCTGAGAACATATAAACAATATCAAGAGCATATTGATAACCCATTGTGGAGGCAATTGAAAGAAATCCATTTGTAAGTGTTCAGATGGCCTAGTAGGTGGTGGGAAGGCCCCATCTAAAGTATTAATGGTCTTTCCAGGGTTGTGGGTTTGACAAAATCAGACATTGGTCATAAACCAATTTTGCAAGCTTGGAACAGTCACCCCACCAATCTGTCTTCATAATTTGGGTCATTTTTATCTGTACCATGATGAATTACAGAATGTAGAGCTTTTAGTAATGGCATTTTTAAGGACTCAGGAAGAACCAGGAGGCCATCAGGCCCTCAGTGAGTCCTAGTTTAATATTAAATTTGCACCCTTGTTGGTCCCAACATTGTTGTTCCACCTCAGGTGCCTGATTTTGTCTTTCATATAAATTATAAATAATTTGGCTAGCATCAATATTATGGAATTCATTCAAGTTGCATATTTGAGTGCTGGCTGATTCAGCATGAAAGTCTTCTAGAACATTTCCTGGATACTCAGGTTCTGTTTTTCTTGTATGAACTTCAATTTTAATAACTGCAATTCCATTAGGCAGCAGAATGGGCAGAGAGCAGCATTTACTCGGAGTCCATTTTTGATTGAGTTTCCAGTCTACTCTGTACTCTGTCTCTATAACATACCAAAGTCATGGGCCACCCCAAAGGCATATCTGCTATTGGTATAAATGTTTACCGATTTTCCTCTGGATAGCTGACAAGCGTGAGTGAGGCTGTGTAGTTCTCTGGTTGAGCAAACTGGGGAAGCATTCCCTCTTCTAATAGTTCATATTGAATTGTTACAGCAAACATATCCTCCTTGATATTTCTCTTCTGCACTCTTAGCATGGGACCCATCAGTGAAGCTTATCAAATCTGGGTTTTCTAATGGCGTGTCCTGTAAGTCAGTGCAAGGGGTCAATAACTGTGACGTCATATCTACACATTTATGGCAGTCTCTGCCATCATCAGACAAAGTAGGGTAGCAGCAGGGTTGAGCAAGTTACAGCGCTTAAGACAGGTTACAGGTGAAAGGAGGATCTCATAAGGTGTTAGTTTACTTGCTGAAAAATGTAGAGTCTGATCAGAGTTTAATAGACTCTCAACAACATGAGGTACTTATAAGTACAAGTCATATTCTAATAGCAATTCAGCTGAGGCTTCTACCAAGTCAGCTGCTGCAGCTACTGCTTTCAAATGGTTTGGATGTGCTCTGGCTACTGGGTCTGATTGTGAGCTACAGTAAGTAACATCTGTGTTTTCCTCCGTGCTCTTATGTTAGAACTCCTAGAGCCTGGTTATCACGCTCGTGGACAAATAAGGTGAAAGGTCTAGTATAATTTGGGAGCCCTATGGCTGGAGTTTGTTGCAGGGCTAATTTTTTTTTTTAAGTAAAAAGAATTTTATTAATATATAGCATAAGGGATTCTATTTTTATTTTTTAGCACTTTATTTTATTATTAGTTTTAAGTATACAGTACATTGGTTAGAAATTTATATAGTTTATGAAACTTATTGTTCTTTGATTTATTGATGATAGCCATTCTGACAGGTGTGAGATAATATCTCATTGTAGTTTTTAGTTGCATTTCTCTGATGATTAGCGACCTTGAGCATCTTTTCATATGTCCGTATTTCCTCTTTGGAGCAATATCTATTCAGGTCTTCTACCCATTTTTTAATTGGATTGTTTGCTTTTTTGTTGCTGAGTTGTATGAATTCTTTATATATTTTGGATATTAACCTTTTAGATATGGATTATAAGCGAATATCTTCTCTCATTCAGTAGGTTCTCTTTTCGTTTTGTTGATGGTTTCCTTTCTGTGAAAAAAACTTTTTAGTTCGATGTAGTCCCATTTGTTTATTTTTTCTTTTGTTTCCCTTGCCCAAGGAGATATATCCAAAAAGAAATTTCTAATAGCAGTATTAGAGAGATTACTGCCTATGTTTTCTTCTAGAATTTTTATGGTTTCAGGTCTTATATTTCTTTAATCCATTTTGAGTCTATTCTTGTATATAGTATAAGAAGGTGGTTCAGTCTTGTTTTTTTTTTTTTTTATGTATCTGCCCAATTTTCCCAGCACCATTTATTGAAGAGACTGTCTTTACTCCATTGTATATTCTTACCCCCTTTGTCATTTGTTAAATGAGCGTATAGGTGTGGATTTATTCCCGAGCTCTCTATTCTGTTCCATTGATCCATGGTACTGTTTTTTTTTTTGCCAGTACCATGCTGTTTTGATTACTGTAGCCTTATAGTTCAGTTTGATATCAGGTAATGTGATACCTCTAACTTTGTTCTTCTTTCTCAAGATAACCATGGCTATTTAGGATGTTTTCTGGTTTCATATAAATTTTAGAATTGTTTGCTGTAGCTCTCTGAAAAATGCCATTGGTATTTTGATAGAGATTGCATTGAATCTATAGATCGCTTTGGGTAGTATGGCCATTTTAATGATTTTGATTCTTCCTACCCATGTTGCAGAACAAATTTTAGTTGGATAAAATCTTGCTCCAAAATTGAGTTCTTTGTAAGCTTATACAGGGTAGAGGTGATGAGAGGAAAATTTGGAGCCCAAGACCTGCAATATCCTACAAATCCAAGGAAACTCCTTAATTGTTGTTTAGTTGTAGGTCTGGGGAAGTTTTGGATGGTCTTTATTCTTTCAGGTGAGAGGGAAATGCCTTCTGCAGTCAAATCCTGTCATGGACTTTCTCTTTTAAGAATTGGAGTTTTCTTTTAGAGTCTTTATGGTCTTTACAAGCTAATTGCTATAATAGATAAATCTTTCTGAGTCTTCCCTGGTAGGGGAACATAGCAATAAGTCATCTATATACTGAATGAATGTAGAGTAGGGAACTGTAAGTTTGCCAGGTCTTGTAAAACCACTGAAAAAGAGGATGGGGCGTCAGTGAACCCTTGAGGCATTACAGTCCAGATATATTACTAATTTTTCCAAGTGAAGGCAAATAAATATTGATTCTCCACATCAACTGTGATATGAAAGAAAGCAGAGCAAAGATTTACCACCGTGAACCATTCCGAGTCCATAGGTTCATAAAATAACAAAGTATTGGAATTTGGAATTACAGGGAACCTTGGCATCACAATTTAATTGCATCCAGATCTCAATTGCATCCAATTGGACAAATCTCCAGCCTTATCCATTTGGTTTTTTGATGGGTAAGATCAGAGTGGTATAAGAAGTAGTCCATGGAATTAAAAGTCCTTGCTTAATTAAGTCTTCTACAGTTAGCGAGAGCCCTAGGTTAACTCCTGGTTTTAGTGGATATTGAGGCAATTTAGGCAGGGGTTTGGGATGATCTATTTGGATTTTTATGGGTTCGACACTCTTAATGTTACCTATGTCAGTTGAAGGAGCCTGTAGGTATCAGGCACTTCTGAGAAATAGAGGCTTTGATACTTTAGCCTCAACTTCAATTCCTGCTTGCAAAAAGCAGAGCAGCTCAGGTTCAGGCGGATCAGGAAATTCCAAGATCATTTCTCCTTCTGAGTTAAATTTTGTATGACCCCTCAATTTAGAAAGCAAATCTCATCCTAACAGATTTACTGGGGCAGTGTCACACAGAAGGAAAATGGCCCTGGTGTCATCTAGACTAGTTTAGACATAGGTACCCTTTAAATTTGGTTAGAAATACTCACTATGGAAATACTCTCTTTACCTCAAGGGATTCACTGTTTTATGAAAGTGGGGTTTAATGTAGATAAAGTGGCTCTGATATCCACAGACTGTACAGGATTCTCCACTAATCTTTGTCTTAATTTCCCCTTGAGCATTTAGAGGTATCATGGGAAGCAATTTACTAGAGGGTTTCTCAGAGCCCTATCAATGCTTATTATTTTGGTATTCAGATTTTTGAAGACTTCCCCTGATGGAAAACCAGTCTGGATTAATAGGTGGAGGTCTCTTAAACAGTAGGTTCAGGAAGGATCCTTCCTTTTTCTAGTTCTCCGATAGTGTACAGTGAAAGCAGACATTTTGGGGCATAGTATTCCTACGTGGAGGTTCTCTCAGCCCTTGGGGCTGTTATAACTGCAGGACCATAGATTTATCGGCTTTTTGAGTCATATCTTGCTCTAAGATTTTTTCAAGATGCTCAGCTAGGGCTGTTAATTCTGCAACAGGGTGGCTTCCCAGCCCACCTCGTGTCTCTATTGGCTACTTAGTTTGGGCCGGAGCCCACTAATGAATAAGGAGGTCAGGGCTTTTCTGTGCCTTCACTTACTAAAGAAAGCCCAGTATGCCTCACACACACACACACACACAAAAGGTTTCCAGTCTTGTCTTATAGTCTGAGACTGGTTCATCTTTTTTGTTGTTTGCAAGATTGAATGATAGTCTTTTAAGGAAATACCTTACCGATACTTTCAAATAGGTTTTGGGCTATTTTTCTTGTGCATTTTGGGTAATCCCTGACAGAGCAATGATTATGTGGGTCTTCAGTATTGCTCCCAGTATATTCCCATTTGGCTTCAGCCATCCATTTTGGGGTAACAACAGGTCCTTATAGCATATGAATAAATTGGTAGAGGTCTGGGAGTCTTAGATTGTAAGCTCCAGTTAGAATTCTAAATTCCTCATAAAATTTTCTGAGAATTCTCCTTAGGGTTTGGAAAATCTTTCATGATGGTCCCTAGTTCACCCTTTGACCATGGAGAGAAGATGGGTTACATCTAGTATTCCAGGCTCAGCGGAGGGCCTCACTTTTAAAGACACTTTTTTAACCTCTAGCTCATTTTTAGAGTGAAAAAGCAATTGAGTAAAGGGATTGGTGGGTTCAGAGCAGTCACAATCAAGTTAGTGTACACTTCCTTTTAGATTTACCATCAGCTTGTTGCTTAAGCTTTTCATTTTCCTTTTGTAAAATATCTTTTAAAGAAGCAATTTTTGATTCATAGTTTCTAAACAGCTGCTGCATACCAGTAAAAACTGCATCCCATTGTTTGGGGGCAATTCAGAACCCTTGTTTCTCTAAAGCACCTGTAAGCTTATCTAGGTTAAAAGTTCCCCACTGTGGCCACTGTAACTCATAATTATCTTTGGTAAAGTCAACCTACTGGTTCAGAAAAACAGGTTTTAGGCCCATAATTTTATAGAAAATAGCCACGGTTCTAGATGGATGAGTACCAGATTGTTTGGACTCAGAGGAACCTATTTCTCGCTCTCTCTCGCTCTCACTCATTACCTGAGGCTTTACACCAGTCAGCTTTATCTGTGTGTGTGCTTTTTTTTAAGTCAGCCAGCCCTAGACCCAGTCCAAAGGAAGAAATGCTCAATTAAATTTGGAGAGCTCTTTTAAATGCAAAAACTGCAGAGCTTAGATCTGAGAGGTACTTACCTATGGCCTCCAGTAGCAGTGAGAAAGCAGTGAGCTTAATGGGCTCAGTGGGTACATTTGCCTGGTTGCTCATTGCTCCTGGAGCCATCGTGGGGGCAGGGCATCTTCATATCCCACTTCTGACACCAGAACTGTTAAAAGATAAACTGAGGTGTAATTGAATTTTAGGACTTTTTTGAGCAAAAATCTATTTGAATCAGGCAGCACCAAACTGGAAATGATTAGAAGAGCTCATCCTTGGGAGTTGGGGAAAAACTTTTATACAGAAAAGGCAGAAGCAAAGTAAGGAAATTATCAATTTGCTATAGCTTAAAACCTAGTTGGCTGTTTGTGTTTGGCTGTCTTTAGGTTTCATTTGCATAACCCTGAGGTATTTAGAGATTTAGATTTTGTTTTCCTTACATAGGTGCTGTGGCATTAGAGCCACCTCAGTCTAGTAGCTTCCTTGTTTAGTATTTAAAAATCTAAGACATGGGTCAGACTGAAGAAAAACTAACAGCTCAAAAATAAACCTCCAAAATAAGTTGTTTTGTGATCCATTTATTTAATGAAGAGAAATCATAAAGTATTCTCTGGGCCTTATTTTTTTTCCTCTGTGGGAGGCGAAATTATATATAATTATAATTATAATGAGGGCATTCACTGACTGGTCAGATAACTTTTCTGAAGTTTAAGAATTCAGAAAGTCTTAAGACAGAGAATTCCAACCTACTCTTTAATTTTATCTCTCATATTCCTAATTTGCCATCAACAACAACAAATAGAGTATTTGGGAGCCTCCCTTGCATTTGCTCTCTCTGGCTCTTAAAATTGAGAGGTTGGTTACAGTCACTTTCACCAGACTGTAACCCAGGAGAGTCTTCAGCAAGCCTGCGCTGACCCTCAAGGTCTCTCCTGGGACGCTGGTGACCTCAGAATCCTTTCATAGTTAACTCCCTCATGCCATCCACCTCTCATAGGGCAAGGTGCATGCAAGGGCCCTCTCACTGCAGATGGTAGTGTCCAGAGGGGCAGTCCCCAGAAAATTGTTCCTTTTAAGAGTATACTACCCAAATGACTTATGGCCAGTTCTCCATGGGTTACTAATTGATAAATTTGCTATCTAAAGGAAGGAGTTTCCTATTCTGATCCAAATGGGGGGTAACCAAATGAATCCCCAAAAGACATACAGGTCCAGGGTAAGGACTGGGGTCTCTTTGGGGACTAAGGAGTCGAATGCCCACTGTGGGCCCCTGCTTTTTATACCTACAGGAAGGTGGCACATTGTGCAGAGCCACAGGACTTCAAGGTTGGGGAATATTAGTGATCACTTGATGTTCCTACCACCCCTTGGAGCTTTGAGTCTCCTCTCAACCCCCAGTGGAGGCACACTGTTCCTCCAGAGACCCCCCGCCCATAATGTCCTACCTACATGAGCCAAATAATGTCCCTTGTAACTTCCATTTCCACTCAAATTTTCACCTGTAGGTCCAAGAATAACCAAGTGAGGCTTCTGTGTGATGGTGTTTGAACATAAATACATGTCTCATCTTTTTCCTTATTTCTGGGTCAAGGAGCTCTGATTCTCTTCATAAGCACTTACAGTTGATCCCTTTACCTAAATGTGTCTTCTAAACTTCAGGTTTGATTCGATCATCACTGTGTAGAGTAAAACAGCCCCTACTCTGATCAACCAATCCAAATTCCCATTTGCTTCTTGGTCATGCACACCATCCTCTGGATATGCCGTGAGGTATCAGAACTCCAATGTGCACAGCTGCTAAGACCCCCTCCAGCATGCCGTCTTTGCACCGTTGGTTTGTAAAAGCATATGCAGGACATTGTTTTGGCCATGCTGCATTTCACCTTAACACCTTTGGCCCATAGCTGCAGCCCGTCAGAATTTAGGGGATTCTGATTCTCTTTCAGTGTGGTCAGTCTCTGGAAGCTTTTCATCTCCACATTTGCTTAGTTTACCATTAAGAACTCATTCAGATCATTAGGGGAAATGTTGACTGGAGTCAAGATAAGGATGGACTCCTTCAGCTCCTCAAGACCTCTTTCAGGTTCTCAGGAATCTGTTAATCACCACTCTGGGAACGGCCATTCAAACCAGTACATCTAACTAGTATCGGCTAGTCCATGTTTATTTCCACTGTACCTAGGATAGCATAAGATCTTGCCAAGCATCTTGCTGAAATCTAGGTTAATAGAGCTGTGCTGTCTATACATTAGCCACTAACATATGTGGCTATTAAAGTTAATTAAAATTAGATTAAATTTAAAGCTGTTTCTCAATCACACTTGCCACATTTCAAATACTCAGTACCCACTTGTGGTTAGTAGCCACCATATCAGTGCAGATAAAGTACAGATAGTTCCGTCATTTCAGAAAGTTTTATTGGATAGCATTGCATAGAATGACACTCTAATAATCTATCCTAATCTGGATTTATATAGAACTCTCCAACCTCTTTGTGGAATTTACATTCTTCCCTGATTTTTGGAAAAAAGATCAATACTTGTCAGTCTCAGTCTTCAAGATTCCCTGTTGCGGTCTTGCCTGCAGGGTGGCTCCCACATTACCTCTGTGTAATGTGCTTGAGGCGTGTGGAGCAGGACGCTAACCCAAGGCCAGCGTAGGGCTAGAGCAAGGTAAGTTACAAGCCATGTGATTACAAAAGTAGAACCAGATTAGAATCCTAGAATCACAGGTAATTCTGTGGTAAAGGCAGCCTTAAAGGGAAAACCTCACAAACAAAGAAGAGATGGGGATGATTGTGCCTCGGTTCTGGTGGTAGCAGGGGAGGGAGAGCAGCTGTGAGTTGGATGCTCGCGTGGTAGCCTCAGATCTTTTTTAGAAGAAGGCCAGAAGGTCTGTCTGTTCTCCCAGGGGTAGCCTCTCTGTCCATGCCCCTCACCACCACCCGAAGGCCCGCTGACTGCTGCAGAAGAGCTCTGTCTCTGGGGTCAGCAGACCTGATGCTAATGCAAGCTTCCATCTTCTTGGTCTCAGAAGCTGCCCTGAAAACTGCAGATGCTACCTCCCTCCCACAGTTGTTGAGGGGATTGCCTGAGGTGTATGCAAAGAGCCCTGCCAGTAATACTCACTATATGCTAGCTCATCACCAGCATCCAGAACTTTCCATCTCAGAGCTTCCCTTGGATGACTTTGAGAGCCAGGATCACTTGCCCAGCAGCAAGTCCTGGCTCCAAGTTCAGTGCACGTTCTGGATACTTTTTTAAATGGGTGCTCAAAAATTGCTTAATGAATAGAACCAATTTGATCAGCTAGAGATTAGCAAACAATTTTTTCTGAATTTTGTTTATGTGAAAATAATATGACAACATTAAAAGAACATTTTGTTTCCCCATTAATCCCAGTGGACTATACCTGCTCCTTCCCAGTTTTATCCTGCTTATCAATCATGTAGAAAGTACATCAGCTTTGGCAGTTCTGCCTCTGAGAGCTCTGTCTGAACTGGGCCACATTCTGCCTAGTGAGGAGTAACTTGCCGGGGAGACCATTGGAACCAGTGGTGCCATCGATGCTTTAGACTTTTCAAGGAGCCCGAGGAGATTCAAGTACCCGCCTTATGCTAAGGGAACAGTTTCACATGTTCCTGTTCCAGGAGGCTCTTGAGTCACAGAGAAGACAATCTGTACCCTTGGGAGTCTTGGAGTTTTGTCTAAATGTGAAAATCACCTGATATTTTATTCATCCTTGAAACAAAATCATTTATGGGTGGGTAGGTGTATATGTCTGTAACAAATGCATATGTTATATATTATAAGCCATCTTCAAATTAATTTGGGGCAACTGAAATTTGTAAGCACTTAGCTAAGGTTTTCTGAATGAGGTTTTAAATGTTGAATATAAGTGAAAAAAATTCCACCTGAGGGGAGTGAACCATGTAGGTTCCTGGTGGGAGAACAAGCAAGATAGGGCTCAGGGAGGTTTCAGGGCTCAGACTGATGGAATAACTGAGCAAATGAGACACTGTAAATTTAATTCTCTAAATCATGTAGTTTTATAACTTAATTTACTAAGTTTTCCATAGAAGATTACAATCACTTTTTTTAATTGCTTTAGTGAGTCCCCTTTCTAAAATTTACTTTGCCCTACTGAGCTTCCCCTAACATCTTGACAGTGAAGAGCTTTTCTCTTCAAGTGCTGGATGTAGTTAAGTAGACAATAACTTGGGTGTGAAATTCCAAAGATGTGAGCTTTTGGGGCTGTAAAAGAATGGGGATGTTTTTCTATTGCCTTAATAAGGAACCCAGAGAAAGCCTTATACCTCAATAGACCCTAGATATGTATGTGAGATCATTGTTTATACAAAAATGCCAGGGATAAAAATAAATGATATTAATATGTTATGAATCATGCTCAAAATATGGGTGTCTCTCTCACTGTCCTTGCAGTGATTGTGTCCATACTAAATATGCATAAGGGCTGTGATTAATAAAAGCAAGCAGAACACATCAACTCTCTGGGTTCTCCAAGCTTTCTGAAATACTGCTGTGCAGAGGGAACAGCCCTGGTGTTCACACTGCTAGTTTATCATCTGGGTGCAGTGAGGATGGTGCTGAAAGAGATTGTCTGGTACCTTGGCAATGCTAATCTTTAAAAAATTACCCCTAAATATCACTCCCCTGATATATAGCCTATATTTACATGCATACATAGACTGTCTTTAGCCATTTTATAATCTGCTTTGAGGGAACATACTTCTCATATGAAGATACCATTACATGAAGTGTACAGGAGCCTTCTGTGAAAGCCAGGTATATTGGAAGAAAAAAGAGAAACATAAAAGCAATACCAAAATATGAGTCATGTCATTTTGAACATAAATTAATATCTTTTAGGCATATGTTTGTAACTTTTAAAAAAAACCATTCATGTGGATTATCAGGCATAAATTTTAATGCTTGAAGATTCAAGAGGAAATGTACAGAAGTATGGATAGCACACAGGACAAGGATCAGAATTCTGGTTCTCTGTTCAAGTTCTGACTCTACTAATTAGCCATGTGACCTTGGGCAAATCATTTAGGGAAACAGAGCTCTGTGGGGGGTCTTTCCAGATTCTGTTCCCTTAGCCTGTGGGCCTAGCAAGTACCATGCCTCACCAAAGTTCCTGGCAGGAAGAGAGAGGACGTGTGTGTTTACCAGCTGTAATAGTAAATAAATTTTGTGGGGTTTTTTGTTTTGTTTTGTTTTCCCAACTTTTCTTATTTTTTAATTAAATTTATTGAGGTAACATTGGTTAATAAAATTATATAGGTTTCAAGTATGCAATTCAGTA
The DNA here is from genome assembly GCF_902729225.1 of Pteropus medius. NCBI lineage: Eukaryota > Metazoa > Chordata > Mammalia > Chiroptera > Pteropodidae > Pteropus > Pteropus medius. Next base: position 49,634,284 of record NW_024340849.1, read on the forward strand.
ACACATCATATGTATATTGTACGGTGTGTTCATCACCCAAAGTTAAATTTCCTTCTATTAACCATATATGTGACCCCCCAATACATTTTGTTTTTAATTAACTCTGGGTATTTTGCGTACTTCACTCTAGTGTGAGCTGTGTCTTATCACATTTTTTAACAGTTTTGTCTTTGAAGAAATAGAGTTTGCCTAGTGTCTGACAAACAACCTGGAGAAACCTCATGGGCCAAGTACCCTGGTCTTTCCAAGCTTCTGACTAGTTCCAAAAGCAATTTATAGCTGTCTTTGAGGAGACTGAGTTTTCTTTCGTTTATGGAAATAATAGCTTGATTTGTCATTTTGTTGCTTTGTCTACATTAATTTTATTTAATGGACTTTTTCATAAATGGTATGAATTTTTTTAATGAGAGTTTAAAAATTTATGCTCAAGATTCACCAAATTGCTGACTATTCATTCTCTTAGGCTTAGAGTTGTAAGTTTTTATTTTCTCACAATATACTCAAACAGCTCTTCTGAGTATATGTGCAATCGCACAAGAAATTCCTTACATTCTTAGACATGCATTTTGAGGTATAATGCTCATTAATGATGTAATGTCTTTTAGTTCTTAAATGTTTTCTGGAGATTTTCTTCAAAGAAATAACACCCCTCGGGAAAAACCCCTCAGCGGGCCCTGAGGGCAGCAGAGGCCCGGAGTACCCAGATGAAATAAATGGCTGCGGTGTCAAGGGCTCTCACCCTCCACATGTGTTTCTCGATTTCGCTCAGTTGCTGATAGTCTGAAGCTGACTTTGGAAAGTTTTTGGCCTGAGCGTTACCACTACTCCTTCAGGAGAAGCAGAGAACCTCTGAAGCGCAGGGTATGTCTGAGACCCTGAGGGTGGAGGATAGGCCAGAGCAGAGGGTACAGCCTGCTGCACAACCTGGAGGCCCAGGTGCCCTGGCCTGACATGAGCCTCCCAGGGACCAAATGGGCTGCTCACCTTTGTGATCTTCAAAGTCAGCAAACTGCTTGCCATATCATTTTGACTCACTTACAAAATAATGTTCACCTACTTTTTGTTGATTATGTTCACTCGAAATTCCTCTTGAAGACTTCCAAATGCTTTGTTTTTGCCCTAATTTTCCCCTTTTATTTCAACAGCTTTATTCAAAGCATCTTCTGGACCACAGTTGTCAAATGTATCTGTGCCCTTATAATCCAATCTCAAATAAAAGGTAAAACACTTGCCGCAGTACATCACTAAATGTCACTATCCAAACAGACCAAAAGTCAGGAAATAAGGAGTCTGGTCCCAAGTTAAAGTAGCTATATGACCTTGAGGAAGTCACTTCATGTCTGTCAGTCTCTGAAACGTGTTAACATGGAAACTGTCCAACCCCCTCCAGGACCATTGTGAAGATGTACAAGATAATACGTGAAGTATCAAGAGCTCTGAAATGCTGGGTCATTTTTTTTCCTACAATTAGTTATTCAAGAGTGAAAAGATTATGGTATCTTTTATAGCCAAATGGGATGGTTCTGCTACTGGAGATAACTAGAAATATTTGGTCAGATTATACCACAGCTTAGACAGGCTTTGACTGATTTATTAAACCATTTACAATCACTTCTATAATTATTCTGCACACAAAACTTTAGGCAATCTTAAAAAATACCTCCCATAGCTTTCCTTAATAGTAACCACATCCAAGTGTGCAACATACTAATCATGCTCTTTTCCATGAAGGTTTAAATAGAACAGATTTTTTAAAGTATAAGCAAAGAACTAAATCAAAGCTTGAATGATTTCCAGAAGCACTAAGCCCTTTAAACCAATGTTTTGGGTTCTCAGTAGGTGTGGAAAGTGCTGGGGCTGTGTGCGTGGTTGCCACTTACCAGCTGGGTGGACCTGAACTCGCAGAACCTCTCTAGGCCTCTGAAAAGCCAGTTAACTGCACTGCTCCAGGGTCAGGCAGAGTAAATGAAACAGGGTGCATACATGCTTGTGTCAAACAAGTATGCCAGAAGAACAGACTGCAGGTGCCAGAACAGAGGACTCAAGGGCAAGGGTGTCTTACCTGGCTGCTTCCGACCTCTTTCTCCACCCCGGGCTGCGTTAGGCTTCCTTCCTACTGGTGGAGACCTCAGGGTGAAGCACAGCTCAATCACCTCACAAAGGTCCCTATAAAGGACACAGAAGACAAAAATTTAGGTATGTACAGCGTCAGCTGACTGCCTGTACCATATTTCCCAAAACACTGGTGAGCCACATGGCTTCCTGGTGTTATCCTGGATCTTCCCCCTCAGGTGCCACTCAGTCACCACACGCAGCAGCAGCAGCCCCATGATTGATCCAAAACAAACAGCGAAAGAGGGATAATGATAGAAAATGAAAGATGAGGACCTGGTGTATGAAAGAGGGATTATTACAAGAGATCCAAAATGGTAGTTCCAAAAGCAAGTGGGCAGGTTCTAGGCATCCACGGAGCCCATGGAAGCAGGTGAGGGGCAGGACCGCCACCACTAAATGGCTTGAGAAGCCAAAAGAATCTAAACTTGCAGTTCAGAAGAATCAGAAAGGTAAAGGAGGAAGGCCAAGTGTGGGTGTTAAGGGTGGAAAATTTTCAAGTGAGCCAACTAGCTAAGTCAGCTACAGGGAAGAAATATCTTTAGATACCAGAAGTTGTCTTACTTGCTTGTGTGTGGTTTAGGAAGTGTACTCTATAAGATATGAAGATGGCCAATGTCTGCTTCTGTAATCCATTTACTTGTTAATTAAGGGTGTTGTTCCGGGCAAAGATATGCTAACAGCCAACTTCCACTTCTGTAATCTGCTTGCTTGTTCAGGAGACCACCAGGAGATGGTCTTAAGCTTTATCAGCTGCCTCCTCTGGAAGCTCGGGGCTGATCTCCTCTATCCCTGCGTGGTAGAGAGTCAGTCGCCGGACGGCTAATAAAGGCTCATAATTAATCTCAACTGGCTCCGTGGGTCTCAGAATTGTTCGTGCCATAACATGGGCAGCAAGTGGGACCCAATTTTGGCCTCGAGGAATGGGGAGATTTTTAGGTGTAACTCAGAATACACAAGTTCATGTGCAAGAAGCAACATGGGCAGGAGCGTGGCATTCTAATTGGCCTCTTGGAGGGCAGAAGTTTCTCTTTGTGACTTCATATATCCTATCTTAACATGCACAGCCATAATCGTAAAGCCCCTGCCCTATGAGGCCACATCATCCTATCCATTGCCTGGCACAAGGGAGGTCAGCTAGAGAGGGATGGAGCAGGGGTTGGCATGGGACGCCAGGAGTGCCTAGGAGCATGGGGCCAGGCCTCCTGAAGGAAGTGATGACAAATCTGTTTGGGAGGGTTTGAGAGGACTGAGCACAGGGATGCTGGGGAGGAAACACTTGGAGTGCTACATGGCTGAGAGGGGCATGGCGTTGCTCAGGAGAAGAGTGGGAAGGTAATGAAAACACCTGGAGAGCATTTTTGTCACAAGTATGTGTTAGCACACTACTGGAGAGCTGGTTGTAACGATGTTTAAGTGAGGGTGGGGGGATCTGTTAGGTGCAGTGTGATTCCACGAAGCCATTTTATGGTTCATCAATCATGACACATCTATGCGTAAAGTGATTAGGGGCTTTAACAATGTCTCCTGGAGGCTAATTGAACTGAACAATGGAATTCTGGAGGGCAGAGGCTTAGGAATCACCTGGTCAACCTTCTACATAGGTAAATGACCTGACCTCCGTTCTCCAGGTCCCACCAGTCACTAACTTTATGGTAGGCTGAAGGTGTACCTGACATGTTCGACACTAGAAGAGCAATGGTATTGGTCACTTAATTCCCCCATCAACCTTGAGGAAGAAGGAGGACATGCAAGATCATGAATTGCTCAAGTCAATAGTGTACAATCTCATATCACCTCCCTGGGTCCAGATGGCCAGCAGATTAGGAACATGGCCTGACTCAGCAAAAGGCACATCCTCCATCCCCTCCACCCCTGAGATGCCTCACTTCTCACCTCCATGCCAGCCAAGCACTTTACACATTTGGCACCTGGACCAGAGTCATCAAAAAACATCTCAAGAAGGGTCAAGGTGATGAAAAGCCCTTTAGTCCTTGTTTTGGATTTCAGCCTCCAACTGTGCTGACCGGAAGTGTGCCTGGGTCCTGATGTCTTTAGTTTCCTATTTCTCAGCTGAAACATCACAGGGTGGCCCCAAAACCTCTTCCCTTGACAGTGAGCAGATCCCTATCCTTCTCACGCTATAGGACCCACTTGGCACAGAGGACCAAGTCTGTGACCTCCTTGGCTTGGAGAAGAGTGAGTCTTACTAAGATATTAATGACTTAAAGTCATATAAAGCAGGTAAGCTGTTTCTTTTGCAGTTTTCAACAAAAAAAATTAAGTTAAAGACCTTAACATATGTTGCTATGAAGATATGTCCCTGTAGAGTCAGGTCCCTGTAGAATTAGCTTTTAGGCCTCTTGGTAGGGCTTTTAATTTTTTCCCTGTAGCATTCCATCTCATCAGTGTGGCCTTTAGAGCTTTTGGGATTCTGATTCTGTCTCTTATTAAATCATGCCAACACTAAGGCACCCATGTGAGAGAGGCAGGTGAGTTTCTCTATGTCCCTCATATCACATTGTCCTTCCCCCAAACCTGAGTCCTACTACCTCATATCCAGCCTGCCCTTACTCCCCAGAGCAAGACAGTCCATTTTGCTGCTAGAGAAAAGGACTTTTGGATGGAACTCCACGAGGTTAACCCCATGATGCTTGGAAGAATGTTGCAGGCAGCCTCCAATGCAACGGGCATCTCCACATTATGGTCACACTGCAATCCTTGGCCCACCAAACCTTTCGGACAGCCGACTACACCTGTTCCCCAGGACCACGACGGCCCGATTGCCCACTTGTCCTACAGGGGCGTGAGTCCTAGCCGATGGTAGCTGTGCCTTCATCTTCATGGAGCCCTGGGCTGTGAGGATCCAGGCAGGCTCAGCCTCCTGTACCGAGTCACCGAGCAGTGACCTCTGCGGAGTTAACGTTCTGGACCAAATTCCCCTGAGAAGACTTTAGCTTTTGGGGAAAAATGGCTCAGCCCCTGTGGACGATTCTCCTAACCTCCTAAGCCCCGGTCTAGTGCGCCTGGCAGCCCGGTGCAGTGCGAAGGCGCTTCTTTCCCAAGGGCGGCCAGCGTGCCCTCTGCTGTCCGCGTTGGCGAACTGCGCGGCTCCAGAGGCCACCAGGGCTCTCAGATGTTGGCGCCTTGCAAAAATCATCTAGGTTCAGGGTTTATCTGGATAAATCCTATGTAACATGAGATTGTCCCTGGAGGGCAGGGAGAACTTAGCTGCGGTGCTCTTTTGTATCCATGATTGTGTGGACACAGGATTTAGGAATCACGATGGAGTAAATGCTGTTATTCCATTAATGTATAGGATCTGCATATAACCAAAAATGTCACCATAGCCCATGGCCAAAGTAAAGGTAATGATGTAAAATTTAATTCCAATAAGAAAAAAAAATGTAATTGAAATAGCTCATCCAGAGTTTAACTAAGTTTTTGACTAAAGGTTGTTTCTTGTTTTTGTTTTGTTTTGTTTTTGTTTTTGTTTTTGTTTATGGCTAAAATAATAACTTAGAAAAAGCCATTTAATGATTTTTAGTTAAATTTAAGATGTAATTGGAGTTATAGTGCCGGGCACACTAGATCGGGGCCTAGAGGGAAACTAACATGTACAATTTTGTGATGGCAAAGAATATTGACAATTAAATATTTCACGGACAGGGACCATGACTTTTATTTTTCTGACATCTTCCCAGAATACTAGCAAAAATCTTAATTCAACTTAATTCAACATGCTAATAATCATTTATTTAATATATCCCCCAAACATCACTTACTAGCTGTGTGAGACTTTGAGTAAGATTCTTGTACTCTCTGTGCCTCAGTTTCATCATCTGTAAAATAGAGACTAATACCTACTTATAGGGTAAAGATATAAATGCAAAGCTCTTAGCTTTATTCTTGGATATACTGGATATACTAAATGATTAAATGTTTGTTATTATTTTCATATTTACTAGAGTTAGGTTCTGAGCTCAGTGCTGGATTTACTCAAGAAGCTTACAATTTGAAGCAAAAGGAAAAAAGCATGTACACAAACAGATATCTAAGGTTATAAATGATCAGCGCCACAAAAAAAATAACAAAGAGCTGAGGTGGGAGGGACAATGGAGAGGAGAAATGTATTGTGTGGGAGTGGGAGAAGATTTTGCGGAAGAGGTTACATTGCACTATATCTTGAAGGATGAGTTTGAATTTAGATGGAGGAAGATAAGTTTTCTCAGCAGAATCACATGAAAATGACATAGAATCATCATGAAAGTATGTAGTAAATTCAGCATCAGACAGTATGACTGGAGGGTGGGAGATAGGGTTGGGGGCAGCAGGCAATGGAGGCCCAAGAAGTTATCATAATCAGTAGCTAGCATTTGGTGAAACCTTGCCCAGTGCCAGGCACAGCAGCCTGAGAAAAGATCATGGGGCTTTATGAGTCATGTGTGATTTTTCTTACAGACAGTGAGACACCATCAATGATATCTAAGCAGGTTCCTATTTACAGAAGGATGGCACACACAGTAGGCTCTTGGTAAATGCTTGTTGAAATAAAATGAACTGGATGGTGATTAAAGGAGTGTATCAGGAGGCAAGTCCCTGACAGCTATAAAAAGATATAAAATAGACATCCTTATAATGGCATATGCAAATGTAATTGATATCTAGAAGGAATGAGTAGGCACAACGTTCAAGACACATGGCTGGTTGTAGAATCAATGAAAACTATGAGGACAAGTAGAGAAGCAGTTTCTCTCTGTGAAGGACCCCTGCTTCACAAAGCTTGAACATAACAAATATAGGGCATCTCAGTGGAGGATCTTATATCCGAGGCAGTGGGGAAGAGGAGAGTAACCCCTGGGCTAAGACAGAAAGGGGTCATCCTGGGCTGGAGGGATGTGCATTTCCCATTCCCGTCTAAAGAAATGAGGTAAATCACATATTTCCAGTGGAAGCCAAATTTCTAACTTCCCAGCCTAACTCTTTGTAAACGCACCTGGAGCCAGGTTTTGCACCCTCCCATGGACTTGTATTGTTCAGGGACACATGAAGCAGTACCTGCATTGGGCATGTATGCAGGCTATGCAAATATGACATCACTGCTATAACAGGCTTGGAAAAGGCTTAGGTGATTGGACTACAATCCACCACGATTTCATCTTCTCCAGAGCTTTACAGAATGTACAAGCTTGCAAAGCAACAGATGTGTGTATAAACCTCAGTGCTTCTCCAGTGGTGTCACTAATTCACCTATTGACAGCTATGGCTGGAAAATATTTATGCAAAACATAGAATGTGAGATGGACCAGTGAGGGGAATAGTGAGGACAGCAGGGCAGAGAGAAAAAAGCCAGTCATCAAGGCATTTCATCTCAGCTGGACACCCTCTCAAGGTCTGTCAGTGCCCAGAAGAGTGTTCTATTTACTGTCACTTGTTAGCTGGTGATAGATACACACCTCCATCCCTTCCTGCAGACCTAATAGGGATGGAGGAGAATGTGAGGAGCCAAATGGGGCCAGGAGTCAACGTGTTGTGTAAGAAAATTAGAGCCACTACTCCTGATGGTCCAGAGGAAGACTTGTCCCTGGGAGCATACAAAAAATGACCTTTGCTATCGTTTGCCTTGGAAAATACTCCAACTCTCTTTCTACATTGCCTCCAGGGACGCATTTCAGCCTTTGAGAAAAACATGAGCTTTTGCTCACCCAGGGTCACTGTCATTATCCAAATCTTGGCATGGATGTCATACTGTGTTATTGCACTGGCCTCTGACAAACTTCTGGTCATCAGCAAGATCAATGCAAAAAAGAAAGGAAAGGGTGACAATAAAACAGTATGTGTTACCCTGGTTGTATATTTTTAAAAAACATGATGCCATATTTGTACACCCATATTTATAGTAGCATTATTCACAATAATCAAGAAGTGCAAGCAACCCAAGTGTCTACTGATGGATGAATGGATAAACCAAATATAGTATATCCATACAATGGAATATTATTCAGTCCTGAAAAGGAAGAAAACTCTGCAATGTGCTACAATATGGATGAACTTTGGGGACATTATGCTAAGTGAAGTAAGCCACTCACAAAAAAGCACAAATACTGTATGCTTCCATTTATATGGGGTACCTAGAGTAGTCAAATTCACAGAGAAAGAAAGTAGAATGGTGGTTGCCAGGGGCCAGAGGGAAGGGAAATAAGAGATAATTGTTTAAAGGGTATGGAAATTCAGCTTTGCAAGATGAAAAGGTTCTGGAGATCTGTTGCACAATAGCGTGAATATATTTCAACTACTGAACTATACACTTAAAATTGTTAGGATGGTAAATTTTATGTTTCTTTACCAACAATTAAAAATATTTTAAAATATTTTATTTCTAAAAATATTATGCCTATTGGTCTTACTGTTCTCTTTATGTAACATTATTTATTTATTTTATATTTTTACATTTTTTATATTGAGGTATAGTTTACAGAAAATAAATTACATCATTTTTATGTGTTCAGTCTGATGAATTTTGACTAATTCGAACAAGATATAAATATTTCTATCATCCCAGAAAGTTCCCTTGCACTCCCTTCTTGTCAGTGATCCCCTCCAGACAATCACTTTCTGACTTCTATCACTATATATTTTTTCACTGAGGTTATCATTACACACAGTAAAATACAGTTTGTAGGATATCGTTTGTGAGTTTTGACAAATGTCTATACCACTTAGCCAACACCCCTAATCAAGATCTAGATCTTCTCCATAACTCTAGGAAATTCCCTATATCCCTTTCTAGTCTGTGACCTCTCCAAACAAGGCAGCCACTATTCTCATTTCTGTCCCCACAGATCATTTCATCTCTTCTTGAACTTCACCCTACAATATGTGCTCTTTTATGTCTTTCTCTTTTCACTCAGCAGAATGTTTTTAAGTTCATTAATGTTGCTGTGTAGATTGATACTTTATTTCTTTTTTATTAAAGAGTAGTATTCTATTATATAATTGTACCAACATTTTGTTTATCCATTCTGTTCATGGAAATTAGGGCTTTTTCCAGTTTTGGGCTATTATGAATTAGGATGCTATGAACATTTTTAGATAAATATATCATTCCTCTTGGGTAAAGTACCTAGGAGTGGTGGAATCTCTGGCTAATAGCATAAATGTATATTAACTGTATTAGAAAGCTGCCAAAGAGAATTCCAAAGTGATACCATTTTGCACTCCTACCAGTCTTTTTTTAAATTGAAGTATGATTTATATATGGTAAAGTCGACCCTTTTTAATGTACATATTTGCAAATTTTGACAAATGCATACAGTTATGTAACTACCACCACAATCAAGAATTCAACAAGCCCATCATTCCCCAAATTCCCTTGTGCTTACTTCGTAATCACCCTCCCCCGCCAAATCCCAGCCCAGCCCCTTTTCCAAAGATCCATTCCTATTTAATTTTTTTCTTTGCCTTTTCTGAAATGTCATATAGATGGAATTATAATTTATAGTCTTTTAAATCTGGTCTCTTTCACTTAGCACAATGCATTTGGGGTTCATCATGTTTTGCATGTATCAATAGTTTGTGCCTTTTTACTGTTGAGTAGTAGTAATCCATTGTATGGATGCACCAGGTTGTTTATCCACTTCCAGCGGAGGAACGTTTGGGTTGTTTCCAGGTTAGGGCCATTATAAACACCCACATACAGGTTTCTGTGTGAACATAAGTTTCTGTTTCATTTGAGTAAACACCTAGAAGTGGGGATTGCTGAGCTGTATGACTGAAAGTTTACCTTTATAAGAAACTGCTAAACTGTTGTCCAATTTGCATTCCCACCAGCAATGCATGAATTTCAGTTGCTCTGTATCCTTGTCAGCACTTGGTGTTGTCACATTATTTTTAAAATTTTATACATCCTAAAAGGTGGTATCTCATTATAGTTTTAATATGTATTTCTCTAATAACTATTAATGTTATTCATATTTTTCTCTCTTCACTTATTTGTTTTTAATTTTGTTCATCACAGGTCCATAGTTTTTGTGTGTGTGTTTTTACCATCTTTTAATGGGTTTATTTTCACATGAATTATATATATATATATATATATATATATATATATATATATATTTACTATTAACATTTTGATGTATTTATTTCTGTCTTATATTTAAAGTTTTACAAACTATTTTTCCCCCAGCTTCATTGAAATATAATAGACAATTAGTTGCTTGTTTTTGTACATTGTACAATTCAATAGTTTTCTTAATTAGTTGACATACAATAATATATTAGTTTCAGTTGTACAGCATAATGATTAGAGATCTATATAACTCACAAAATGATGATCCTACTAAATCTAGTACCCCGCTTTCCCCTTACATATTTACTATGACATTAACTATTTTTCTTATGCTACACTTTATATCGCCATTTCTAATTTTGTAACTATTTGTACTTCTTAATTCATTTGCCCTTTTCCACTCTCCCAACCCCCCTCCCATCTAGTTGCCCTCAAAATATTCTCTGTATCTATGAGTTTATTTCCTTTTTTGTTATTATTTGTTCTTTAGATTCCACATGTACATGAAATCATGCGATATTTGTCTTTTTCTCTCCAACCCATTTTATTCAGCGCAATATCTTCTGAGTCTAGCAAGACAATATCTTTCTCCATTCTCTTCTTTTTAGTCTGTGTGTGTCTTTTAATCTGAAGTGAGTCTCTTGTAGGCAGCATGTGTAGGGGTCTTGTTTTCTTATCCATTCAGCTTCCCTATCTTTTGGTCAGAGCGCTTAATTCTTTTCCGTTTGAGGTACTTGTTGATAGGAATGTAGTTATTACTGTTCTTTATTTCTGTTTTCAATACGTGGTTTTTCTTCTTAAAGAAGTCCCTCCAACATTTTCTGTAATACTGGCTTGGAGTTGATGAATTCCTTTAGCTTATTTTTGCCTGGGAAGCTCTTTATCTGTCCTTCGACTTTAAACGACAGCATTGCTGGATAAAGTATTCTTGGTTGTGGATCCTGCATCTTCATCACGTTGAATATTTTGTGCCAAGCCCTTCTGTCCTGCAAAGTTTCTTTTGAGAAATCAGCTGCCAGTCTTATGGGTGTTCCCTTGTAGGTAACAAACCGCTTTTCTCTTGCTGCTTTGAAGATTCTCTCTTTGTCTTAAATGTCGCTTTGACATTTTAATTATGATGTGTTTTTTGGTGTGGGCCTCTTTGGGTTTTGGGACTCTCTGAGCTTCCTGGGGTTGTATGTCTATTTCCTTCACCAGGGGAGGGAAGTTTTCCATCATTATTTCTTCAAATAACTCTTCAAAGTCTTGTTGTTGTTGTTGTTTTTCCAGTACCCCTATGACACAGATATTTTTACCTTTAAGAGTGTCCCATAGGCTCCTTAAATTATTATTATACTCTCAGCTTCTTTTTTCTTGCCATTCTGATTGAGTGTCCTTGGCTTTCCCATCTTCTGTATAGGTCATTTGAGCTTCTTCTTTATCCACTCTGTTTATTCCCTCTAATACACTCTTTGTCTCAGGTAATGTGTTCTTCATTTCTGATTGGTTCCCTTTTATAATTTCCATTTCCATTTTTATGTTTTTTTATCTCTTTGTTAAAGTTCTCACTGAATTCGTCTACACTTGCCCTAAGTTCATTGAACATCTTTATACCCAGTGTTTTGAATTCTGCATCTGTTAGATTGCTTGACTCCATTATTCCTGGATCTCTGTTCTGTTCTCTCATATGATTTCTGCTTCTTTGTCTTCCCTTTTGGCTGCCTTTCTGTGCCTGTTTCTATGTACTAAGCAAAGCTCCTAAGTCTCCTGTTCTCATTAGCGTGGCTTTGTGAAGTAGGTGTCCAGTGACAGGGGTTCAGCTGCAGGCCAAGTTTAGCCCTAGCTTGTTCCTTTCCAGTACCACCAGTTAAGATTCAGCCAGCAATCCACAGATACTGGGTTATAGTTGCCTCAAGAAGCCACGCCAGAAATAGAGGCCAAGGTTTATTTTTTTTTATATGACTATCTACCTGTTCCTGCCCCATTTGCTAAAAAGATTTTGCCTTCCCCCATTGGATTGACTTGGCCCCTCAGTCAGTGTTACTTTTCTTTTAAGAATTCTCCATAATTATGTCCATATATTAACAGAAATAACTAAGAGCACTATGAACTAATTTTTTAAAATAAGCGATCAATTTATATTTTGAATTGCTAATACATGCATGTAGTTTAAGTTAAAAGGTACAAATTCAAAAGATACAAAAGGCTATAGAATAAAAATTAAGTTTCCTTTCCATCTCTGTCTCTCACATCTCCAGTGCCATTCACTAAGGCAAATGCCATTAGTGGTTTTCCAAGCAACTTAAACAATTTCATGTAACCCTATGTGGAGTTTCTGATTGCAGCCTGAGAGTGTGTGTGCATTTGAGTGTGTGCATGTGTGTATTTCACAAGTACAAAGTATGGTCTGAGGATAGCAAACAACTCCTTGCTCATTCTAAGGGATTCACCTAACACATTAGGAACAGCACCTAAGAATTTTTTTACAGGCCTGATTGAATTCTCTCCTTCCCACTTATGTAGGTAAAGAGAAATGTATGACTGAGTTTTAAGTTTGTGCAGAAGGAGAGTGGGAAGCTTTTTTTCTGTTTTCTTTTTGGCAATATTTATTGACCAACTCATTAGATCCATATACCAAATGAATGTCAGAAATTGCAAATTTAATTGGGAAAAAAGTGGAGGAGCTCAGAAAAGCAATAATAATTAGTATACACATCTTAAAAAGAAAAAAAATGCATACTTGTCAATAGCGAATAAAATCTGTAGATAACTTTTATTAATGGGTTCCTGAGTTTTTCTCTCCCTTAAGCAATTATCATCTATTCACAAGAGCCTTGGTATTCCACCATTACAAACTGGCTTTAATTATAAAGTGGAAAGGTAGGAACTGCCTGTCTCTAGGTCAACCTGGGAGTTATAAAATAATGAAGTAGTAGAGATTCAGGCTGCATTCACACAATTTCTTTTTTATGAAAGCTACCTTCTCTCTGAATCTTGGCCACTGAATCCAGACACATAATTTAACGAATGTGCGTACTAATTCATAAAGTAAGAGAGCTTGAAACACATGTTCCATTATTGCTCTACTAGAAATCCTCCTGAAATGTCAAAACTTTGCCCTTTTCACACAAGTTCTTTTTGTTCAGTCTTCTGTGCAGCAGTCAGAGCTTGGCCTGCCCCACCTATTAAAGAAGAGTCTGTCCTAAGAACATTATGCATCTCATAAATGTTCTGGGGCCTTGAGCCCTCAGAGCAAGGATGCATTCTTCCTGGCAGGGGACACCCCAAGTGCCAGAGGGAGCTTGGACATGCAGAAAGTGAGAGGTGTGCTGCCTCCTACCCTGGTCCTGAGGTGACTGCACTCCATCCGCCCCCTAAGAAATAAACCACGCCAAGGACGAGGCAAAGGCAGGCTTCCAATCGAGACCACCACAACCCGATAGGCTTACAGGACGGACATTCCCGCAGAGTAGAACAGAGGCATGAGGCCCAGGCTGGAGGCAGTCGAGGGCAAGGCCAGCCCTGGGGACTAAGGCTCAGTCCCACTGGAGGGGAAGAACGGGGGCAGTTGAGGGCAATGAGTGGACATTCAGAGCCATGTGATCCAGTAGCCTGGACTGAATCCTTCTGATGCACCAGTTCCGTTTGAGAAACATGGAGTTTATAGATTGAGAAGATGAAACATACAAAAATAATATTAGTATTTGCCAGAATAGCTTCTCTGAAGTAGAGTTAACAGATCAAAGGTAATAATGACCAGTTTTCATGTGCATGATACATATTCCTGAATTGCTTTTCAAAGAGGTAGAACATTTATGCTCCCACCAGCAGTAATAGTATAAATTCCTATTTTGTTGTGCCCTCACCAGTGTTGAGGTTTTTTAAGAAACCTTTACAAAAGGCTAGGCAAAAGGTGGCATCCAGGTACTGCTTTGATTTCTAGTCCTTTGACCATTAGCGAGCGTGGACATTTTCTCAAGTACATTTCTCATAAGACACTTGTTTTTCTATTTTTGAAAACTATTTTTATATTTTTTGAAAAAAGTAAGTGTTAAATAAGTTTGGAAAGAAAGCATAAATGACAGCTATTAAATTATTATTGTGATGGTGACAATTTAATAGACGAGGCGAAGAAGGACATTCCAGAGAGATCAGCCAGCTTCATGATCAGTACAGTACAGGAAAGGGCCTGGGTAGGTACTAACAAACCTGTATACATGTTAGGAGTAAGAATCAAAGTGGTATCTATTAAAAATGTTAAATGTGTATACCCTAAGAGCCAACAAGTTTACTTCTTGGTATTATAGTTTATACCCCAGAAGAACACACATGCACATAGGATTCATTTATGAGAGTGCTTAATACAGCATTCTTTATATTCGTGAACAGTTGGAAAGAGCTCAATATTCAGCAAGAGGAGAAAGCTAAATATAATATGTTGTATACATGCTGTGAAATATTATACAGCAGTTAAAAAGTTCAAGGTAGACTGATATGGACTAAGACAGGAAGACTTATTGACTGAAAAAACAAGTTTTGGAGCATGCCATGTAATATGATATCTTTTATATAAAAAAAACCACCCAAAGTAATATTTATATTATATGCGTATGTAATCACATAGAAAAAGGGATGTAAGGATTCACATAGAGCAGAGAAACTGGCCGCAAAGGAGTCAGAATTGGTAATAGTGGTCTGAGAAGATTTTGCCTTATATCATAATGTTTTAGTAAAAATGTCTCATAATGACAAGGTATTTGTGTATTACCTATAGAGTTAAAATTTCATTGAAACCTTTTTAAAAAATTGGCACACTCTGTAGGGAGAGTCTTGTGCTGGTTTCTATAGTCATGTTGTTGTTGGTGTTGGCACAACTGGTTGCATGAAACAGTTCTGCTTTGCCCTTCTGCCCAGTTGGGTAAGATCAAAGACCGTCCACCCTGGAATTAGCTCCAAAACACAGGCTCCTTGGGGCACTTTCTTTGAAAAAAAAAATTCAAATTGAAGTCAGCAGAAAAGAACATCACCTTTGTTCCTACATTTGGAAGGAAAAGGAACATCAATGCCCAGTAACAACCACCAAAATGAGAGTTGGGCAGGAACTGAGGGCCGGTGACCTCAGGTTGCTCACAGTCCAGCACAGCCTGCTTACAGAGGGCTGAGCACCCTTTCAGCCTGCAGCACATGGACCCCGCAAAATGAGGCGATTGTATGAGCCTTTCTGAAGAAAGGGTTATAGCTTTCATGAGATATTTAGGGGAACTTGAACCCCAAAAGGTTAAGAACCACTGCTTTGAGAGCCTCATTGAATAGCATAGGTACGTAAGAGCTCAACATTGAGTCTTTAATGCAGACTATGCAAGAAATTGTGAAAATCTTAACATCCATTGCAGAATTAAAGGCACTTTTGCTTTTAGTCTACTTGGAGAAATGGTTGTCTAGACTGACGACTCCTTGCACAAGTTTCCTACCCGCCCTGGCCTTTCGCAGCCTTGCTCACACTTTCAAACCCATGGCCCTGCCTTTCAATCAGGCAACGCTGAGAAGTGAATTGTCACTAAGCTGTTCTGAGCATATCACTGTCACCCATCCTATTCTGAGCGTATCACAGCTAAGCCTCAGGCAGACTGGGTGACTTCTCCAGGGTCTCATCCCCAGCAAGTGGCTGGGCTTGGTCAAGTCCAGCTCTGCCACACACACCACAGTGTGCCCTATACTCTTCCCGCATCCTCGTTATTCCATGTGTGGATTTGAGACTACTGAGATACTAACAAAAGACTGCATTGACTTTCTAACTATCCCTTCCAAACCACAGGAGCTCATCAGCCCTGGGGACTGTAAAGTATGACTTGGGTAATGCTCCTACCCTCAGCCCCGCCCCTCCTGACTATAAACACATCCACTAAATCCCCCAATTCCTCTTTCCTAATCGTGATCCCCAATCTCATTAGTTAACTCATGAAAAAAGACAGCTTAGTTGACCCCAAGTAATGCTCCTCAGTTTTATGAAAATTCACCTCAAATTTTGTTACCCAGGTAATATAACTAAGGCATAGTTCTATGTGTATGTGACTTCATTGCAAAGGCACTGGAAACCAAACCTGCACTAGTGGGAATGCAGATGACCAAGCCAGACCTTGTTTATAAGTCCTAAATCACACCTACCACCCCTGCTCCTGAGAAATGAAGTGTCTCCATCAGAATTGTATTCTTAAGATTTGCCATTTCCCTCTATTCACATGTATTTCCTCCCCACATGTCCTTCTGTCCCTCTGACTGCTTCACCCTCCATCCAACTCAGTGGCCTCATTTTCTGTCAAGTGTTTCATGTACCTCATGCCCCCATGTCTCTATCTATGCTTTATGCTCCCCGGATGGCTCTTCACTTTTTTCTGAAAGAAAACTTCCATACTGTCAAGACTCAGCTCCTATCTGAAATCTTCCCTGCTCTCCCAGAGGGGAAAAGTGAGAACTTTCCTCCTTTCTCACACAGCACCCAGCACTCTAATTGCTTGTGGACATCTGCTCTCCCTCAAGGTGAGCTCCCTAAGGGAAGGGAGGGCCTCTCACTCATCTTTCAAGGCCATTTCCAATAATAGAACCTGAAACATAGCAGGTGTGAGAAAAATCAAGTGATGTGCAGTGAAACCAAAAGGATTTAACTGGAGAGAATTTAAAGAAGGGACTATTGACAGCGGTGAGCAGAGTGAATGAGCTCACAGGGATGATGCAGCCCTGAAAGCATGAAGGACAGAGGAGGCTATTACCACTCTGTGTTTGAAGAGTCCGGAGGTTGAGGATGTTGTTACTGGAGCTGGAGCCAGAACCAAAGAAAGGCAGGCTTAGTGGACAACGCCCCAATTCTACTGCCTGCTGATCTTCCATATCCAATTTCCTGCCAATAATATGTACAAAGCTAAACCTATACCCACTCCATGAACAAATTAGTCTATGCTTGAGTTTTAATCAAGAGAAAGCAGCACAATCGTGCGTCAAAACATATGTAGGACACTGCTCCTAGCAGCCTTGTCTTTTTCTTAATAGCCAAATATCTATCAACAGTAAAACTACTAATTCATGCAATGATGCGATGAATTTCACAGACACAATGCCGAGCAAATGAAACCAGGCATAAAAGAGTACGGTTCAATTTATCCGAAGTTCAAGAGTATGCAAAAATAATCTGTGTAGTCAAAATAATGTTATCACTGGTGGAGAGTGGAGGATACTGCCTAGAAGGGGCAAAGGGAGCCTACTGAGGTGTTGTATGTATACTTTATTTTTATCTAATTTGCTTGTAAACACAAAATTCTATGAGTTGTACACTAAATAGCTATGCACTGTATCATATAAATATTATTCTGCAATATGATTTTTTTTAAATAATAAGAATAAAGTCTACCAGTGCCTCTGTTTAATGAAGCCAAAGGACTAGTGCGAACCCAAGGGCTGGGCAGAGAACGGATTGCAGCTTGGAGTGAGGAATAACTAGCATGCTCAAAATATTTGCCAAGAGGGATAGCAATCATTTATACCTTAGTATGAATAAATATGTGAATTTTTTTTAACAGCAAGTTTTGCTGGAAAGCAGTATGGAAATTGCTGGGAACTGTGGCTATGGAAAAAAGTGGAGGAAACTGAAATTTTTTGCCTTATTAACAATTCTGCAGAAGAAGCTCTGGTTATGAATGAGGTCAATAGTAGTTGAGTTAGCCCCTTTCCGGGACTCTATTTCTTTATCAATGTTATAATAAGACCTAACACTTCAGGGGAAAAATGGTGTAGATAGTAGAGGCTTTGGCATATCTCTTGCAACCAAATCAAAATTGTGACACAAACAAGGAGCAAACAGCAAGGAAAAATCGCCTGGGATCTAGATGAACAGAAGCACTACAACTAGGGAGAGAAATAATTAATCAACCTGCAATGGTAGAAGGTAGGAGGGGGCAAAGACATGAGGCTACCCAGTCCTGAACAGCTGAGTGTGACAGAGGCTGTGGCAGTGAAAGCAGCAGACACCTCTTAAAGCGGCCACATTCGTGAGTGGAATTTCCCAGTGACAGACCTGCTCGCTCTGAGCACCAGCACCAGTTCGGCTGCACAGGGGGCACCAGGGACTTACAAGGGGACACTGAGTTGTCGAAGTGAGGGTTGGAGGCGAGGCTCTCTCCCAGGCAGAAGTGCCAGTGGTATCCATTGTTCCTCTGTTGAGCCCTCCCCACTCCCAGTGTACAGATGCAGAGCTGCCATAGCTGAGAAGTCATCAAACTGGATAATAGATGTCGCTCGGCCCAGACGATTCCCTGAAACACTGCCTCCTCCAGCTCAGAGCCCCATCCAAGCCACATCCAGGTGTGTCCTCCATGAGTTCTTTGTCACATGCTGAGCTGAGCCAAGACTCAAATTGTTGGCAGCTAACCTCAGTTTCTGGCGTGGCTTTCTGAGGCAACTATAAGCACAGCATCTGTGGATTGCTGGCTGAATCTTAACTGGTGGTACTGGAAAAGAACAAGCTAGGGCTAAACTTGGCCTGCAGCTGAACCCCTCTCACTGGACACCTACTTCACAAAGCCACGCTAATGAGAACAGGAGACTTAGGAGCTTTGCTTAGTACATAGAAACAGGCACAGAAAGGCAGCCAAAAGGGAAGACAAAGAAGCAGAAATCATATGAGAGAACAGAACAGAGATCCAAGAATAATGGAGTCAAGCAATCTAACAGATGCAGAATTCAAAACACTGGGTATAAAGATGTTCAATGAACTTAAGGCAAGTGTAGACGAATTCAGTGAGAACTTTAACAAAGAGATAAAAAACATAAAAATGGAAATGGAAATTATAAAAGGGAACCAATCAGAAATGAAGAACACATTACCTGAGACAAAGAGTGTATTAGAGGGAATAAACAGAGTAGATAAAGAAGAAGATCAAATGACCTATACAGAAGATGGGAAAGCCAAGGACACTCAATCAGAATGGCAAGAAAAAAGAAGCTGAGAGTATAATAATAATTTAAGGAGCCTATGGGACACTCTTAAAGGTAAAAATATCTGTGTCATAGGGGTACTGGAAAAACAACAACAACAACAAGACTTTGAAGAGTTATTTGAAGAAATAATGATGGAAAACTTCCCTCACCTGGTGAAGGAAATAGACATACAATGCCAGGAAGCTCAGAGAGTCCCAAAAACCAAAGAGGCCCACACCAAAACACATCATAATTAAAATGTCAAAGCGACATTTAAGACAAAGAGAGAATCTTCAAAGCAGCAAGAGAAAAGCGGTTTGTTACCTACAAGGGAACACCCATAAGACTGGCAGCTGATTTCTCAAAAGAAACTTTGCAGGACAGAAGGGCTTGGCACAAAATATTCAATGTGATGAAGATGCAGGATCCACAACCAAGAATACTTTATCCAGCAATGCTGTCGTTTAGAGTCGAAGGACAGATAAAGAGCTTCCCAGGCAAAAATAAGCTAAAGGAATTCATCAACTCCAAGCCAGTATTACAGAAAATGTTGGAGGGACTTCTTTAAGAAGAAAAACCACGTATTGAAAACAGAAATAAAGAACAGTAATAACTACATTCCTATCAACAAGTACCTCAAATGGAAAAGAATTAAGTGCTCCGACCAAAAGATAGGGAAGCTGAATGGATAAGAAAACAAGACCCCTACATATGCTGCCTACAAGAGACTCACTTCAGATTAAAAGACACACACAGACTAAAAAGAAGAGAATGGAGAAAGATATTGCCTTGCTAGACTTAGAGGGTATTGTGCTGAATGAAATGGGAAAGATAAAGACAAATATCGCATGATTTCATGTACATGCGGAATCTAAAGAACAAATAAATAGCAACAAAAGCGGAAATAAATTCATAGATACAGAGAATAATTTGAGGACTACTAGATGGGAGGGGAGAATGTCAAAAAAAGACAAAAGGATTAAGAGGTACAAGTGGATAGTTGCAGAATAGTCATGGAGATATAGAGTGTGGCATGGGAAAGGTGGTTAATAACATTGTAATAAATATGTAAGGGGGAAGAGGGGTGCTACATTAAGTGGGGTGATTGCTTTGCGAGTTATGTGGATCTCTGATCACTATGCTGTACAACTGAAACTGGTATGTTATTGTATGCCAACTATAATTGAAAAAACTCATTGAAATGTACAATGTAAATACCAGCAACTGATTGTCTATTATGTTTCAATGAAGTTGGCGTGGGGTGGGTGGGGGGGAGACCTAACACTTGCTAGTGCTTGACAGTTTACAATGTATTTCAAAATCATTATCTCATTGCAACCCATTGAGAGTTAGTAAGAACACTGATCATCAGGGATTATTAGAAATAAAGACATTGAAGCTCACAAAAAAAAAAATTTTAAGAAAATTTGCACAGTCACAGAATCTGAAAGTAGCAAAGCCAGGGTTCGGACCCAGTATTCACTGTTTTATCCACTTTGTTCATAAAATATAGATATCACATTACATGGGTGCTGAAGTTCCTTTGCCCTTAGGCATCTATGTTCTCCATAACCAGCCCCCACATATGAAAAGCTGTTTCCATATCAGGTACTCTGTTCTGGCTAGGAACCAAAGTCTAGCTGTCCATCACCTGCATCGTTGTGGTCTTCACTCTGGTCTGGGCCCTGGGGCAGGTCAGCCCTCTGTTCACAGGATTTGATTCTCCCCACACCCTATGAGACAGAGAGCCCTGTGCCTTTTTTACAGATTAAAATCTGAGGCTTGGGTGAGGTCACTCCCTGGAATGAGGTAAAACCAGGCTAGGAACCCAGGTCTCTGTGCTCCAGAGTATGCACTCTGTCAGCCACCTGTCAGGACTCAGAAGATTCAGGGGAAGCCCTGCCTTGGAGAGAGAGATGAGCCAACTGTAGCATCAACCCTATAGACAGCTGCAGGGAGCTGGGAAGGTCAACATGCTGGAAGTCCTCTTTGAGGCACGGTGTCAGAGGGACATGCACACAGACTCTATAGGGACTGTGTCAACAATTGGTGACTGAATTAAACACTAAATGCTAGATTTGGTTGTGGTTGCTGAATAAAGATGTACTAAATGGTGTTGAATGAGAAAGGAGTTTGTTTATTTGTGTGAGAGCTGGAAGATGGAATTGTGCTGGAAAGGCTTCCTCCCAGCACAGCTGGGCATGTGCTGCCTCTTAACCCATTTTCTTCTTGGCCTTCTGGAGCAGCCAAGTTTTACAGCCAAGCTGTTTGAAACACAACATGCCTTGCCCTCTTCTCTCTCCCCAGACACTCTCATGGGGTGAGCCACCCGCTTGTAAGACACAGATCCCACTTAAGAGCAGGCAGGTAGCTGACTAGCATTGACTTCCAACTAGGGCCTCTCCCCAGATGCCGGTCCACACACTTCTGTCCAGTGTGAGCCACAGGCCCATGGGTTTCAACATAATCTCAACCTCAAATACAACTTGCTTCCCTTCTTGTATTTCTCATCTCAGTTAAGGGCATGCCACCTCTCCAGTTCCCCGAACTAAAAATATTGGAGTCATCTTCAGCTACTCCCCTGCTTGTTTTTCACCACGTCCTATGAAATCTTCCTTAGCTTCTCCCATCCCTCTATGCCTATTGTCAGAGCCCAGCTCTGACCCTGAACTCATTTATTTGGATCACCTACAGACTCCCCTGGCCCAGACTCCTCCATGCCATCCCCAGAATGTTCGCGAATCTGTTGGAATAGGTCACATGACACCCTGGTTCGTTCCCCCACTGAGAACAATGCCCACTGTGCGTTCAGAGCTCTGCAGATTCACTCTGACTTGGCTGCCCAACTGGTTCCTATCATTCTCCTCCTAAGTCACCCCCCCCTCCCAACACACACACACACACACACACCACATTGCCAGACACACCATTACTGTCCCTCTGTGCCTTTGGTCTTCCTAAAAGCAGGACAGAATAGTCACAACCACCCCCATGCACCACTCACCTCACTCATCCTGTGCCTTCCTGGATACTCTTTGGGAAGAATTCATTACTTTGTTCCCTTCATATATTACTGCTAGCATAGCACCTCAATCATTTAGTCAGTCCTTAACAAGCCTATACTAAATGCCTTCTAATGCAGACATCCCTCTAAGCTCTAGGAATAAGTAAATAAATAGCACCCATTGCCATGATTGGTTATTGGTATGTGAGAATCACTTGCAATCTTGACTTTCACTGCTATGAAACAGATCCAACACACTGTATCTGGGACATGCGTATAGTGCCTTATACATAAGGTGTCAGTAAATCAGAATGGTTGGGGAGCTTGACTACAGATTGAATATTAGGTGCTACTAGATCATTTTGATTTTGTTAGGAGTGAGAAAGTCACTACAGTATATATGAGAATGTTCTCATTTCTCCAGAGATGCAAGCTGAAGGATCTATGTGAAGGGATTCAAATAAATATATATATTAATAACAAAGAAATATGTCAAAATGTTAACAGCAGTTGAATTCAGGCACTGGGGTGCCCATGTTAAGTCTCTATATTTGAAATTTTTTGCAATAAAAGGTTTTTTAAAAGGTGAGTTGATTTCAATTGACGGGACCTATTTTCTCATCTGTCAAATTGGGGGCGTGTCTTAGGCTGATCCGGCTGCTCTAACAGAATCCTACAGACTGAGTGGCTTATGAAACAACAGAAATTTATTGCTCACAGTTCTGGAGGCTGAAAGTCCAAGATCAGGGTGCGAGCATGGTCATGTTCTGGTGAGGGCGCTCTTCCTGGTTCATAGCTGGCTGTCTTCTCACTGTCTCCTCACATGGCAGAAGAGCCTAAGTATCTGTCTGGAGCCTCTTTTATAAGGTGCTACTCCCATTCCTGTGGGCTCCACCCTCACAACTTAAGCACCTCCAAAAGGCCCCACCTTCTAATACTATTAAATTGATCATTAGGATTTCAATATACGAATTGGTAGGGGCAAAAGGACACACATTCAGGCCACACCAGGGTGTCAGTGGAGGGGCAGCAAATGATCTCTGAAGGCTCTGTCCATCTCTGAAGGCTCTGTTCAGCCCAAGGGGCTCTCTCAGGAAATACCCACTCTGTGAGCTCTGGGTAGCTCCTTGCAGGCCCCATGGGGTTCGGGAATCTGGAAGAAAATTGCTTTTTGCCTCAATGTTCCTGCAAGTCAACATTGTTGGCACCAGCAGCCCTGAAAGGGAAGAAGTGTGTGTTTGTTTCTGTGAGTTCGACTGAGAAGGAGGGCAGTCAGAAGGGAGGCATGATTTAAGCGATCAAGTCAATGTGCTGACATCAAGTTGAATCAGAAGAAGCAAGCTTCAGGTCAAGCTACAGCTCTTTGAAACATGGTTCACAATAGAGCAGTCAGCAGTCGCTAATAATTTGTAAAACAAATCACCTGATATGTGCAGGAGAGTATGCACTAGAAAATCTCTATCCCAGAGAGTTTACACCATTTAAAAGGCTGGAATTGAGACTGTTCCAATCCTTAACCTGCTCAAGAGACTTCTGCTTCATTTTTGTAATTAAGAGCTCTATTGAATCTCCTAACAAGAGTTACCCCACTCTTTCAGAGGTCTAAAATATGCTGAACTGTCTACCACCATGCCACCTTCCACGCCCCCAATCTCCTCTGATCTCAGAAGCTAAGCAGGGTTGGGCCTGGTTAGTACGTGGATGGGATATCCACGTACTAACCAGGAATATCAGGTGCTGTAGGCGATTAAATAAATAAATAAAACATGCTGAACTGCATCTTCCTATATGGTCATCTGAGCAAGCATGATGTGGATAGAATCCCCCTCAGCCATGACTCGGTTCCCTCTCTTCTTCCTTGCTCTGAGAAAGTCCTTTACCTGTAGCTAAAAGATTGTCAATGAAGTCCACTTGGTTCCTTTACCCTTCCATTCTGAATGCCCTTCTTACTGCCCCCAAAACGCCCATGGTACAGCCCGAGAAGCAGCTTAATGGTAAGGCCAAGGTGCCTCTGAGAACCTGAAGGGCTGCGCGTCCAAGTGTCTGCAGCAATGTCTTCACCTCTGTAAGAAACCAGCTGGTTAGCGGAACTCCGAGAGGGGCGTCAGGGGCTGCAGCCCCAGCGTCCGACTGGGAGTAGTTTGGAGGTCACTAATGCACACATCTTGAGCCTCAATCTTCCCACCTGTGGCCTGAGTTTAAAATTACACATACGCCTTTCCACAGCCAAAGCCATATTGCCCAACGTCCAGAAAATGCAAGGCAAACATGCTGACATGCGACCATCAAATGACCTATAGAGCATCTGGAGTTCCAGGGTCGTGGATACTGTCTGTTCTCTGCGGCCCGCCTCGAGGGGGCCCGAAGGGGTGCGGACCCCGGCGCTCTCTCAGAACCCTAAGCCGCGACCTTCGGCAGAGGCGAGCCCATGACCAAGGTCCTTGCCCTGAGCTGTCAGGCCACAGCTAGCCAGCTGGCCGGGGCGGGGCGGGGCGGGGCGGGCGGAGGCACTTTAAGAGGCCGCGCGCACGGGGACAGGCCGCTCTTACAAGGTGACCTGAGTCATGGAGACTGCCCGGGACTACGCGGGAGCCCTCATCAGGCGAGTGCGCGCTTGCCAGGCTCACCACCCCGCCTGTGCCCCCGAGCGATCAGCGCACCCCGCGCCCCAGAGCGCCCCCCTCCGCCTGCGCCCCGCACTCGCGTGAGCCCCACATCCCTTTCCCTCCTGCGCCCAGTTTCCGCGTGCGCCCCGCATCCCGGAGCTCCCCGAGGCCGGGGTCCCGGCGCACTCACCCACACACCGGGCGCCCACGCTGCGGGCCAGCCGGGTAGGCAGAGCCCGAACAGCCGCGAGTCTTCTCCCGCTCTTCCGGCTGTCCGCAGGTGCCGAGGGTGGCGCGCGGGTGGTGCGCGGTCGTTCGCGTAACAGATGTGGCGGTGATGCGAAAGGGGCAACATCTCTTGCCTGCTATAGCCGCAGCCGCGAGTGCAAATAAGAATGCTATCTCGGGAACTCAGGGCATCGTGCCTAGGCAGGGCTTCCCGGGGTCGTGCGAATCACGACGCGAGCTGGGGCGCAGGGAGGGGAGCTGGTGGGGACTCTGGCGGCTCCGGGCGGCTTACGCATACCGGTTGCGGGAAACGCGCGCTTTGGGCTCCGGGCTCCAAGTGGAGGATAGGCTGATCCCGAGGGTGCTTCGGGCACTGAAAACTCCCTTACCCCTACTCGCTGAGCCCACTCGGGTTTGTAAGGGAGTGTTTGAGGGGACGCCCTCCTCATCTTCGCCGCACCCGAAGGCGATGACTCTGCCCACGGAAAAACCAGGGACCCGCGGACCCCGCAGCCTCTTTGCCCCGCTCCTCGTGATACGATGTGTGGTCGAAGGCCTGGCAACATTCCTTTCCCCTTCCTGGGTTCATTTCACATCCTGACATACCAACCAATCCTTTTTGGTAAGAACCTAAAGATCTTGCATGACAGAAACTTTATAGATTTAAGGGAGGAATCGTGTTTCTCTGAAGATCTTCAAAATATTTCAAAGAGGATAGAGAGGCCCTTGAGTACTTTAAAATGCAGGTGACGAATCCCGTTTGTACGGAGGGGTGGAGGGACAGGGTAGGTAAAAAGGAGAGAATCCTTTATGAAACTAGTGTGACCTATATAGACTTCTGGACTTGGGTTCTTAAAGGGGACTGTGTCTAAAACCTGAGGCTAAAAAAATAGCTGCCAAAATGTAGAGGTGATCAGTTGGGACAGCACTGGTTTTCTCTTTCAAAACAAAAACCAAAGCTAAGTCAAGCAGTGGAACCCCAGGGAGAAAAACAGATTTGATTCATGCATCTTCCCTAACATGGTTTAAGCATAAAGGTAAAGCCCTTGATTTCTTTCCTGCTTTTCTCCTTCCAGTGCCACCCACTCCACATTCTCATTCCCAGGGTAACTGAACAGTTTGGAGTGCATCCTCCAAACTTTCCTCCCATGGCCATACAAATACCCATTCTCCAAGTTCCCCTGAACACTGAGGGGCTGGTAGGCTGATGGGTAGAGAGCACCTACTCCTCTGGTTTTGCCTGGAGCAGGAGAAGGCAACACCTGCAGAATAAAGGCTGACCCTACCCTTACACCTGACCCCTACAACAGTGTCCCAAAATTTAAAATCTGTCTGTGCAAGGTTTTCACAGGGTTAAGCGTGTGACAGAAGCAACTCCCTGATGAAATAAATGTTGGTAAATCGAAACATAAGGAAACATATAATCTCCTGAAACACTTTTCTTTTGAGCTTGGCAAGCTGTAGGTATGAGTGACTATTTGTTAGGACACACTGTTGTTGTAGTTCTTTGAAAATTTTACCTGCTTCCAAACTGAGCTGCTATAATTCTTTGGAATCTACCTGCTTCCAAACTAAACTGGGAGAAAACAATCTGTAATATTTGTTGAAAGGAACACACTTTTCTTCCCTTCTGCCCTTCTTTAAAACCATGTTCAGAGTGAAGATCTGTGTGAGCCGCAGGCAAGGTGCATTTGTTAATTTTGGTCTTGCGGGAATTTTCTCTCCTCTTAGTGCCCCTTAATTTAAACTGGCTGGTAGAGTTTGTCCTGATTCTGTCTTTTATTAGTAAATAACTGCATTTTGCCAAGAAAGTAACTTAATCACTGTGCATATCATTTTTTAACGATCAGTTACGTGTAAGCAATTATCAAATTTTAAACAGTTGTTAGTTTTTTAATCATCTGTAATCACTAGAGGCCTTAGTCAAAACGAAAGCAGCCTGAGGTCTCTTCGCACACTGTGGACTTCAAGGATGTCCACCATTGTGTGTGTTGTTCCAAACAAAGTCTGCTCTGTCTTTGTGTCCCCTCAGTGATAACATTCATGCCAACCCTGAAGTTGTTATAAGGTTGATGTATTATATTTTGTGCAAAATAGCCATTTTTGTAGCTATTTACATCTTTCCTTTTCTTGAGCAAGGAACTCTAGGTTTTGTCTAGCTGTCATTTCAGCACAAGCAACGAATTGAGTTTTCTACAACTATATCCCTGAGGCTCATGGAGACCTAGCCAGGGCTGACAAATACTTCCCAAGCCACCTTATTTCTCTGCATTTCTGTATTTGCCATCACCACTTCCCTTCCTAACATTCTCATTGTCACTCTTAGTTTTGGCTATAGTTAGTTGACTTATATACTATCTCTGTCTATGCTTAATTACTTCATATGGGTTCCTCCTTTTTCACCTAGTGATGAAATGTGGGGTTCCCTCAGTCATCGTTTCACTCTGAATAGTTTCTGAGTAGTATCTTATCCAGCCGTATAGAGCCACCTCATCGCTGCTGACACCAAAATGTTTCTCTTTGGCTCAGAGAGACCTTCCTTGTTCCTGGGCCTGCCTTTTCCTCCAGCACTTTCAGAATAAACATCAGTCCATAGGGTGCCTTATAAAGATGCTTTCTTATGATCTGTGGGGGTTAGCTTTGTTTTATTGGAGTAAAGTTTACGTCCACTGTCAGTCTGTGTTTGTTGTTTTATTTCACACACTTTTATAAGTTGAGGACTCCTTGGTTCCCGCAGGGAAAAATACAAAGACTCTCTGTTTCCCTCACTTCTGGGAAATATGCCGCTTCACAGTTTTCAACTCTATGAAGTCCGACTTCTCTTATTGTCTTGATTTCCCCGAAGTAATCTATTTCCTGGAACAGCTGTTTCCTTGTTTTTTGTTCCTTTTAGTGAGCTATTTCCCTTCCTGCTTCATAGGATCATCTGCACTTTCCCAGGAGTTCTAGGTGACTGATGAGTGGTATATCTAAAAGCAGAATCCTAAGGCTTCTCAGCACTCCCATTTCAACATCGATACATTAAGAAATTGGGGCAGACAGGGGGAGATAGCAACACGTTTTAGGCATTGTGCTAATGGCCAGTGACATAAATTATTCTATTAAGAAGACCAAAAGTGAGTTGGATTAATATATTGCTTTGTTCATGCAGCTAGCTATTTAACCCTGCTGTTCATTTAGCTGGGCATATTCAGTACTCATACAGTATTTGTTAGATAGGTTTAGTGTATGTAAAATTTCATAACCCCTTTTTATGTTGTATATGATAGTTCTGATTTTATATAATTTGACACATCAAATTACTCATCCTGTTTCTTGAAAAAAATGGCAACATTTAATTTTCATGTCTTCAAAGATTTTTTTTAATGTGTGCTCCATAAGACTTTTCTCTAACAATTGGTTCTTGGTTAAGAAACATAACAGAGAAGAAAAAGAATAAACTCAGTGTCCTTTTTTATCAAGGATGACTATCTTGAGGGCAGTGTGAAGAGGGAGGACCAAAAATGACTGCAAGCACTTATCTTGTCAGAGGTTAAAAGACAATAAGAACTTTATATAATCGGCTGTGCTAGGTCACTGGAGCATTGGTGCTTCCTAAAGTATGAGCATTTCCAGCCAATGAAAGGATACGGGACTACAGCTAACTAGGTCAAAGCTGTTCGTGCCCACGAGGTGTGCCATTAACCACCTAAGATTCTAAGACATGAACTTTGTTCTCCCATTTCTCTGATTTTATTCTAGTCTATTTTTTACTCAGTAACTAGATCACATGCCAATGGGGACCTAGGTGCTGTGGGGAAGTAATGTACAGACAGACTCTGGCCTCAGTAGACATAGATTCTGGAAGGTCTCATGGGCAATGGCAATGTCTTCCTGCTCTGGAGGAGAGGCTCTTGCCGGTGAAGGTCCAGGGTCCCCTCTACTATAGGAGGGTTTGCACCTGGTAGAATAGGCACTGTGGTGCCAAAGCAGGAGCTGGATTCAAACCCCTGTGCTAGCACTTGCTAACTCTGACCTTATTAGTTTCTTAATGCCCTGAGTCTCAGTTTTCCTCATCTTTAATACTTGTCTTGTAGAGTTATTAGGCAATGTGCTAATGTATAGTGTCTGAAACAGAGTAGAACTCATATCTATCTCCTCATAGGAACTTTGCCAGTGAGTTTAAGTTTCAGATGCTATGACAAGATTGAGAACAAAATCAGGTTCTAAATGTAAAGCATAATATGGGTAATCCTCGCTGCCCTGTCTACCAAGTCATGAGGGATGAGACTGTGAGTGAATTCTCTGTAGTAGCAGCTCAGCAGAATGTGGGCACCTTGTTCGTTGTGTTGTGTAACTGAGGAATTTGGTGTAACCTGCTTGGAACCAGGGCCAAGGTTTAGAGGCTGATGCCAGGCCCACAGCTGCGTCAATTCAGGCTCTGATTTACTCCGTGGATCTCTTGTCATTCTGATGGGGAGCCCGCGTTAGAGATCACTGACTTGGCGCAATCCCTTTGCAGTTGCCTCCCTGGAAACCAAGTGTGCAGTGACTGTGGTGGCATAAAGGGAAAGGCACTGAGGATATGAACAGAGAACACTGCAATCCCTTCAGCCATAAAGCAGCTCCTCCTCACAGTGCTTCCGACTGCTGTTTACTGCTTGAGGTTTGAGGTTCAGAAAGATGATGTCCTACCTCTTTTCCTTATTAACTAAGTCCCCTTGAGAAACCACTCTGAGAAATGAGTAATATTTTCCTTCTAAGGTTATGATAATTAGTTGACATATATAAAGAACTAATACATCGCTGGCCATAGCAAGTGCTCAGATGTGAGCACTTCTGAGGCATTAATGTGATGCTGGCTGAATATATTTCAAGCTAGACTCTTCTTGCTCATGCCATAAGGATGAGACACAGACACTCACTACTATGGGGACCTCCTGAAACTGCTGGTAGCATGAAATTAACCTATGTCTGAGAGCTGGTTCATTAGGATACTATCAGTTGTTCATGTAGCAAATTACTGATAAGTCATTGAATTGTGTCCATTTATAGAGCTTCAAGTTAAACAACATACTATATAAAAGTTCCATGCCTAGCACTAAGGTAGGTATTATGGGAGATAAACAAAGAAGACTTTGTCCATAAGGAAATTCTAATGGGAAATAGTTGGGAAATAAAGCATAGATAAATAAATGACAGTATGTGTGTGTGTGTGAAAATAAAGTGCTAAATCCTAGGTGATAGGCATTTGAAAACAGTATGGATATTCTCTAGAATCTTAGCCTTCATTGGGTTAATCTAGACAAACTGTTATAAGTGTCAGAAAGCAGTGATAGACTCACTTTGTATCTTCTAAAAGGTTGTCCTTTTGGTCATTCTCTGGAATCTCACTGTACAAGCATTTGTCTAAATTGTCAACAACTATTTGAGTACCTGAAATAGGTCGGTGTGGAAACAGTACAACACCAGGTGCTAGTCCCTCTGGGGTTATGGGGATTAAATAAGGTCATGTGTCACTTATCACAGCACCCAGCCTGAAGCAAGATCTACCTGAAACATTGCTAATTTCTGTTTATATTCTTTTGAATTATTTATTTATGGATATATTCCTAAATAAAAAAAAAAAAAGGCCACAGTCCTGGGTGAAAGCTCTTTATGTGTTGCTAAACTGGTTCCCCAATAGAACCACCTTCTAGTGCCACCAGCAAGGCCTGTTTCCCCTTGCAGAGTCATTTTTAGAGAACTTCTTGCATGTTGGTTTAAAACAGGGGTCTCCAACCCCCAGGCCGTGAACCAGTATTGGTCCGTGGCCTGTTAGGAACTGGGCCACCCAGCAGGAGGTGAGCAGCCTTCAAGCAAGTGAAGCTTCATCTATATTTGCAGCCGCTCCCCAGCGCTAGTATCACCACATCAGGCTTCATCTCAGATCATCAGGCATTAGATTCCCATAGAAGCCCTGGTCCCTGGTGCCAAAAATGTTGGGGATCACTGGAATAGTAAGCAGTGGTGTGTCAAAGGTGGTTTCTCATTTCTTTAATTGCTATTGAAAGCTTCATATGTTCACTAATATGCAAACTCTTCTCATTCTTTAGTTAGTAACTAGTAGTGTGTGGCCATCTAGATTACCTTTAAGAGGAAGAGAATGGATGCCTGGGGCTGAATGCCAGCTCTGGCACCTACCAGCTGTGGGCAGCTAGCTCACTGGCCTGGTTTCCTCATCTGCAAATTGAGAAAACGAGGAATGTCACAGTTTTCTGAAGATTAAGTGAGTTATTATTTATAAAGCAAAATATGTATTTGTTTAATAACTTATAAAGTAGTAAGCATCTTAACAGCTATTTCTCGTTTATCCATTTTGTTACTTTTTTATAGTTGCTAGGTAACTAGAATTTAATAACCAAAGGTTAGGGAGTTTTTTCCTCAGAAAATTAAGTCTTCATTTGATTTTACTATTGTTCCTTTCTTTCTCCATGTTAGTTCTTTTTTATAAAGAAAATTCGAACTAATTGTTTGATAAATGTGGAATATACTTCAAAGAGTCATGTGATATATGGCCCAAAGTTCTTTTTCTTCTTGTTATTCCACAGTTATTCTGGTGTTCTATTGTTTCTCATGTATCTTAAGTTCATGTTTTTCAAATTGGTTTATTGCTGTAGTGATCAATGTCTGGCTTTGCAAATTCTGGCTTAGTCTTATTGTACGAATATAGAATTAGGTGTGGGGGGTGGGTGCGCGCTTGCCTAATTTTTAAGCTTTGCTTAGCTAATTCTCCAGAAACTATTTTCTTAGATTTTTCAGCTCTAAAACCCATGTTTGCAGAATATAATTTTTATTCCTTTTTTTTTGAGTTTGATGCCTTTATCATTCCTTCTCAACTAGTTATTTCAAAGTAAGTAGTTGAGAATGTTCAGGTAAAGTAGCTATAATGATAGTTGTGTTTTTAATTTTATGTATTGTTTGTTCCTTGGATATTGGGAGATAGAGATAGATAGATAGTAGATAGATAGATAGGTAGATAGTTAGATAATTTTTAATAATCCCCAACCATTGAATTTCTTTCTTTTAGATACAAATATTGAAATTGTTTTTTTTCTGTGTATTTCAAACCTCTTCTTAAAGACTCTTTGTAAAAAGTAAGGTCAAATATATTTTTTACTTTTCTCCTCCATTTCTAGGCCCCTGACATTTATGGGATCACAGACAAAAAGAGTCCTGCTTACTCCCCTCATGCATTCGGCTCGCCCTTTCCGAGTCTCCAACCACAACAGAAGCAGCCGGAGGGGGGTGATGGCAAGCAGTCTGAAGGAGCTCCTCAGCAAGGTACCACGGGCTGCAGAGCTTCTCACTGGTCCTCAGAAGCACAGGGTCTTGGGTGCTAAGCCAGTGTAGAGACAGAAATGTCCATGTCTTGGCCTTGGAGAGTCTGAGGGGGCCATTTCTAAGTGGTTAAAGGACAATGAAAGAATGAAAGGAAACAATATTTCATTTCTGTACCATAAACAATTTAGGTATAAAGACAAAAACCTTAAAAACAGTAATCAGTTAATAATGTAGCTTTGTTTCTTTGATAAGAGAGAATATAGAGAAGCAGCAGACTTTGGAAATCTGTTCTTTGTCATAAAGGCCAGGGAAGAATATTCCTTAATCTAAAAGTGTCCTAGATGATCAAATAAGGAAGAATCTCATGGAGACATAACCTAGACACAGACACCCACAGAAACGAGATGTGAGAGTCTAACATACAGGCTCTGAAACAAGAGAAACGTTCCAATACGCCACGTGAGACTCAGGCTTCTTAAATATCATATTGTAGGATTTTAATTTTTATTGGTTGAAATAAGTAGGTAATTTTAGAAACTGTAAATATTATTAAATGTAATCTCATGTCATTGAAATTTCTGAAGAAGATAAGTCCCTTAAAAACCTTAACTTCTCTTTTTCCAAGCCAAGACTGAATCATACCAATTGAGATATATCTTGACCATTAAAATTTTATCAAAATCAGCTGGCTCTTCTGAAACTATAATGTAATCAATGGCTGTGAGCAGTCAAAATGGAATTTCCTGCTTCATTCCATGTCTCTAATGTGTTGCTAACCTAGACCCTGGATGCCCTACTTATCACCAGTGGGCTGGTCACTTTGGTGTTGGAGGAAGATGGCACCGTGGTAGACACAGAAGAGTTCTTTCAGACCTTAGGAGACAACACACATTTCATGATCTTGGAAAAAGGGCAGAAGTGGACACCGGTAAGCAAACAGCTACTGGGTATACTTTTCACCTGCAAAAGTGAATTTCCTATTTTGGTGCTGACTTGCTCACTTTCTAAATATATCCTTTATATTGTCTAATAACTAGATCTACCACCTTCAAAGGGATTCTTATAAGTATTTTTAGGAAATGTAGCATCTTTGTGAACTTGGGCTGTATGGTTTAGAGCAAAGAATTCTGAGGGACAAGTTTTGGCCAGTGAGTAGCTATAGATCCTTGTTAAAGCCTGTAGATATGACCTGTTGACAATTCACTGACTCTGTCCTTAGGAGGCTGGTAAGCTAACATAGCCAAGGAAATTAAGTAGGGGAGTGTGCATGAATACAGTGATTTAGAAAAGTAAAGAGATAGAATAAGGGCTTCTACTTCTGTGGAAACTATACATTATATATCTCGGAAAACCCTCCCACTAAAAATGTGAAGCAAAATATTAAAACATTTTTATATACCCAAGAAAGAGAAATCCTCAGAAGCCAAAGATTTTATGGGAGCCGGAATCCAGAGAGGAAAGTAAACACTGATGTCTCACCTGTGAGCCTCTCACCTGCAGGCATCCACTGACCTCAGTGACTAAGGGCTTCGGTTTTTTTTTTTAGACATGGTTTTATTTATTTTATTTTAAATTTGTTTATTTTAATTAGTTTCAAGTATACAGTACATTGGTTAGACATCTATATAGTTCATAAAACGTTTTCCCCAATAGCTCCCTCCCTCCTCTGACCCTCCTCCAAGCCAACATATTAATGCTAACTGCATTCCCAATGCCATGCTCCCATGACCATCCATCAGCTACTAATTTGTACTTCTTTAACCCTGCACCCCATTCTCCCACCCCCCCAACTCCCCTCCCCTCTATCTGTCACCAAATTGTCCACTATATTTTTGAGTCTGTTTTTGATAGTTTGTTCTTTTTATTCCTTAGATTCCACATATAAGTGAAATCATATAATGTTTATCCTTCTCTGTCTGATTTAAATATCTTCTAGGTCCACAAAGCTATATCTTTTTCCATCTCCTTCCTTTTCATATGTAGGGGTCTTGTTTTCTTATCCTTTCAGCCACTCTGTCTTTTGGTTGGAGCACTTAATTCTTTTCCATTTAAGGTACTTATTGATAGGAATGTAGTTGTTACCATTCTTTATTCCTGTTTTTGATGTATGTTTTTTCTTCTTAAGGAAGTTAAGGGCTTCAGTTTTGAAGGATGCTGGGAGGACAGGAGACAAAGTCTTAGGCTAAAAGAAAGTGGAGGTCAGGTTAGAGATGCCCACATAAAGCAAAGAATCTTAGCAAGTTCTCTTCTGGGAATCTGTGGGACACCTGCTCTCATGAGGTTTTAGGGACTCTTGATTCCAAAATCACCCAAGCTGAGAGTTTAGTTTACAGAGACCCAGGGAGGGAACATCAGTGGAAGGAGGTTACTCATTGAATTCTTTTTATTCAAATAACCTCTCCTTCCAGTCCCAGTGACCCAGGGTTGATGTGCCTCCACATAACTAGTAGAAGCAAATAGGCTCAAAATGAATTTGACCCAGGCCTCAAAGAATTTTCATTCCTAAAGTTCCAACAAATGGGAGTTCACAATAAAACATAAAACATAAGGACTCTGTATGTGAGAGCAAGCAGAATTAACAAAGCCAGGCCTGTAAAGAACTCAGATTTGAATCAACAGTGTAAAATAAGTATATTTAAAATGTTCAAAGAAATATAAAAAGTAATCTAAAGTAAGAAGGAATAAGAGAAAATTTAAAAAGAGAGAGAGACTTGGAAGAATCAAATAGAATTTCTGGAAATGAAAAATTAGCAATTAAAATAAATGAACACTTGGACAGGACTAAAGCTAATAAAAGACCTGGGAGACAGGTCTAAAGAAGATACCTGCAATGTAACACAAAAAGAGAGAGGTGGAAAACAGGAAGGAAGTTGGAGACATGACTGAGGCGATCTAATGTCTATTTGGCATACTCAGTGCATTAATTTTTTAAACAAGATGCAATACATTAACCATTTTTTTAAATGATAAATTCAACTCCATTAAGAATTTTGTTCATCAAAAGATACTATAAAAGAAGTAAAACAAAAGCCACAAGTGGGAGAAGATGTTTTCAACATAACCCGACAAAGGATTAGTATTCTGCAAATTTAAAGAAATCACACAAATCAATAATGGCAATAACAGACAAGCCAATATTAAAATGAACAAAAAATAGACAGGCATTTTGTAGAATGGATAATAAATCATAGGAAAATGCTCAATCTCATTGGTGACTAGGAAAACAAGTTAAGACCGCAATAAGACACCCTTTTACACCATTATTGTTAGGCTT
This sequence comes from Pteropus medius, assembly GCF_902729225.1. Taxonomy (NCBI): domain Eukaryota; kingdom Metazoa; phylum Chordata; class Mammalia; order Chiroptera; family Pteropodidae; genus Pteropus; species Pteropus medius. The sequence continues at coordinate 49,669,827 of NW_024340849.1, forward strand.
TTAAATTTTTTCCATATTTAAGATATGGAGCAATGAACTTTCTTATGCTCCCACTAATAACTATGTAAAACAACTTGTCTTTATCCCATAGAGTTGAACTGAGCACGTCCATTTCTACATATATACCCAGCACATGATACCCAGCCACATGCTTCTATGTAAATATGCATAAACACATTGTTGTATATACATTGAATGGAATATACAACATTCGATGTTTATAAACTGCTGTGAAAATGCATGAAGTACAGATACAGACATCTATATGGATAAATCTGATCAACTATGTTGAGTGAAAACATGGCAGAATAATACATTAAACAAGTGGTCCTCAAACTTTTTGATCTTCCTTTATACTTTTCAAAATTAATAAAGACCCAAATAGCTTATGTTTATGTGGATCATATCAATAGAATCTGTTGATATTCATCAATCAGAGGTTCTCAACTGGGGATGATTTCGACCATTAGGGAACATTTAGCAATGTCTGAAGACCTTTTTGGTTGTGACAGCTGGGGCAGGGATACACTACTGGCATCTAGGGGGTAGAGACCAGAGATGCTACTAAATATTCTACAATGCACAGGACAGCCCCTATGATGAAGAATTATCTGGCCCCAAATGTCAGAGTGCCAAGGATGAGAAAGTATAAGCTATAGGTATATATATTTCACATAATCAAAGTTAAAATTGATAAATTTAAAAAATATATTATTTCGTTAAAAATAATAACCCAACACAAGTTAACAGAAATCATATATTTTTATTAAAAATAACTATTTTTCAAAACAAAAAATATTTAATGAGGCATAACATTGTTTTACATTTTTGCAAATCTCTTTAATGCCTCATCTAATAGAAGACAGCTAAATTCTCATATCTGCTTCTGTATTCAATCTGTTGTAATATATTGTTTTGTTGGAAGTATGTGAAGAAAATATGATCTCACATATCTATGTAGTTGGAAAAGGAAAGATTATTTTAATGGTCTTTCCAGATCACTGAGGATATTCTCCTCTGATACTACACCAAAACTCGACAAGTGCTGGTTGTATAAAGGCTGGCTGCAGTGTGGAATCTGAAGGCATACCTGTGAAGTTTGCCTCCTCTGTGACATTGGAATCCATGGGTCAGTCTAGTACTTTAATGGATCTTTTTGGCAGGGATGATTTTGTAACATCGTGCATTGATCCTTTAGAAAATATTGGTTCACTGAGTTATGCAGATTTTCCAAATGTACTACTTGTGAGAGAATGAGAACAAAAAGGCCAATTGCATCCTGGTGTTTCTTATAAAAATAGTTTTGATTTCTCAATCCCCAGAAAGGGTCTCAGGATTCCCCAGGTGCCTCTAAACCACACTTAGAAACCTCAGCATTTAACCATTTATAGATAACTGAAAAATATATAAAATTAGCTACATAATGTTTAAGATACACATGGCTAAAAAAGTAAGGGAATTATGCACAACTTAGATGGTTTCCTCTTGGGAGGTAGAGGAACATAATTTGGAGAGACACAGAGGGGTGATAATGTTTTGTTTTATGTGGAATGGGTATATCGATCATCTTATTATTCCTTATTTTTACATATATGTACACTTCTATACATGTCAAATACTTCATAACAGAATTTTCTAACTAGAGAAGAAAAACTACAAACCAGTATAAAAAGCATAAAATTAAATATACATATTTATGTATATGTATATCTTTAAAATAAGTGATTATGCTAGTATATTGGAAGATCATGGGGTCGATTAGATAAATCTTTTAAAAGACAATCTTGGACTGTACTGCTTCTTGTTTGAGGACAGAATAATGGCCCCCAAATATGTCCTTGTCCTAATCCTGGAAGCTGTGAATGTGTTACTTTACATGACAAAAAGGATTTGGCAGATGTATTTAAGTTAAAGCTCTTGAGATAGGGAGATGATCCTGGATTACCCAGTGGGACAGGTAAGCACAGAGTCTTTTTAAGGGGGATGAAGAAGGGCCAGAGTAAGGGCCAGAAGCAGAAAAAGAGAAGGAATAATGTGAGGAAGGGCCACAAGCCAAGGCATGCAAGCAGCTCTGGAAGCCAGAAAAGGCAAGGAAACCAATCCCCACTGCAGCCTCCATAAGGAACCAGCCCTGCCATCTCATTTTGGACTCCCAACCTTCAGACCTGTGAGAGAATAGATTGGTGTTGTTTTAAGCCATTAAATTTGTGATAATTTGTTATAGCAGCCACAGGAAACTAATTCAGACAGGAAGCTATTTTCTGTTTGTTTGTTTGTTTGTTTGTTTGTTTTGTATATGAGACATTTAGTTACTAAGGGGAGTTGGTTAATATGTGATACGTATAAGCCCCCAGAATGGGTGGATGCTGGGATACCCAGCTAAAGTTTAGAGTAGTGATAGGGTGCAATGGATACAAATAAGTCTGCTATGTGACGGTTCAAGGAGGAGCCTACGGCCATTTCAGTCTAGTAGCTGCCTGAGTAACATGTGATTTGGGATTGGAGTCTTCTCTTGTCTTCCAGTTTTCAACCATCTTCCTTTGGGTAGGAAATAGGCACCTCACAGCTGATTACAGGTCCTACCCAACTTGGAGGTGTTTTTACCAGTGAAGCCAATTTTATTTGACTTGAGAATGTCCTGCTGAGAAATAGCCACCAGAGGTCTCCCTTCTTCAGTCTAAATGCCTTAGAGCCTGTGAGGAAGTAGCTCTTAAAGCACTTTCTGGAAGAGGGCTGAGACAGTCTTTTCCTTCTTCCTTAGTCAGCAGATTATAGAACTCCAGTGTTAGATCATCAACGGATTAACTTTGTAAGTGCATGTTGATTCTGATTTAAGACCAAGACTTAAGGAAGACATTTCGAGAAAGTAAGATAAATTTTTCATATAGCAGAGGAACATGGGGCGATAAACAAGGGTTGTAGCAGGATTATATGTGAAAATCCCTTTTGATTCTATAATTTTGATTTTTAAAAACAACGTTCCCTAAATGATGGAGAGCTTATGCCCTCTAAAGTAAAGAGGCCAAGGACTTCTTGTGCATTAAACAACGGGCAACGACCAGAATCTCTCTTGGCTCTGTTTCATGTGAGAAGAAAGAAGAGTGACTCTAGGGTTTGGTTACTTTTAGGAGAATTTATGTTTTAACTTCAAATATCATTGTCATTATGAATTTAATGTTCGTAAACTCAACTATTCCCAACCCCAGAGGTTCCTGAGAGTTAGTAATCCTATTGGTTTATGTAAATTTGAATCCTGAATGCCACAAGATCCCTTCCTGGAGCAAACCCACAGGAAGATTATCCCCTGACCTGGTATTTGTGCCCTGAGACAGCTCTCTTCTTGTCCCTTCAATGATTTTGGTGGGGAAGATTATAAACTGTTTATAAACTGGGAGACTTATAAAGGTCTTTGACTTTCTTCTCCCAACCTAAAGGGTCTGTGATGTTTCAGGTACACTGAGAGTAGATAGTGTAATCAAACAGCTTTGGTGTCTCCAAGAAGTCAACTTTCATCCAGGGTAGTTACTAGAAAATAGAGGAAGCCCTGGGAAAGTTCTCATACTGCCCCTTACTGTAGCCATGTGATTCTGAAACTTTCTGCCCAGAAGCCTCTTATAAAATGGAAATAATGCTGCCGGCTTCTCTTTAAGCAGACCATGTCATAGTCATGAGACTGTCCATGTCAATCAAGTAACCATGGTGGCCTTCAGTGACCAGGGTGAGTGTCTCCCAATATCATGTGTCAACAACACAGCCATTCATTGATCCCTGGGTATTGAAACCTAGGCCCCAAAGCTGAATCACGGTCAGGCTGAGTCATTAAACTCAAGGAAGATGAAGGAAGAATACTTTCTTATGGGTTTGGACATGGTAACAGTATAAGAATATTGCTCTGCTAAAAACATTAATAATTAGCAGCTTAGTCCCTAATGGATTTTAAACCGACAGTCAAAACTAGCATAAAACCAGAATTACAGGATTTGTATGTAATAGGTAGGATGCTTCTTAAGTCTCCTCCTCCTGTCACTCTTCTAGGGTAGTAACTGCATCCCCGCTCGCCAGCAGCCAAAGAAATCAGGAATAGCAAGAATCACCTTCGACTTGTATAAGCTGAGTCCCAAGGATGTCATTGGCTGCCTCAACGTGAAGGCCACCATGTATGAGATGTACTCCGTGTCCTATGACTTCCGGTGTACAGGGCTCAAGGCCTTGCTGAGGTAACAGACTTCGGGGTCAACTTTAGGGTCTGGTAACTGCACACAGCATGGTCTAGTGGCCCGTTCCCAGCTTGCTCCTCTGCAATCCCAGGCCTGATCCTCGAGGAGGCCCTGATGTGACTCATAGTTGTTCACTCTAATACACATTGTTGTACAGAAGTTTAACTCTTATGCCAGACATATTTCAGAAAACAGAAAGTCTTGAGCCAAAATATACTTTTTTTCCCTCCAAAGACCATTAAATACTTAATGGAAACAAAAATCTAATAAATTTAAAGAACCAAATTTCTCTTAAAAACTAGGGCTGTGCAATTTTAAACCTTAATTCTAAGCGGTGACATTAAAACCAGAGCTGTGGAGATTCTGACTTGGTTTGAACAGAGTAGCCACCCAAACCTAGGTACTATTTTGCATGTATTTCTGTATTACTGCTAACTTGAAGCTAGTGGTAAAGTGGCATGGGAGCATGGCTGGGGCTGGGCTGGCTGCACAGCATTACAGGGAAGCCTATAGAAGACAGATCCCTAATGCATACCCCAACCTGTATGAACAGATTCTGTATGTTCACCAGAAACACTCTATGTGTATAACCAGGATGGACACCCTGCAACCGAACCCTGGACTGAGAGAGATACCTGCAGTCTCTCCCAGCCTTGCCTCTGAGCAACGAGCTGTGTGACCTTTAACAGGTTACTTAATTTCTCTGAGGCTTGATTTCAGCATCTTTTAAAGGAGAAGGTTGCTTCAAAGTTCTTCATCATTACAAAGGCTCCAAATACACCTGTATCTAGCCCTCCAGTTAATTTGCATTGATCCTCTACAGCACTAATTCTCTGTGGAGGGATGGATGGAAGGAGAGACTGACAGTGTCAGAAGGTCTTGAAGCTGGTCTAAAAAGATTGCAACTGCTGACTCCAGTGCTCTCTGCATAGCCCCTCTGGGCAGCGGCCTGCCTACTTCCCTCAGGGCACTGGCTCATTCTCTCTTCTGTCCCAGGAGCCTGCTCTGATCTTCCTAGAGCACAGCACCAGGAGGGAAAAGGCTTTGGAAATGAGGCTGCTCTCCTCTAATGGGTCTCCAGGCCCCAACACTAGGTCAGCTTGGCTGTAGCTTCTGTGTGGCCTCCATTTCCTACTTAGAATCATCAGCAGCTGACTCCTAGACAACTGTTATTGTCCTAGTGTTGAAATATTGACTCTCAAATAGCCACAGAAGTCACAAAGATTCCCAAATCAAAGCCATTGCCTACCAAGGGTCCTTTCTGGGATGCCAGGAGCAGAGGGCTGTCCCAACCAGTGCTGCGGCTGGGTTTCTTATGAAGTGACAACCTTTAAAACTGAAATGAAACCCTTTAGCTTTGGACTTAGTAGGGAATAAGATTTTTAGTTAGAGTCACTTTCTTAGTCTGAAATAACACAATTGCCAGACTCAACCTTAGGATGTAGATGCCACAATAGAGTCAAGTTGGGATGTCCCAGCCCCTTAAGCTAACTGGTCATAGGGTTACGATTTCAGTTTTTGTAAGACGTTTCTTCAGCCTGACTTCTCCTTTCACGCCTGATTTGACTGATTTCAGTAACAAGCCCCACACACTCAAGGCACCAGAATAAGCAAGTGGCTGAAGGATAGGACATAGTGTGTACACTCAGGAGAACAGTCTGCCGACTCGGCACTTTCTAGTTGCTGAGCAACAGGCCACATTGGGAAGTGGCTAGTGGAAGGGTAGTCCCGGTCAGTGGCATCAGTGTCACCTGGGAGCTCACCAGAAATGCAGAGTCCCTGCTCTGACGCAGACCTCACCAGTCAGCATCTGTGTTAGAGAGCCCAGTGGGGATCAGGGGATGTAAGCATGGCCTGCTCTGAGCACATATTTGGTGGGGCGGGGGGAGGGTTGTGAAGATTTCTCGTGCCCTCTGTTCCTTACTGGCCCAGAACTCCAAGCCTGATGCATGCCTTTGTCCCCTCTGTTGCAGGAGCCTGCTACGGTTCCTGTCCCATGCTGCCCAAGTGACCGGACAGTTTCTCATCTACACAGGCAAGAACATGCTCCGAGTGCTAGATGACACAGAAGGACAGTCTTCACCCAGGCTACACTCCAGGCAGAAATTCAAGATTGGATAGAGTTGCACTTTGAGGGGCTCAGCCGGCTTTGACCCATTCGTTCCCTCTCAAATGACAAATTTTCAAGATGCTTACGTTCCCTTACGCACAATATACACATGCACTTGTAGGCTGTCCATCACTTCTGCTCAGGAATGACACTGGGGTGAAAAGAAAGGGGCTTGATGGCACACAACATGAGGTCTGTGCAGCAAGAGGCCCTGAGGGAAAGAGACATGTAGGGGCCCAAGAGCAGGAATGTCTTGGGTGGCTAAGGAGCAACATGCACATACATTAGGCCCTTTTGGCTCCTCACCTCTTGAAATAAATCGATCACAGGAGTTACTTTTGATATGTGTAATAATTTCTGGTGTCTCTTTCATCTTCCAAAAAAATAAATAAAACCTTTCATAGAGAAGCAAAACTCAGCCAGAAATCTTCTGCTAACAGATATAATCACTTTTAAGTCTTTACTAGTATGTGGTACAGCAGAATTAAGGAGCTGTTAAATGTGACTATGGGTTGTTTTTTTTAATGTGTAAGTCCCAAATGAGCTCCAAGGGGACCCAAAAACTGATGGAAGGTCTCCAAGCAGCATTTTCAACCTTTTTCTTAAAACAAAACAAAACAAAACAAAAAAACAAATAACAACAATAACAACAAAACAAAAAAAACTGCTTGAAACCTAGACCTGATACATTAATACTAGCGGATCATGTCTTCACTTCCTAATTGTTGCCTGTGTTCTCACTCGAGACCCTTGGTTACAAGTGACAGAACTCTGACCCAGGCTGCCATAAGCTAAGAGGCAGCCAAGAACAGCAGTAGTGGCTCTAACTGAAGGCACAGCAGATACAGGCACTCAAAGAAAAGTGTCCAGGAATCTATCTTTCCAACTCCTGGTCCTGTTTTTCTCTGAGTTGGCATCATCTTCCGGCAGGCCCTCCTTACGTGGAAGCAAGAATGTCAACCCCACAGGCCAAAGTCCTGGGCTCTCTCCCAGCAGAACTCTCTGAAACGGGCCCCTCACATAGTCACCAAAACTGGTGTGACATTCAGGGCTACATGACAAGGAAGGCTAGCCCCAACCATATGGGTCGGATGGGGAGACATGGCTCCCCAAGGAAATGGGAGTGCTGTTATTAGAATAAGGGTAACAGGTGCTAGGAGACAAATCTATTCAGATTTCTGAGTTTCCTATGAAGAAATTTTGTTGCATGTAGCTTCCTCCTTTCCTGGCTGATAGCTCAAGCACAATGAAAAGATGCTGCAGGCTGTCTAGAAACCCCAGCAGCAAGGGTCTCCTGCACTTTCACCATTCCTGCGATCATGCCCATTGTCAGATCTTGCCTGGGGAGCCTAGATGTTCTTCCCTTCAGAAACACAGTCCGGAGTCTCCCTCTGCAGTCATTGTGACCAGCATCTGCTCCAGTCCTGGGTTCGCAGTGTCTGAGCTACCTACTTAGAGAAGGGGCCAGGAACTGGCAACCTGCAGGCAGGAGAGGCAACAGTAAAGGAACCTCTGCAGCATTGCTCAAAACCCAGCCTCTTCTGCTAACATAGTGAAAAAACATGTGTTGTAGTGGAAAATGCATCTGTTTTTGCTCTCCTCCTATAATGATATGCCACTGTTGGTACAGGGAGTTTCACAGACTGCTCAAATGCAATCCCTGTGCTGTGTGTAAGCGCCTCCTTTGTAAATTGTTTGCTATATAAGGAGTTCCACCAAGAGCCCTTCCCACCACTGGCAGCTGATGAAGTTCAGCTAAGGCACAGTTCCCCAGAAGCTGCTTGCGTCTCAGGCGGGAACTCAGGGGCACCTTCCTAGGAGTGCTCTCCTGCCTCTCCCTGACTGTGGGCTTACGTCACTTCCCAAGGATTCAGCAGTCTTGGAAAGTGACTGCTTGGCTTCCAAAAAAGGAATTTTCACTGAAGTGCCTGATGCCATTGACTCAGCGCTGCTCTCACTCGTGGGTCCTTTTCCTCACGCTATCCAGAGGGCGCCCGTGCCTGCTTCAAGGGGAGGATTAAGCAAAAGGAGAACATGGAAATGCCATCTCGTTGTGGAAAGGGGCTTAATTCAAAAGAAGAACTATTTAGAATTTGAGTGTTTCTGAACTAGCCGAGACCTTTCCCCAATCCTGTGACTTATTGGGACAGCCCAGGAGGAAGAGGCCTCTCCAGAACCCTCTGGAAGGTGTATGGGGCTCTGGGTGCTAATGCACAAGGCCAGTGGGGAGGGGGCTGTGAAGCCTGTGTCTGCTGACATCAAAGGCTTTGGAGAGCCCTTTGTGAGACTGTTGATGGGAGAAAACTAGCAGAATTTAAACTTGCTCTGTTTATAGGCAACATCTCGACAGGTGCTACTCCCTCTCTGATCCAGATTAGGTAAAGTGCATTCCAAAGGTGACACTTTCTTGTTCTAATCTTAGTCTTCCTTCAACCTACATTTAGCCTACTAGCTCAGAGAAAGGCGTGGTCTAGCTGTTGGCAGAAGCTACAGGGCTGGCTTAAACTGCAGCGCTGCCTGCTGCACGGCAGACTACAGCAAGCAAGGACTGCGAGAAGGTGCTCCAGGGCTTTGGGTGTCACCAATAACTAAGTCATTCATTAAGTCTGCTCCAGTGTCATGTGTCCCTTTCAAGGGCTCAGGATCTTTCTGTGTACCTTCGATGGGGCCAAGTTCCACAGCTCCAATTCATTTACTTCTAGAATCGTAACTCAGAAAAACAGGAAATTGCTCCTATGAGTTCAGCACTCATGATCCTTTCATGTGAGTGTGCATCTTGATGTTTATTAGTGTGCCCCCCTTTCTGAGCAGCACATACACTGCTAGCTCCACACCCCAAGATTCAAGGTACACTTTCTGCTGTGAGCAGGGGACAGAGTACAGGCCTGGCATGAACTGAGGGTGTTAGAATGAAATATTATAAAGCCATTACCTCATGGCCAAAGACAGATCGATTAAAATCATCCTGCTGTGAACAGACTTTCCTGCCGCAGGTCCCTTCCTTCATCTATAAAATCAGCATCGAAACGAGGTGGTTCAGGAATTCCATTCTCAGACAGGTTTTCTTGGCACAGGTTTAAAAAATGTAAATAGAGCTCCTTTTGTCAGCCTGGTACTTTTCAGTTCACAATTCTACTCTTCTTCTGCCCAGCTCTGGAGAAGGTGTCTGTTACCTGGTTTGCCCCTGGGCCCCAAGTCAGGGACACTGCTATAAGCTCTGTCAGATGAGGATCCTAAAACTGGGATCCATTTCCTCAAGGGGAAGTTCTCTTTTTCCTCACTTGGCGCAGCATCTATATGCTTTTCTTCCTACACAGAGTTGTAAGGCAGACATGTACACCCTTCTGAGCTGCCCCGCTCACAGGGAGAGCTATGGCCTGGCGCTGCCTGCGCCTGGTCCGCCTGGGGACATGGTGTTGCTTTCCTTCAGTGCCCTAGACCTGTGGGAATATGGCCTTTCTCCAGGAAACTGGGCCCAGCTTGCTCACAGCCCAGGGTCGAGCCACAGACGATGCTCTGCCTCCAAATCTGAGGAGTGCTATTCTCACTCAGGGGGGGCCTCCTATCTACTGCTCCCATTCCTCTGTGATAAATAAATCATATGTAAAGAAAACTTTGGGCACTCCTCTCTGTCACCTTTTTCTTTCAAGACTCCTATTCCTTGTTGCAATTATCTCAGTTTCTATAAAGGAGTTGGGACCATCTCACACAAATGATTACAAACACCTGGCTCATTTAGGGGAATTGCTCTTTGTCACATCCTGAGAAAAGCACAGCCCCAAGAGGACTCCTTTGCTAAAGCCTCAGAGAGGGGCCAAGCTCAAAACATGCTGCACATAGCTTCCAGCTGCCCAACTGCCCCAAACTCTTAGAGCAGGTTTACTTTGTAGTCTACAAACTCAAGTGGACTTGAGTTCCATATTTGTGTGTGGCTATGTGTGTGAGTGTGTGGTAAAATATACACAACATTTAAAGAAATGTGGCTTTTCAAATCTGATTGTCAGTACATTGCTTTTTATTCCAGCCTCCATTCCACTGAGTGGTCTCCCCCACCTCACGGCGTTCTATGGACTAATATGCCAGGGCACTGGGGGACGTACCCTGACCATCAGGGATCGTGTCCCACCCAAGGCCTTCCCCAAGATGCCCACTGGCTGTGACCTTTGGAGGTCAATCTGTGAAGGTCATACTGAATCTTCCCTGCCCCTCCTGCATGGAGTCTTCATGCCACCACTGCTCAGAACCGGGTCCTCCCTGGCCTGCTGATAGCTTCTATATGACTATTTTTAAAACTTACATAATAAATATAAACAAAACTGAAAAAACACAATGCATTAACAACATTAATTTAATGGTGTAGTTAAATAAATTAAATTGTCTCTTGAAGTGAGACTGTGACCTACTGTATGAGAGCTCAAGTCTACCACTTTGATTTTTCAGGCTACTGCAAAACTTTTTGTCATATGGCCACCTTCACTTGACATTATCCCATCATCCGCCAGCATCTAGCGTCTTCACATAAAAAGTACTCAACAAATGTTTGTTGATTAATGGAATAAATAAATGAAGAAAGGAAGTCCACCTCTGCTCTTTTCTTAGTAGCATTAAGTACAAAAATACATAGGACTGAAATACACACACACACACACACACGACATGTAATCATCTAAATTAAAATACAACATAAAAGTTCTCAGAGCGAGAATTAGATGTCCACTGAGAGACACTTGGCTTTTGAGGAAATGGCAGTGTGAGGACCTACATCAAAACACTCTCATCCTCCCCTCTGCCTGGCGATCAACTTCCAGATCTGTCTTAGGCAGAGCATGGCCTCCCAGTGCAGCATTTTGAAATCTATTTAACAGAATAAAATATCTGCTCACTCTAGATCGGATCTCAGGTTCGTTGTAAGGGAGAAACTTCACAAAGAATATGAGCACATTTAAAAAAAATTTTTGCATACACAGATAACTTAGTAAAAATAATGGTGAAAAAAATTAAAACAGGAAACATGATTTAAATAATCTCAAAAAAGAGCAAGAACAAATTTTAATCTTCATATAAGAAAACAACCACCAAAATATAAAAGGAAAGGAAATTTCTTTTGTAGAAGAATATATTGTATAGTTCCACCGGTTGATAATTTCAGTTAAAAAAAGTCTATTCTAAACACATGAGCAGTCTCACTCTTACTAATATGTATATTTTAATCAATGGTAGAAGGGGGATTTAGACTACTCATTACACTGACATAAAGTGACAGCAAATTTTTGCACAGCAGTTTTGCTCACTGGCACTAACAGTGGAAGATGGAGGAAGTAGATTTCTGAGTTCAATTGTTAGCAGAATCTGTCCACTGCTAAAACCTTGGACAAAAATAGCTCTCAGGCTTAGCTATTCCCAAGTAACACAAGCATTAACCAAACACTGCTAACCTGTAGGAGGCTGTGGAAAAAAAACATGTAAAAATATTCTATGTTGAATAGGTTTTGTGTTATTTTCTACTAAAGATATTCGATGGGCATGTTCTAAATTATTTAGGGCTTCAGTACAGATCAAAATTAGCATCTGTAATATGAAGTTAACATTATAGTGTACTGAGATCCTTTCGCCAACATTTGGTTGTGAATATTTGGAAGAAGTCAGGCAAAAAATAACTGTATGCACATCCAAGATATCTATAAACTGAAAAGTATACACAGCGGGGGCACAATAAATGGTTAATGGCTGGTTGACTGACCAATTATACATACCATTTAAGAAAGTATATACACATATATATTTCTCTAATAATGTCCTACCAACATATATATATGCTGCCTGTCATAGTTAAGGCTGTATTGCCAAACTAGCATATGTAAAATATCTATGCAGTTAAAATTAAGTTTTTTATAAAAAACTCTGGCTTCTTATATAAGAGAATGAATTTTGGGGTTTCTTTGAGATTTAGTTTAATATATATATAAATGTTAACGTTAATAGGATAATACTTGTCACTTAAAATTTTTAGACAATATAGAAATTTACAAAAAAGTTAAAGTTTTAGACCACTTCACATAGTTGGAGGAAAAAAAACAAAGAGATTAAACTGGATTATGACTGAATACATTTATGATCAAAATTAACACACGCACACACACACACACACACACACACACACACATCAAAACATTTCACAGCAGGACCTGCAAAAAAAGTTTTGAACTGATCTCTTTTGAACTATGCAAAAGAATGAATTAGTCTTATTTTAATGAGAATTTCAGGAAATGAAAATAATTTAATCATGAAATATCAGTTTGATGAACATATTCCATTATCAGTATCTACTAGTAAGTGAATTATACAACTCTTTTGAGCATACAAATAATCTCTGATTTTATACCCACTACATTTCAGAATTCTGTAAACTGTGAGGCATTCAATGTGTTTAATGTGGTAGAAAATCACATTAAATGTTTATTTTGTTCTGTTCAGTCCTTTTCTCACTAAGCATGTGAACACCATCATATCCATTTTTTATTTCACTTTTACAAGTTCATCAGGTAAGGCAAATATCCAGGCACCAATCTTTTGAGCAACATGGCAATATTTAGCATTGTTCAGCTTATCTTCATCGGAAAGATCTTCTCTTTTGCGCATTTCTTGATGAACTTCATTTGGTGGAGTGGCACCTATTAAATAAATCTAGGGCAGGTAAAATAGTGCTAATAGATTTGTCCATGAAGCTGGAAATAGAAGTATTTTTGTGTGCACTTTTAAAAGTCTGATTGACTCATTTAATAATAACTTTATCATTTACTTTTTCACTTTCTTCAAGACCTGATAACACATTCAATGTGTACCTTCTCATCACCTGCCACACAAATGCCAGAGTAAGTGTTGAATTCTCTTCATTTAGGTCCTGTCCAGCAATGCCAACCAAGGAGAATTTGGCCCTATTCTTCTCAAGTTCTCCTGCATAGTTACAGTTCTCGATCTTCTTCATGTTCCCTCCAAGTGCAAAGGAAGTTTGACAACATGGCTTCAGTTGTCTGGCATGCAGATCATTTCATAGAGCTGAAAAATCACTAAGCCATCTGCAAGATTACTGTACAAATGATTAATGTATGGATTGACACACCCCCCCCCCAAATTCATCCAGTTCTTTCTTTCTTGCTCTCTCCTTCCCATAAATTTATATTAATGTCATTATTATCAGGCCTGCGTAGGCATGCGTGTGTATTAAACAGATTACCTGAAACCTCACCTGCAGGAGTAACAAACTCTCTGCAACCCAGTATATCTGCTTCTTGAAGAAAGAATCTAGCACACTTCAGGTCATTTACCTCATTAAATCCTGAAAGGTCAATGGCAATGGCAGGCTCATCATCCCAGTTACCTTTAGGTGCAAACTAATTAAGCAAATTAAAATAAGCTCTTGAATACTTAACGTCGTAGCTGAAGTTGTTGATGGTGTGCCATCCTGCATTGGTCAAATGGTAGTTCACCCATCACAGCAGTAATTCCTCTGGAGAAAGCTTCATCAGCTCTTCTAGTTCCTCAAATTCATTTAGCATGCAATCAGAGCTTCATTTCAGGAAATCTCAATATTAGCAGACAGACCAACTTTGATGATCTGCCAGAGAAGTCCCAAGACCAAGCGACATTTTCCTTCTTTGAGATCCTGTGCACCAGTGTTGACCACTGTACAACCACAGCAGAATTCAAGACTATGTTTAAATTTTTAGAAATAGTGGAGGGGTGAGCTTTTTCTTATTAATGGCTCTTTCACCAGTTGTATCTGGTTTAGATAAGTTGATCATTTTGCAAAGAAGAATGCCATCTGCAAGGGAATTGAAAAGACTGCCATCACTGGTATTCATGGCTATAAGATGCTTATAGTCAGGGTCATTCTTCAGGGTTTATCCAGTTAACAAAAGCCACTTTTTCTTCCTCTGAATAAGAATGCTGTGTGCCCTCACTAGAAATAGATGAAGTTCCTCCAATAACAGTAATCGCTTTCCTCTTGTTGATTAGTTTTTGGAATGTTTTGCTGATGCCTTTGCTTTTTCACTCTTGCATTAGTGACACAAACTCTTTGAAACTGATTTTGTCATCTTTGTTGTTGTCAGCAACTGCTAGAATTTTCTCCATGATCTCAAACACTCTGTAGCCAGGCAGAGGAAGCTTTGCTTCCTTAAACAGGTCCTCAAATTCATAGCCACTGACATACTCACTGTTGTCAATATCTATTTTATTAAATGCTTCTTGTATTTCCTCAAGCTCCTCCTGAAAAATGGTAGTGGTACTATTTTTCATCTTTGGACAGGAAAAACTCCCTTCAGGTCTTTATATTTTTTATCTTAGGAATCCTGGCGGCACAGAAAGCAAACCCAGCTTGGAATCTGTGGTCCTTCTGTGTTTGGGTAGGAGCACTGACCTTCTTAGGGCTTACTTAGGCTATATGTCCTGGAAATGGGGCTGCAGGAGGAGGACACCTCCGCAAAGCCACTGCCTTGGGTCTGTCCTGCCCAAAAGTTCAGGTCTTCTCTATGAGTACATTTTTTAAAGTTTTAAGATCTATTCAATTACAAATGGCTCAGATTTGTAAATTTCCCTTCTTGGCCAACAGATCCCCTACCTATAGAGGTAGTAATTTTTTAAAAAGAAAGAAAGAGGAGGAGAAAAAAATGGCATAGATGATAGGGGCTCTGTTCATCCCTCTGGCGAACAAATCAAAGTTGTGACAGAAACAAGGAGCAGCAGCAAGGAAAAATCGCCTGGGATCTAGATGAACAAGCCATACAACTAGGGAGAAATCCAAGAAATCACCTTGCGACAGCAGAAGGTAGGATGGGGCCAGGATGCAGGGCTGCCCGGTTCCAAGCAGCTGAGTGAGATGGAGGCTGTGGCAGCGGCAGCAGCAGATGCCTCTTAAAGCGGCTGTGTCTACAAGTGGATTTTCGCAGTGATGGACCTGCTTGCTCTGAGTACCAGTGCCGATTCGGCTGCACGCAGGGGGAACCAGGGACTTACAGGGAGACATTGTCAGAGTGAAGGCCGAGGTGAGACTTGCTCTGTACAAAAGCGCCAGTGGTATCCATTGTTCCTTGTTGAGACCTCCCTGCTCCAGTGCATGGAATCAGCGCTGCCATAGCCTTGACGTCATCAAGCTGGATAACAGAGGTCACTCTGCCCAGAGGATTCTCTGAAATCCTGCCTTCCCCAACCCGAGCCCCACCCAAGCCATATCCAGGTGTATCGAGTCAGATGCTCCTTGCTGAGCAGTCTAGATTCACACTGGAAGCAGCTGGCCTTAGTTTCTGGTGTGGCCTTTTGAGGCAAATATAAAAAACAGCATCTGTAGATTGCTGGCTGAATCTTGACAGGTGGCCCCAGAGGGGCAGAGGCTTGGGCTAAATTTGGCCTACAGCTGAACCCCTCTCAGGACTGTGCCACTGGACACCTACTTCACAAATCCACAATAATAAGATCAAAAGACTTAGGAACTTTGCTTAGTCCATAGAAACTGACACGGAAAGGCAGCCAAAATAGAAAGACAAAGAAGCAGAAACCATATGAGAAAACAGAACAGAGATCCAGATATAATGGAGTCAAGTAATCTAACAGATGCAGAGTTCAAAACGCTGGTTATAAAGATGCTCAATGAACTTTTGGGAAATGTAGAGCACTCCAACAAAGAGATAAAAATGGAGATGGAGATTATAAGAGGGAACCAGCCTGAAATGGAGAACACATTATCTGAGATGAGAAGTTTATTAAATGGAATAAATAAAGGAATAAACAAAGTGAATAAAGAAGATCACATGCCCTATCTAGAGGACAGGAAAGCCAATCATGGCACTCAAACAGAATGGCAAGAAAAAAGAGGCCAATACTATAAAGATGATTTAAGGAGGATATGGGACACTATTAAGGCTCCAAATATTTTTCCAATTGGTATAACTGAAGAAAACCAAGATATTGAACAGCTGTTTGAAGAAATAATGATGGAAAACTTTCCTAACCTGGTGAAGGAAATGGACATAAAACCCCAGGAAGCTCAGAAGATTCCAAAATTCAGGGATCCAAAGAGGCCCACACCAAGACACATCATAATTAAAATGCCAAGGGTTAAATACAAATAAAAAATTCTAAAAGCAGCAAGAAAAAAACAAATAATTACATATAAGGGAACACCCATATGACTCGCAGCTGATTTCTTAAGAGAGACTATGCAGGATAGAAGGGCTTGGCAAAAAATATTTGAAAGAATGAAGACCCAAGAGCTACAACCAAGAATAATTTATCCAGCAAAGCTATCATTTAGAGTTGAAGGACAGATAAAGAGCTTCCCAGACAAAAATAAACTAAAAGAATTTATTACCACCAAGCCAGAATTACAGAAAATGTTGGAGGGACTTCTTTAAGAAGAAAAAACATGTATCAAAAACAGGAATAAAGAATGGTAACAACTACATTCCTATCAATAAGTACCTTAAATGGAAAAGAATTAACTGCTCCAACCAAGGATAGAGTGGCTAAAAGGATAAAAAAAACAAGACCCCTACATATGAAAATGAAGGAGGTGGGAAAAGATATTGCTTTGATGAACCTAGAAGGTATTTAAATCAGACAGAGAAAGATAAACACTATATAATTCCACTTATATACGGAATTTAAGGAATTAAAAGAACAAACTAATCAAAAACAGACTCACAAATATAGTGGACAATTTGGTGATGGACAGGGGAGGGTGGTTTGGGGGGCAGAGAATGGGGTGAAGGGTTAAAGAAGTACAAATTAGTAGCTGATTGATGGTCACGGGGATGGGAAGCACGGTATAAGGAATGCAATTAGCATGAATGCATTGGCTAGGTGGAGGGTCAGGGGAGGGAGTGAGCAATTGGGGGGATCATTTTACTATATAGATGTCTAACCAATGTACTGTATACTTGAAACTAATTAAAATTTAAACAAAGAAAAGCAGTATCAAGTGCATTTTTTTCTGATTTTCTTAACATTAGAAGACATGAAAGTTCTTAGGATTGTCTATTAAATGGTTAAAATAAATAAACATAATATTTAAAAATTAACTTTTAGGTATGATAATGGTTATGTTTCCAAAAGGACTCCCTATCTTTTAGATCTACAAACTGAAATATTTATACACAAAATAAATTATATCTGGGATATGCTTCAAGATGCTTTGAACTGTGGTGGAAAGCACTTGAAAATATAGATGAAACAAGATTACTCATGAATTGATCATTGTCAAAGCCGGGCAATGGGCACATAGGGGTTCATTATGCTATTTTCTCTACTTTTGATATGTTTAATGTTTCTCATAATAAAAAGTGTTTTAAAGTCAAGCATTTTCAGACAGAAGGTATTTAATAGAACTTCAAGAAAATATTCATATGGAACATGATATACCAATGAAATGCTTTCTTGACTTGGTTTTCATGAGTTGGAGATACAACAATTTCGATTAATGGTTTGGTTCTGCTTCTTCTAAGTATTTCTTTTTCAATGAGAAAACAACTTTTTGAGAAACTTAAAAATCAAGACAGTAAAAGTTGAATTAGTATCAAGGAAGCTTCAACTCTTTCACATAAAATTTCACATCAAAGTGTTCATCTTTTACTTAAAATGCAAGATTTGTGTTCTTGGTTGAAGATAGTTTTATAGGTTTTTTCCTTTCATGAAGCTGGAAAGACATTTGACATATAGCAGCTTTATTTATGGTGCTCAAGAAAAATGGCTTGAACAGGAAATATTTATTTGAAAATCCCATTGGATTTTGTATAGAAGGGCCAATATAATGTTTAGAATAGTCAGCCAAAGTTTTGGAAAATTTCAAGATGTCTAAGTCACTGGAGCCCAGTCATGGCAGGCTTGGTGTATTTGCAGATAAAACCTGAGCTGAGCCTTCAGTGTGCATGCCTGGCCTGGCCTTGGGCACTCTCATGATTGTCATGACAAGAACATGTCCAAGTAACCGCTGACCTTTCAGCAGGCCTCCAAAGTGAGACATGTGGAGCAGGTCTGAACCTGCCATGCAGCCTGGAGTCACACGCGGATGGCATGCAGCCCCAAGCAGAGCCACCAACCAGGCAGCAGCCAGAGGAACAAGAAAAATATAGCTGTCTTTTAAGCTACTGCGTTTTTGGGTGGGTGGTTGTGAAGGATCATTCAGCAACAGCAAATGTAGCCCCCAGATGCCAGAGTCCAGAGCTCGTCTTGGTTGTCTTGGTTATAAGTTTCTGTGTCATATGTTGCTTCTCTCTGCAAAACATCCCTTCCCATTCTTTTGGTGAAACAAACACCCTTCTTCAAAGGGCAGCTGGGTACCCAACTCTATAATATTTGGTAGAGCTACCAAATGTAAAACTGCCCATGTGCCACGTGACCCATGCTGGTCCAAGCAGCATCCATGGCTCCTGCCACATAAAAAGCCTAAGAGACAAACACAGTGACCAAACCAAGCAGAAACAGGAGAAAGAAGTAAGGTCCAGCAGAGTCAGGGCCCTTTCGGCTCCAGCGACTGCCCTGTGACTGCAGCCCTTCTTTCATTCTCGAAGTTGCCCGTTTCAGGCAGGATTCACATAAGGAAGAACAATCATTCTACACAGTTCAAGCATAAAAGTGTTTCGCCCAGGGGATGAGGTGTTCATGGTCATGAGAAGGGTTGCCATTGGGTCTGAGGTGGGCTACTGAGGCAGCGCCTTTAGCACTCTGAAGTCCCACTGGGTGGCAGGAAGAGAGAGGGAGAGTCCGGCTTCCTAACCAGGCCCAAGAGCATCTAACCGGTCGACCGCCATTTGCATCCAGAACCCTTGCCCACAGGTTCAGTTTTCGAACCTCTCCATCTAGAGGGAGGGCAGTTTTAGGGGCCTGCAAGAGAGTTTCTAACCCCTGTTGGTTCAGGCATGTTCCAAATAACTCCTTTAAAGTTTTGAATATTTTTATCATTACAAAATACTTCTATGATTTCAAGATAGTTGTATTTGGTTTTCAGAACAATACAGTTACAGTTAAGGTCAACACTATCATGATTACTCTACGTAAGAGGAAGCCTAGAATCTAGAATTTAAGTGCTTTTCTCAAAGTCCCAGTAGTGCCAGCCCAGGGTTCTGGCCTCCTTGACCTACCTCTTCTCGGATCCTAAGAGCTGGCAGATCCAAACACGGAGACTGGAAGGGAGCTTTGCATGCGGCAGACAGCCATCAATGCTTGGGAAGTAAATGCCCTTTACTAAAGAAAAAGAAAGGTGTGACAGAAATTCAATAAACTACCTTCAAAATATCTGACTCATTTATATTCTCATTTCTTCCTGAGGACAAATAAAACATGCACTATAACTCTTACACACCCTATTCTAAAACACACCCTTTAAAAAAAAATCTTTTATTAGGAAACAGGTATACTGTTAACATTTGTTTAAGAAAATACTTCTACATGATGGATACATGGGTTTATTATCCTTGTCTCTAATTTTTTCATGTTTAAAATTTTCTATCATGAAAAGGGGTTTCCATAGACTGATGTTTTACAATGCTTCCTCCCTCCCAGGACGCTGTGAATGAAGCAAGCCTGTCCTTTTAACCACAAATCTGATGATGGCCCTGACCAAGACCTGGCTGCTTGACTGCTCCAAGCTGAGCTTTCAGTCAAGGTGGCAGCAGGAGCCCTCCAGGTCTGATTAATACAAGCTGAAGCCCTAGGCTTCCTTTGGATGTGTTTTCTCTGCTGACCATTTGCTATGCCCTCTCCTCTGATGGATTGAGATCAGCAGCTAGCCGATGAGTCTGACCAGCATACTGTGTGTGCTTCCTGCCTGAGCCTGCCACCCAGACTCCAGCAATGGCAGGGTAGAGCTGGCCTCAGCTCATTCTAGAAATAGAAAAGGAATCAAGGGTGTACAGAAGCTATGATATGTAAAAGGCTTCTTTTTTTCCCCTTGGTCTCCTCCTGCCACATTTCCAGCGTCCCTAGAACAGTCAGGAGCAGGGCTGGGTGTCCTCAGCTGTCTGGGCGTCACCCACCTGCCGTGGCATTCCTCAGGCCTATTGCTGCATGCCACGCCTGGTCTGGAGGGCAGATGGCCACATAAAAATAGTCAGGGAGCCCTCGAGGTACCACTTCTCCAACTGCTCTGTTGAGCAGAAGCCAGAATAGAGGGTGAAGCCTAGGGCTTCAGCTTATAATAATAAGACCCGGAGTGTCCCTGCTTGCACCTTGACTGAAAGCTCAGCTTGGAGCAAACAGCTGGGCATTGGCATAGCCTGTCAGGGACTTGGAGCAGAGGCCAGTTGCTCAGTGTGTCCCCATGGTGGTGAGTGCAGGTTTTTGTCCAGTGAGGATGCATAGGAAGGGCAGGGGCCATAGAGAAAATCTCATCTGATAAGGAAAGCCTGTGCCTCCCCTAGACCTCCCTGGAATGAGCAGTGGACAAAATGGTTCTTTTTGTTTCAACAGTTTTCAATCAATTCTATTGAAGCTAAAAAGTTCTATTGTACTGCACCAGTATAAATACAGCTAGAGGGCTTCAGGGCCCTGTTTCTTGTTTAGGCAATGGTAAGTTACTGATCAGCGGGCGCAGAGTTTCAACTGAGTAAGCCAAGTAAATTCTAGAGATCTGCTACACAACATTGTACCCACAGTACAATAATGTAGTGTATGCTTTGTTAAGAGGGTAGATCTCGTATTAAGTGTTCTTACCATCACCCAACAAAATTTGTACAAAGAAGAAGGAGCTAGAGCCTGAATGTGTGACCAGGACGAGTTACTTGGCCTCTCTCAAATTTGGTTTCCTCATCTGTGAAAGTGTGAATAATACCTGCTCTGGAAAGAACAATCATTAAATGAGATGCCTGGGAGAAAGCAGCGGCTCCCTTCCTGGAGCAGTGTGGACACAGCATCAGATTGCTTTATTCTCCCTGATTAAACGAGTGAGCTCTGTAGCATATATTTGGGAGCTAGTCACAAATATGCTTGGATAGAAAGGGTGAAAAGATTGGGAGATGAGCTGTTAGGGTGGGTGGGGAGAGATGTTCTCTGAATCAGTTGAGCCAGCTGTGAACTGAGGGTGTGGCTGCCGCAGAATTCCTGAGAACAGCTGAGACAGCTGGGAGGGACTGGGCTCTCAGCTCGAACTGAGTTCAGCTCTCCAAATAGCCTTAGTTTTACTGTAGAGAAAAAATAATAAGGGCTTCTCATTACTTTGGTTTGGCAGTTTGCAATTTGCAGGCATCTTTACCTACATTATCTCAGTTGCTTTCTCAGCATGCCTGTTAGGCAGAGAGAGGGCCCACTGACCCCAGAGCCTCAGATAAGGGAAACTGTAGGCTGGTCAAAGGGAAGACAGGGCTGGACCCACTACCTAGCCTGCCCTGCATACCCTACCACCCCTGCAATAGAACATTCAAGGCAAAGACTATGGCTAGATACAAAACTAGTTTCTAACTAGACCAGCGTGGAATGACTAGGAAAGGAATTCAGGCAAATAACTGGTTGATCATGAATTGTGAACCATTCTGACTATTTAAAAAATGTCATCTGATGGGAAGAAGTTTGAGGGGCTGAGTGAAAAAGGTGAAGGGATTAAGAAGTACAAATTGGCAGTTACAAAATAGTCATGGGGATGTAAAGCATGGCATAAAGGGAATATACTCAATAATATTGTAATAACTACGTATATTGTCAGGTGGGTACTAGACTTATTGGGGGATCACTTCATAAGTTGTATAAATATCCAAATACTAAAACTAATATAATGTGGAATGTCGACTGTAATTTTTTTTTAAAAAAATTACAACAACAACAAAAACAAAAACACTTGCCGTCTGAATTTATACCTAACTCTGTAGAAATCTCTTGTTTAGGGAGGCATTATGAAATTTTTCTTCATTTCCCATCATAACGTTATAGATCTTGTTTTCAGAAAAGAAAGTCCCCCTGCACTGCAAATTTTCTGTCATTCTATTTTCTTCATTCACAATCATTTACTAAGTGCGCTTGCATAGTAAGTAATGTGCTGAGTATTATGGACAACATACAGGTAGTCTAGTCTCTAACCTTAGGAATTTATAATCTAATCCAGGAGGTAAGACTCCTAAATATGGCACACCTGGACAATCTGCTCATGGGAGACGCTTAGTGAGTGCATGATAATGTGGTTGGTGCAGACATCCAGAGGCAGACAATAAGTTCAGTTTTGACACGCCTGTATGGTGATGTCATGTCCAACTGGAGTCTGGGACCAAAAAATTTCGCTATCACACACACACATAAACAACCACATTTCAAATCACATAATCACTTAGAACAGTTTCTATTTTGCTTAATGTATCCCTAATTTTTTATAACCTATGGCCTCAAGAAAGCAAGGTTGCCTTCTACAACTTGGGACTCAGAGGTGCATTTATGTGGTACACACACTGAGCCAAATGTGTTGAGTGCGCTCTGTGCCAGACAATCTGCCCCACAACTCTGCAAGGTTGGTGTTTTATCTCCCATTTCCCCATGTGGCAGAAATGAAATTAAACCCACTTGTCTGACCTCAGAGCTCCATGAGGCACTAGTCCAGCCACAACTATTAGCAGGAGAGTTATGTGCTCTACCATCCTAAGGAAAAGACAGTGCAGAAATCACATAGAGAGGGACAGAGAACACTTTGCAAATGAAACTGTCAAGGATGGTCCCCTGTAAGAAAGGGACAGGTAAAGTGGTCCTGTGGGCCATAGAGCAGTATTAGTGAGTTCCTATGACACCAGAGCAATGCCATGGGCAGACCCCTGGCAGAGCTGGTGGGAGTGTCCATCCCTTCCTCAGTGACATGCCTCGTCAACCAGGAGCTACTTTCACTTCTATAATCCCTTCTCCTCTAATTAAAGCAGGATCCTATACCTTCATCCGCACAAACCAGAATTCACGTCCCTTGCCAGGTGTGCCTATAAAGCCTTTCCTCTCTAAGAGAGGGACAAAGGCTTTGTCTCCCTCTCAAAGAATTCCAGACATCCAGAGATGAGGGGAGGAGGTTTGAAGAGGGCGTGTGAAGATCGCCTTCCTCCCTAGGTGATTCTCATCCTCTAGCTGCACTGAGCTCTCTCTTGCAATGATACTCTGTCCCCTTTCTAGAAAGAGGACTGACGACATATATCAAAATCCTTTTAATCATACCATTTGACCCAGTAATTCCACTTCTAGGAACCAATCTTCAATTCTAAATTCAAATAATATTTTATGCACAAAGATGCATTGATTAGTCACAAGATGTGTTAAAGCATTATTGATAATAGTGGAAAATAGGAAACAACTCAAATGACCAAATATAAGGGAATAATTAGAATACACTATAAAATGGTGGGCAGCCATTAAAAATGTTTTGTATGAAGCACATGTAACACAAAGAAGTTACATTTACAAAGTTCATTGTTTTTAAAGCATACAGGCAATGTGAACCTAATTAAGTTTAAGAAAACTCCTGTAGAATAGAAAACTGGCAGGAAATGTGTCAAATGTTAATTGGTTAATTAATGGTGTTTGGGGATTGGATTTTGACTTTTGTTACTTTTCAGTCTTTTCCAACTTTTGTGAAGCTTGTCTATTATTCCCTCACCCCCTTTTAAAAATTGTGATTAAAAGTATATAACACAAAAAGTACCATCTTAACCATTTTTAGGTGTATAATTCAGTAGTGTTCAGTATATTCACATTGTTGTGCAGATCTTCAGAACTCCTTATCTTGCAAAACTCATCTATTATTTTTTAATGGAAAAATAATATAATGACTATTTTTTAAAATATAAACTGCTCAAGCCTAGTGCTGAAAGTTGCCCTGCTTCAGCTGGTTTTAAAAATCTGAAGGTGAAGGCTCCTCTCCTTACTTCCACTTCCCACCACCTAAGTCTCTGGCAGGGACTTTCCTAGATCCCATTCTCACTGGGTGGCTCCCTCCTCTGGGCCTTTACTCTGCCCCCATCCCCATCCCAGCACATCTCTCCACTCCTCCTGGCCAATCGCTGCCTCGGCCCCCAGCCGGCCACAAGCCTGTCTCCCACTCTGCTGTGTGTGTGCTCAAGATAACGGGGTGGATGAGGGAAGGTGGAGGTGGAAGTTTCCATGAGCAGGGCCAGAGGGCTTCTGGGGAAGCTGTAGACCTTTGAGCTGGAGGATCTACTTAACCCCCTGGTCTTGCAGAGGACGAAACTGAGACTCAGAGGTCACATAGCTTGTTAGAGGCTCATTGAGGACTGGACCCCAGGGTTCTGTCACCTCATTCAGAGCCCTTCCCTCTAGAACATGCTGGAGACTATTACAGTGCACATTAACAGAGAAAATGGTCAGTGTTGGAGTTGATTCCATGACTGGAAAAATAACAAATGAAGAGTTAGATTGGGCTGGGAAAGGTTATTTGACTACACTTATGTAGAGACATGCTGCCCATTTTTGTCTCATTGCTATACAACATGGTAACAATTCTGTTATGATCGGATAGGTATCAGATCATATTTGTTATAAATTTGATTTACTACACTCAGTTCTATGCATGTGGCAAGGAGATAATTCCGAGGTGTCCAAAATTAAGTTACAGCAGGCCAGAAGGTGGAAGGAAGAGACAAAAGGGTTAATCAGTTAACAACTAAAGTGCAAAACCAATAAAAGACTGCTCATGCTCATTAGTTAACGATGTAATTATTAAATTAACTTCTAGGTAGCTATTCTTGAGGTTATCTAAAAAGAGGGAATAGTGAGGTGCAGTTGAACCCCAAGAGCCTCCGCTTCTTGTTTACACGTGAGCCACACAGACTCTGCTGGCCTATTGCAGAAGGAGCCCCGCTTCGCCGTCTCTCACCCGCTTTGTCTGTAGCTCATGAAAATCCTTTCAGAACGCCTAGCATCTTCTCTCCCTACTTGACGTATAAAAATGCTCATAAAATTCAAGGACGATGGACATGTCTCTTCTGCCTAGCCATGCTGCTGGTGGTTTAGACTCCATGCCCCATGACCTGTCTTCTTTTCTGCTAGCAATGGCCTAATAAACTTTAAAAAAAAAAAAAAACTTAAAATTTTAAGTTAAATTTTTGTTTAATACATGAATATTTATTCTTCATTGTGTATTTGGTGGATATATGCTCACTACTTTCTTAGGAATAGAGGAAATGGAATGATCAGGTTGCATTTTTAGATCAGCTGGTTTTTGTTTGATTTAAGTTAGGACAGGTGTTGCTTATCACAGGACATGAGAGCTGCTAGGTAATTTAAAGATCAGCTGATCTTACTCACTGACAAATGAGGAAGCTGATTTTATCTAAACCTAGAATTTCCAGGATGCAGGGTTAAGAGTCATAGTTAACTTTCCGATTCATTTCCCGTGTGGAGCAAAACAGGCTGCAGGCAGTCACGCTCTGCCTGGGCCTTCCTCTGGCACTCCCGAGATTTAGCAAATCCATGAAAACAAAACCATTTTCTAATCACACACCCCAAACTGTCTGGACTCTTGTCTAGGAAAGGTATATAAAACAGGATCTCTATTTTTGTTTCCAGCCCTACACAAAAGCAGCGGGAGGGGGAGCAGGGGTAGGTGTGCTCGCCACCTGACCATCATCACCACTGTCCAAACAGGGAAACACAGACAGAGTTGGGTGGGGCTGCGGGGAGAGCTGAACCCAGTCTCAGTTCGGTTACTTGTCTGCCTGCAGTTAGGCAGTGCAGCTGCTTAGTCTCCGGAACCAGCATGGTGCCTGGCACACCACAGATGTTCAATTAACGTTGGTGGGGTTGAATCAGATGCAGAGGCCGTACCCCTAAGTGCCCAGCAAACATGACGGTGGCACCTCAGAGCTCAGGAGTGCATAGGGATTCACATCCTCCTCCCTATTCACCCTTGACTCATAACGGAGCCAAGAGACTACGCCCTTTTTTCAGAGACCTCCAGCCTTAGGAAGCCCTTCCCGTAAGTCTTCTTCCTCCCTTGGAGCTGAGGCAGGATAGACAGCCCAAGGACACCCCCTTCCCAACCAGGATAGGCCTCCAGAATTTTTTTCTTTTCTGCAGGTCTCCCTGTTTTAGCCCCGGCAAGGGGGTATAAACCAAAACTGGTTTCTTCCAGACTATACGCCATCTTTGGCTAATTATAATACCATTATAATTTTATCCACACTGCAAATACTGCTGCTCCCATCAGGCACCTGATGCCATGACAGTTCCAGAAGCAACATATAAGGAAGAAAGAATGGGAAACTGAACTCCCCACCTACTGGGAGGAGATAACGAGGCTCTGTCAGCACCACGATTCCCAGCCCTGCCTCCAAGAACAAAAGTTTATAAACCAGACAGCCTTATGCGGCTCGCTCACTCTTTAATTAACCTTGCGCTTTCCTCCTTGCTGTTTGTCTCGCCCTCAAATTCTTTCTCACCACGTAAGACCAGAACTCCCAGCCCTCTGGCAACAGAGCCACTGTCCTAGCCACAGGGCATTCTGCACTCATCTGTCTCTTCTCTGTCCATGGTGAAGGGAGAAAGCCCATCACCATGCTCTCAGCAGCAGCTTTTTACCTGCAGAACCTGGAGGCTGTTGCCAGTCCGTGTCTTCCACTCACTGGGCTAAATCATTCACAGTTCATGTTCACCACCATCGACTGATTTCAGAAGTTTTCGAGCCTATAGGAAAGTTGAAAGAATAATACAATAATAAAACGAACAACTATGCCCTTCATCTAGATTTACCTATTGTTGACATTGTCACATTTGCTATCTCTCTTTGTATACACACACGTATCCTTTTTAATGAAGCATTTGAAAAGAAGCTGCACGCATTGCAACACTTCAGTGTGAATCTCCTATATGACAATATCATTATCACTTTTAAAAAATAACATCAATTAGATATCATTTAATGTCCCCAATTGTCCTCAAAATGCCGGTTAGAGGGTTTTTCAAATTGGGGCCCAGCCAGAGAGGGTGGTTTTCTGGGGATCTGCAAGGCAGGGAAGGGGGGTGGGAGCCCCCAGCCTGAAGACACTCTCTTTTCCTTTCCCTCAAAACCCAAAAGGATAGGTTTTACGGTATGTAAATGATGCTTGAATAAAGCTGTTAGAAATCAATTTCAGAGGTTGCTTAAAGAATGGGATAGACTCAAAGAGAAAATATCAGAGAACATACATGGTGCGCAGTTAGGGTAAGAGTATTTCAAAAAGATTTTATTCCAGTTTTGAGTGTGTGTACATGCACTGAATCACAAATATATTTGTTACAGTGAGTCAAATCAAAAAATATTTGAAAGCCGTCAATTTAGGCTAATTTTCTTGGAAGAGCACTGTCTTTTGTTCTGATTCTTTTTCCTCTTTTCCCAAACCTTCCATGTCTCCAGCTTCCCGAGTCTTCCAGCCCCAGTCCTATCGAGTTAAAGAAATTTTATTTTTATTCATTCTCAAAACAAGCTGAGTGTCACCTGGCATGAATATCTGATCAGAAAGAAGGTTCCCTTCTCCATCCGTTCTCCTAACCCATAGAAATCTGTCTCTGAAGGCAGAGGCCAGGACAACACAGTACTAGGGCAGGAAGGCAGTTCAGGACCAGGCAACTTGTGGGGAGCTACCAATAGCACCCCTTTGCCCACTGATAAGACTGGTCCTGCCCAGACGCTCAGCATAGCCATGCCTGGTAGAATGGCTATGCACCAGAATGTGGTGTCTTTAGACAGACCAGGCAACTGCTAAATGGGAGTGTCTGAATTATAATCTTTTAATTCTATTTTAAAATATACTTCTGTAGTTTGTGCCTTCTCATATAATCATCATGACAGTACTCAAAGTAATTACCACACCCTCCTTGCCTAAAAATTCTCCTGCAGTGAGTCAAGCCCCCATAATACTGCCTCCTGCAATAATGTCCTAACCTCCCCCATAGCTCTCTCTCCTCCATACTGCTTCCACAGTCCTCTTTCTAAAATCTGTGTCATGTTTTTCCTAGTTTTTCTCTTGGCTGAAATTCTCCATCTGTTCATGTATATTGTCCATCTTTTTCATTAGATCTTTAACATTTTAATTGTAGTTATTTTAAAGCCTATATCTAATAGTTCCAATATCTGGGCCATGACTGGGTCTGGTTCCGCCAATTGCTTTATCTCTTAATAATGGGTTGGGTTTTTTCCCTTGACTTTTTTGTATAATTTTTGTAGAGAAGAACAGTAGGGACTGAGGTAAATAATATTTGTGCATGGAATAGGCATGTCTCTTCTCTTGTCAGGACATTAGTATAGAGTTTGTTAATCTACTCAGTGGTAAACTAGGTTTGGGTTTTATTGTTGCTATAGTTACCCTCAGGGCACCACAGCTTCAAATCTCTCCAGAAGGATTTTGAAAAGAGCTTTGTTGAGATATAATTCACCTAACATACAATGCACCCATTTAGAGTATTCCATTCAAAGGTTATTCATATATTCATAGAGCTGAGCATCCATCCCCCCAATCCATTTGAGAATATTTTCATCACTCTAAAAGGGAACCCTTTAGCCTTCACCTCCCACTCCTCATCCTCCTCATACCCAACAACCACTAATCTACTTTCTGTCCTGTCTGGACATTTCACATAAATGAAATCATACACTACATGGTCTTTGTGTCTGGCTTCCTTCACTGAGCACACTGTTTGCAGGGTTCATGCACACCACAGCATGTATCATACCTCATTCTTTTTCATTGCAGAATACTATTCCATTGTGTGAATATATGTCAGAGGGTTTTTCTCAATGCTCCTGCTCCTTCCTCAGCTTTCACGTCCCTGCATGGCTGTGCCATGGACAGGGTCTCTCTCTAAGCTCTTGCTTGCTATTTGTGTTAGCCTTCTGATAGGGCTGGGGGACACATCCCATTCCCCAATCCAGTCTCATTCTTGGTTAGACCCATGAAACTGGGCCTCCAGGATGGTGGATGGTGATTTCACAGAGTGCAGCCCCTCCCTCCTGAGTCAGTCAAACTCTTTCTGGGCTTGTGGGCGGTCCTACTCCTTCCCCATGGCCTAAGACTTTTGCTTCAAGCAAGAAAGATCTGGGGAGGCAGGTGGCATCTGATGGAGGCCCTGGAAAAGAGCTGCAGGTCTTGTGTCTGGGATTTCCAGGTACTCTAGACTCTCACATTTGCCCACAGAAGTTGTTAACAGAACTTGCTAGCATTTTAGCCACTTGATTCTTCCCACTTTTCTGGAGCTACCCTCCCCACATACTCGATCGAAAGTGGAATAGGTCAGTACCTCCTTTCCCTGGGAAGGTTCTGCACTCTTTGGAACTCAATTAGGAACTTCATGCCCACCAAGTCCTGTGCCTGATGCTGGCACTCTATCTGGGACACTCCTGGACACTTATCCTGGCAGAGTCTGGCTGAGCCCTGAAGAGGCAAGGGCAATTTGGGGTATACAATAGACACTTAATAAATGTGTGCTTCATAAAAGAGGATAAATAAATCCATGGTTCTTAAATAAAGAAGCACATCGAAACTCCCTGGGAGCTTCCTTAGAGGGCACATATGTGAACCCTCCCCCCACTCTCTCACCCCTCCCCCACAGAATCAGAAGCATGGAGTCCAGGGTGGAAAAGGTAGGGAGGCTCTAGCTCCCAGGGTCGCACAGAGAGCCAGGCAAAAATAAGAGGGTCAGGTCAAGGCTGGAGCCAGCTCTCCCGTTCCGTTATGTCCCAGCAGAGAATTTGGAGAATCACATCAGAAAATTCTAAATTTAAACCTGGCCTTCCAGAGTGTCATAAAGGTACATACATGCCAAAGTGACGAACTAGAGCATATAGCAGATATTACACAATACCTTTTAAATAAAGTCACAAACTTATACACTTACCCTGGGCCCTGCAGATGTTAGGTAGAACCCTGGAAAGTCTCCTTTTGTCCTCTTGATCACTGTGCAGCCACCCTGCTGTAGAAACAGCAAGTTCACAGCATAGTTACAGTGTGGGCTGTCTTATCTAATTTGCATAACAACCCTAGACATTAGGTGCTTTCTGATCTCATTGTTACGGATAAGAGGTGAGCCCCTGGCCCATACTAAAGCATGTGAGGGACAGAAGCAGGTTGGTTTTCCAGAGCTCCTCCCAGTGTGCTGGGCCACTGCCATACCACTGACACTAGGGGGAAAGTGTTCCCCTCACATTCACTTTGTTCAGGAGCATGGTGCCTTGGCTGGTCAACATTTTAAAAAATACTATATATGAAATAAAATTTTTCAAAAGAATGAGAACCCAAGAAAACATACTAACCTAGACTGCAGTAAACACAAGCCAGTATTTAAGAGGTCTGCAGGCTCCCTTTGTAACTGATGCCTCCACTTGTAACAGGACCCCAGGACCCCTCTGGTGGAGCAGCCAGGGCATATAAAGAGTTGAAGTTACATTCAGGAAGCACAGACATTGGGCCTGGGTATCTGCTTGCCAGATTAGTAGGACCTTAGCTCCCCTTTGCAGAACTTCCAGAGAGAAAGCTTGACAATCCTTTGTCAAAGGTGCCAGATGGCAGAGGAACTTAACCCAAGAGTTAACTTGGAGCCGTGGCTAGTGATGATTCCTCCTTGCCTGGTTGTGGCTGTGTGGCCAGAGCCTGCTTACCCCAGGCAAGTTTATCACAGCCCTTGGAGTTCAGGCAGCAATACTCAGAGAAAGGAATAGCCACCAATTCTCTCACAGTGTCTCCAGGTCTCCATGTCCTGTCCCAGCACCTGCCACCTCCCCACTCCCCGTCACAGTTGACAGGTAGAATGGCCACTCCCTTCCAAAGACTCCACCCTCTATCCACTAAGAGTCAAGTCATATGAAGGTACAATGGTCCAATGCCATTACATTTGTCAAAATTTAGGGGTTTATTTGAAAATAAGACCATGGATGGCCATCATTAGCCCAGTTCCAGAGCCTGACCTGGCCCCTCAGGGTCTTTCCTCAGGGTCTTCGCAGCATTTGGAGAAGAGAGTATGGGACGCTAACTCTTCTGTCATGGTAATAGAGAAAGCGGCAAAGAGAAATGAGCACTAGGTTCCCACCTCCTTCGTTCTGCTTTTTGACACCAGTATCCACACCTGGACAGTGACCCCAAAGTCCTCACTCCAGATGGGTGGGTGACTGTGGAGGAAACAGAAGAGGGTATTCAGAGGAGAAGTAAAATGTGATCAAAGGCACAGGAGAAGATGTGGGGCTGAAGGAGATGGAAAGCAAGCAGACAGGAGGGCTTATAGAGAGAACTGCAAAGCCACGGACTTGGAGTTCAATTACTGCCCTTAGATCCAGACGCAGAACTGTTGGGATGTACCTTCTCGGGGCCCACACCACTGCTTCAGCACCCAGGACCTCAGGATTCCCTGCCCAAACTCCCCAAACCTGACTCCAGGACCCTTCCTCCCACAGCTGACTATGACACCGATATGCACCAAAGGGTGGCCAGGGATAGCTGTGTACGTGAGGAGGATGAGTTTGGGCTGAGGGTGGGGATGTCCATAGGTGTGCATAGGGGACCATTCGCAGTATGGGATGGAGTTGGAGGGGAGACAAAGGGAGGGGAGCTGAAAGCTGGGTCTGAGACTGGAAGTCAGCCCTCCCCCACAGCTAAGCCTGATGCAAATCCCCAGGGAGTCTGAGAATTCTACTCAGAGCCTGGCTTTCCAGACTGGAAGGTCTGTCTTTAAGGTAGGAGGACAGAATGCTTTCTGTGATTCTTGTAAGCTTGATTTCTAGCTTATCTTTGGAAATCTGTATACTCTTGCACTGGCCCCAACAATATTAGGGACAGGCCTCAGACTGGTGATGGGAACCTTTCACAGGGTGAAGGGGCCCACTCTGATCTTCTGTTTTCTCATCTGCAGTAATACCTACCTTGGAGGGTTGCTGTGATGATGTTATACATTTTGTACATAAGCACCCAGGAATGAGCCTCAGTCATCTCAGTTACCTCCCTGTTACGGTGTGGATGGTAGGCTTGGGCACCAGTCAACAAGGAGTGTCCACCAGAAACTCCAAGATATCAACTTTCTCCATTGAATTCAGATTACAGTAGTATTCCTGAGGCCACATGGACACCTATTTTCTGGCACGTGGAATAACTTAGACTCAAATTCCCACCTAAGGACTAGCATTGAAAAGGTGAGTATTTCAGCAAACCACAAAGCTACTACTTCGTGGCTTGATTCTACAGGGACTGAGTGACCAGAGCTGAGGGAAAGCTCTTCCAGGAACCACAGGCCCTCCACTTGCCAGACTCCCTGCACCAGTGGATGGGTGAAGGGAGCATGTATTTGAAGATAATAATTATACTGTGCAATGGCAACAGTCTAAATAACAATGCTGAGTACTCAGAGGAGGGTGGCTGGGTCATCTCAGGTTCACAGTCTGATGGGGTAGCAAGCACGAGGCTATGGCCTCACCTGCTTCCCTGGGAGTGTTCTATATATAAAGAGAAATGTAGGGACCTACAGTGAAGCAGAGAAACATCATGGCAGGGGGAGTGGAAGGGGAAGGGATCCAAAGGTTAAAGAATTAATCCCTAAAATTGGAAACATTTGAAAAACTCCAAAAGAAAAAATTTTTTAAAGTTCTCTACCTCTTTCCAACCACATGCACACTTGTTGGGATTTCCCCCAAAGTTTTCATGTATCTAAAAAGAAACTGCTGGTGTAAATTATGGAACACTCAACCTGGAGGGGGGCGCAGTCTAAGGTTTCCAGAGTCTCCTCACCTGAAGTGTTCACATGGGGAAACTCATGCAAAAGCCTTTGGTGGGTGCATATTCAGACTGAAAGTGCCACAGAATCAGGTCCTTTAGGATAATCTTTTCATTTTACAGATGAGTAAACTGAAGCCCACAGAATTTAAGTGACTTAACACAGAGTTAATTGGAAACAGATTGGAATTGAAGTCCAAGTCACCCTGACTCACCATCCAGTGGTCATTTCTTTCTACCACACAAGACCTCCCAGAAGATAGATTACTGGTTCCTCTGGACCCCATTCCTGCCCAGAAGTAACCTTGATTTACACCTGGCAGACATTAAGTATTTGCCACAAAAGTACCCAAGTGAGGCTTGCCAGCTGGGGTTGCCTATAGGAGTTCTAGGTGTCAGAGTGGTGGAGGACGCCTGTGGGAGGGCTGGGAGCTGCAGGGCTCAGGTGTGTGTGGGTGGAAAGAGTGGTGGGGGACCCAGAACTAGAGGACCCTGGAAGCAAGGGCGAACAAGTTGACTTTGTTTACCTGCTGGAGGGCCTGAGGAGAGTAGGTACCCAGGAGGACCTGGCCAGGAAACATTGGGAACTGGGAGGGTTGGAGTTCAAAGAGAGGTCAGGGCTATATCATTTTATAAAAGAAATATGAAGCCAAAATTTTGCTTTGTTTTGCAAGTCCCCAGGGAGAGCTTAGTTCATCCTGCAGGGAAACCCCCAGTCTTTCAGTGGCCCCCTAAGGAGAAACAAACCAAACTCTGTAGGATTAAGCTATCTTTCTAGTGTCCTCAGCATTGCACTTTATCCAAACAACACCCACACCTCCTTGCAAACAGCAAAATGGGGTCCCCAGGACCCACGAGCAGGGGAAGGGAATGACAAGCATAGAGTCCAGATCTCTGCGTCCTCCCGGGCCAAAGCGCTTTTCATCCCTGACTCTGTAGACGACGCTGCAGGGGGCAACCACATATTCACTTTAACTAAAGCTTTACAAATAATTTGGAGTCGTCAGAATGGCACGTTACCTGTATTTACAGACGGAGAGGAAGGAGGGCAAGGACATAATGTGTGCCCGCGGTGAAGTCTGGCGCGAGTCAGAGTCACCCTGAAAAATTCCACTTTCGTGTCCCAAAGCCCTTCTATCCTCTGGGTTTGCACCCGCAGGCGGGCGGGGACCGTGCGCGCACCCTCCAAGGCCCGCGCGATCCCGGAACCCACCCAAGGCGGCTCCCGGTGGCACCGGGTCTGCCCACGTCGGCTCAGCGGGAACTCTCAACACTACAGCGCCTCGACTCTCGAGCCCGAGGGGTCTTCAGTCTCCCTCGGGGGCGGGTCAGCCGCTGAGGCAGCAAAATGGGGTGGTGGAGGGGCCGGATCCACTTTGTCCTTCTCGTCTGCCTCTCCAGTTTTAAAGTCCCCACGGTCTCATCCCATCTACACCCCAGAACCCGCACCGGTGGGCGCTCGAGGGAGCGGCTCATTTCCCTGCCTGACTCCCCTGGCAAGAGGTCCCTCAGCTGTCCCCTGTCTGTTCTCCCTTCTGGGATCGTGCAGGGTTAGGGCGGCCCCGGGAGGATGCCCGGGGGACGGCGAGCCTGGAGGGCGCTGACGCCGGGGTAGGGAGGCCTGCGGGGGGCGGCGGGGGATGGGGGGCGGTGACGGCGAGCCGAGGCCGGGGAGCGCGGAGGGAGGCGCGGGGCGGGGCGCGGGGCGGAGAGGGCGCGGCCGCGGAGGGCGAGGCCCGCCGCCATTGGTGCCAGAGGCAGGGGGCGGAGGGCGGTGCGGCGGTGGGCGGGCGGAGGGCCGAGGCCCGGGAGCGCGCCGCTGGCCCGCAGTCCGGCTGCCGCGGTTGGAAGAGTGAGTGCCTGGGACGCAGAGCCGGCGCCGGCCATGAGGGAGATCGTGCACATCCAGGCGGGCCAGTGCGGCAACCAGATAGGCACCAAGGTGCGTCGGGCGCGGAGCGGGCGGGCAGCTTGCGGGCTGGAGCGTCGGCGCGGGCGGACGGCGCGGCCCGCCCCGGTGCGCAGCGGCTCTGCCCCGCGGTACTGGGAGCCCAGTCCTGCCCCGCGCGTCGCCTGGGAAGTGCTGGAGGGGTGGCGCTGCCGAGGAGGGGGCAGGACAGCCTGCCACCCCTGCCGCGCACTCCCATCCCCGCCCCAGTGGGAGCGGCTGCCGCAGGCTCAGGCGCGCCTGGAATTCGGCAGCGGCGGCCGCGAGCCCAGGCCCGTCCGGACCAGCCTGGGGCGAGCCGCGTCGGGGGCGGGGGTGCAGGCTGAGCTCTGATTTCTGACCTTGTGTACCCCCGCCTCGCCCTACACCAAGTTTTGGGAAGTGATCAGCGACGAGCATGGGATCGACCCGGCCGGAGGTTACGTGGGCGATTCGGCGCTGCAACTGGAGAGAATCAACGTCTACTACAATGAGTCATCGTGTGAGTAGCGCGGCGCGGTCGGGTACCCGCCCGGACCACGACCCTTCCCCTCCGGACCCCGCCCTTCCCCTCTGGACCCTGGCCATCGTCGCCCCGACCAACCCTCCCGGACCCTCGGCCATTCTCCTCCTGGACCCCGCCCTTCGCTGCGGGACCCCGGCCTTCACCCGTCTTCACCCGGACCGGCGTTGGTGCTCGGGGTGTGCCTTCACGCGAGGGTAGTTTGCTCTAGGAAAAGTTCATCCGGAATCTAACAGGATGCTCGGCTCCACCCTCACTCCCGTTGGGGCAGGAAATGCGCGGTCAGTTTATTTCAAATAGCCCAACTGCGCGCGTCTGAGCTTTTGAACCAGACCACCCGTGTGTGTTGTGAAATCAACTTAGTGGGTGATACCCGGCTTTATTTTTTTATTTTTTGCAGTTTAAGATGTATCTCTCAATGGAGGTTCTTGGCTAAAAATTTGAAAAGCACCCCCTTAAACGAATTTTTGGACCTTTGCTGACCTCCAAAAATACTTTACGCTCCCTGCAAGCTGAAACTAGACAATTGTGGGTAATTGTCTTATGGGCTTTAGTAAAAATCCAGGCTGTCGTTTATCCAAGTTTGAGAATAATATCACCCCTATCCTGGATTTCTACATATAATATTGTGGCTACATGTGTATATTATCTCTGTAACAATTATGATTATAAAAATGATACATGCCCTTCAAGTCAACAACAAAAAATCCATTAAAAGAATGCCCAGAAAATGATAGATGCTTCCCTTTCACACAGGATATATATTCCCAGAGATAATCACTTTCAGTTTTTTAGAGTCACAAACTACTTGTCCACACAAAAGCTAAGTAGAGCAGGATACATAAATCACTGGAATTTACTCATTAAGCAGCTATGACAAAAGGTCTGGAACAGCAGGGGCAAGAAGATGAAATTTCTAGTAGCACTAAGGAAAATTCCAGTATACATTGCACTTCCTGGTAACCCTTAGGTCCAGCTTAGTAACATCCTTTTTTCATTCTGGGTGTGTGCGCGTAGCAGGACAAGAGTTGTAGAGCAGTTCCTGTGTGCAGTCATATTAACCCTATCCTCACTGAGAACAGCTTGCTCAATTGGCACAAAAGAATGCATACAAATGAAAATGCTACACAGTGGCACTTATTCATAAGTGAGAGTGTCTCCCAGGAAACAGCCCATGGAATGGTACCTATAACGAGGTACTCAGAGTATAGCTTGGGTCCATATATGCGTGTGCATGAGGGAGGTGCAAAAAGCAGAAAGAATGCCATGGCAGGATGGCAGTTGGCCTCAACAGATAGCAGTTTATTCCCATTAAGCAGAAAAAGTAAAATACCCAACAGGAAAGAGGTGTCAGGGTAAACTGGAAAATATAAGAGGCAGGAAGTCAGAAGACCTGATTCTCACTCTGCTTATTCCTGGAACTTCTCTGTGCATTCATGCCTGGGCTGGTTTCCTCATCTGAACAATTCAAGGGTAGGATTACGTTTGCTCAGTGCTAAGATTCTGTGATTCAAAGAAAGCCAGGTACTCTCTCTGAAGAAACCCTGCTTCATACATTCAAGGCCGCCGTGCTGGTGGGACTTGCTGTAGGGATGTCCATTGCTCTAGAAACCAGAAAGTGACCCTTGTGGGTGGACTTTGTTCTCTTCCAGCTCAGAAATATGTGCCCAGGGCCGCCCTGGTGGATTTGGAGCCAGGCACTATGGACAGTGTGCGGTCTGGGCCTTTTGGGCAGCTTTTCCGGCCTGACAACTTCATCTTCGGTAGGTTCCATCCTTCCTGCTTTTTTCTTTCTTTAAACATAAAATTAATTTATGTGCAAGATTAAATATATCACACAGCGTAGAAAAGCTTAGGATGAAAATCAGGTTCCAGCTTCATCACAGGCATCTCTTGAAAGTTTTGACTTTTTCTTTAGGTAAGTAACCTCTGTATCTTTCAATGAAATGCTTATATTGATAGTTGTTTTTATTAAAAAAAAATTTAGACTTTAAATTATTATAATATGATAATAATTGTTTTTGATTCTTATTTAACTCATCTTTTACTTCAATGTGTTTCTACCTATATTTCTTTCCCATTATCTTTAGACTGTTATTCTGCTTTCTTTTTAAAGACTGGTCCACATGAGTTTTGTTTTATCAGAATTAGGCAAATCAGCCCCTCCCTTCTTCTACCTAAAAAATGATAATAGTGCCTGTCCCTCAGCAAACTCCTAAAAAATAATTATATAAAATTAAATGAAGTGGCACCATTAGTGTTATCAGCCTCCATCACCATGTAGTCATGGGTTTTAGTGTCAAGGTTACTTCAAAGTATACAAGAAGGTACAGAATCTTGGAAGATTTTATTGATGTATAAATTGATCACCTTGTAGCAGAATCAGGCAGTGACTTGTTAGAAAGGTGACTCAGCAAGATGAACATTCTCAAAATGTTCATGAGTCCTCTGGGTGTCATCTGCTTCCCCATCACCATGACAACCTACAAACCAATGGAACAGGTAAAGCTTCTGATGGTAATTTGTTCAAGGGTTTTTTTTCTTTTTTGATATTTCAAATAGACCAAGACTACACTTTCTGGTACCCCTTTTCTTACATCAGAAAACCTAAATTACCAATATTTTTATAGTAAACAAAAGGAGACATTTATATTCTTTGCCTTTTGCTGAAATAGAGACTGTAATTGGCCCCAAGTAAAGATGCATCTAGACTCTGCTGCCCAATGTGGTAGCCACTAGCGACATGTGGCTATTTAAATTTAAGTTAATTAAAGTTAAAATTAATTCCCTTCCTTAGTTGTACTAGGTATATTTCAAGTGCTCCATAGTTATGTGTGGCTAGTGGCCACCATATTGGACAGTGTAAATATAGAACAGTTCCGTTACTAAGGCTGTGCTCACGGCCTTAATACAGATATTCTACCAAATTAGAGGAATGAAGAGAGAAAATGAAAAGCCACTATGCAAACACATAGCCATTCATAGACATTTCTATCTTAAGATTGGTGGCAGATTTGAAAGTTTTCCATGTTAGTCATCACATACTCATTTATATTATTTTTCAAAAATTACCATTAAGAAATGCACCTAGAGGGGAAAAAATATTGTTTATCGACAGAAATACCCCAGTCAATCAACAAACACAATTTTAATACCCTTAAAAGGCAAAGTGTCTGACAAAGAAGTAAGATAATCTTAAGGCTGATTCCTGGCTTAAAGGCACTGTGATATAGAAATTGAATATATCAAAAATCTACATTGCAACCTCTTCTTCAAAAGACACCAGGTAGAGATGGTTTCATTGAGGGTAACCTCTGTTATTTAAAACGTATTTGGAATACTTCATTCATAGTAAATGCTTAATAAGTATTAGCAACATTCTAGGAAGTTAAAGATGGTTCAACATTAAGAAGTCAACTAATAAAGAGAGACAACATCTTGATGCCCAAAAGTATTTGATAAAATTCAGTATATGTTCCTGATTTGTAGCAGACAAAAAAACTTCTGTGTAAGCTGGAATTAGAAAGAAACTTCCTTTATTTAAGAATTATCTATCTAATCTATATTCACTGGTCAAGCATTGGAAGTATTCCCAACAAAGTGAGGTATAAAAAAAAGATGTCCACGGTCTCTTCTATCTTTCCATGTTCCAAAGGCTCTGGCCAGTGTACAAAGGCCAGAGAAAGAAAAGAGCTACAAATCATTTAAGGGAAAAGACAGAGTTGTTATTGTAAATGGAATGAGTCTTGGAGTTTCCAAACGGGCTATCCGTGGAATAATGACTAGCACTTAAGACCTCAGTAAGGCAGCCAGACACAAGATAAAAACACTTATACAGACATTATTGCAATAGGGTGACCTGACCTGATTTGCCTGGGACTGGAGGGGTTTCCCAGGACCCTGCAAATTGAAACTGGTACAGTCCCAGGCAAACTGGCACAAACTGATCACCTGAATGGCAATAATTATAAAATATAATAGGAAAATATTCTATTCACAATAGCAATAAAAGTTACAAATATCCAGGGACAAAATTTATTAGTAATTAGGAATGAGGGAGAGTCAGTTAAAGGCAAATGATATTTTTCTCCTATCAGATTGGCCAGTATTTTAAGAACTGCCAATAGCTAGTGTTGGTGAAGGCATTTGGGGGAATAACAGTTTTAAACGTTCAGAGGACAACTTAATACATTCAGCAAATCAAGAATTTTAATTCAACGGTTTCAGTTCAAGTAATTTGTCCTGCAGAAATGCTTGCATGTGCGACATGGACTTTGCACATCAGTCTCTCAAAGAGCTGAACCCCATTGACATGGCCTCCCGTGGTGTCCAGGAACTCTGCAGCCCCTTTGCCAGTTCAGTGCATTGCTCCCTGCATTCTGTGATAAGGACTTGGCTGGGATAACATTAATATTTTGTATGCCGAGGAGAGAAAAAGGACAACTCTCCCTACTTTCTTTTTATAGATCAGCACTATCTTTCCCTTTCTCTTACTAAGCAGGTATGGGCTATTGGCAGCTATAGACGTTCTGAACCACCTTGCTGGGTTACTGAGTTAGCGTAGCCAAGAAGAGAGATCACTGAATCGGGAGAAGGGAAACTTGGTTAAATTAGCTCTGCCACCTTTGATGGTGTCATCAGTTCCTTTCCCGGGGCTTCTTCAGCTTTGCAGACTGGAACGAAGGGCTTACCTCCATAAAAATACACCTCCATATAGAATTGTGCTCAAAATTTCTTCCTTTGAAGGTTCAATGGATTTTTGGTAAGAATCAGAGAGATTATTTAAGGTTTCTTGAATCTGAATTACAGTTGACTGAATCCAGTTGGTCTCAGTAAACTTTACCAAACAAAATGAATATATTTCATCATTAAGAAAAGTACACTTTTTTTGATAGGTAGCACATGTATGTAAATGGTACGAAATTCAAAAATACTGCAGGTTATTCAGTGGAAAGTTAGTCCCTCTCTTCTCTGTCCACCTGCTTCCCCTCCCAGGAGACCAAGTCCTGTTGCTGACTTTGTGTCCTTCCTGAAGCACATTAGAAGTGAATACGTGAGTTTGTATATAAAAATATCTTAAAGCTTTATGTAAAATACATTATCTTTCCTGCTTCTAAGAAAGATATGAAACAACATATAGTAAAGACAACCATGAAACTTGGCAGTTTAAAACACAGTCAGCCATGAGAGTTAATTCAGTTGTGCCTGATAAATAACTTAAACTCTGGGTGTCTGGCAACTAAATTCAAAAAAGGAAGCACAGTATGGGACATGGTTGTTGTCATCATTTCATAAAGGGATATATCCAGTCTTAAAAAGGGAAATACCCCTGCATTCTAAATTATTTGTGTTTATTTTTACTTTGCTTTTGACAGCAAAAACTTATATAGCCACATTATTAAAAATTAAAAACTAGAATGAATTATTCCGTATGCTCAACCTAGTATAATTATTGTTGGCAATGAGGTGTATTTTCACCTTTTGTTTCTTTCCTTTTGCTGATTTTCATTAGTTGTCACTTTGTATCTTATTTCTCACTGAATATTACATTACAAGTTATGATCCCTGTTCATATGTTGTTTCTAAAATCTGTAATAATTTTTAATAGCTACATAATGTATAATTATTTACCTAACAATGGCCAATA
Organism: Pteropus medius; assembly: GCF_902729225.1. Lineage (NCBI taxonomy): Eukaryota > Metazoa > Chordata > Mammalia > Chiroptera > Pteropodidae > Pteropus > Pteropus medius. The sequence continues at coordinate 49,710,941 of NW_024340849.1, forward strand.
GCCAGGGAATTGTTTCTTACCAATTTTTGCTCTTATAAAGAACATAGTAATATAGAGTATAGATGTTCACATCTTGGTTCACATAAATTTGTTTGTGTTTCTGACTCCGATCTTAGAATAGATTCTCAGAAGTAAAATTAGTGGGTCAAAGAGTGTGAACGTATTTAATTAACCCTTTATTCATTTGCTGTAGTCTTTCTAGTCAGATATTGCCACCAGCAGTGTCTGAGAGCAGTTTTTGCTTTGCTTTTGCCTGAAGTGAAAGTTTTAAAGAAATGTATCAACCACATACTTTTTCTAGAGGGACTCTTAGCAACATAATTGACAATACTCTAACATTGCTTGAGGAAATGTAAAAACAATTCTGAATCTTGCTGTTCTATGTATATGTTATCAGTATAAAAAAAGAAACACGCACATATAAACAGGACTCACACATAAAGAAACCTAAAGACAATATTAAATGAAACTCAGTGAACCCTGTTCTCGGAGAAGGTTGGTCAGTTGAACACCCACCTCCGCACACGCACACCCCTTACTGCTTTTTGAGAGAAAATAAAAAAATCTAATTCTACATCGTTTAAATTTAAGATGTTCAAACTCATATTATATTAGGTTTTGTGTAACATTGGTATATTTTATTTCTTAAAATGGGTGGCAAGTAAGCAGATATTAATTACATTATTTTTCATATCCTTTTACATGCGTTAATCTGTCATAAGAAATATCGTCGTGATGAAGCTGTGGCACCTGTTTGTGCACTTTCTGGAGATGTTCTCTAATAGGACACCAGAGGCCACAGGCCTTCTCTGCCTTGCTTTCTCACTTTCCCAGCCGAGATGTCTGCTCAGGAGTCAGGCTTCACTCTTGGCCATCACTCCTGTGTAGTCAGGCCTTGTTGAGGTTTTAAAGAGAGTCAAATCCATGAACTGATTTTTACATAATTGAATCATCACAGGCTATTGAAGTCATGGTAAGCCAGCTTCTCAGAGCAGCAGCTCTAGCAGTCGTGGATGTTTTCTGTGTTTTAATAAATTTGAAATGAATATTGGGAGTGTAATAAAAGTCTGGTCTTGTTTTTCTAGGTGTCAATAAGTGAGATCTAAAAGCTTAAGAACAAATTAAGATGGGCCTATAGTAACCATTTAATTATCTAATTTACTGTCTTATAAACCTTGAAAAATGTTAGATATGATATTTGGCATTTAAATTCTCTCTAGGATTACTTCTTGCATCTTTGCGTCTTGCCAGAACATGCGTCCCTATTTTTTGATTAAGAATATTTAAAATTTTTAACAGTTTGTACTGATGTGAAATAGCTTTATTTAATAGAAATTTTAAAAAATTGATACTGTTGAATTAAGAATTACTTTGTTAAAATAGCACATTTGTTACATGGAATAGAGGGGTATCCAGCATATATAAACATATCATATTGTTTGGCTAAACTGTTGTTTTTATGTCATTCTCCAGTTAGTAAAAGAGGCAGAATTGTCTATGAATAGGAGATGGTTCATCCCTGTCCTCCGCCCCGCCCCCGCCCCACACTATGGCTTTCTAGTTCATTGTTTCAGAGTTGGTAAATTATAATAAACAAATGTCAGCCCATTTTTAAATATAGTTTGAAACAATTTAAAAAAACAGACGAAGTATGTTTAATTCTAAAAATGAAAGTTATCTGCACTTGAGTTTTGAACATGGATATACTTTTAAAAAAACTTCTTAACAAATTTCTGGTTGCATAATAAGATAGTGAGAAAGTATCTTATAGGAGAAAATGAAACTTTCTTTTAAGCCTCTTTCTGCACTTGTACGTTTTTTTTCCAGATTTAGGGCTGGGAAGAAGGATCAGGGAGCAAGCACACAACCTTAAAACTTAATCCACCTCCCAGTGTGAGTTGGAGGTAAACCAGAGGGTGGACTTTGAGAAAACCCTGGGCATCTGTTGCAGCCTGACTGCCAAAGCTTAGAGTTTGCAGCCTTGTGTTCTGCAGTCTGGAGCCACTGATTAATGTGACAACATCGCATTACAGAAGATGTTCAGCTCATGATCCCCAAATATTTAACTGGGAACGTCTGTTGCTATGAGACAGTGGCAAAATATTTTCAGAAGTCACCAGCTTCCTCCTTTTGTCAAGAGCAGAGAAAATTTCATGGCTAATCATGCTATAAATATTGAGGAAGCCTAGTGGATTATGTGAGCTGGTGGAAGAGAAAGGGTCAAGTTCATTTTCTCTGTACATTTAACACTAGAGTGAGCTTGGTTTGCTATGGCTGTATATCTGCCTAAAGCTGCCTGTTTATTTTCAGTTAGTAGTTTTTACTCTATGTTAGTGAAATAATTTCTAGTCTCTTTGCACTCGGTCTTTCCTACAGGTGTGATAGTTTTACACTGAGTCCCAGGTATAAAGCTAACCCCGAGTTTGTTCTCACTGCCTTTGCTCTGGTCTGGCCAGGATGGTTGCAGGTTGGGTGGAGAGTGGGTGGACAGGAGTTTGTAGGGATATAGGAAGAACAGTGACCATTTTGATAAGAGAAGGCGGCCAGCCAGGTTTTACTTTCTCAGCTGGACGAGAGGGAGAGGGTGGGGTGAGAATCTCTGTAAGAGAAAACGCCATCACCTCCTAGACAAGGAAATGGCCACCTGAGGGGGCCGATGTGGCCAGTGCCCTCAGGGTCTGATGAAAGCATGGAGGGTCTGTTTGTGTAGTGTATTATTAAATAGGTACATTATCTGTGCATCATTTACTTTGAGCCACAAGTCCTGCCGTGCCACTAGCCTTAGTGCCTTTGGCTAAATGAGGCAAAGACAGCAGGAGTGATGCTGAGCTCACTTATAAGGTGGGGTTAAGACAGACAAGCGCAGGAGCCAGCCGTGGTCTGTTTCAGCTGGGCGGTTCTGCCTTTCTGGAAACAGCGCTATGTAATACTTAACACATTTAACGTTTTCACCACAAAGTTAAAACAGACTTTTCGCATGCTTTTTGTTGTTGTTTTCAAACAATACACAAGTATATAGTATAAATACGGAAACCCCCCATTTCTTCCACTGTTGGCCCCTTAGATTTTAGTCCCAGGGGATAACTAAGTGCCAAAGGCAGTGGAGGTGTGTCCTGCCTGACCCTTTCTGTGTATACATGCACCTTGCACATGTACACCACACACAGACACACACACACACAGCTGATTTTGTTTTTGGAAAATAGGATCATGCTGCACATAGCATTTACAGCTCTTTGAAAAGGTCACTAACATCTCAGACATCTCCCATGATAGTCACAGTGCCTTTCCATTGTGTGTTTGTGTCATGATTTAATAATTCCTCACTTACTGATGATTCTTCAAAATTTTCCTTAAAGGTGTTTTCGTTTTTCTTTTGATTGTCGTAAAATGCATATATGTTTAGTTAAATTTATATAAGCAAATGTTGAAACTGAACTCCCTATAGTCCCATCCTTCAGAGACAGTTATTGGTTCAGTGTGTATTTCTCCAATTTATTTCCAAAATGCATTTTTTTATGTTTTAATAAAGTTTGAAACATTCATTTTGCTAGCTTTCTAGGTAAAACATTCACATGGCCAGGATTCAAAAGGAACAAAACAGTGTCCTGTGAAAACTTGATCTCCTTCCTTTCCAAGCTGGTGCCCACCCAGGCTCTTCCCAGAGGCAGCCACTCTCAGATTCTTGCCTGTCCTTTCAGATGTATTCTGTACACATCCTATCAGATATATATCTATGACACACATGTAATGATAGTTAACTTCATGCACCATTTAGTAGTCTGGGTTTTTTTCTCCCTTAGCAATATATTTTGAAAATCTTTCCATCTGAGTCCTATGGTTGGTGGTTGATAGTATGCCTTTGCATAGGTATCATCCTCTTTTTTAAAAGATATTTGTGTTGCTTCCTTTTTTCTTTACTATTACAAACTGCTCTTCAGGGAATATTTGTCATTTTGCACATATATGGGTCTATCTAGGAAAAGTTATAGAAGTAGAATTGCTGAGTCCAAGGAGAATAACTTTGATAGATATTGCTAAAGTGTTCTGTAGAGGGGCTTGTCCTCTTAAGCATCCAGGAGCTCCAGAAGGAGCCTTTCACCAGACTCTCACTAACAGTGTTATCAGACTTCTTGATCTCTATAAATTTCATAGGAGAGAAATTGAATCTCCTTGTTTTCATTTGTATTTTCCTTATGAAGAATGTCAAATATTTAAATTACTTGAATTTCCTTCCCTGTGAACTGTTTATATCCTTTGCCTATTTCCCTAAAGGCTTTTGTTTTCCTTACCAATTTGTAGGACGTTAGATATTTAAAGAGGGTATCCCATTATACGTGATATGAGTCATTACTAGTCAATATATTTTAAAATTCCTGAATCATAGGATTTGAGTTTTTCTTGTTTTACAGACTTTCATTAATGCCACAGTGCTTAGCACTGATAAATGCTATGGAAGATTCAAAGAAATTTGAGATAAGACTCATTCTCCCAGGACCCATGGGTGCCTGTCAGTGGACCTCAGTGTAAGGTCCCCCCTCCCTCGACGCACCAGAGTCCATGAGAGCCTTCCATCTATTTATTTTAGCTGATGTTACACAAGACTGGTCTCAATAGACAGCCTTGGTGTTTTCACTGCGTCTTACCTCAGTTTCCCCCATTGGTGCACAGCATTATATATCGACCTGCCCACATGGAGCAGAAAAGCTGGCGTCTAGGCTGTGCTTGTGAACTGTTGCCACCAGCCAGGTGTAGACAAAAATCAAGTTAATGTTGGCAGGAAGAGGGGAGAGATATGTACAGTACAGTGCCCCTAGTGTCCTAACCCTGAGCAGGAGAACAGGCCATGGCAACTCGGCCTTTTCTCACTTCTGGCTGCTTGACGCAATCAAATCACCTGCTTGCTCCTCTTTCGGCAGTGTGTCCTGGTCTCTTTCATTCAATAGGGGTAAGCCTGATAGGGTGCTAATGGGTTTCTTTTTTAATTTTTTATACATGATTCTTCCTTTCAAAACCAGAGTTTGATATACCCATTAACTAAAAAAGTACAGTGCCTTTTAATAATCTTCCCTGCTTTCTGAATAACTTAATTTTAGCTATATTTTATTACCACTTAAAGTAATGAGAAACAGTAGTACCTTGTTTTTATAGTTTATTTTTAAATAGACATATTATCTCTGTATCGTTTACTTTGATTTTACTGCTTTTCATAATTTACAGTATGCTATAGAATTTAGTTCTCAGTGGTTTTCCTAATATTTCTCAAAATGCATATTAATGTACCCATTTGAATTTAAAAATAATGTTTTTCTGATAGTAAGTCCAATTTGGAGGATTGGTCTGATAATGAAGACTGTCTTTGCCAATTAAACGATATGGGCAATAGTTTTTATAACCTGAATAAGCTAAATCTGCACCCTAAACATTTTGACAAAAATATATTTAAAACAGTTCATTAAAAAATATATTGGCAAAGTTGTATGGAAATTAATATTTTCAATTTTCTCAACTCTTTCTAAGTATGTTGGATGAAAGTGCCTGAAACAGTTAGCATTTGGTTAAGTCTTGATAAAACCTTTTGGTATCTTCCAGAAACAGAAGAAAAGAATTACTGATTTAAGTCAGATTGTTTCTGATTCTGCTTTCCACAAAATTGGTTTTTGTTTGAAAGATGACTTTTTGATACTAGATCACTATTTGATTTTTGGCATATAATTCTGAAGAAGATCAAATAATTGAATGACGTTGTTAGAATACAATTTGTTCTCATTTACATATTTATGTGAACAAGATTTCTCAATATTTATATGCAAAAACAAAGAGGAATAAAATTGATGCCAAACTTGGTTTCATTCCAGCAATATTTAATATTCACCTTCGGATAAATGAACTCATTGAAAAAATGCAGTTATAATGACATATTTTTGGCACCTCGTGATCATAGGAATTTAACAACAATCAGTTTCAACTTAGGATTTATTTCTCATTTTATATAGACTATTGGATACGTTTAACAAAATGACATAACAGTTTTGTTTTTAAAAGGGAGTATTTATAGTACTCTAGAAATTAAAATTGTCATTTACGACAGTTCAAATTTACGAAGACAAATTAGATGTCAACTTTAAAATGTACGAGGGATATAAGTTTTAAAATATTTTCAAGGCTTCAGAGCTATATTTGAAGAGCACTGCATTATAGGAAATGTGCAGCGTCCAGGAAAACAAAAACTAAATCTCCACCAGTCCTCTTTATCAGTTCTTTTTAATTGTGTCCACTGATACACACATGGAGGGCTGTATTATTTACTCAGAAAGATGCATTTTATTACTTAAGAAAGATGCATTTTCTACTGATAGATTTTAATTCTATAATGAGAACTGAAAAATAGAATTTTAAATTTGTTTTCACAGCCAACCTTTCAGTCAAAATTTCTTCCATAAAGTAAGATATAAACAAGTAGATTGTGGAAAATGCACCACTGTGCAGAAAACAGGTAAACTAGAAAGTCTCCTTCTAGCCACTTGATCTCCTTGGATAAAAATACAAAACCCTTTCGAGTATGTTAATCTCCTTTCCACCACTGGACTGGAAGTGATTTGAGAGCAGGAATCACTTCCTGTGAGTATTCACTTACAGGTGCAAAGTAAATAGTTGATGCTCAGAAAATTTTGTGACAGTAACTCTGGATGATGAATGAGGGACTCCCTTCACGGGAAAAATATTACCATTTTGAAAAGAATTATGGTACATAGTTCAAAATTTAGAAAACTTACAGGAGAGGGAAAGTTACTTGTTTTTTAATGTATATGTTTGCTCCCTTTGAATTTTACCACGTGCGTGAATTACCTATTTAAAAATCAGAATGGAATTACCTGGTCAAAACATATGTCCTTCCTAAAAATCGTTCGGTATTTAACTTGTCTCAAGAGGTTGGACTAATTCATGTGTTCACCAGCAGTGCTGGTAGGTGCCTGTTTGTTCACCCCTTGACTTTGGCCAACACTGTGTTGTCTAGTCTAACTGCTTCATAACACATCTTTTCCAGCACCATTTAAAAAGTATTAATATTAATGAGTGGTTCCCTCCTGTATCACCCTATTTAAATTGCATGCTACTCTCTTCCTTATTCCAGGACAAACTGGTGCCGGCAACAACTGGGCGAAGGGGCACTACACAGAAGGGGCAGAGCTGGTGGATTCAGTGCTCGACGTGGTGAGGAAAGAGTGTGAGCACTGTGACTGCCTGCAGGGCTTCCAGCTGACCCACTCCCTGGGTGGAGGAACAGGGTCAGGCATGGGCACGCTGCTTATCAGCAAAATCCGAGAGGAGTATCCTGACAGGATCATGAACACCTTCAGCGTGATGCCCTCCCCCAAGGTCTCGGACACCGTGGTGGAGCCCTACAACGCCACCCTGTCAGTCCACCAACTGGTGGAGAACACAGATGAGACGTACTGCATCGACAATGAGGCCCTGTACGACATCTGCTTCCGCACCCTGAAGCTCACCACGCCAACCTATGGGGACCTCAACCATCTGGTGTCAGCCACCATGAGTGGGGTCACCACCTCACTACGCTTCCCGGGCCAGCTCAATGCTGACCTCCGCAAGCTCGCTGTAAACATGGTCCCTTTCCCTCGCCTACACTTCTTCATGCCTGGCTTTGCCCCACTGACTGCCAGAGGCAGTCAGCAATACCGGGCCCTCACGGTGCCAGAACTGACTCAGCAGATGTTTGATGCTAAGAACATGATGGCAGCCTGTGATCCAAGACATGGGCGCTACCTGACAGTGGCCACCGTTTTCCGGGGCCCCATGTCCATGAAGGAGGTGGATGAGCAGATGCTGGCTATCCAGAACAAGAACAGCAGCTACTTCGTGGAGTGGATCCCCAACAATGTCAAGGTGGCCGTGTGTGACATCCCTCCTCGGGGCCTCAAGATGGCCTCCACCTTCATTGGCAACAGTACGGCCATCCAGGAGCTGTTCAAGCGCATCTCTGAGCAGTTTTCTGCCATGTTCCGCCGCAAGGCCTTCCTGCACTGGTTTACTGGAGAGGGCATGGATGAAATGGAGTTCACAGAAGCAGAGAGCAACATGAATGACCTGGTGTCGGAGTATCAGCAGTATCAGGAAGCTACGGCCAATGATGGCGAAGAAGCTTTTGAAGATGATGAAGAGGAGATCAATGAATAGAGGAGCGTCCCTGTCTCAGATACAGTTCAGATGTTCTTTCTTTAACTCTGGTGCCTTAACTCTAATGGCCACCGAATGGTGTACTTGTCTAAATATATGGGTACAGGCCCTCCTAAATGCAATAAAATTGTAGTTTTGGTCATCTGGAATAAAGTACATTAAATAGAGAATTGGCAGTCCTACCCAATCAGATCAGACTAGGAAGATATTTCTATTGGAGGACTTGGAAGAACTAATGTGCCATCAATAAAGGGCTAAATAAACCTCCCCTTCTATAAAGTGTTCAACCATGTCTGAAAATTAGCAGAGAAGTTAGAAAGTTTTCATTCTTTGTGATGAAACCTGAAGCTGAGCATTTTGCCTGACATCATATATGCAGTATTAAACTTTGAAACAATTTAGTCACAATAAAACTTTTCCCTTGTCTCTTCCAGCCTCTGCTTATGTGATAGATTTGTTACTTTGCATTGTTACAATGGTCGCTCTGGTGTCTGGTCCCTTCCTGGGTGAACTGCCCCTTCAGCTCACTAAAAGAACTGAGAGGAAAGAGGCTTTTCTTGAATTGCAGGTTTTAAGGGTGGTAGCCAGAATGTTCCTGAGCCTAAATAAAGGTAGTACACACATAAAAAGCCATCGTCCCTATTTGGATCTAGCACATAATCTTCCCACGGAAACTTTCACCTGCCTACATCGTGTCCTGGGCTAGTGGGTCTCAGGCTTCCCTTACAACTTGGCAGAGATTTGCCAGGGAAGTCAGAAAATGACAGACTTCTTTCAAGCTCTCGGTGGGTGAGGGGAAACTGGGCAGCGTGGGCTCTGAGAGCTACAGAGCTTCTTTCCATGGGCTCTCGGACCAAGTGGAGGCCAGTGGCCTGGCCCAGAATGAAAACCGAAGGGCACTCAGACCCAGAGTACAGGCTAGCGGCCTGGCCCACCACAGAGGGTGATGGCTTTTTGTATAACAAATCACTTTACTATTTCTGTAACTAGTCATTTTTGTAAGAGATCTTGTAAAGTCAAATTCCACAGGACAAGACCATGCTATTTTTATCTTTGGCAGACACTGCCGTTCACCACTGGTTATTTGTCCTTGCCCCCTTTGAAGTTAGCTATGAACATGTGACTTTGCTTTAGCCAAAAGAATGTGAGTGGCATGTCACTTCCAGGTGGAAGCAAATGTTAGTGCTTTGCCCTCTGCTCCACCTCCTGAGTGAGGACCCGAATTCCTCCTGTAAAGATGACCCAGCATTTCTATCGGTCTTAGTCCCTGAGTAACTCGAGCAGAGCCCCCCGACGTTTGTTGGACAAAGGGCAAAAGAGAAACAAGCCTTTGTATCTTAGAGTCACTGAGGTCTAGGGGCACCCCACAGTGTGACCTAGCCCCATCAGGCAGAACACCAGTGCTGTGATGCAGTGGTTCACATCCAGGAACCACATTTATTTTGTGCTAAGCCCCAGCTTTGGGCAGACAGAAAGTGAATCACTAAACATGGGAGCATGACTTGGACTGAGGTGAGATCTTTTTTGCAGAGCTCTGAACTGTTTTGTGAGGCTACAATAAGAATCCCCATCTAACTTGGAAATATGCTAGGATGGATTGACCTTGGAAGAGAAGACGAATGCTGTGAGCACCTGCTGTGGGCCAAGCTCTACTGAGGCCCCAACACAGGTAACACCACAGTGCCACGGGGTGCAGGTGTGACCGTTCTTGTACAGACAAGGCCTGCTGAGGGCTGCAGGAGCTTCTCCAGGCCATATGGGCCAGCGGTCTGACTGCAGTGCTTGATCATAGCTCATCCCAGAACACGGGGAGAAGTGGGTTATCAGCTGACCAATTCTCACGCACAGCTTTGTCACTTTTCTTACTGAATCAAACAAGACTTACATTTAGCACAGCTCACTTTATTCCAGCCAGGAGGCCTTGCAGCTGAGGCCTGCCAGAATAACACGCACTGGTACCTCCTTACAGTGCGTTGAAGGGGTACAGAATATCTCATCTCCTGTTTGTGTGGAGAACAGCACGCTAAAACCCTGATGGTCGAGCCTTAAAACAATTCCTCACTATCTCCCACGAGCATCCTCTGAGGAAAGGATGTAGTCAATGTGGCTTCCACAGGTCTCTGACAGTACTGCTGTTAGTGGACAGCTGCTTCTGTAGCTGGCAAGCTGGAGTTCAGCATCTCTGGCCCTCCTGGAAGAGTGGTCACATGATGGAGTGGCCTGCCCAGGCCACCTCCCACCCCATCAGCCCAGTGCTGCTCCAGAGATGCCACTCGGTTCTGTACCTTAAGTCTGAGAAGTCACTGTTCCCACAACATACTTGAGGACATCAAGAATACACAAGGCAAACTGGAATAACATTAAAGGAGGCTGCTAAAAAAATATTAATAAATTAAAAATGTTTGGTACCTCCAAGTCCAAATAGTGGCATTTGAAGACTTGGTGCATATTCTTCATGCCATATTTTGTTAAGCATCTGACTGAGGCTTGAAATGCTGCAGCCCTCTTGCTCCTTTGGGACCATACACACCCTGCTAATAGTTATAGTAACAGCTTCCAATTCAGAAAGTCTGGGAAGTCATGGGAGATACAGGGCACAGGGGCCTTCCTAGCTTAGTGTCACCTTCTCTGAAAGCCAAGTGATGGCTTGGGACAAGACCCACTATGGTTACACACTGACTTCCAGACCTAGATAGTGTGACCAGCTGTGGGCATGACCAGTCTAGTGAGAATGTAAACTGATGTCATTATCACAGATTCTTGCACTGATGGACTTGGTGTCAACACACTTTATATCTAGAGTTCATCATTCCAGGACACACAAATCTAGAAGTTCCTCACTCTCCTGTGGGAGCTGATGAGAAGCGGAAAGAATGACATTTTGTTTTCTCAAAGAAAGTATCCCAAGCATAAACAGTGACTTCTGTGTGCTCAGAAGAAAAAAAGTACTGTTTACACTTTATTTTTGATGTAAATAAGCCATATTTACATAATACATTCATATTTTTAAATATGTTACAGTTCTGTAGAAAACCATTCCATTAAAACAGCAACATGTGATCTGGATTCAATCTTTAAAGTATTAGTCAAATTAAAATATTCTTATCAGGACTCCAATTTAATTTCACAGCCTCTGAAGGGAAATGGGAATGAAGAGTGGGTGATGGAAAGTGAACAACAGACCTCTCCCACATCGGCAAGCTTTCCGATTCCTCTCCCTGACACTCGTGCAGCTGGCTTCATTGACGGGGAGAGAGCGCCAGGCACCAATCTCTACTCTCCCAGCTCTGGCTTGAGCCTGGGGTAGGGAGAATCACCCTACCACCCCTACTGGGACCCCCGAGGCTGAGGATTAAGTATTCCTCTTTTCCACCACTTCAACTGGTCAGCAGCTGCTCAAGATCAACTTAGCAGTGTTCTCATTCTGAGGAAAAGCCAGAGTTGAACTAATGGGCAAATTGAAACCACAATACAAGTTAAAATGGCCTGGCTCCTTGGATCTGGTTGGCAACTTTCTCATCTGGGGGCTCCTCTTTCTCCTTTTCCCGCTCTTTGTTCCAGTCCTTAAGGCCCTCTGGAAGCGAAGTGTCCTCATCCAAGCTGCCAGTGCCTTCCACAAATTCTTCATAGGTAGATTTTTCTGCAAATGGTCTGGGGCCCAAAAGTTCAATCATATCATTCTTATCTAATACTTCTTTTTCTAATAATAGAAGAGCAACCTGAAACATGAACAATTCCAATTAAACAGTTACTCAGCAAAGTCTAGTTAAAGTTAAATGTTTTTATTTATAGCCAACCCCATCCCCCAAAAAGGTTTAAGACCACTGAAAAAGATATATATAAAAGGTCACATAACTTTGCAGTAACGTGCAAAATACTGGCAAAACAAATGTCCATCAGTAAGGGAGTGGCTAAATACATTTGTTACATTCACATAATGAACGATTATGTGCCTGCAATAAAGTATCTCTCTCATCTATGTACATCTCGGAGGGACATATTCAATGAGAAAAGTGAATGTAACAAAAATGTCTATAGAACGCTATGTTCTCTTTCTAAAGGAAAGAAAAATACATTTCTTTATGTGTACATATATAAAGAAATTCTAGAAGGATACGTAAGAAAGTGGTTGGGGGATAAGTTGGAAAGAACAGAAATAGGATGGACAGGAAAATTTTAAAGTTAGTAAAATATAATCATGACAAACAAGGGCAAATACATAAAATGAAGCCAGGAAGATTAATATAAAAATTTGTATCTTAAAGATCTATTCATTTGTATGGCAGAACCACAAACTTGACACTACACATTTTAACAGGCCACTGAAAAGGGGATACCTGGCCAAGCACGTGTACGGATGTGAGTGACACCATCAGGAATGCAGGGGAGAGTAGTTATATCAGAGCATCTGACTACCATAAAGATAACGAAGTACTCCTCTGATCTCATAAAATAGATTTAGTAGGTAACTCCCTACTTAGAAATTTAACATGTCTGTAGCTTACATTAAATACTATGTTTTTAAAAATACCAAATGAAAATTTTCTGTCTATTCAATCTTTAAAAACTTTATTATAGAATATTTCAAATACATATAAAAGTAGAAAAAATGGATAACTAATCCCCACATAATCATTATCAATAATTATCAACTTAGAGCCACTTTTGTTTCATCTACTCCCTGGATTATTTTGAAGAAAATTCCAGATGTATCATTTTATCCATATATTTTTGTCTACATCACTGAGAGATAAAGACTTTAAAAAACATAACCAGAATACTAAAACAATATGACTTTTTAACATATTGTTTGTATATGTAAGATTTGGAGAAATAAAAACTTTAGGATTTATTCTTAGACCATCTTTAAATCTCATTTGCTTATTTACAGAACTGTGGGTAATCACTTAAGTTACAATATATTTTAACCCAATATATCAAAAATATTATCATTTCAACACGTAATATTAAGAATTATGATATATTTTACATTCTTTTTTTCATACTAAATCTTAAAAATCCAGTGTGCATTTTATGCTCACAGTACATCTCAATCCAGACTAGCCAAGCTGACACCACAGGCTTGGTTAGAAGTTAATAGCAAGAATTCTGCAGACAGGATGTCTGGGTCCAAATCTTGGTCCTACCTCTTACCAACTAACTGCATGATGACGCCTTAAGCAAAGTCAAGCAACAGTGTTTCTTTATGTATTAGTTTCATCTGTAAAATGGGGGTAATAATGTAGTGACTTCTTGAAGTTGCAGGGGACTTTAGAGAAGTTAATACGTCTCAGGCAGTACCTGCTGCACATAAGCTATTAAGTGAATGCCAGCTGCTTATTCTTATTCTCCTAAAGCTCAGCCCTCAGAGACCAACTTGTCCAACTCCCCATCCCATACTTGAGTAAAGTGAGGCCCAGAGTTTGGAAAGCACTAGTCTTAGCAGCAAAGTGACCTCTCTTCTTGAGGTTCCCTATCTCCTGGCTGGCTCGACATTATTCTTAACAGATTTTATTTTCTCTGATGGACCAGGCAATACTTTAGAACTCTGCAGTGTTTCAAGATCCTCACTCTGTCGAACCAATTTTCCCTTCACAAACACTTCTTTGTTACCATTGTCAGCACACGTACTTTACATATGGAAAAGTAAATGACTGAGTGAAATTCCCTGGACCCATCTGAGCATCTGTGGTGGGCATGTGGAAGCCCTGTACTCATACTCTATCCTCCTAGAACTATTCATCTCAGGCGAGCCTTTCCGCCCTTTTACAGCTCCTTTCCTTCTTTTTAACAACTGGCTGTAGGGGCATAACCAAAATATCCTATGTCTGGCCTGGAGATCCTATGCATATTCCATTTGCAAATGCCTACTGCTTATGTCCTCTTTGTCAAGACCAAATTTCACCCCCATCCCTCAGTCTCTCCCCACCCTGCCCCAGGCTGTTTCATCTACTCCCTGGATTAGATACCGCCTCTAGGAGGCATCCTGGAGTCATTCTGAGGGCTTTCCTCCCATTCATTCTCTACTTAATAAATCTTAAGTTGCATCAGTAACTCTTGGTTTTTTAGATCTGCCACCACCAGCACCATCTCACAAATGTTAACACATGCCTGCAACAGCCCTGAGCTTATCTCTGTCACCCCACTGGAGCTGGCACATGGCTGCTACATTTCCTTTTAAATGATGAAATTTAATCATTTCCACTCAAGATTCTTTAAGGACTCTGACTCTCTACCATAAAACAAGGGGTTGAATTAGACCATTATGAAAGTCACTTCTATTCCTAAAATTGTTTCTAAATTTTCTACCTAGCTTTTGACCTGGGTACTGCAGCCCATTATCTGCTCCAGGCAGGCTGGCTCAGTCCTGCCCTCTCCCCTACTCCTTTCTCTGCTTGCCACGTCTCCAGACTGAGAGCACCTCCTCTCCCTTCCTTTCCCATTCACTGTAACCTGACTAGGCTTCAAGGTAAAATTTAAGCCCTATCTTCTATATGAAGCCTTCTTTGACTACTCTGATCTTTCCTTTCTCAGAGCTCCTGCTGCATGTTTTCTAGTGTTTCACAGACACCACAGACATTCTATACTTTTATGAAAAGATGTCACAGATTTTTAGAGTTCCATCGCACAGGGCAGGCTCACAGGAAGTTTCTCCGAAGATCTGCTGATGAATAGCCTACCTTAGAATATTCCTTTATCTGTGTCAATTCTTTATAAGGCTTTTCATTTGTATTTTTCTCATTAGAGTGTGAAATGCTCAAAGAACAAAAAATTCCAATTTTGGCTGCATGGATTCTGAATACTTAAGTTTGCTGGATATAAGAAATCCACTGAATTCAGAAAGGATCTTTCCCTTTTGTAGGTGCTATCAAATGAGGCACAACATTGAAAAACACAAAGCAAGTTAATTCATGGATGCTCATAATTAAGCAAATGTAGTTTTCATGTGGTGACTTCCTGCTTACCAAGTTTGGCTAATTCTTTTATGTGCCCTTTCATCTGTCACCACCTGTTTATTCCAAAGATAAAAAACAATAGTAAATGTCTATCAGTCCACTATGCTCCAAATTGAGGAGTATAGCAGGGCCTTCAATAATGTAGTTTTGTTATAATGTTGATGAGAGGCCATAGGACCTTGTTTATGTCAATTAGCTTAGAGTAAAATTGGTTTCTTTATATGTCATTCGCTTAGTTGCAGAAACTATTGACAACATTAAGTGAGGATTTACTGTACTGGTAAAATACTTGGTGAGGAAGAGTACAGATTTGATTATTTGGTGGTTGTTAAAAGACTTCATTAATTCCTCATTCATATCCCTAAGAGCCACAAGAGCCAGGATCATGCCTGCTTTTGCTCACCACATTCCCACCACTTCACAAAGATAGGGCAGACAGAAATATCAGAATGAAGGAAGGAACCCAAGAGTTTGCCAGATATAGGGAATGCTGACATCTATAAGCCAATCAAAAGTTAATCATCACTTTAATCTTTCTCTACAAAACTGCAGAATTATTTGTACAACTGGCACCTACCTTCTCCACATCAGCTTTTTTTTCTGTGAGAAGAGCTACTGTTCTTTTATAAGCATCATTAATAAGTATTCGTACTTCATCATCTATCAATCTTGCGGTGGCTTCACTATAAGGTTTCTCTAATACCATGTCACCCTGACGTGGGAGGTCAAAGGAGATTTGCCCAACTTTTTCATTCATGCCAAACTGAACAATCTGAAAAAGAATACATGATCAGTGGGAGACATCCATTTGTGCTGACAGGCTAACATATTTTTATAAACTGCCAATTAGTCTTTCTTTATAATGACATTAACTCTCCACACTTCACTACAATACTACTCTTCAACCTGGCAAAATCTACATGGCAACCTTGAGTTGGCTGACTGGATAAGGGTGTTCTGTGTAGATGGTGGCAGCAATGAATAGTGTCTGAAATTCCTCAACTAGGAACATAAGACTAGAAGCCATAGACAACTTCTACAACAAAATCAGGTGAGAAACAAGTGGGGACAAATCTCAACAGCTATGAGACCTGCATGATATCACTCTCTGCACAAGGGCAAGTAGAAGCAATAAGCATCTGAGAGCACCAAGAAAATAAGAACCCTTAAACTCTCCAGGCTTTTCCTACAAAGAGCGCTTTGCCAACCTGAGAACAAGTGAACCTGGAAGGGGCATTTGCACTTCCCTATTCCCCGAGTCCAGGGGGCCAGGAGACTATGCGAGGAGGCTGGCTCGTTCTGGGCCATGAGCTCCCAAAACTAACCAGAATAAGCCCCACAGTAAGAGGAAGTTTCTGGAAGTAAAATCCAAACTGAGTGGAAAAGAGAAGGCCCAGATAAAAGTGGGGAGCAGGAACAAAGCCAGGAGAACTCAGAAAGTAGGAAGCACATTTTTAAAAACTTCGTGAAAACAACAGAAAAGGGAATTCAAAAGCTATAAAACTAGGAAAGCTCCTAAGAAGTCAGGAAAACAAATTTCATGTAAAAAATGGGCAAAAGAAAAATCTTTTATGAAGTTATAAGAAAAAAGGAGAATAATGTCTCCACAGAGAAAGCCAATGGGAAGACATGTCCATAGAACAGATGAAAACTACAACGTACTACTTCAAAATAGACTAAATCAGGAAAATCACAGAAAATATGACGGAATAACAAATCAAAATCAGAAAAACTCAGATGAGGTGCTAGAATAGAGGAAACATATAAAAATATTTTAAAAACAAAGATTAATCTAAAAAGAAGAGCAAACAACAAATAATGCCCTTAAAAATAGAAGGTAAAGAAAACAATAAAAAATATATGTATTTTAAATGGGTAATTAAAAAGGACTAAGAAAGTCATAGACCCCGAAGAGCTAACATGAATAACAGGAATACTCAAATAAAATCATTTCTTTTCATAAGTTTTGACTACTTAAAAAAGGATTTAAGAAATAATCCTTGCCTGAAAGTCTAAACCACTCAAATCTAACAGTATTGTTTCAGTGACATTCATGAATGATCATTTCTCATGCAAATGTGAGAAGATGAGGAAGAAGCACTCTAATTCATACTTACTTGGGCATATGCGCTCTGAGTCACTTTTCTCAAGTCATCCTGAGCACCAGTTGTAATTCTTCCAAAGAAGATTTCTTCTGACACCCGGCCCCCCAGAGTCATGCACATCCTATCCAAGAGCTGCTCTTTGGTGTACAGGTATTGTTCCTTGGGTAAATACTGAGCATAACCCAGTCCTTTGCCCCTTGGGATGATAGACACCTGGCAAGCAAAAAACATACAAACTGTTGGAGATTCTACCACCAAATATAGACTTGATCACTTTTTTTTTTTTTTACAGCTAAACTCACTGATAAAAAATAAACACACCAGCTGAGCAATCCATCAGCCTTGGCTACATGAGATCTAGCAGGAGTGACTGTTCTGGAGGAATATTTACTCTTAGGAGCAATAACTTCACATTAAGAGTTCTAGAAAGTATTGTCTTTTTATAAAACTCAATTGAAACTATTCAGTTTTGACAAAAGACTGCTGGCGAGTGAGCTTGAATACAGTGCAGGCTAGATTCAACTTGACTGTCATCTACAATCACGGGCACGGCTGAAGGGGTAAGGCAGACCATGATGTTCAGCAGCCTTCGTTTTCTTTTCTAGACCTCTTTTTGCAATTGAGTAAATTCTTTTAATTCTTAGAAAAAAAAGTCCGCTTTATTGTGAGATGATTTATATATAAAAAATGCAGCCATTTAAAGTATACAGTTCAATAAGTTTTGACAAACATGACCTCCTACCACAATGAAGATCCAACATACTCTCTTCATCTCCTAAAAGTTCCCTTTTGTCTCTTTGTAGTCAACCTCGCCCCCACCCTCAGGCAACTGCAGATCTCCTTTCCGTCTCTGAGGATTAGTTACAATTTCTAGAATTGCATGTAAACGGAATCATATAGTATGTACTTTATTATGTCCAGTTTCTCTGTTTCTGAGATTTACTCCGATTGTGTGTATTAACAGTTCATTCATTTTTACTGCTGTGCAGCACTCCACTGTATAAACATACCACATAACCATTTCATCCCAGAGAGGCATCAGGGTTGTTTCCAGTTTGTCACTATAATTAATAAAGTAGGAAGAGTCATTGTTTCCTTTTCTCTTAGGTAAATATCTAGGTGTGGGATCTTTTGGTCACATGGTAGCATTTCTCTTTATAAGAAACTGCCACACTGTTTCCCAAAATGGTTGCATCATTTCACATTTCCATCAGTAATGTGTGAGGGTTCCAGCTGCTCCACATCCTTACCAACACTTAGGACTGGCTTTTAAATTTTAACCATTCACTATTTTCTTATGACTTAATTTGCATTTCCCTGGTGACTAATAATATTGAAATTTTCATGTGCTTAATGTCTATTCATATACCAACTTTTGTGAAATATATATTCACATCTTTTGCCCAGTTTACTGGTTATCACTGGGTTGCTTGTTTTCTTATTATTGAGTTTTAAGAGTTCTTTATATGTTCTAGATACAAGTCCTTTTTCACATATGTGTACTGCAAGTATTTTCAGAGTGTATGGCTTGCCTTTCATCTTAGTGATGTCTTTCGAAGACAAAAAGTTTTTAATTCTGATGAGATCCCATTTATCAACTGCTTTTGTGTCCTAAGAAATTTCTGGCTACCCAAAGTTATAAAGACTTTTTCTAGGTTTTCTTCTAGAAGTTTTATAGTGCTAGCTTTTATGACCTACTCCGAATTATTTATTTTGCAGAGGCTACGAGTGCTGGGAGCTCCAGTAGCGCAATCGGTTAGTGCGCAGTACTTACATGATATGAGAGTTGATGTTTACTTTTTTTCATATAAACAATGAGTTGCCAGAACCATTTATTGGTAAGATAATCCTCCTCACCTTGACTTACCTTGGTATCTCTGTTGAAAATCAATTAACCAATTATATTAAGGTCTATTTCTAGACTCTATTCCATCTCACCAGATCTATGTGTCAGTCCTTTCACTAATACTAGTCTTCATTACTGTAGCTGTATATGAAATCTTAAAATCAGTTAGTGTAATCCTTTTAACTTAATTGTTTTGGCTATTCTAATTGATATTGCATTTCCATACAAATTTTAGAGCATCATGTAAATTTCTATAAAAAAGTCTGTTATAATGATGATAGACTGCATTGAAACTACAGATCAATTTGGAGAAAGCTGACATCATAACATTCCATGAACAGGTGTACCTCTACTTTTATTTAGGTCTTGTTTAATTCAATGTACAGATCCTACAAATATTTTGATAAATTTATCTCTATGTATTTCATGTATTTGGATGCTGTTGTAAATGAAATTGAATTTTAAAATTTCATCTTCCAATTGTTCACTGCGAATATACAGAAATACAATTGGTCTTTGTATATGGACTTTGATTTCTGCAACCTTGCTAACTGCACTTACTAGGTCTAGTGGCTTCTTTTTAGATTATTTAGGATGTTTTATGTATACTTTAATGTTATTTTCTCTGTGGTCCCTTTTCTTCAGGAAATTCGTATCAATTTCCAGCTGTCTCAACACTGCAAGTTAGTTAGGCTGCTTCCTGTCATTCATGCTGTATTTTTCAACACGCAGTTGAAAAAGCAGAAAATTTAACAATCTCACCCTCTGTCTCTTTGCTCTCTGCTCAGGCTCTCTGAGGTTTCCCTGGGTAGACATAATTTAGTGGTCAACCAAAGATTTGGGCAGTTTCTACTTAGATTTGGGTCTTGCCCCTCTGTAGCTTTCTTGCTTCCAGGATTTTCCTGTCAAATTTTCAGTATTCTTCAAATCCTAAACTTTCTTCTCTGTCTCCTCAATACGGTAAGGCCAGCATTTTTCACCACTCGCTGTGGAAAACTCTTAAGCAATAAAGCCAGAAGCACCCAATTCTAACTCATTGTACCTACTGCTTTTCGAGAGTAAACTCTCTTCCGGCCTTGGTCTGCTTTTGAAAACTTTTCAAGTCCCTTTTAATTGTAGTTTTCTTTCCAAAACTTTATAACTTATCTGTGGGAATGTTTGTATAACCACTTTATCCCACTATTATTACCAGATATTTTTGCTAAATTTCTTTAAATTTAAACATTTCATCTATTTATCCTTAAATTTAAACATCTCATCTATTTATCCTTTATGGCAATGCAGTTTCCTCAAGCTATTTCTCACACAATCATTTGGCTTGCCTGCTGTTCAACATAAACTGCTTTACCTTTAAAAGTGGGTCTGCATGTTCCAGATACCAACCGGCGACCGCGTGACCTGCCTCGTGGTATGCCACAGTTTTCTTCTCCTCTGGCTGCAGAACCTGGGTTTTTTTCTCTAAGCCTGACAAAATAAAAACAGAAAACCAAAACCACTGCTTTAGTGAAAATGACATAAAAAGACAGTAATACAATACTGCCTTATCCAAAAGGTGATTTAGAGATTAAGATGCTTCCAATTATCCAAAAATTACCAATCAAGGTAACAATAAAAGCAAAAAATCAACTTCAAAATACGCCCAGCTAAAGCAAAAACACAGTTACTATCCTTACATCCAGGCCCATTTTCCTCCTAACTCTCCCACTCTTTTGAGTCACATATTGTTTGGGGAAATAATCAGAAATGCAAAATAAAATTCAGCACTTAGATCAACTTAAAACATATGCAATTCATAGAAAACAAAGAAGTCTGGAAAGAACTCACTGCTCAGTCTAAATATTCAGAATTATCAAGCACTGGGTAAACAAAGATGCTTG
This sequence comes from Pteropus medius, assembly GCF_902729225.1. NCBI lineage: Eukaryota > Metazoa > Chordata > Mammalia > Chiroptera > Pteropodidae > Pteropus > Pteropus medius. The sequence goes on from NW_024340849.1 coordinate 49,731,924, forward strand.
CCATGAGACACTGCCTGTTTTCCGTTTCTGATGGAAGGAAAACGATAGTAGGACTGAGCTAAATATCTGAAAATACTGACTCAGTCAAGCCAATGCTGCAGCACCCAGCACACTCATCAAACAGCCCAAGGGGTTCCAACAGCCAGACAAGGCAACAGAAGGGTAGATCAGAGATGATTAAGATGTGCTGGGCTCATGTGTCAACTACAGAACTGAAGGACACCTAATTCAAGTGTGATTCTTCTCTGGCTTGGATAAACGTGGGTGCTGAACCTTGTATGCACCTTCGTAATGTAGAAACTAACCACACAGTCTGTACTAATACAAACCATCACACCATGACAAAAGTAGTTTTGCTGTGTTCAAGATAACTCACCTGAAAGAATTTCTCAAGTGAAAACATATAAAAGAGTCTAGAAGATTTAAAAAGAGCACTATGTTCCCAGTGATACAGTGTAAGACAAGTGTACACCACAGTTGGGAAGTATATCCCAGGATAGGAAATTGTAGAGTGTGTATAAACAAGCCTTTGGAAAAGCTTTGTTTTCCAAAAATAAACAGTTCTTACTTACCTGAGAAAACAAGACTTTTAAAAATTTCCCCATAGTTTATCACAGGAATTTTTCACTTTCTGTATATAATTACGGAACAAGGGTTGCCCATGGCTGAGCTGTGAACAGGTAAACACCCACTCACTTCAGAGGAAGGCCTTGTACTCTATCCGCCACCCTGTTCTTTCACACTCACTTTGTTCTAAGCACTCATAGCTTCCCCCCAACCTAAAAAGCCACAAATATGCAGTTTACACATCTCTATAGTGATTTATTTTGTTTAATTCTACCTACAACTCTACCATCTTGGGTCTCCTTTGGGTCTCTACCTCCTGGATGTCCTTTAACAAATGTCTAGAATAAATGGTCTAGTCATTCATTCAATAGTTATTTAGCGCCTAACCCAGACTGAGCACACTGCTGTTCTAGCTCTAGATCCTCACTGGAATCTCCATTAATCTGGCTTTGTACTCTCTAATCAACTGAAACTATCACGTCAAAAGTCACCAAGAACAGTCTCACTGCCCAACCAAAAGGTCATTCTCCCCACATCACTTGATCCTGCTGACAACTCTTCCTGTATAAACATGCTCACGCTCTTGTCTCCCTTCTCCTAAAACCTCCTGGGTCTCCTTTAATGGCACGTCTTCCTGGTCTTAAATGCTGATGCACCTTCTGGGCCTGTAGCACATAAGCAGCTTTAGTGACTTTGCTGACTTTCCTCTTCTCTGCTACCAAATATAAACATTTGGCAATGCTCACTTTGTGGGGCCCTGCTCCTTCCACCAGGCACCTGCTCCCTGAGCCCTCTCATGCACCACAGGAACCAAAGCCTATGCTTCTGCAGTGTGCCAGAGTTCCATGCAGACACCTACAACCTCAAATTCAGCACATCTCATTTTCTAACAAACCAGACACCTCAGAGCACCCCATTCTTCTTGCAAGTTTTCTGGCTGTCCTTTTTTCTGCTTGCTCTCTCTCATGAATGACTACAAGGTTCCTTGCCTCCAGATGCTTCCCTCTTCTTTGGTCAGACTCATTTGCCTAAACAATAACTTACTGCATTACTTAGTGGCTCAGGAGAAAACCCACATTAGTTCAATAGTGGCTATAGGATACTTAAAAAGTCCTTGAGCTTAACATTCAAGGCTTTCTAAAATCTAGACTAAAATACCTTTTTCCAACTTTGCCTTATTTCCCACAGGAACTTGAGCCTGACCAGTTTACTTTCCCTCCATGAAACACAGGGTATAACACTGCCATCACCAAACCACCTTCTGTTCATGCTACTTTCACACAGTATTCCATTTATCTATTAATCCAGTTTAAATCTTCTTCTGTGCAGACTTTCTAAAAGCAGTCTTTTCCCTCTTTTGAATGCCCAAGTTCTCGAATTGCTAGTTTCCTTTTTATGAGTATCAAGCTGAAAACTCTCTAGAAAGCAAGGAAAACACTGTGCTGGTGTGGTGAGCATTTCCTGGTTAAACAGTCATTGCAATTGTTTATCTATCACAGAGCACATTTAACTCATGTGATAGAATTTTTGGAAACAGGAAGGTTGTGAGCATTCACAAGAAAACTGGATTGGTGTAATTCAAGGGAAGGCCGCTCGCTGCTCGCTGCTCGCTGCCTGTGTGAGAGCGGCAGTGCATGCCTGCTATCTCAGACTCACCCAGCACCTACACCATCATTGCCATGCAGGCCGCATAGGAGGACAGGAAGCTCACAGCACCAAAGGAAGATAGCAGGTACATGGTGAGCCCCAAGGGTGGGAAAATATATACTTTTGCTTCTAGATCTAGCCAAAACAGAGAAATCCCTGGCCTCAAATTCATTTCATCAGCCTTCTGACTTAAGTTACATTCAGTTGCCTTACCACCAATCACTCGTTCAATTGCTTGTTCAAAGTGTTTCTGGTTTATGGAATCTGAAAGGTGTCTCGCAGCAATCAAAGCAGCTTCATTACAGACATTGGCCACATCAGCTCCTACAAAATAAACATACAGAACAGCATACCCACCAAATATGTATAATCAAACTGATTAGTCACATGTTATGGACAACCAAATCCATAGTCAATTTCTCAACCAGCAGAACTAGATAAGAGTTTTATGTAAATATAATTTAGTGTGATTCATAATAACCCTGAGGTATTCCAGCATTCGATAACAGCCTGGTACAATCCTGGCCCTTAAACTGAGATGCAAGTATTCGTAGTAAATAGATAATTATAGGCAAATATTTATCTTTACAGATAATATGCTCGTATAACAGCAAATTAAGATTGTATTTAAAAATTCCCATTAACTTAGTTCCACCTCTGCTTGGAATGTGATTTATGTGGATATTATACAATATGCTAAAATATAATGAAAAACAAACATTAAAATAACCTAGTACATTCAGTTAAACAATACAAGTCAAATATGAAACGTGCCAAATGCTTTCTAGATCTATAAGGCTCTTTGAATTCACTTTTCAGACAGAGTATACGGTAATGCAATATATGTACTCAATAAATAAATATTAAAACGTTATAAAGTTCAAAGACAAAAACAAGTAAAAAGTAAAAGTAAAAACGACCCCTGGGACGTTTAAGATGCCAACCTTCCTCTGACCATACTGTATATAATCTCATACTTTTCAAATGTTCCTTTTTATTTCATTTTAAGTTTAGAAGAGGGAGATAGGGAACAGCAAGAAAGGATCACATTTTACATTTAAAAACTCTTGGAATAAGCGCCTTAAAGGATGCTCAACATCACTGGTCATTAGAGAAGTAAAAATGAAAACCCTGAGACACCAGTTCACATACACTAGTATGGCTATAGTCAAAAAGGCAGACAATAACAAGCATTGGCCAAGATGTGAAGAAACTGGAACCCTCATACACTGCTCATGGGAATGTAAAATGGTGCAGCCACTGTGGAAAACAATTTGGTAGTTTCTCAAAAAAGTGATTCAGCAATTCCACTCCTAAGTATATAACCAAGAGAAATGAAAACATAAGACCACACAAAAATCCGTACAAGAATGTTAACAGCAGCAATTCGCAATAACCAAATGACAGAAACAACACAAATGTTCATTAAATGAAGAATGGATAAATAAAATGTGGTATATCTATACAATGCACTATAACACGGCCATAAAAAAATGAAGTTCTGACACATGCTACAACATGGAGGAACTCTGAAAAAAATCAAGCTATATAAAAAAAGCCAGGCACAAAAGACCACATGTTATATAACTTCATCTATATGGAAGTCCAGAATAGGAAAATCTAGAGACAGAAAGTAGATTATGGGTTGCCTAGGGCTAGGAGTAAAGGGAGTGACCGCTAATGGGTCCTTTTGAGGTGATGAAAATGTTTTTAAATTACAGTGATTGGCTACATAACTCTGTATTTAGTAAATATACTAAAATCTATTGTATACTTCACACACAGGTAAATTTTATGGTATGTTATCTTAATAGAGTTGTTTTTTAAAAACCCAGATAATTTCTGTAACATTTATGGATAAAATGATCTGCTGTTAAGAAATTCGTCGCAAATTATCCAGAGACAGAAGGAAGAGGGTGAGCGTATAGGTAGGGTTGGACATGACGTATTAGCTGTCCCTAAAGCTAGGTGATACGTGCGGAGGGTTCTTTACACTATTTTCTCAATTTCTGTTTTACATTTGAAATTTCCCATAATAAAAAGTAAACTATATACTTAGGAAGCCCCAAGGTGAGAGGTAACAACAAAGTGAACTGATATCTGCTAATTGTCATTGATTTAAAGGACTTATAAACAGAATAGCAGGTTACATTGCACTCACCCGAAAACCCCGGAGTTAAGGATGCAAGTTTTCTTGCCAGTTTCTCCTTTTCCAAGGCACTGTCCAGTTTCAGTGGTCTGAGGTGAACTTTGAAAATAGAGGCTCTTCCTTTTATGTCCGGTGGTCCTTGAGAAATTATTTTTAAGGTAAAAAAAAATAATGAAACAGTGATATCCTCATGAAAACTGGACTGAACTCTGTGAAAATCATCTTACCAATAAAGATTTGCCTATCAAAGCGGCCTGGCCTCATCAGTGCAGGGTCTAGGATATCTGGTCGATTGGTGCCTGCCAAAATGACTACATTCGTTGTTGTGTTAAAACCTAAAAAATAACAAAGATACAACCATTATTAAATAACATGGGGCAGAAAATAAGTGTGCCTGTTAAAAATGTATGAATACTATAGATATACTGCTGCTTAAAAATTTTTTTTGCTTTCCATGCCGATAGGGCTGTTGCAAACATAGTGAACATTCCTAAAACCCGCCGGGCTTTCTGTAAGAAGTGTGGCAAGGATCCTCTGTATGTGCAGGGAAAGTGGTGTTATGACAGGAAGCAGAGTAGTTATGGTGGGCAGACTAAGCCATAAAAAAGTTAAAAATACAAAGAAAATTGTCCTGAGGCTTGAATGTGCTGAGCTCAAATGCATATCTAAGAGAATACTGACTATTAAGAGATAGAAGCATTTTTAACTGAGAAAAGATAAGAAGAGAAAAGGCCAAGTAATCCAGCTCTAAGCTTCATATTTTGTTTTATTATAAAGATAATAAAATCTTGAGGATATGTTCACTTCAAAAATTTTTTCAATTATCTAATGCTTTTTAAGTCACAAACATAAATGATTTTTCATATTATTCATCTTGTCCTTAATGTTAATATTAATCATATACAACTTAAAATTTTAAGAACCAATTTTCTAAAGATGAATTACCAAAAGATTTTAATTTTTAATTAGAAAATTAGATTATGTTGTCAATTTTAAAAATGTTTTAAAATCAGTAAGATTAAATTTGCAATTTGCAAATGATGTGTTTAAACTCCCTGGGCCACGTACAACCATTTGCATATTTAAAGACAGGTATCAACTTCCACCTCCAACCTCTTCTCCAGGCTCAACTTGTTCGGTTTTATTGGCCATTCTCAAATGTCAAGGCCATGGCCCACTGAGCCTTCACCCTCAGGACCCTGGCATTAAAAGAGTTCAGGCGCTGATTTTCCCCAAATATGGTTCTCAGATTTAAACATGTGGAACTACACCTGGACTGATGACTGCAGAGTGGAGGAGGAGCTATAATTTCTGATTTTGGATACTATATCCACTCAGTAATGTAAACCACTCAATACTTGGCACTGTGCCTCCCCTTTCTGAGCATCAGATAGCATCCACATATCTTACAGCAGGAAGGACATGACACATCCTAACAACTGGCTTTCCAAAAAATAAAAAAAAAATGCTGACTAATGTGGAAAGACTGATATTCTTTTAGTAAGAGTATTCAAAATCTGCCAAATTCACACTTGGTTACACATGGGTTTTCATGATGCTTCAGAATCATAAATAGTTGTGAGATGAGACTGTAATTCTTTCATGAATCATTTCACCAATTTTTCTCTCATTCAACACCAGGTACAGATACCATCTTAACACCAATACTAAGTTATGGCAGTCAAGAATATTTTGCTATTATCTGTACTGGTATAAAGAGCCTTTAAAAGGGCTGTTTGTTTTAGAAAATGCCCTTTTTAATTTTTTTGGTATTTAATATCAATATAAGGATTCTTCTTTTAGATATAATATGTAAAATAATTAGTGTTTAAAATACAAGACTTGAATATTCACCATCCATTTCCACAAGCAACTGATTGAGTGTATTCTCCTGCTCACTCTGGCCCCCAAAGTTGCCTCTTCCTCTCTTCCTTCCCACGGCATCTATTTCATCAATGAAGAGAATGCAAGGGGCATTCTTCCGAGCAAGGGCAAATAAGTCTCGGACCTAGATAAAAATATAAACACTAGAGTCACTTAACGAGTGAATATTATTTATCCTCCTAATAAAAAATTAAGATCAAGTCTCTTTTCCCACAGGAAGACAATCTTTTTGTGTTAAACACTTTATGGTATATATATTAAAAGTTACAAGTAGCAAAGAAGTGGCAAGTGATGAGAAACTTGGCAGGTACTGATTTAAAGTGAACAAATAAAATCTATAATCTCATAAATTATTGTATATGTAATAGGTACTAACAATACCTTCAATTTTTATAACATCAACAAATTAATACGACATAATTTTGGCCTACAAAAAGATAACATAGTTGTGCTGTAAACTTTATATTCTGTTTAAAAGTTCATACTACTCCGGTTCAAATTTTGTGGCTGAGGCAGTTATTAACAAACAGAGACTTACTAAAAGATCTAGGCAATACACAGAAAGACCTACACAAGTCCACTCAGCGATCACCCCAGCGTGACCAACGGTGCCCTCAGCCCTGCTGCAACAGGAAGCAGCTGTGAGGTCCCTGAACCCATATTCTGTCCCACTCAGCATGTCCCCCCATGTTTAGGCCACTAATTTAGGTGGAAGAAAGAACACCTACCTCTTTGCTTCACCATCAGCTGACAGAGTTCAAGGTCTCACTCTATCACCTGCCCCTACTGAGACTGAGAGACAAACTCCCCATGCCTCATAACCTTTTTACTTCACTCACCAGAAGTCCAAGTCTCCCGTCATCCTCCCCTGCCTTGACTTCTGGGGTTTTCATAGCTATACTGCGCTGAGCACATCCCCTAACGTAACTCATGTCCCTCTACAACCTCCTCTCTGAACTCCAGATCTGTGATCAACAGACCCCCACCCCCTCAAGCTCCTCCCTGAATACTTCCTTCACCTCCTTGCCCGAAGTGAAATTTGGCTGTCCCTGAAAACTCTCAATTTGAAGGCTTTTTACCTTTCCCTCCAGACCAGGTGGAGCTGGGGTCTACCTCATACCCCCTTACTACTGCCCAAACAATTCTGCTTGAAAAACCCTTACTCATTGAGGCTCCTGCCATGAGGCAGCCATTCTAGCCTTCTCCTACCCCACAAGCACTATTTGCTTAGTGTCTTCCACATCTGTATAGATCTTGGTATCTCAGTTGCCTGACCCACCTCTTCAATGACCTTTTGCTACACTCTGACATGACCACCACTGCCAAGGTTCCTCTAAAACAACCAGCCTCAAGCAGCCTACTCTCTGACCGCTCGCCCTCTAGCCAGTCTGGCCTGCCCACGTACTTAAGCACCTCCCACAACCAATTCTTCACCTATTTCTGAGCTCTCCAGCCCATTAGGCCCACTGCTTTCTCACAATCTATAGCTTCCCTCGGGTCTTCAATTTCCTCCTTGATTATACTGTAGTGACCCATCACTATAAACACTCAACTCCTCCATGATCACCTATTTTTCTAAGACTTATCTGCCTTACAAAACCGATATGAATCCACCAACTCTACCTATCATAGTTCATTTAATCTAAAATGCCAATAACAAATGGTAAGACCAATCCATCATTACTATACCTGCCACTGAGAAAAAATTGCTGCCAACTGTTAACACTGTAACTACTTGTAGTTGTATTGTTTAAAAATTACAACAGCACTTTGCATTTTACAGTGCTTAAAAAAAAGTCAATATTTTGACATTAGTAAAATATACAAGAGTAAAAATTTAAGTGTTTAAAAATTAATCCACATTCACACTTCCTGATTTCAAAACTTATTGCAAAGCAACAGTAATCAAAACATTGGATTACTGATATAAAGATAGACAGGTCAATAAAGTAGAATTAAGAGTCTAGAAATTTATCTATCTATGCTCAAGGGTGCCAAGACCAAAGGGGAAAGTACAGTCTTCTCAACAAATAGTGCTGGGGAAACTGGATACAGACATGTAAAAGAGTAAAGTTTGACTCCTCTCTCACACCAGATTAACTCAAAATGGATCCTATTAACTTGAAATGGATCACAGATCTAAATAAAAAAGCTAAAACTATAAAACTCTCCGAAGAAAACATAGGAGTAAATATTTATAGCCTTGGACTTGGCAACAGGTTCTTTGTCATGACATTAAAAGTATAAGCAATAAAAGAAAAAAAAGATAGATTGGACTTCATCAAAATTTAAAACTTTTGTGCTTCAGTATCAAGAAAGTGAAAAGACAATCCATGCAACGGAAGAAAAGATTTTAAGTCATATATCTGATTAGAAGTTAGTATCTAGAATATATAAAGAATTCTTACAACAATGAAAAGATAACTCAATTAACGGACTGCAATTGCAATCCTGGTCAGGGTGAGGGAAAGTGGGCTAGAAGTCATAGGCTTTGCTGAGGTTTTGCTTTAGAAGAGTGTTCAAGGCAGTGTATGGTAAGAAGTCACTCTATGGGACTCGAGTAATGGCCATATTTACCAAATCTCCATTTGGAGGAAACAAGGTAGAAGAAGGAGAAAGCTGTATCATCAGAATAAAACGAAAGACTTACTCTAGCTGGACCCACACCAACAAACATTTCCAAGAACTCAGATCCACTAACGGTGATGAAAGGGACGTTGGCTTCTCCAGCTGTGGCCTTAGCTAGCAGTGTTTTCCCAGTGCCTGGAGGACCAGTAAGAATGGCACCCTTCAGATATAAAGAAAAAGAATATTTAACTATAATTTCAGAAAAGTAAATTGTATATCCATAAATAATTCCTAGGTATAGATCTGTTTATAAATTTTAGTGATACACTCTAAATATTCCTTAAACATTTGAACTATGGTAGAATACTTTTATATTAGTAAGAAGAGTAAGAAAAAGATTATTAGAGCCTATTGTTTTTAAAACTTTGGTAACAATGTGAAATCTTAAATATTTCCCTTATTTGATAAGATTTTTAGTGTTACTTTTTAACCTAACAGTATATAAAGGGTGACTTAAGCTAAGAAACTATTAATAAACCAGTCGAGGTTTACTTAAATAATTCAAGGAGACACAAATATCACACTCACAATGTACATTTTGCTTATTTTTTTCCCTTTAAATTTTCACAAATGAAGTAAAAATCTAATGACCAATGGCGAATTTAAAAAGAAAAAAAATGTGTTTGCTTTACAATATAATTAAATTGTGGAGATGCCTAAGTATGATGTCAACAGGTACTTAACAGCAAATTATAAAATTATATGACTTTTTATCCATATAAGTAGGACATCAAATTAAGGAAATGATGATTTCCTTTACAAAGGATTCCTTTAAAATAAACTTTATTAATAGATTTTTTTAATTATTTAAAATTTTGACTCATTTACTTTATGACTTAAGCCGGCCCTGGGAATACAAAAATGAATAAGGCCGGCCCATCGCCAGCAGTGAGCATAGGGATATCTGCTGGATGGAAGGAAAGTGGGAATTAGTGCTGGCTGTCTCTTCACTGAGTTCTGTGCCATGACTCTCAAGTGCCAGGTCCAGGCAGACGGTCCATTCATACCTGCTGAGGGAGGGACAACTTGGTGATTGCAAGAAGAGATACACTCAAGGCACTACGGCTGCTGAGAGATGGGGTGACTAAATCAGACTGGAGGTAGAAGGAAGGCAAATCAAGAAAGGCTTTCAAGAGAGGAGAACACAAATCTTTTTGGAAATTATATACACTACATGCAAGAAGACACGTTCATACAGAACAAATGACCCAAAAAAGGCTCTTGAGTTAAGCAGAGACCAGTAAGCAGAGACTAGTAAGTTAAGATAGAAGAAGGAGGACAACGGCTACTGTATAATAAGTAATCAAACTTCATAAAATTATAACTTCAGAGATCAAAAAATAATCCAAAAGATTTTTGGGTTAATAAATTGAAAATAATCTTATGAAAGTTAATTTTACCTTTGGGATTTTTGCTCCTAGGTCTTGATACTGCTTTGGGTTTTTTAAGAAGTTTACAAATTCCATTATCTCTAGCTTGGCCTCCTCACAGCCAGCCACGTCTTTGAACTTCACATCTATCTCATCCTTTAAGACCTTAGCAGTAGTTTCTCCAACACTGAAGAGTCCACCCATCCCCCGTCCTGTTCGACCAATACCAGCAGGCCCTCTTCGTATGGTGTACAGTAAAAAAGCAATGATGAGCACTGTGGGCAACATGCTCAGCAGGAAAGAACTAAAAAGAGAACCACACACAACAGTGACATATTTTTAAGGCTGTTAATCTTTGGTCTTTTTAATGTTTTGCAAGACATACTTTTTGATAATTGGTTGCGACATAATTGCATATTTTCTTTTTTTGTAAAACCTGAATATTCTAATATTTTATCTGAGGCACAAGGAGAATCTCAGTGTGTCAATATCACTCAGGAACAAGCACATAATACCAAAGAAAAAACTATTCTTAACACGTATTGATATTTTGTTCCTATCCCAATAACCACCATTTATGCACAGTATAGACCTAACTGTGATTTACTATCATTATATCTGAGTTTCAAAGAAATTTCTTTAGAATTACTTAAAAATTTTACGATCCTGGTATTAGCCTGGGCAGAAACTCCAGTTCTCTTATTGAAATGCTTCAATTTATTCTGAAGAGATATCTTCCAAATATCAAATCCTTGTAAGTTAACACATATCATTTCAAAAGTCCTGTGTACAATGGCAATGAGTGCTGCACAGGCCACTCTGTGCAGCTTAAGACAGACTTGCAGGGGAACTGGTTTGCCCTCCAACCTCCTGTCTGCTGTAGAGGGACCTGTTGGGGAGTGACTTAAAGCCTAGAAATGCCTTCTGCCTTGTTTAATAAAGTCAATTTCAACCCAACTATGGGTATAGATATGTACTTACATTGGTTAATATAATGCAATTTAGTTTAACTTGCCCTAAGAAATTTAGACCAGACCTTGTACATAGTTTAGGTCAAATACAAAAACTAGGACTTACTGATTTTTCATCTTTTCTAATATTTTAAATTGTGCTATAGTAGGCAGCAAGAACCATGAAAAATTTACCTTTGGTTTATTTCTGGAGGAAAAAAAACATACTAACAATAAAAATGGTGCGATAAAACTTTTGTAATGTTTCAGCATCAGCCTAGAAAGTTAAATAATTATATGACAACCTTAGGGGCCAAGGGATATATCATATGTGAAACAATTTTAATAGCTATTTGGATCTAAATACTTCAGGTAGATTGTAGGTTTACACAAACTAAGACTCAAGAAAGTCCCTAAAACCGAGCAACACTATCAGCTCAATTAACACACTAGTTCTCCGTTGTTCTGCTCTTTTACAGAAAAATTAAGATTTATTTCTATTTTTACTCTTGAATTAGTAACTCTATAGCAAGGCAGACCTTCTGTATTTAATGCAAATGGAGTAACTCCGGGAGAGCTAGCTGGATGTACCGAATAAGCACTCAAAGGAAATATAACTCTCAAGGAGCTCAAAGACAAATGACTTGAAATCAATGGACCCTTCTTGAAAGACTCAGACTTGTAAATAGCCTGACTGAAGACAAATAACCCTTAAGAGAAGCAGGAGTTCTGACAATAAAGGAAGAATTGCTTAATAATTTTGGAAAACTCTGAAATATAAATGTAAGTGATAGTTAAAAGGTGGAATGCTTCTCTTTGACATAAAAGGCTCTTCATGCTAAAATCCTACTAGAAGACAGTCATTGGATATTAATGTCTCAAACTACTGCTTAATCAAGATAAACACAAATGTGTAGAATATCAATCAGTTACTAGCAAAAACTAGTAAATTGCCAAAGGTTTAAAAAAATCCGGGCACATCAAGGCCTGTTTGGGAATGCAACGTGTAACCTGCCACCTGGTGACAGAACGGTGAACTGCGTAGAACATAGTGAACAGTCTTCAACATGTTTATATATTTGCACTGCTTCTTACCCATCACTTTCAGCAATGTAGACAACAGGTACCCGATTCTCCCCTTCTATACCCAATTCCTGCTGTAAAGTTTCCAGATTCCGCTCAAAGGTGTCCACACTGCCAATATTAAACCAGACGTATTGCTAGAAAAACAGAAAAACAAAATACCCTAAGAATGAAGGGGAGACAAAGAGTTTAATTCATTAAAGGATTCAACTTCTAAAGAATTTTTCAGAAATACTGAAAATTTACAAATTAAAAATTCAACAATAATAAAAGACTGGTTTTAATCATATGGTGATTAAGTTTCACTCAGTGGTTCTAAAATTATAAACTCATAATAATAAAAAAATCTATTTGAAAATACAATCCTTTTCATAAATAAATATGCGTCTTTTACCTCTTCTCCATTTCCCAGCTACTTCTTTCCAAATTAGAAGCTAATGTGACATAGTAATAACAGCCAAAGTTTATTGAGCACTTACTGTCAGTAATGTTCTATTCTAAGCCCTTTATATACATTAATTAACTCAATCTTCAGAGTTACCATAAGGAGTAGGTACCATCACCAGGGGTGATAATCAAATCTAAACATTAGGAAAGCACTGTTACCCTGTTATCCTTCTATTCACTTGTTCTGGTGACATACTGAGGCCCTAGGGAGGGACACCTGAAGGGCCTGAGACAATGACTATTTTACTCCCAGCACATAAGTATTTCATATTATGTCAGTGCTTATCAGCTGAGTATCAGCCCTATTACTGTCCCCATTTCACAGATGAAAAAACCATAGGGGTGACTTCACTTACCCATGATTATACATCTAGTAAGAGTCTGGATCTGAAACCAAGCAGTCTGGCTCTAGATCCAGAGATCATACCCACCATATCATACTACCTCTCTTATGTAATCACAAAAACACTAATCCTAACAACTCACATTTATGGAATTTTACTATATTCTAGACCCTGTTCCAGCACTCTGCATTAGCCACATTTTATAGCACAAAAAGACTTTGTTCTTCTTTTAACATGCAACCACTTTAAAAAATATTTTATTAAACAAAACGGTAAGTCTATGATATAAAATTCAGACGATTGGGAACTATACACAGAAGAGAGCAACATGTCATCCCATATTCCTCCCACCAACCAGTGTTACTGAGTGGGGAATATCACTCTGGTATCTCTCTCCATGTATCTAAAAACAAAAGATGAAGAGTTAAGTTTTATAATATAACATTAATTCTTGGTAAGTTGTTCTTGGTAAGACTGACAAAGCTACAAAATTCCTGTGGCTACAAGCCTCAAAACATATCAACAACAGATTAACTACATGTGATTGGAAATTCCTAAATTAGCACCTACTATAACTGGGCAATATGCTAAATGCATGACTCACATCACAAAATCATGGTGGACCAAGGACCAGCAGCATGGAGATTCTGGGAACAAAGTCTGGAGAAGACCCTCTAGGGATGGGTCCCAGCGCTCCAGGTGATTCTTACGCACCCTGAAGTTTGAAAATCACCACTGACTTTCATGATTCTCATTTAAGCACTAAGCCCTAAAACAGTTTTACTGTTGTTCCCATTTTAGAAATAAAGAAACCAAAATTTAGAGGAGTTAGGCAGTACAGCTAGTAAAGAGTAGAGGTAATGTGAAGCTGTCTGTCAGATTCCAAAGCCTGTGCTTATAAAGCACGGCACACTAATTAATATCGCTACTTCACAAGTAGTAGGACACTAATATAAAGTCTCAATATAAAGTCTATCAAGCAGGCAATACATGTCCTCTGTTGAAAACTAAGGCTATACAAATATAAAGAAAACAAAAGCATCTACAATGTCAGCAACCAGAGATAAACACTATTAGCAATCTTGATGTCATTCTTTCAAGATTTATATAATACTCACTTTACAATCTTGAAGCACATGCACAATTTTGAAAAGAAATCAATGTAAAACCTTAACTGTAATATAAAGGAGAAATAAAAAGAAAGTAATTTATAATAAAATAGTATGAATTTCAATGTGCAAATGCTTGTGCCTGCCAGTATTAAATGTAAAAACTGCCCTTTGGAAAGAGTACTGTCCAGCGAGAGCCACCACTCCAGCAGGGAGGTTAAAGTTCAAGAGAAATGAGAAGCCCTAACATTAACCAGGAGGCCTAATGTAGACATTTATCTATTTCTAATTTTTTGCTCTATAATCAGTGTTTTGGAGAACATCCTTGTATAGTCATCTTTACATGCATCCCTAAGTATTTCTCTAGGATTATTACTGAAGCAAAATTACTTGTGCAGGTGTACTTTCAAAACTGATATGTACACTGTCAAACTGTCCTCTTGAAAGGAGTGGCAATTTAATTCCCAGCAATAAAAGTCTGAGGGATAGTTCTAAGGAAAAAAAGTAGCATGGTTATTAATTATTTCACCAGAAGGTGAAGAGAATGGGGGGAAAAATAATTAAAATAACTTTCCTAAAAATGACTAAAATAGCCAAGACATATAAACTTCATGAATATTCTTATATTTACTGATGTCACCATCAGCTCTAGTTTTCCTTAAAATGTTGCCCCAACTAATCAAGATGACTAGGAATGGTTAAACAGAACCATCCTCGGAGAGAAGAGAAGCAGCCTGGTAGAGATGTCTGGCCCTGGGGGAAGGTGGTAAGACTGCAGGACACCAAAGGACTAGGGATGGGGCCAGGGGTCAGGCCCAGGGGTCAGGCCCAGGGGAGGGCTGGGACTCACCTGGGAACATCACCTGCCCCTCCCCTTCCCTCAGCCCAGTCTGGGGTCTCTGAAATAGAGTTCAAATGGCCGGACAGGAAACACAAATTATTTTAAAAATAGGAAAAGAGATGGAAATTAAAATAATACAAGATCGCGAAATGGTTGGGAGAGATATGAGGATAATTCTTAAACTGATTTGGAAAAAAACTGTCTCAAAACGATTCAGATCTTACTATATATTTCCTAACCAAAAAACTATTTTTTCTTGAAAAATCATAGACAATACTGGAATACTGAAAACTGGGATTTCACTCACTTTCCCAAATGTACAGCCAAAATGATTACCAAAACAAAACCATTGATCCAATCTTCATAGCACAATTATGCACATTCTCACCTATGCTGGTGAAGATTACAAATGCTGCACTGCCCAATTCTGGTATGACCAGAGTGTATACCCACTGCAATGTGAGAGAATGTTTGCTTTTCAGCTTTAAACCTCAAGTTAGCTTATAGCTAATTCACATCAATTAATAAAATCATTTACCCCATCAACAGGAGTTTTTCCTGGTGTAAAAGTCACTCGAACAAAACGCTTATTGACGACTTCCAGTCTGTCTACCTGGAATTTTAAAAAGTTAAATATTCAACATAAATTTACAGAAAAAAACTTGAGATATACTTTCAAGCTCATTTAAAATGTATGAGATTTCAGATATACAAAGAATAATGAATATAATGACCCATGTTCACCCATCTGGCTTAAGAAATAAAACATCACCAACACTGTTGAAGCTACTAGTCTTGCCCTTTCTCCAGAGGTGGGCCACTCTCTGCATTAGGTGCACACAGTCCCAAGCATGTCCTGGCACTTGTGCCATGCACACAAGCAACCCTAAACACACAACCAGTTTTGCCGGGTTTTGAACTTTAAGAATGATCTCATTTGGAATATACACTTCTACAAAGTTCTTTTTCTTCCTATCATTATATTTATGAGGTTTATCCATGCTGATATGTCAGTTCTGTGGGGTATTCCATTCTATGAGCACATCCTATTCTCTGTTAAAAGACAGACATTTAGGCTGTTTCGAAAGGTTCACCATCACAAACAATGCTGTTATGAACATTCCTGCAAACCTGCTTAGGCACATCTTCAAAACTTTATCTGGGTTATGTGCCTGTAGATGGATACAGTGAGGCTGGGCTGCAGGGTATACATATCTTCAATTTTACTGCACAGTGCCAAACTGCTCTCCAATTCACACTCCCCAGCAAAATATTCTAGTGCTCTACATCCTCACTTGCTATTATAGGACTTGTTAATTTTTGTCACTCTATGGGTATAAAATGGTTTAAACTTGTTTTTTCTGTAACCTCCTAACTACATCAGATGCTTAAGAATACTCTTAACCTTATCCCAGGGCTTCTGGCTGATTCGGAGGATGAGCCTTTTGGGAGATGCTTACTTCCTGCTGTCATGAAGTCTGTCTTGGCAGAAAGTCTGGAAAGTATAAGTCAAACTGGAAAGTGAGGGAGCCCCAGATAATTCCAGGAGGAGCTGGAACAGGGAACTAACTGTTCCTAAACAGTCTGTCTGGAAACAAGCAACTAAAGTGCTCCTGCTGGGGCAATGGCAGACTTGTGCCACAAAACCAGCAGGTCAAAAGAAGATGCAGCTATGGAGAACCCTCCCCAAGGGCCTGTCACCACCCTCAGAAAGACAGCTGCAGTCTCCACATATGGATGGGAGCTACTTCTTAGAAAGCAGATTCCCAACATCTGGGAATTATATAATATCGTCACTTTCATGAGAGAAACACTTCAAAAATCTGAGTAGATAATTATTTCCATTTTTTCCATCCTCACCTTACTGTACAACCTTTAAAAGTCATTTTAGATTCTTTATACTATCTTGGTATTAATATTTTATCTATATTTTATACATTTGATTGATGAAAATTCCAGTATGGAGAGGTTAAGTAATTTCCTCAAGTTTATACAGCAAATCCTGGCCCTCTTTCTTATATTTCATCAACTCTAACACGGACATTTTTCATATTTTAACATCTCAGAAACTATGATACATTTGACAACTAACGGTATTTCATAGTTTCACTGGAAGCTTACTATATTTTTCTTGGTAATACACAAAATAATGTATGTCTTACAATCAACATCATCGTAAATATGCTGAAATAGGGTCTTACTGGGTAAAGACCCGCCGGCAGTGACAAAGCCTCTTGAGCAGCCCAATGTGGGCCCTCACTTAAAGCCCATTTGGTCTCACTTTAAACATTCTGAGTGACTTGCTCATCCAATTCCAAGCCCACAGGAGATGAAAGCAGTAAAGATGTAAAGGCACTGGGAGAGGCTGGCACACTACAGTGGGGATAAGAGGCCGGCAAGGGCACATGAGAAAATGATGCAAGCAGACAGGTCTGCTAGAGCAAGAGTCAGGAGATGTCATTCCAAAACTAGGTTCTCGTAGAAAGTGAAACAAAAGCATTGTGTGGTAAATCTGGGGACTGCTGGGTCAAAACAAACAGGTTTTTGGTTGCAGTACTTTTTAGCATTAAAAAAATCCAATAGTAACTTTAAGACAGACCAGCTTGGCTAACCTGTTGACAGTCATTTTATTGGTCTAATCTTCCGAATTTCACCTTTTAAACCACAATAGCCAGCAATCCCATAAAATACTTACTACTCCTTTGGAAAGATAGTTATTGACAAAGTCCTTCCACGTGATTTCTCTTCCAGAGCTCTTGAACAGGAAGTAAAACATGACTCCACCCCAAAACAGAGCAGTCCAGAGAAAATACATCCTGAATTCCTTGTCATCCCATGGAAAGTCACCCTGGGCAAAGACAGAGACAACTTCTGTGAAGAATGAAATGTGACAACAGGATCTATGTTATGCTGAACACGAATCACTTCCAATGCCATTAATGTCTCTCATCCTTTCCTGGGGCCACCCCAGAGCCTCCAAATTAATACATAGTTCAGAATCAAACCTTCTGGAACCTGGACCACCAATGAGAATCGTCTTTCTTGCCACCTCGTTTTCCGCCGCCGCCAACTCCTCCTCCAGAAGGACGTGGTGTAGCAGCTGACTTCGATTCTGTTCATAAACAAAGAGCATATACAACAGCATAGCAGGTTTTTACATCTCTCAACAATTTTTTCATTAATAGTTAATAAAAGATGCATTGCAAAATACATTACGGTGCAAATCTATTACTAAATAAAGTACTATGAGGAAAGATGAGACTAATACAAAGAGTTAACGTTCAAGGAGGCTCGCCAGTGCTTTACATGTATTATCTCATGAAATCTACACAAAAATCCAATAACCCAATAAGTATACTACTATTCCCATTTTACAGATGAAGAAATTATAGCCTAAGTAACTTGCCGAAGAATCTGTTACAGTGTTAAGTGACAGAGTTAGGGTGTGATGCGGTAAGTGAATTTCTGAGTTCCCAAATTGAACGTAAAAAGTTAAGTGCTTCCCTTTCCCACTCCCATGAAGTGAACGCTGTTAACAGTTTCTTCTGTAGGAAAAACATGGTTTTGATAGCTGGCTAAAAATAAACAAACAAAAAAGAAACCTCACCCATATAAAATTATTTTGCAAGAATCTGAAATCAGTCACTGTTACGGGTTGAACTATGTCCCTGCCGATTCATATGTTAAAGTCGTAACCCCCAGTGATCTTATTTGGAGAGAGGGTCTATATAGAAATAAGCAAATTAAAATGAGGTCGTGTTGGTGGGTCCTAATCCAATATGATAGGTATTTTATAAAAAAGGGGACATCTGGACACAGATATGCATAGAAAAAAGGCATTGTGCAGAGACACGGGGAGAAGACAGCCATCTACAAGCCAAGGAGAAAGGCCTGAAACAGATCCTTCCCTCATGACCCTCAGAAGGAACCAATCCTGCCAGTGACACACTAATCTTGGACTTGCAGCCTCCAGGACTGAGACACATTTTTTGTTGCTTACGACACCTATCTGTGGTACTTTGTTATATGACAGTCCTAGGAACTAATACAGTCATTACCATCTTCCTTTTCTTCCCACTTTTCTATCCTCTCAAAGACCCACAAATGCCATTCTAACATCTTCAACCACTGTGAAACCACCCCCTCTATGGAGCAGGATGGGAGGCTGCAGCACCCAGTCACCCCTAGTGGCCACATGGCACTGTGGCTTCCTGACACACTCACCCCACCATGAGGCATATAAGGAGCTTGTGCACCCGTCTTAAGTGAGGCAGGGTCTGAGAGAGATACAATCTACCTGCAAGGAGGTACAGGGCTGAGAAACAGAGTAAGCACATTTCTAAAGCTATATGAAAATAGTCCACACTACTCTGGGACAAAGTAACATATATACAAAAAGTACCTAACAAGTTACGTTTAAAAGTTGGACCTAATATCATTAATTTGCCCCCAAACCAAGATTAAAAGACTACCTACCTACCTTGCCCTGGGCAACACAGTAGAAGTCACCTGTATCACCAATACTCAATTAGCCCAACAAGTGCTTCTCCCTTCCCTTATCCCGTGGCCCTGTTCTCGTTCCTTGAATTCTCTGAGCACATATTTGTCTCTCCAACTAGATCCAAGTTCATTTAAAAACAAAGGATTTATTATATTTTTCCTTACATTTCCCTAAAAAAGAAAGGATGGCAATTGAATGCCAGCATGTGCCAGGCACTGTGCTAATGCTATTACACATGTGAAATGGGAGACAGGAGTCTTGGAGCCTACATGGTGCCCCAACCAGCCCTAAGAAACTGGCTCTGATTCCCTAAAGTAAGGTAAGGCTCTGCAGTACAATTTGAAAAACAACTTGAAAGACTGCACTATACCACCACATGTGTCAAATAAATTGTATTAATTAGGTTTCTAAGATTTTTCTCAGTGGTTTAAATTATGTGTCAAATATATTCACTAAATATGCAGTTAACTGATATTGATCAGTCAATATCTCTACCTTAAATTAATTTAATTTGAAAAATGACAAGAAAATATAAATTAAAGATGAAATGAGACATAGAGTCTATAGAATTTTATATGTACCTGTAAACTACAAGTTTCAGAACTGCCTTAAGATAACACTTTGTTTAGTGAAAACTATCACCAACATCATATGTTAGAGGAAAACAGTAAGTTCGAACAATCTTTTTAAAAGGTACCTTTTTTTTCTCCTATAACGTCTTTAGGTTCACTAGCTTTTTTTCCATTTTTTCCATTAGGAAAGTATTTTTCAAATCCTGTTAGGAAAGGAAAAAATAATACATATCCTTAAACCAAAAGTCATGAGGTTTTGTATATGTGTGTTCATTTTTAGAACAGCTGATACGTCATTAAAAAGCATAAGCTGTAAGTATAACATTTCTCATACAGGAGTAAATCAGTCTAAATATTACAGTTCACAGCTCGGGGGTGTAAAAGGAAGAAGTCTCATTTGCATGCCGATTTTATTACCTATACAAGTGCCACATGTGAAGGTGACACATTTTCATCATTGCAATCAGACTGAAGGAGACAACCTGAAAGACCATTTATGCGCCTGCTCAGTATACACCTGCTGTGGCATGGCTCTTTAACAAGAAAATAGAAAATTATGATCACATCTAAGTGTTTACCTTTTGGAGGTCGAGAACAGAATCTTTGATAAGCAGCAATTACATCTGTCAAAAGAGAATTTCTGCTGATCCTTTCTGGAGTTGTAACATATCGATAAAGCTGCAACATGACATAGAATAAAAGCATGAATTATATCAAAATAAAGAATTTTTAAAAAATAGATGAACTGTTTCTCTATTCAACAGGTGGTTACCGGCTAGCACAGAAATACCCTTTCTAAGGAGAACTAGGGTTGTCTGGCACAGGGCCACTCTATCCAGCAATAGAACCATGAGATGGAAATTCTGGTATGGAAGACAACAGTACTTCAAAATCACACATATGTTAGAATTGTAGCCAAACTACAAGGCTCTGCCAGCACATTCACTTTGGTACTGTTTACTTAATTTGCAGCATTCAAAAGACAAACTCTGACACAGAAAATCTGCTGCTTCATGCTGATTTATCTGCAGGGTCTATAATACTGCAAGATTATTTACCTGAAATTACAGGACAATGCTGCTTGTAAACATGATACTAAATTTACATTACTGATAATCCTTATACTAGTAACATTTGCTAAATTGTCATCCCATTGAGAACCTTGGGAGGTTAGGCTTTCAAATACAGATGAGAATGTTTAAAGTGAAGTTCATTTGTAATAGCATCCATCATTATTTGCCTACTTAATGGTCTGAGAAAAATAAAACATCACAAAACCATATAAACCACTTAACATCCACTAGCATGGCTATAATCAAAAAGACAGATAAAAACAAGTTATTGGTGAGGATGTGGAAAAAGTGGAGTCCTCACACACTGCTGGTAGGAATGGGAAATGCTGCAGCCACTTTGGAAAAGTTTGGAATTCTCAAAATGTTAAATGTAGAATTACTATATGATCCAGCAATTCCACTCCTACTCAAGGAAACTGAAAACATATATCCAACAAAACCTTGTACATGAATGTTCACAGCAGCATTATTCATAATAACCCAAAAGTGGAAATATAAATCCTGCCACATAAACTTTGAAAACTTAATGCTATTTTTAAAAAACCAGACGCAAAATGTCACATATTATATGATTCTATTTATATGAAATGTGCAAAACAGGTAAATCCATAAATACTGTAGATTAGTGGCTGCCTTGGGCTGGAGGAATGATTAAGGAGGAAGGGGGAGTGACTGCAGATAATTACAGGACTTCTTTTTGGGGGTGATGAAAATGTTCTGGAATTAGACAATGGTGATGGTTGCACAACCTTGTGAATATACTAAAAACCATTGAATTCTACACTTTAAAATAATGAATGTTATGGTATGTGAATGTCAATTAAAAAACAAAAAAGAATGAGCTGATTTAACTTCAAATTAATAAACCATTCTACACAACAAAATAGGAAAAAAACACACACTGTTCTTGACTGACAGTAATAATGGTCTGAGAGAATTTGGAGCTTCTGTTGTATTAGGCCCTCCCCAACCCTGGGAACACTCATATAACAAATAATCACTGACAATGGATAAAAATGTATCATAAGTGAATAGTTTTTCCAATGCTACATCTATTAAGGGTGTAAATTAAAATGACCTGCTATTCAAGTTGCACAAGGCTACAAGTCACACTGATTCGTTGAGCATCTACTCTGAGCAGGTGCTGCCAAGCAGTGGGGAGTCCAGAGGGGGATCAGAACAAGTCCCTACCGGTAAGAAACTCAGAAGTGTAAGGAAGAAAGTCCTGTGGATAAACCAATTACAGGGTGGTGCAATACGTACAATACAAAACCTCTAAGTGTAAGGAATAGAGACAGCACAGAGGACAAAGTGATTACATGTTTAAGGAATCTAGGGATGTGACAAGAAAAGTGACATCTAGCCTGGTATTTGAAGGACTTATAGTTCATCAGGCAGACAGGGTTAGAACTTTTAATTTTGTTAAAACTGGAAATCTGACTTTTTTGCATGATGATCTTCAACAAGTCTTATGATATTAGGAGCCTCAGTAGTGCACCAGTAATGGGAGAAAACAACTCTGCCTGTCCAGTTCCCAGGGATACTATTGTGAAGATCAACTGTAATGACACATGTAAAAGCACTCTTAAAATTGTATGGCAACACCTACATTTAAATGATCATTTCCAATTATTATGAAAGGTATTTGAGAGGCAAGTTTCTTTTATGCCTAAATAAAGCAAGTTCTATACAAAGCTTCGTGTAGAACTGGACACAGGGTAGGTACTCTATAAACGTTTATTGACTAATAAGCCCCCTTTAGACTCAATTTTCAAATTCTGCTGACTTGGAATATCTCTAGCAATAATCCCTGAGACTGTATTTTATGCTGTTTGTTTTCTATAGAGGAACCATAAATGAAACCTCTATATATCTAATCCAGCCCATTCAAAAAATAAAGAGATCAATTCACAAAACTTAAGTTTAGAGCACCTCATATAAGATTAGCTTTTATCTTTGACAATATGAGAACTTTTTAGTTGCTTTATCATCAGTCTTATTACTCTAAGCATACCTGAGTACCAACATCTCGCATCTCAAAATCTTTTCCCTAGGAATCTCACTGCGAGAGTAGTTGTCTCACCTTTAACAGCAGCACAAACCTAAAGAAAAATCTGCTTTATCATACTCCCCTGCAAGAAGCACAGTAATGTCCAGGTGTCCCTACTAGATCTTCAGAACAGCACCAGCGAATATATGTCATGGACCCCCCCGCACCCCAATCAATCAGCTATCACTGTCAGCTAAGGAGACTTCCTTATACCTCAGCATTGATGATTCATAGGGACAACAGTGCCACTCAAAAGAAAGGCCTTTTAGATAAGATTCTTGATATAAAAGCTGCAAAATCATAAGGCAGATCCTACCTGCTGATTATGTCGGAGTCCAATAATCACTAGGTGTAAAAGGAGAGGTCTAAAAGGAATTAGACCAGGTAAGATGGGGAAATGAATGCAGTGCATGAAACTGAAAAAAAGGCTAGTGCTGGGGCAGTATGGAAAGAGATGAAGATAATACAAGACTAACAAGGGAGCTTCAAATAGTAAAAATCATGAATGCAGGTATGGATGAAAAAGAGGTGCTGTAATAAATCTAACTAAAAGTAACATCACAGGGTGGTCCGATCATAAATTCCTAACTGGGCAGGAGAGTAGCCACACCCCAGGTATATAACTTCCTTAGTAAAAGATTTATCTTTGCCTTAAGCAAGCCCTTTCCATTGCTTCTGTGCATCTAGGTTAACATAACTCTTAAATGTCCCTTTTTCAGATTCCTTGGAAGCATAACCACCTTCAAGAGACCATGTAATCTTAACTATCCTGTAATCTAATCCTTGCCTTGCTTTCTCTCACCTTCATTTATCTATCTACCTTACGTTCCCTCTTTAATTCTAAACGTATAAAAGAAACTGCAAAACTCATTCTTCTGAGCATTTGAGATCTTGCTTCCCGGCATTGTCATCAGTTTAGCTCAAATAAACCTATAAAAATTCTCTATAGGTTTGGACATTTCCTACTCTGAATGAGGTACTATCAATACCCCCTTTTAAGTGGAGAGGCTGAGATAATTTGCTCAAGGGCATTTGGCTAGTAAGTGGAAGATTCTTGTGACTGAGTCCAGAGCCTTTAACCACTATGCTGTTTTGACTCTACGTGAGTACGTACTTCTAGGTAAACCAGTGCAAGACTGGACTCCAAAGAACTGATAGCAAGAAATAACTGAAATAACTGATATCCACTATTGATTACAAACCTTTACTTGAGACATATGACTGCCCCAATTCTGTCAAAACACACTATCATCACTTCAGAAAAATATATTACCACTGCCCACCCAAGTGGAGCTCGGTATCTGCTGGTTATCAACAAAGAAATAGCCGCCTACTGAGGACAGGTCTTATACAACAAAAAACATAATCTCTACTCTGAAGAGGTGACATTATTAATAATCACAGTTAATATTTATTGTCATGTGCTATGTGCTAGACCCAGAGGGCCAGCAATAGCCCATTCAACGATGGGAAAATAGGGGCCGAGAGAAGAAGCTTAACTCCAAAACCTGGGCTTTAACTACATTGTGCTAATGCTGTGGACTCTTAAAGCACATACACAACACATGCATTCTATTTTCCAATGTCACGAAAACAGGTAAACGAAGGCAACCAATGCCAAAGATATGTCGAGTTAAGTTTCTTAACCTTTTGAGGTCTCAGTTACATATCTGTAAAACAGGTTCAACCTGAATGAAGTCAGAGGACCCTCCCCAATGATCTTTTTAAATTCCCTGACGCACAAAAATCTGATTCTATTGGAGATGCATGTTTTCAAAAACCCAACTCGATACTCGGGGTTTGACACCCACTAGAGAGCTTATGGGAACCGCGGATACACGATCAGAAACGCAGGGCGTCCTGGTATTGAAAGGCAGCGCACGCGGCCTCATTCACCAGAGGACCTCGCCCCGGACGCCCCGCGGTCCGCGACAGAGCTCAGGGGCCGGTGACCTTGACGCCCTGCTCTCCGGGCCCGGAACCAGGCTCGAGGGCCGGGCTGGGGGCAGAGAGCACTGGGCGCCTGAGACTCACCGTCTGGAAGCAGGACCGTTTGTTGGGGCCCACGCCGCCGCCAGGCACTAGCAGCGGTGGCAGGCCGCGGGGCCAGCAGCCGCCCCGGCCCCACAGCAGCAGGCAGCGGTGCGCCATGGCGGCCCGCGCGCCCCGCTTGGGCCCGGGGTGCTGCGCAGGCGCGGCCCTTCGGCCGGCGGGCGGACAGCGACCGGAGGATTCAGCCAGCGGAGACAACTAGGAGTAGGACAACTATCCCCGCGCGCCGCGCACCGGCGAGCCCACGGTTTCGACGCGCGCTTTCCCGACCCCGGCGTGCTGACGTCAGCCGCAAGGCGAGCCCTGGGGCCCAAGGCGGCTGCTTCGCTCCGCAGCGTCCTCCGTCGGTCTGGACTGGAGGCGGGGCCTGAGTCGAGCAGCGTGGAAGGCGAGCGGAGGGCGGTGCGCGAAGTGGAAGGGAGGAGAGAGGAAGACCAGTGGAGGGCGGGGCTGGAGGCGGGGTCTACGGGAGGAGCGTGAAGGGGTGTGGGGCGGGGCTTGGGCGGGACCTAAGGGAGGACAGTAGAGGACTAGAGGAGGGCTGGGGCAGGAGCAGCCGGGACCCGCCGAGTGGGAGCAACAAAGGCCCTGTTAGGGCGCGAAGCCATCTTCAACATTTTTGGCATTCACTCTCTCAGTGAATCACTCGTCAAATATTTTGAGCGCCTATTCAGTGGCGGACATCATTTTAGGCTCTAGAGGTGCCAAAACACAGATCCCTAACCCATAGGAGAGCAATGCAAAGAATCACAAACCAGTGACTTAATTGCAATAATGAAAGTGTTGGGACCCTGATATCTAGCTTGGGCCCATTAGGAGCTGTTTCAGAGAGAAACAGGGTGAGTTCTTCAGGCAGTGGAGACCTGTCAGTCTTGTACAGGGATGGCTGCCTTGTATATATTTCCTGGTGTGTATGGGATTCCGTGGGAGCGCAAGCGAGAACATATCAATTGGTTACTGCCGCCACTGTATAGTATAACCGAGGGGCAGTCTGGCCCCCATCGTTATTTTGCCATTCCACCTGGGCACTATGAAGCCCGCTATGTTCGTGCACCCAATCTGCTAGTTTGGATGTTTTTAAGGGAGTCAGTGTCCTGATCTTTGCTTCCATCATCCTCCATATTTCCAGGAGGCGAGTCAGACAGTTGAGCAGAAACATGATAGACTGTCAGGCGAGAGGTTGGCTCCTGTAACCTTTTTCATGGTGCCCCCTCCCTCCCATAATGGCTTTTTCAGTACTCGCCAGCCCTCTCATGTCCGTTGTGCCAGCTAGGTCATGAGACCCTTCAATATAGCTCACCTGTCTGTACAGATGACTATGTAGGCCATGGCTTGTATGTTCACACCAGTCACACAGCTTTTATTCTGTCCACTGGGAACTCTGTTGTACTCCCGTTTCAAACCATACAATGTTGTATGGGGTTGTATGATCACCTCAGTCTATACACAAGGATTACCTCCGCTAGAACAGTCCCCTGTACCATGGTCCCTGTACCATGTATTTTTAGAGATGGGAAACATGCCTTCTCTTACTGATGAGGGCATTTTTATTTGGAGAGGGCCTATACAATAGGGACTAAAGTAGTCTCATAAGACATTGACCCCCAAATGGCATGTAACTCATTGCCCAAAGGACTTGTGAAAAGGGTACTGTGCTGTTGTAAACATTCATGCCATTTTTGTAGAGTGGAGGCTTGGATAACAGCTGAAGTGGGCCTTGAAAATAACCCTTCTTTCTAACCCTTTATTGGGACCCCCATCTGCACTGTCACAGATAGGGCAGCAGTGATGACTTCTATTTGTTGCAATCTTTTAACCACTCCCACGACTTATTGTTTAATAGAGAAATAACAGGTCTCAGCACTCTTCTGTAATTAGAACTGGAACCCAAGGGTGACAACTTTCCCTTGTTGAGCTTGTCATAGGGCCTGACTAGTTCCCTTAGGGCTTACAGTTACGTCCAAAGACATGAAAACATCAGCAAGGGGGGAACCAAAGTCCTGTGCCTGGGCTACTAGGCTTTTTGTTTTCTCAAATTCCCCTTTCTGCTCACCTTCCCAACAACTATAAGCATCTTTTTTTTTTTTTTAACCAGCCTGTATGTAATAGTTGCAACATTGAGCCAGATGGGGAATGAAAGCCTGCCAGTATCTTAAAAGGCTTAAAAAGCTTTGTAACTGTTTCACTGTATTTGGTGTGGGAAAATGTTATATCTTGTCAATGACTGTGCCCAGTATAACATGCATCTTACCAGACCAGGTGGCCCCTGGGAACTTTATAGCGGGGCTTGGGCCTTGTATCTTTTGTGGATTGATGGCCCATCTGGGTGTTTCGGCAAGGCCTACGAGGTTTTCTGTAGCAGAGACAAATATTTACAGGTTAACATTATGTGATTGATGTAATGAGCCCATTTCGCTAGAGGTCGGGAAGGAAAACAGTGACAAGTCCCAAGCCACCATCCCATGGCATATGGTGGGGCTACGTAAATAGCCTTGAAAGAACTCTTGGAAAGTGTACCTGTAGCAGAAAACAGTTTTTAATAGCCTTTTGTTTCTATGAGGGCATCAGCCTTGCTGCTGGGGAAGGCTTCAACCCATTCAGAAAATTACATACAACAAGAACATGTTGATAGCCCATACTAAGTGGCAATTGAATGAAGTCCAGTTTAAAGGCACTATGGTTTATGAAGGATTGTAAAAACTGAAAAATGGGGTTTGTCAGGGAGCCTGGAAAAACCAAGCAGCAGTCCTGGGTTTCCCATAGCCCTGACTATTTAATTTACAATCATGTTTGCCTATCTTAATTTTTCTGATTCAGGAGCAGACTGTTGTCATGTTATGGGGACATCAGGATGGCAAAAGTCTAGCCAGGAGGGGCCATTTTTGCAGAAACAGAATGAACTTTATCTAACTGTGTTGCAATCTGATAATCAAGCTCAATTCTTTTAGTATGTGCCTTAATTTTGATGACAGACATCATATGCCAGTACATCTCATATTTTCCAGGAATTTCACATAATTTCTAGAACATTTATAACATATACAAATATAACCTCAAGAAGGCTCAATGTTATTTTTTATTTGACAATGCTTTCTATGTAATGTCAACACACAAAATAAGCCTAATTAATTTAATATTTTTCTGTTATCAAGAGAGAAAACAAATCTTTTGAGATATTCCAGGGGCCCTCTGGAACACCACAAAGCCATTTCAGATCAAGAAGAAGATTCTAATTTTGTGTCAGCTTACTTCGATACTTAAATTTATCAATTAGCTTGACTATGCAAAATTTTCTTTTGTAAGATTTATTTTTACAAACCTTCTACAACTTTTTTAAACATTCAGATTTTGTCTTTTTTTTTTTTTTCCATTCTGAAACAACCAGCCTTTACTTTTAGGACAAAATTACTTAAAAAAAAAAAATATATATATATATATATATATATATATATATATATATCCATACCTATACCTCTTTTTACTGAAAACATATATTATTTTTCTGTTATCTTAATTAGAATTTGTAAAACCCTTGGATAACTCAGAGACATGTCTGTTTTCTTAAACCAACAAATTTAAACTAGCTTTAATTTACTAAAAATTAATCTTAGATCGCATGAACTTGAAAAGCATTTGGGTTAGTTTCTATATTTCTGAGAATTTTAGAATAGCCAATCCTTACAAGCACTTGTTTGTTTTTTAAGCCAATTATACATGGCTCTTTTACAAGGTAGTAGTACCATCTGGAGGTAGAAATATCACACAAATACAACACATTTTTGACATGAACATATAAACAGATGCAAGCAGAGATCATATGATTTTCATGGGAATGTTAAATGGTGCAGCTGTTGTGAAAAACAGTTTGGCATTTCCTCTAAAAGCTAAACATAGAATTGCCATACAATCCAACAATTCCCCTCCTAGGTATATACTCAACAGACTTGAAACTCAGACATACTTGTCCACCAATGTTCATTGCAGCGTTATTCACAATAGCCAAAAAGTGGAAATAACAAAGTGTCCATCAATAGATGAATGGATAAACAAATGTGGTGATATACAGATAATGAAATACTATCATAAAAGTAACAAAGTTCTAATACATGCCGCAATGTGGATGAACTTGGAAAACACTATGCTAAGCCAGACACAAATGGACAAATATTGTATGATTCTACTTAGGTTAAATATCTAGAATAGGCAACTTCATAAAGACAGAAATTAGATTAGAGTTTACCAGAGTTTACCAGAGGGGGGAAGGGAATGGGGAGTACTGCTTAATGATTACAGAGTTTCTGTTTGGGATGATGAAAAAGCTCTGGACATAAATAGTGGCAATGGTTGTACAGAATTGTGAATGTAATTATTGCCACTGACTTGTACATTTGAAGCAATTAAATTGACAAATTTTATGTTATAGATTTTTACCATAGTGAAAAAGAAAAAATATTATGCCTTAATCCTGGGGGAAAAAAAAAGGAAAACATGGATGAACCTTGAAAACAGTATGCTAGGTGAAAGAAGCCAGACACAAAATACCAAGTAGTATATGAACCCTTTTATATGAAATGTCCAGAATAGGCAAATCTATAAAAACAGAAATAGATTAGCGGTTGCCACAGGCTGATGGATGGAGGGAGGGAGTGGGGGTGATACCTAAAGGGTATGGATTTCTTTTGGGGATGATGAAAATGTCTTAAGATTGTGGCGATGGTTGCAAATGAACTAAAAACATTGATTTATACACTTTAAAATAATGACTCATATAGAATGTGAATTATATTTCATCAAAGCGATTTTTTAAATGGGCAAAAGATCCAAACAGATATTTCTGTAAAGAAGACTGACAAATGGCCAAAAAGCACAGTAAAAGATTTTCAGCATCATTAGCCATGAGAGAAGACAAGTGAAAACCAGAATGAAGTTCCACTGGCTAGAATAAAAAGACATATAATAACTGTTGGTGAGGGTGTGGAGAAATTGGAACCCTCATACCGATGAGATTGTAAAAAGGTGTCATTGGTTTGGAAACAATCTGGCAGTTCTTCAAAAGGTTAAACATATGATTACTGTATGACTCAGCACATCCACTCTTAAAATATATTCCCAAGAGAAATTAAGACATATGGCTACACAGAAACTTGTACACAAATGTTCATAGCAGCACTATTCATAATAGCCCAAGTAGAAACAACCTAAATGCTCATCAACTAATGAATGGATAAACAGAATGTCTTCACAATGGATTATTGCTCAGCCATAAAAAGGAATAAAGTTCTGATACATGCTACAACATGGATGAATCTTGAAAACATGTTAAATGAAAGAAGCCAGTCACAAAGGACCACATATGAATGAATCCTTTTATGTAAAATTCCCCAAATAGGTAAATCCATAAAGACATGAAGGTGATCAGTGATTGCCAGTAGCCCAGGGGATGGCTGATACCCTATACAAAAAACTAATAAAAGTGGTTACTTACAGAAGGCAGGGTGTCATGGTTCATCTGAGACTTCTCAGCATGTACTTTTCATATTGTTTACCTTTTTTTTGAACCACATGAATATATCACCTGTTCAAATAAAATATAAAATTTAAGAATATTAAAGACTATTTCTCAGTGCTGAAATTATAAGTTCTTTAAAAATAATTTAATGCTTATTTGTATTTTCCAAATATCCTATAATAAATACATATTAGTTTTAGAATTGATAAAAAATAAAAATTTTAATATACAAAGTTCTAAATAAAATTTTTTCATTAATATAGAGGAATATAAAGTAAAAATCTCTCATTCTCACTCCTCAAAGGTAATTCTCTAGTTTTTTTTCTGCATATGTGTCCATACAATTTATATGTATTTGCAAGCATATTAAATATATTTTTACATGAATAAAATTATACTTTATGCACCTTATTTTTTAAAGTTTATTTATTTAAATTAGTTTCAAGGATACAGTATATTGGTTAGACATCTATATAGTATGTAAAACCATCCCCCCAATTGCTCCCTCCCTCCCCTGACCCTCCACCTAGCCAATGTATTCATGCTCATTGCATTCCCTATGCCATGCTCACCATCCCTGTGACCATCCATCAGCTACTAATTAGTACTTCTTTAACCCTTCACACCATTCTCCCAGCGCCCCCAAACCCTCTCCACTTTGTCTGTCACCAAAGTGTCCACTATATTCGTGAGTCTGTTTTTGATTAGTTTGTTCTTTTCATTCCTTAGATTTCACATATAAGTGAAATCATATAGCGTTTGTCTTTCTCTGTCTGACTTAAATATCTTCTAGGTCCATCAAAGCAATATCTTTTTCCATCCCCTTCCTTTTCATATGTAGGGATCTTGTTTTCTTATCATTTCAGCTGCTCTGTCCTTTGGTTGGAGCACTTAATTCTTTTCTATTTAAGGTACTTATTGATAGGAATGTAGTTGTTACCATTCTACTTTTTTTTAAATTAAGTTTATTGGGGTAACATTGGATAATACAATTATATAAATTTCAGGTGTACATTATAATTTGACATCTGTATATTCTGTTGTGTGTTTACCACTCAAAGTCCAGTTTCCTTCAGCTACCATATATTGGATCCCCTTTACCCACTTCACCCTACCCTTACCCCTATATTTGATCCCTTTTAACCGTCTACCTCCCCTCTCCTCCCTCAACCCATACTCTCTGGTAACCACTAGTCTATAGTCCATGTCCATGAGTCTCTGTTTGTCCTGTTCATTTGTTGCTTTTAGGTTTATATCCCACATATAAGTAATATCATGTGATATTCAACTTTTTCTGTCTGGCTTATTTTGCTTAGCATGATTATCTTGAGGTCCATCCATGTTGTCGCAAATGCCAGTATTTCATCTCTTCTTATGGCTGAGTAATATTCCATTGTATATATGTTCCACAGCTTCTTTATCCAATCGTCTGTTGAACACTTTGGTTGCTTCCTTGTCCTGGCCACCGTGAATAATGCTGCTATGAACATTGGTGTGCAAATATCTTTATGGATATGAGTTTTCAAGTCTTTAGGGTAAATACCCAGTAGAGGGATTGCTGGATATTATGATAGATCAATTCTTAGTTTGTTGAGGAACTGTTTTCCATAGTGGCTGTACCAATTTGCAGTCCCACCAGCAGTGTATGAGGGTTCCTATTTCTCCACATCCTCTCCAGCATTTGTTATTATTTATCCTGTTGATTATAGCTATTCTAACAGGTGTGAGATGGTATCTCATTGTGGTTTTGATTTGCATTTCCATAATAGCAATGTTGAGCATCTTTTCATATATTTGTTGGCCATTCGTATGTCTTCTTGTTGCAGGACATGACACCGGACGGAGGAATTTGGACGCTCAGACAACTTTGTTAGAGGAAGGAGAATTTATTAGGCCAGTGGAGCTTGTGGGGTTGACAACTCCATGCACAAGCTTGCTCTAGTTGGATTTGTTACAGTTTATATACTTTTGCAGTGTCCATGCAAAGGGGCACTCCTTTGTCTGAGGTTTCACATGTGCCTCCTTACTCAGGAAGGGGACGGGGAGCTTTGGGTAGGAGGCTGCAGGGGGGACGAATTTCCAGACCATTGGTCTTATAAGTCGTTTGTTTGTAGAACCTACCACCCTGGTGTTATCAGCACTTTTATTGGATTCTGGAACAGAGAGATGGGCCCTGCTCAGCGGATTCCTATCCAAAGGCTGAGCTCTAATTGTAACATAACAAGCAGTTTTACACAGTCTTGTTATTCCTACACAACTACAGAGATAAGGAAGAGCATGAGTTGGTTGGCAAGCCATCAATCAACATACGTGAGCTGGAGAATCCTTGAGGTGGGGAAGTTAGCTGTGGGAAAATATATTAGCTGAAGAGCACTGGGCAGAATGCGGGGAGAGAGCAGTTTTAACTGGCTGTGTAGGTTACTTCTGCAGGCCCTTTCCTTTGCATTTTTTCAGATGCCTCCTCTCCTCTCTCACTCTAGGGAGAAGTGTTTGTTCAGGCCCTCTGCCCACTTTTTGATTGGATCATTTGTTTCTTTGTTGTTATTGAGTCGTATGAGTTCTTTGTATATTTTGGATATTAGGCCTCTATCGGAGGCGTTCCTTGCAAATATATTTTCCCATTTGGATGGTTCTGTCTTTACCTTGTTGACAGTTTCTTTTGCTGAGCAGAAGCTTTTTTAGTTTGATGTAGTCCCATTCATTTATTTTTGCTTTTACTTCCCTTGCCTTTGAGGTCAAATTCATAAAATCTTTATGTCCAAGGTCCTTGAGTTTCATTCCTATCATTTTTATGTTTTCTTCTACCCATTTTATTGTTTCAGGTCTTATATTCAGATCCTTAATCCATTTTGGGCTAATTTTGGTGTGTGGTGATAGACAAAGTCTAGTTTCATTCTTTTGTAGGTGATTTTCCAGTTTTCCCAGCACCATTTAGTGAAGAGGTTTTCCTTTCTCCACTGTATGTTTTTGGATTTTTTGTCAAAAATTATTTGCTCATATAAAGATGGGTTTACTTCTGGACTCTCAATTCTGTTCCACTGGTCCATGTGTATGTTTTGCTGCCAATATCATGCCGTTTTGATTACTATCTCTTTGTAGTTTAATTTGAAGTCGGGCAGAGCGATGCCTCTAGCCTCGTTCTTTTTTCTCAGGATGGCTTTGGCAATTCGGAGTCTTTCGTGCTTCCATACAAATCTGCTGATTTTTTTGTTCTATTTCTTTAAAAAATGCCGATGGGATTTTGGTGAGGATTGCATTAAGTCTGTATAATGCTTTAGGTAATATGCTCCTTTTAACTATGTTGATTCTTCCAATCTAAGAACACGGAATGTCTTTCCATTTCTTTGTATCTTCTATTTCTTTTAATAGGGTCTTACAGTTTTCATTATATAGGTCCTTCACATGTTTCATTAGATTTATTCCTAGGTATTTTATTCTTTTTTGTTGCAATTGCAAAAGGAATTATTTTTTCCACTTCTTTTTTGACACTTTGTTGTTAGAGTATAGGAACGCTATGGATTTTTGAATGTTGATTTTGTATCCAGAAACGTTACTGTATTTGCTTATTGTTTCTAGTAGTGTTCTTGTGGAGTCTTTAGGGTTTTCTATATAGAGAATCATGTCATCCGCAAATAGTAACAGTTTTTAGAGTCTTTAGGGTTTTCTATATAGAGAATCATGTCATCCGCAAATAGTGACTTCTTCGTTTCCTATTTAGATGCCTTTTTTATCTTTCTCTTGTCTGATTGCACTCGCTAGGACCTCCAACGTTATATTGAATAACAGTGGCGATAGTGGGCAGCCTTGCCTTGTTCCTGATCTTAGAGGGAAGGTTTTTAGTTTTTCACCATTAAATATAATGTTGGTTGAAGGTTTGTCATAGATGGCCTTTATTATGTTAAGATACTTTTCTTCTATACTGATTTTGTTAAGTGTTTTGATCATAAATAGATGCTGTATCTTGTCGAAGGCTTTTTCTGCATCTATTGATATGATCGTATGATTCCTATTTTTTAATTTTTTTATGTGATATATCGCATTAACCGATTTGCATATGTTGAACCATCCTTGTGCCAATGGGATGAAGCCCACTTGATTGTGGTGTATAATCTTTTTAATATGTTGCTGTATTTGTTTTGTTAGTATCTTATTTAGGATTTTTGCCTCTGTGTTCATGATAGATATTGGTCTGCAGTTTTCTTTTTTTGTGTTATCTTTATCAGGTTTTGGTATCAGAGTAATATTGGCCTCATAAAATGAGTTAGGAAGTATTGCTTCCTCTTCGATTTTTTGGAAGAGTTTGAGGAGAAGAGGTATTAAATCTTCTTTGAATGTTTGGTAGAATTCACTGGTGAAGCCATCTTGCTCCTGGACTTTTACTTTTTGGTAGGTTTTTGATTGTTTCAATTTTCATACTGCTGATTGGTCTATTTAGATTTTTCAGATCTTCTTGATTCAGTCTAGGAAGATTGTATTTTTCTAAGTACTAGTCCATTTCTTCCAGGTTATTAAATTTGGTGTTATATACTTTTTCATAGTATTCTTGTATGATCCTTTGTCTTTCTGTGATGTCAGTCTTAATTTCCCCTCTTTCATCCCTGATTATATTTGTGTCTTTTCTTTTTTTTTTCTTTAGTGAGTCTAAAGCGTTTTTTTCTTTAGTGAGTCTAAAGCGTTTTTTTTCTTTAGTGAGTCCAGGCGTTTGTTAATTTTACTCACCTTCTCAAAGAACTAGCTCTTTGTTGTATTTATTTTTCTATTTTTTTTTGTTTTCAATTTCATTTAATTCTGCTCTAATTTTGATTATTTCTTTCCTTCTGCTGACTTTAGATTTAATTTGTTCTTCCTTTTCTAGTTTTTTTAAGATAAAGCGTTAGGTTATTTATTTGGGCTCATTCTTGTTTTTGGAGGTTGGCCTGTAATGATATGAACTTTCCTCTCATGACCACTTTTGCCATGTCCCCAAAATTTTGATATGTTGTACTATCATTATCATTCGTTTCTATGTATCTCTTGATCTCTCTTTTTATTTCTTCTCTGACTCAGTTATTCTTCAGTAGCATGTTGTTTAATTTCAATGTATTTGTGTTTTTTTCTGATTTCTTTTTGCAGTTGATCTCTAGTTTCAGGGCATTATGATCAGAGAATATGGGTGTATGATTTCAACCCTCTTCTATTTGTTGAGGCTATCTCTGTGTCCCAGTACATGGTCGATTCTTGAGAATGTTCCATGTGCACTAGAGAAGAATGTATAAGCAGCTGTTTTGGGATGGAAGGCTCTGTAAAGGTCAATTATGTCCAGTTGGACTAATGTGTCATTTAAGGATGTTATTTCCTTATTGTTTTTCTGTTTGGATGATCTGTCCATATCTGACAGTGGGGTATTTAGGTCCCCTACTATGATAGTGTTTTGGTCTGTTTCTCCCTTTAGTTCTGTTAGTAATTGCTTTATATATTTCAGGGCTCCCTGATTGGGAGCATAGATATTAATGTGTTATTTCTTCTTGGTGCACGATTCCCTTTATCATTATGAAGTGTCCCTCAGTATCTTTCTTTACCTTTTTAATTTGAAGTCTATTTAGTCTGATATTAGTATTGCTACATCGCTTTTCTCTGAGTGCCATTTGCTTGAAATATCGTTTTCCACCCTTTCACTTTGAGTCTATAATTGTCTTTGGAGCTGAGATGTGTCTCCTGGAGGCAACATATGGTTGGGTTTTGTTTTTTGATCCATTCTGCAACTCTGTTCCTTTTTATTGGTGAGTTAAGTCCGTTTACATCTAGGGTGGTTATTGAAATATGAGGTCTTCTTATAGCCATGTTATCTTTTGTTTTTTGGTAGCTCGGTGTTTCCATTGCTTCTTTGTCCTTGTGTTTCTATTTTCTTTATTTTGGTTGGCTTTTGTGGGTTTTTCCTTTGATCTTTCTTGTTTTATGTTATATACTTCGGTTCTAAATCATTGGCCTGTAGTTATCATTACAAATATGAAAAGGATAGTCGTATATATACAGTCGTCCCTTTTCTTCTGCATGTGCCTTATCTCCATTCCCTTTTGCGAATTTGGATCTTCGACTCCTCCCCTTTTCAGTCATTCTTATCTCAGTTTGTCCCTATGTATGCTGAATGTTCATTACTATCTTGCTATATCAATTCTCTTATTGTTTAAGCTTATAATGCCATTGTTAGTAAGGGTTGCACTCCTCTGTGTCTATTTGCCTGATAGTCACTTTACTCCTAATTATGTATTTTTTGTTGTCATTTTGTTTTAGGTGAGCTGACTGCTTTCAGTATTTCCTGTAGCGCAGGCCTCTTATTGGAGAATTCCCTCAGTTTTTGTATGTCTGGAAAGGTCTTAATTTCTCCTTCATATCTAAGGGAGAGCTTAGCTGGATACATTATTCTAGGCTGGTAGTTCCTTTCACTTAATAGTTTAAATATTTGATTCCATTCCTTTCTGGCTTGTAAGATTTGTGCTGAGAAGTCTGATGATAATCTAATGGGTTTTCCTTTATAAGTTACCGTTTTTTTCTCCCTGGATGCCTTGAGAATTCTATTTTTGTCATTGATTTTTGATAACTTTAATACAATGTGTCTTGGTGAAGGCCTTTTGGGTTGAGATCATTGAGTGTTCTGTTGACTTCTTGAATTCCAAGCTCCAGCTTAGATTACTTAGATTTGGGAAATTCTTGTCCACTATTTGTCTGAAAATGCTTTCTAGTTCCTGCTCCTTTTCTTCGCCTTTGATAATGCCCATTATTCTTATGTTTCTTCTCCTGATGGTATTAACTAGTTCTTGAATTTCTCTTTCATTATTTTTCATTCTTCAGTTTCTCTCTCCTTCCTTCTGATTTATTTCTAGATTTCTGTCTTGGCTATCACTGATCCTTTCCTCCATTTGGTCGACTCTATTTCCCAAGCTTACTATTTCATTTTTCAACTCTTGCAGTGTGTTTGTTTGTTTGTTTTATCTCCAGAAGATCATTCTATTATTTTTGATGGTTTCAATCTCCTTGCTCTACTCATCTAGTTGTTTTTTAAATTCCTGAAATTGTTGATATGGCTTGTTTCAGAACTCACTGAGTTTTTTCAGACGTACCATCCTGAAGTCTCTGTCATTTAAGTTGCATATTTCTATGTCTATCAGCTTATTTTCTGGAGATTTTCTCTCTTTCTGAGATGCCTGTCACCTTCGTTGTTCATGGTGTTTAATGGACTATTTCTCCGCCTGGACATTAATAGAAGTGTATTCTGCTGTTTTTCCAGAAAGAAGGTTTATAATACAAAAGTCTCTCTTTAGCCTGCTGCAAAGAAGGTGCTCTTCTTTTGGTTTCCAGTAGGTGACATCTAAGCTTCTTGGATCCCTGCTTTATATAAACTGTTAAAAATGCCTTTTAAAAAAATTTTCTTGTAGATATTTAATCACACTCACTACCCTCAGTTTCAGTCCCTGTCAGTGTCAGTGACAGTCTCAGCAGTATTTGCTCAGATTCCCCTGGGGCTCTGCGGTGATCAGTCTTGGAGGGTATGGGGGGAGGGGCCCTTTGGGTTGGGAGTTGGAGGCTGTATCTCAGCCTCGGTTTTGCAACTGTGGCCAGTAAAAATCAACTGTTGTTTCTTGCGGTCCCGTCTTACTTCTCTGTCTCTGCCCTAATGACTGGGCCCTTCCACCCAGCACAGGGAGCTCACAGCATTCCCAGGCAGAGTTGTTCAAAGACGTTCCCACACCTCCACCCCCACCTCTCATCCTGCAGGGAGCTCCGGCAGTTGTGAGAAGCAGCTTCTTTATTTCTCCCAGTCCACTGCATGACACCCAGGGTTCTGACCTTGGTAGCTCTTATGCACAGATCCCATGCTCAGATGTGCAGGTGTGCAGTTTGGGTGTTTTTTGTTGAGTTTTAAATGTTCAGCTTGTTGTTGTTTCAAGGGGAGAGACCTGGGGACATCTCTCACTCCGCCATATTTTCCGGCCTTCCTTGTTACCATTTTTTTTCTTCCTATTTTTAACACATGTTTTTTCTTCTTAAAGAAGTCTCTCCAAAATTTCCTGTGATACTGTCTTGGTGGTGATAAATTCCTTTAACTTATTTTTGTCTAGGAAGCTCTTTATCTGTCCTTCAAATCTAAATGATACCTTTCCTGGATAAATTATTCTTGGTTGTAGATCCTAGGTCTTCATCTTTTCAAAGATTTTTACTAAATCCTTCTGTCCTGCACAGTTTCTTTTGAGAAGTCAGCTGCCAGTCTGATAGGTGTTCCCTAGCAGGTAATTATTTGTTTTTCTCTTGCTGCTTTTAATATTCTTTCTTTGTATTTAAGCTTTGGCATTTTAATTATGATATGTCTTGGTGTGGATCTATTTGAATCCCTAGTTTTGAGGATTCTCTGAGCTTCCTGGGGTTTTATATCCATTTCCTTCACTAGGTTAGAGAAGTTTTCCATCATTATTTCTTCAAACAACTGTTCAACATCTTGATTTTCTTCAGTTACGCCGATCAGACAAATATTTGGAGCCTTAATAGTGTCCCATATCTTCTTTAAATTCTGTTTATAGTCTTGGCATCTTTTTTCTTGCCATTCTGATAGATTGTCCTTGGCTTTCCTGTCCTCTAGATAGGGCATGTGATCCTCTTCTTTATTCATTTTTTTTATTCCTTTGTTTATTCCATTTAATATACTTCTCATCTCAGATAATGTGTTCTTCATTTCTGACTGGTTCCCTTTTATAATATCCATTTCCATTTTTATGGTTTTTATCTCTTTGTTGAAGTTCTCACTGGATTTAACCAAAAGTTCATCGAACATCTTTATAACCAGTGTTCTGCACTCTGCATCTGTTAGATTACTTCACTCCATTATATCTGGATCTCTTTTCTGTTCCGTCATATGGTTTCTGCTTCTTTGTCTTCCCATTTTGTCTCCCTTTCTGTGTCTGTTTCTATGTACTAAGCAAAGATCCTAAGTCTCCCAGTCTTATTAGTGTGGATTTGTGAAGTAGGTGTCCAGTGGCACAGTCCTGAGAGGGGTTCAGATGCAGGCCAAATTTAGCCTCAGCCTGTGCCCCTCTGGGGCCATCTGTTAAGATTCAGCCAGCAATCCACAGATACTGTGCTTATGGTTATCTCAAAAGGCCACACCAGAAACCGAGGCCAGCTGCCTCTAGTGTGAGTCTAGGTGTTGCTCAGCAAGGAGCACCTGACTCGCTGATGATACACCTGGATGTGCCTTGAATGCGGCAGTGAGTTGGGGGAGGCGGGTTTTAGGGAATCTTCTGGGCAAAGTGACCTCTGTTATCCAGTTTGATGACATCATGGCTATGGCAGTGCTGTGTCCGTGCACTGGGAGGGGTGAGGGCTCAACAGGGAGCAATGGATGCCGCCGGCACCTCTGTGCAGTGTGAGTCTCACCTAGGCCCTCCAACAATGTCTCCTTGTAAGTCCCTGGTGCTCCCTGAGTGCAGCCAAATCAGCACTGGTGCTCAGAGCAAGCAGGTCCATCACCACGAAAAGTCCTCTCTCGAATGCGGCCCCTTTAAGAGGTGTCTGCTGCTGCTGCTGCCGCTGCCACAGCCTCTGTCTCACTCAGCTTCTTGAGACTGGGCAGACTCATGTCCTCGCCCCGTCCTACCTTCTGCCATTGCAGGGTGATTTCTTGGATTTCTCCCTAGTTGTATGACTTGTTCATCTAGATCCCAGGCGATTTTTCCTTGCTGCTGCTCCTTGTTTCCATCATAACTTTGGTTTGGTCGCCAGAGGGATGAACAGAGCCTCTATTATCTACGCCATTGTGGTTGCCCCCTCGCACCTTGTTATTTTGATTAACATATTTTTGTATGTTAATAACACATAGTTCCACCCCTATTCTTTAATCAGCTCCATTGTGTTCTGTGGTAAAGGTATAACAATTTCTATACAAGGTCATGGAGACGGCTTCCAATTTATTTCTATTTCGCATGTGCCAGTATTCATTCTGAAGATGATTTCCTAGCCAGAGAGATTGCTCGCTAAACTTTTTATTTATTTATTTATTTATTTATTTATTTATTTATTTGTTTGTTTATTTATTTATAACATTATTTAAATAAAAATAATTAGCAAGTAATTTTGGGGCTAGGAACTTGAGACAGCTCATGTAGAGCTGTGCTGCATATGGTTTCCCACTAGGTGGCAGGAGAGGTCTATAAATTTCTAAAACAACAGAGCATTGTGTATTTCAAAAAAAGCCTTAAAATGTGTTCACAGGCCGGTCTGGATTTTTTTAGTTCATCTGGAATAATCCTAATGCCAAGTTTTCTACAAGGTGAGGCTAACATGGTATTTTCAAGTGGTGGTCATAGTTTCTGAGCTCTTCCCAGTAACATTCCTTAATTAATGGAATCTAAAAATACACAACATCCAATTAATATCGTCTAGATGATAAGGAATAAAAGAATGCATTATGACATAAACACTGAGGTGTAACAACACAAGTTTCATGAATGACAACAGAACATTTAGAATGTTTGTGATTACCACCTAACTTGTTAGTGATCAAATATTTTTCTAAAAGTGTTGGTTACAAGTTATATACAAATTATAAAGTTCCTAGTTTTTTCCCAATCGTCTCTTCTTGGGAGGAAGTATTTGGATGCCAGACCTCTTAGTCATAACTCATTTTTTGAGAATGCTACTACAAATGCCAGAAGGCATCAAGGGTAAAGGGATTTGCAAGCTTGGAAGGAAATGGTGTCTTAGGTTCCTAATGAAAAACTATATAACCTATGATGGAGAAAATTAAAGTGCCAAGAAGCAGAAATCAAATGCAAAATTTAAGATAGGTATTGGAGAAATTTACTTCAGGAATTGTATGCAATGGTTGAGAAGAGGAATTAATTATATAGAAACACATACCATGAAAAGTAAAAGGTCACAGAGATATACTATTTTAATAATATCTAGTACATCTCAGCTGTTTTGAAGCTCAGGATAGTTCTGAGTTTAGTTAGAGAACACGTCCCTGGATTCCAATAATATTCTATATATAAGATCTTAGAAAATTTCTAGATGGCACAGGTTTGGAATCCCTGAACTTCTGCCATCTCGTTCTGCCAGCATAGCAGTTTGAAGAGTCTGTAAATCAGGTCTTTGCTATCACTGTATTTGAGAATCAATTATAAATCAAAGCCTTTTTGTTACAATCCTGGGGTAATGAAGCGATATCCATGGGAAATGGGAAAGAAACAGATCTGAAAGTTCTTCAAAACTTCTTACCTGCTGGAAGATTGATTTTCTCCCTAAATTAAAAAACTATTCTGGTACAGCAGTTGTCAAACATCTTTATTTTTAGCAGCAGACTCTTGTAAAAATGAAAATTTGACACAAAATCTCTATGTATACAATCTGAATAGATAAGAAAAAAAAGTAGGATCACCAAATGAAAAGCCTCTCAATTTAGCCCATACGTGATAGGGAATAGGGCTTCCTGGAACTGTTGACTAGATGGTTCTATCCATGGTTACACCATATGGAGCCCCACCCAGCCCTCAGCCAAGCTACTCCCAGGCTCATGACTCCCTCAGAGTCACCCTTGACTCACTGAACAAGCAATTGTCAAGTGTCTACTGTTTGCCAGGTACCAGGGTAGATCCTGGGTACACACAGATGAGTAAGGCTCTGCTTCCATCCATGAATAGGTCAGATAGTCCAGTGCAGAACTCCTGCACTGAGAACTTTCTAATTGCCTGGGCTGCTCATTAAAAGTGCCTATTTCTCAGTTTCACCTCAGAGATGCCAATTCTAAAGGCGAGATATGGAGCCTAGAAATCTGCCTCTTTAATAAGCATTAATCTAGTAGGAGAGACAGAAACACAAACAAGTACAGTAATTATAAAACAATGTGCTGAGAGTAATGGTGGAAGTATGAAGGAGCAATTATAGGAGAACAAGGAGTGAAGAGCACCCAAGGGAGCCATCAAACAAAGCTTTGGAGTGGGTGTGACACAAATGAAGCAGATAGGACAAGTCGTAATTGCCTTGGTGTGGGAGGGACACTCTTCTGAGGGGGTAGAAAGGAGGCTGTTAGAGCAACCCAAAACAGAGGTGATGAGGGCCTGAGCCAGGTCAGCAGTCAGCACGAATGACAGTAATAATACTAACAATAATAAAGACTGACACTTATTGTTATTGCCCACTAGTTACTGTACTAAGAACTGCACATATGTTCTCATTTGATTCTCACAGATCCCACAAGGTAGGTACTACTAGAATTCCCACTTCACAGATGATGATATTGATGTCTGGTGAGGGTAGGCAATGTGTAGAAGGGAGCCAGGACTGTAACCCAGAACTGTTCAACTTTAAACCTATACGTTCAACTATAACTATCAAATCATATCATCTAGAAGGAATGGATTAAAACAATCTGTAAGAGATAAATTCCAAAGGACTTGATTACTGATTGGGTGTAGGATAAGGAATTACTCTAGCTTGAGGAGCCTGGGTGATGCCTACAAGAGGAATTCGCTTAAGATGGAAGACGCCTTGCCCATGATGAGTTTGAGGTGGGGACCTAGGGAATATCTTTTGGGTAACTGGACATATGAGTCTGAAGCTTGGGGTACAAATGAGATAGAGATACAGGTTTGGGAGTTAGTGGAAACCACGAAACTCGGTGAGATCACTTGATAGAGTGAGAAGAACGGAAGAACTGAGGGGAAGAGGAATCTGCAAAGGAGACAGAGAAGGGATATTACAGAGCAATTGAGTGTCATTGGAACAAAGGGAGCAGATTTTCAAGGAGAGAGTGCTTAGTAGTTCAAGTACAGTAGAAAGATCTAGAAGAAGGGGGACTGAACAGAGAGTACTTAGTAGTTCAAGTACAGTAGAAAGATCTAGAAGAAGGGGGACTGGATTGGAAAATGTGATAGTTACAGATGATTCTAATGAGGAGTTTTAGGAGCTCGTTACAGAATGTCATGGGATAAATAAGTAGTAAAAAAAAGTGGAAAGAACAAACGTGGGCTCTCCCTTTGAAAAGTTATTCTACCCACATGAGAAGTGGGTAGAATAATTGCATAATACTTATAGGGAGATGTAGTAGCCAAAAGACACCTTTCCAATGCTTCAACACAGATTTGGTATTTACCACTGTCAACTTCTAGTATAAAATGCCTAATCCAGCCTTTGCCTCGATGCAATTGAAATGAGAGATATGACCCTGGTTCTCATGCCAAAGAAATGCAGAAGAGGCATTTCAACCAAAGACAAAGATTAGGGGTGATTTTTGCTCTTGAATTCGCCATTCCTTGGGAATCTTTCCTTAGTTCCCACATCTGCTGTGACAAGCACCCATCCAGAGTTGCCTTGCAGTGAGAGGTTCAGCCAATGGCCGACTCTATCTTCCCATCTCTGCCTGATAGCTATCGGAGAAACAACTGTATCCCGTGCTTGGTTTAACCAACAGATACACGGCCAGTCACCCTTTGACTGGCATCTTTCCAGTTCTACAGAAACCATAAAACTGAACAACAAAAAAGGAACTGCTAGGTGTCACTGAATCAGACCCATGTGTCACCTGGCTGCGAGCACACCCACCTGTGAGTGTCTGTCTTGGCTGCTCCTCAAAGCATGGGTCATATTGGTAAGTGTCGAGTGAATGCCCTGGGGCGCACGGTGGGTCTGCCCAGTACAGGGTGAGCTGGCCTCCATCTCTGCTTAAGTATTCCTATGGAATAAGAACATTGTTTCATTTAATATTTAATTAAAAATAATGTTTTTTCCTATTTAAGTGGTGGGTGATGGGGGATTGCTCCTTTGCTTTCTGCAAACCCCATGTAAGGAAAAATCAACTCACCTGGTTTATTGGGATTAGCAGGGGTACAGATGGATGAAACAGCTCAGGTCCTAGGTTCTCCTCTAAAGACCCACAGACAGGTACAGTTTAAGGCAGAGATTTTGTTTAAGTTGAGAAGACTTGGCCATATTTATAATCAAAGGTGACATATGGGCTGAAATGAGCAATGAGTAGAGGAAATAGAAACTATAAAAGGGGAGACTAGTGGAGCAGATGCCTGAAGAGAGGGCAAGAGGGGAATTTGGCCAGGGTCC
This sequence comes from Pteropus medius, assembly GCF_902729225.1. Classification (NCBI taxonomy): domain Eukaryota; kingdom Metazoa; phylum Chordata; class Mammalia; order Chiroptera; family Pteropodidae; genus Pteropus; species Pteropus medius. Next base: position 49,776,782 of record NW_024340849.1, read on the forward strand.
AGATCAGATTCATAGCTACGAGTATTAGGCGGTTTTTATGTGTCTGACACCATGCTAGGTGTTAAAGCCATTTGTGGTCCACTCAACCACTCTACAGTTAAAGAGACTGGGGCTTAGAGAAGTTAATTAAGCAACTTGCTCAGGGTCACACAATTAGTAAGCGGTTACACAGTGCTAGACCTGGGCAACCTCTGTCCAAAGGTGATAGACATCATACCTCTTTGGCGGTTGAAGAGCAGGCGTTGCATGCAGGTGCTGGTAAACACAGGAAGGATCAGAGGCTGTGCTTAGAGGGCAGGGGTATCAGTTAGGGGCTTTGGGTTAGAATGCAAATTTAAATGGCATGAAACATAAGGACATTTATTATGACATAGCTGCAAGTCCTGCCTAAGGCAGGTTTCAGGCTGCTGAGAAGAGGTTCAGAAATGTCTTTTAGGACCATTCCTTTACACTTCCAATCTTGATTCTGATTTCATTTTCCTGCTGGTAGCAAGGTGGCCACATGAGCTCCTGGAGCTAAACAATAGAAGAGATGGTTTTTGATGAACTTACTCTTGGCAGCAAGGAACTCTCTCCTGGCAACATTGTAGCAGGCTCCTTCTGCTCACTGGCCAGCGCTGGGTCACAGGTGGGCCCCAGAGCCAGTCCTCAGACCTCAGCTCAGCTCTGAAGCCAATGGGATGGGTCTTCCCTGTGGCACTTACCGATGTGAGTGTCATCGTTTTGTTACAGAGGTAGAAGGTCTCTGTAGTGGGAAATTAGAGCTTGAGATCTCTGCGGTAAAATTCAAAACATAAACAAGATTCAGGCAGTAGGCTTGGTGGGGAGTGGAGGGCTGAAGTGAAGTGGGGATCAAGGTAATTAAAGTTAGGAAGGTGAGGGAATCAGATACCTAGGTTTCTGGATAGATCATCCACATGGATGTTGAAATAGTCAAGAATTAAGGCAAGAGATGGTGAGGGGGCTGGTACAGGTCGAGAGAGGGACCCTGTGAGTCAAGCAGCCTGGTCCTCAGTAAGTGACAGGGGCGATGGAGAAGTTGTTTCGTGATAGGACAAGAGGGAAGAAGGGCGGGAAGTCCTTTACATTCTTCCCTAAACCCAACTGATTATAAAGGCCTTAAATTTTTGCAAGACATCCCCACCGTGCTGTACATTTTTCCCCTGTGCTGGGGCAGCAGCTTCTAGACTGGGCTCCCCTTCTGCCTTCACGCCCTCCACTTTGGTAGTTTTCAACCTCAGACATACATTAGAATCACCTGTGAGCTTTCAAGCTCGTGATGCTCAGGCCACCCAGCAGTCCAATTAAATAAAAACCCCTCCCTGGTGGGTTCCAGGTACTTTCCGAAGCTCCTCAAATGATTCCAATGTGCAGCCAAGTTTGGGACAAACACCCGACCTTTCCACACTGTCACCTGTTATCTTCTCAAAAGGTGGTTGGAACAGGTCCCTTCCATTCGCCGAGTGGAATGAATTTGTTAAGTCCCTACTACATACGTTCTAGGCACTAGGAATAGAAAGATAAAAAGCTCGTGGCTCCCCCTTCCCAGGATGCCCACGGGGACATAGACACACACACTTGTGATACAGACCAACAGGTGCTGCAGTGCCAGAAGGCACCGTTATGTATGTAGCGTCTTCATCTCCATCTCACTTCAGGGCCCCGCGGCCAGCAAAATCTACATCCTGGATCTTGCTTGTCCTTTGAACAGTTTTGCCTCAGAAATCTCAAACACTAGAACCTGTCAAAACTCTACTGACTTCAAGATGAAACCTAAACTTCTCATACTGAAATATAAGGCCCTTCTAGACATGATTCCTTTCTACCTTTCTAGCTTCAACTCCTGCCACTTCTTCCCGGGACCCCACCTCACAGGTGACTTACAGCCCCCTAAGAGCACTATACTGCTTCATGCTTCTGAGCTTTCTTTATCTGGAAGATGCTTCCAGAACGAGCCTGGAAGAGCGCATTCCAGCTGGAAGAAACAGTATTGGCAAATGTCTGGAGATGACAGGGCTCCAGCATAGACAGGAAGCATCTTATCCAGTTAGGTGAGGGGATCGAGAGTGGGTCTGTGTTAGCATCAGAGTTCCCTGAAGAGCTTATGAAACTACAGTGCCCGCCCCCACTCTGAGATGCTGAGTGGTGGGGCTGAGGCCCGGGGACCTCCATTAATAACAAGCTCCCAGGCAAAGTAGCTGCTGCTGCTCCTGGACCAGACCCCCTGCAACAGAGCTCAAAGCCCTGTGCGGTGAGGCTGTGAGAGGGTGGACTTTGACTGAAGATGGAGCAACCAGCGTAGGACTTCAAGCAGGGACGTAGCTTTCATTTATCTATTCAACGATTGTTGATTTATTGGGTGCCTGCTATGTTTCTGACTCTGGAAATACCATGAATAACGATAACCTAGTTCCTGACCTCAAAAGTTTTTAATCCTGGTGAGAGAGGCAGAGAAACAAATGATCATAATACTTGATCATAATACGTTGCGGTAAATTTCGATGGGAGGAGGGCAGTGTACCCCTACAAAGGGGTAGCTGCACAGATGTGATGACACCTGAGCTGGGGTTGGCCTATGAAAACCCACAGCTGTGTGTAAAGCTAATCTGAAGGCGAGGCGGGTGCAGGTAGCAGGGAGACTGTGTGGTAATCATCCAGGGACTGAAGGCAGGGTCCTCACTTCACCCCAGTTCTCAGGCCCTCAGCTCCACCACTACTGATGAGGGGCTTAGTTTCCCCACATGGCAAGAAGAGCAAACTCAGCAGCTCATCCCTCTCAGACCTGGAGCGAGTTACACAGACCGTCTCACTTACAATGTCTTCTCACTCTCACCATCAGCTCAATTTCTTCATGCTCAATACATATGTATGTAAAATGCTGTTTGTAAATGATAATGCTTTTAAAAACCAAAGTAATAGTGCCTAGCGTGTAGGAAGTATTCAACGACTGGCCTGCTTGTAACTGCGAGTCCCCGTAGCACATTGCAAGGGGGAAATCTGGCAAGCCTGGCTTATCACCTTAGCTCTATCCCTCAGTGCGTGATCACTGAAATTTTACACTTCCTTGAACCCCGGTTGGCTCATTTCTTAAACTGGGATAGTAGGCATCAACTTGGGAAGGTGGCTGTGAGGTGAAGCCCTAGGTGGTAATGGTCAGTTTGAGTGGATAGTGGAGCCGGGATACCAGCCCAGAACCCCTGGCTGGTCTCAGTGCTCTTTCTACTTCACTGACTCGTTGAACAAATAGGCTCGGGTGTCCTCTCAGTGCCGGGGGCCTCACGAGGTGCCGGGTTCCGTATCAAGTTAGATGTGGTCCCTGCATTCATGCCTATTTCATTCTGCCGAGTGTTGCGCTCTTAAAACGACCATCTCACTTCTTTGCACGTGAACTTTGTGGTAGTGTAGGGTAAAATAAATACAAATCTAAAAAGAAAAAATCGATTTTTCCCTGGCGAAAAGGGAGAGTCCCTCCTTTCTCTCTTCTTAGGGCATTTACTCTAGAAAACTCGTAAATTCTTTGTCTTTTTTGAGGTGTATGTAAATGTTTTTAAAAACTAAGGGAACCTTTGCCCGTTTTACAACCTAGGAATGTTTTGTCTCAAGGACCTGGGAGCCCTCTTTTTGAAATGTTAGCCTAACTCCCAGGGAACACCTGGGTCCGAGTTGCAAACCTACCTCCTGTGGTAACCTCCTGTGGTAACGACATGAGAAATGTATTTCCCCTTTGGATAAAGACAATTAGTAAACACAAATGGCCGCTGCAATTGCCGGGTGAATTTAGGATGACCTCTCTGTGACAACTAACTGGTGCTGTCAAGTCCTCTCTCTCTTGAGAATATGGATGTGACTGACAGGGTTGCACCTGTCTCTGCAAAAAGGGTGATTTCTTGCGGTCTTTGCCTTTCTAGCAGACCGCCTGTGAAGCGCATCACATTCTGTCTTACTCTTGTTCAATACTACAACTGTTTTCTTCCTCTCCTCTCCTCCTGTCTGCTGTCCTCCCTTCCCCTCTCCTCCTCTCCCCGTCCTCCTGTGGAGAATTTTGGGGTGGGTGGAGGGGGGCTGGTAGGTTTTTCCTTTATACTTCCCGACGGTTAGAAACCCGCCTGGCTGGAAAGGGCTTCGGGAGAATTCGGACAACCCGAACTGTAAGAAAGAGCCCCCGCCTCCACCCCCGCCTTTGCGGCGGGCGCTGTCCGCGCGCCTCCCCGCCTCACCGCAGACTCCCGTCCGCCCGCACCGTTGCGTCCCGCATCCCTATTTTTAACCGCCGCAGCGCGCACGGTCACGTGTCGGCGGGCTGGGGGCCCCGGGAGGCGCGCGCCGCGGGGATCCGGAGCCCGGAGCGGAGCCGGAGTCGGGAGGCCGCGGCGATGAGGGTCTGGAGCTCGGAGCACGTGTTCGGGTGAGGCGGGGCTTCTGGCCGCGGCGGGGTTCGGGCCGCCGCGGGGTTCGGGGTCCCGCCCCGCGCGGGGCTGACCGCTCCCAGACCGCGGCCTCGCGTCCTAAAGGGAAACGAAGGCTCTCCGCGCCTTCGCGGGGGCGTCGCTGGGTGCAGGGAGCTGTCTAGAGGGCGCGAGGCGCGCAAGCCAGGCGGGTGGCCGGACGCCGGGCCGGGAGTCCTCCCGCGCGTGGCTCCTCTGGTGGGGTGGACGCGGCTGGGACAGCACCCGGCCAGGTGACAGCGCGCACAGAAGCAGGCCGAGTCCTTCCTACAGCGCGTTACGGTTGGGGAAAGGGGCGCGGGGTCCTAGGGAGAGCAGAGGGTGCGCATTGCGACCGATCACAAACATTAAACGTTTTAAAAATGAAGGGTCCGCAGCGGCTCAGGCGCTCAGGAGAAAGCCAGATGTGGACAAGGTATGTGGAGGCTGTGGCGTGGAATGCACTTGTGGGCATGGAAGGCCTCCAAGCTAACGTGAAAAACTGGGAGCTGCTTCAAAGTGCCCTTGTGACCTAAGCGTTATCTTGGGTCTTAAGTCATCCATCTGTGACACTCTTAAATCATTCTTTAATATGTTTAAAAAGAATAAAGATTTTTAAATACCCTGACCCCACTTAGAGAAGCATTCATTCTGAAAAAATATCGTCAAGTGTAATTCAAAAATAAATTTAAAAAATTTAAAAACCGCATGAAATGGAATTGTCCTTTGGCCTTTTTACGTAAAATTGTAATAAAAATTTATCAGGTGGTTAAAACCTCTACATTATTTTTAATGAAATCTTTAGACTTGATGGAATGCAATTTTAGTGTTAATTTTTGTACAGCCTGCAGCCTTTCTCAACAGATTCCTTGAGAAACCCAGTGAAAGCCCCAGTAAGAATGATTCTTCTCACAGTTCTCCCAAGGATGGGACACAACTAGCACCATCTGGATGCCGAGGGGAGAAGTTAAGCCATTGTGTACTGTAGATGCCTGGGCAGAGGGGATGTTTTATCGTGGAATAGTTGACAACTTCACCTAGAAGTTGGTGAAATGTTGGTTGACAAGCAGAAGTGAATTGTCAACTGTGAAAAGTCACTATTGATGAAATTCACCCACTTAAAGTGTACAATTCGACAATTTTTACCAAATTAGAGTGTACAACCGTCATCACAGACCAGTTTTAGAACATTTTCATCATCCTACAAAGCCCCCTCATGCCCATTTGCAGTCACTCTCCACTACCATCCCCAGCTAACTGCTAGTCTGCTTTCTGTTTTTATAGATTTGTCTTTTCTGGACATATCATGTAAATGTAATAAATATGCAAATGTAATAAATATGCAGTCTTTTCAGTCTGGCTTCTTTAGCTTAGCATAATTTTTTTTGAGGTTCATTGTGTGGTGGCCTGTATCAGTACTTCGTTTTGGTATCCCTGGCACCCTGCCAGTAGGCACCATAGTAGGCACTCAGTGAGGGGCTGAGAAACCTCATGGAAATCAGATGCCTTCTCAAAATGAGGGTGGCTACCCACCAAAAAAATTCTAGTCAATCCTCAAGCTGCTGTGGACTAGGCAGTTATCCCCTGCCATTGATTTTTGAAGTTAAAAGCAAAGGGCCGTAATGAAAATTGACAACCTTGGAGTGCGGCTGTTTGAGGACAGTTTCAGGTAGGCCTCTGTGGCTGATGGCTTGCAAATGATGTCGTACTGTACCGTGGCACAGCACCAAATGGGAAGCCTGGCTTTCTGGCTGGGCTTATTGCAGAGTTTCCCTTGCTTAGTCCATTGAAATTCTTGATTTTTTTTTTCTTTGAGGGTCACAGATCTTTCATTTTATTTTTATACTTGTTTCTTTTTATATGTTTGTTGTATTGTCAATGACTGTTTGATTGGAAATTAATACATTTGCTCTGAAAAGGCAAGAAATAATTAGCACAAAACTTTTGATCATAGTAAGATTTTTTCCTTTGTCCACATCCCAAAGAAACCCCAGGGACTTGAGATCAGGCACAGCAGAGAGCAATATAAACATGCCTACAGAAGTGGAGAACCCTTTGGGAAAGCCATCTGAATTAGCAAGTGTATTACCTAGGCAAGATTTAAGATAGTCTAAATAGTAATGAAAAATGTAGGACTAAAATATAAAAATATAGAAAGGAGCATTTAAAAGTTGACAGGTTTATACATTTCATCCTCACAGCATTGACTTAGGTTTCAGGTAGACCTATAAAATCTTCAAGAATAGAGCCAACAAAAGTAGATTTCTGTCAGAGATTCAGGGCCATATGCTCTGTGGATTCCAACAGCTACTAGGAAAGGTCTCTAGTAGGTAATGTCCATCTCAGGGAAGTAAGGGCTTAGGAGATGATAAGTAGGCTTGCTTTCTAGCTGTGAGCAGGGGTAAGAATGCCCCTCCCCCCAACTTTTTTTTAAAATAGGAGAAATTGAACGTTACAGATAAGAGTTGAAGTACCTCCCCAGTGCTATACTCCAACCCTCCCTCACTCCACAGGCAGACAAAATTATGAATTTAGAGTTATCCTTCTGAAGATGTATATTCCACTTGACTATATTTGTGTGTGTGTTTATTCATAAAAAATATGTAATGTTGTTGTTTTAAAATAGAATGAGATCATCTTGTATAGCTCTTTTGACAATATCCTTTTTTCTCAACAGTAAGGTTTTGAGATTTGTGTGTGTCATGTATGTATATATAACATACACATATGTATATATATATCATAGCTATATAATATTCTATTGTATGAATCTGTTACAATTTATCCTTTCTCTTATTGAAAGGACATTAAGTTTCTCCCTCTTATTGCAAATGGTACTGCAGTGACCACCCTGTGTATCTTTCTGGTCTACTTTTCAAGGAACCATGTAGGCCAGCAATTCTCAAACTCTTCAGCCTTAGGACTTCTTTATACTCATAGAAAATATTGAGGACCCCAAACAGTTTCTGTTTATGCGAATTATAGCTATCAATAGTTACCATATTAGAAATTAAAACTGAGAAGTTAAATGTTTTTAATTTATTAAAATTAACAATAAACCCATTGCATTAACATCAATAACATTTTTTTTAAACCCTATACTTTCCCAAATCCCCCCAAATTAGTAAGAAGAGTAGCACTGTTTTTAAGGTTTTATTTTTATTCTTTGCTAATTTCTATAATGTCTGCCTTAATAGAAGATGGCTTGATACTCATATCTGTGTATGCATTCTAAGTTTTACAATCTGTTATTTTGGTTGAAGTATATGAATAAAACCCAGCGGGAAAAGATAGGAGTATTTTAATAATCTTTTAAAGTAACTGTGGCTATTCTTCGCTACTGTAACAAAGCAAGTGTTAGTTTCTCAAGGCAGTAGTAGTGTAAAATCTGAAACTATAATGAGCAGAGCAATTGGCTTTTTCTGTGCTTTGAATGTATCTTTCACCCAGGTATGATTTTGTGGCATCTTGCACTGCTCATTTGTGGGTTCATATGTGGGTTCACCAGGTTAGAGTATAGGGCGGTCATTAGGCTCATGGGAGCAAATAGAAGTTTTCTGAAATTCCAATTTTCACTTGAAACTCAAATTTTATCTCTGGCAACAAATGCAATCAGTTATTTTCCTTGACATAAGAATGAAGGTTCACTTTATTAATTTTTGAGAGAATGTCTGCCAAATATCTCAGTCTGAATAGGAGTTTGTCCCCTGAGTTGTTTTAAGTAGAGGCAGTAGACATGGAGAGGAGCAGTGGCTGGGCCCACCGCCTGAACAGCTAGCTGCCCAGTGCTTCCCTGGCCACCATGCACCTCCCGCGCAGCAGAAGCACTCTCTTCTTCCTAGGCCCTGGCTCTCAGAATATTAAAAGAAAAGTGTTCAGGGGTCTGGATGTAATCAAACAAATCAGTCTACTATTTCATCACAGATAGTCTTAAGAAACACCAGCATGGTTTTCCTGAGCGCACAGCAGTGAGCTGTGACCACGAGCATGGTTTGGGGCCCTGACCTTAATTTGTGGGGCGAGGCCGCTGCTGCTTTTGCAACATAATGTCAACAGGGTGAAAAAGACGAATCACCTTTTAGTTCACTGTGAAACAGTTTTTGCCTTGTTGACCTCCTGAAAGCACCTGTGAACTTCCAAGTGTGTGGACAACACTCAGAACTACTGGTCTGGGCCTAGAGTCGCTTTGGGGAGGGTGCAAGAGCACTTTGACTTGTTTGTGGCTGCCTTCTTCTTCTTTTTTTTTTTTTTTACATAATGCATTTTTTTAAATTTACTTATTTAAATTAGTTTCAAGGATACAGTACATTGGTTACACATGTATACAGTTTGTAAAACGATCCCCCCAATTGCTCCCTCCCTCCCTTGACCTTCCACCTAGCCAATGTATTCACGCTAACTGCATTCCCTATGCCATGCTCCCCATCCCCATGACCATCCATCCATTAGCTACTAATTGGTACTTCTTAAATTCTTCACCCTATTCTCTCAGCCTCCATCTTTTTTTTTTTTTTTTAACTTGCTATTATGGAAATTTCAAAAGTATGCAGAAGTGGAGACTGGAATAGTGAAACCCAGTCCCATCTCCCACATTGATAGTCACCCTCTTGCAGCCGGTCTGGTTTCATGCGTCTCCACCCAGTGCTCCTTCCTCCGTATTATTTTAGGCAAATCTCAGATATCCTATAATTTCACCCCACTTTGTGTTTCTGATACCCTCACTGTTAGGAAGAGAGAGGCCTTGTTTTTTCCTTCCCACTCCCCAGTGTGGAACCTGGAATGAATCCTCCTACCTTCCTAGGACCAGCACTGTGCTCTCTGTAGTCGCCTGCAGAGGGACACAGAGCCCTCCTGCCCTGGGGATGGCCACCGTGAGCCATGGCCATGGACTGCTTCTCCTGGGGATTAACTTCAGCAGTTCCCGTGTGCCTAACCCTGGCAGCCAAGAGCCCTTTCCGACAGGTCACACCTTCTCACCGTCTCTAGGTAAATTACCTCAGGTAGAGTGGCTTGTATCCCCCAGCTGTTCACGTCTTCCATATTCCCACATTCTCTCCAGCACTTCATGTTCCATACTTTTCAGGTTTCAACAACTAAATGAGTGTCAGGCTATTTAACCGAGAATTGTATAATACTGATTTGCTGTGCTTAAACCTTGTTATTTATAAAATATTATTAATTTACCCTTTTCTTCCATTGTTCTGTCAGTGTTAATTTGTGTGGTTATCCTGCTACAATTGGTGGAATTATTTATTATGTGAGTATTTTAAGCAACTTGTATTTAGTTTAAATTGTTAGCTAGAAAGATGCAAGATGTCTATATAAAAGAAATATTGTGTAAGACATGCTTAATACAAATATTTCCTCAACTTTTAGATAGTTTTAAGTAATTTTAGAAGGCATAACCTATTCTGCTAAAATTACTGGTTTTTATGAGAACAACCCTTAGGAACTTGACTTACAAGGCTCACAGATTATTTCATTGAGAAGGTCCGCCTATGTAACGAGGACCCTTTCTGCTTTCACATATTTCTAGATTATCCTTCTTTCCTAGGGTCTTGGGTTGATCATGTCCCTGATGGTTCTTCCTCAGAGAGGAAAAGGCTCACTCTGCATCCTACAGAGTGATCACAACCAGCCACATCTCTGCTTCTTCATCTCTTTCTGCTAAAGCCAGTGAACACATTAACTTAGCAACATGATTCCATGGTTTAAAAAAGCATTTTTGTTTGTTTGTTTTTGTTTAGAGAGCAGATTCTAGATCAGGCTCTAACAATTTAGAGACCATGGAATATAATGGGAAGATCATAAGGTAGGGAGCCAGGAGACCTGGCTCTAGTCTTGGCCTTCCTCCTAACTTTTCGACCTGGGATAAGAGTTTTATGAGGATAAAGTAGATTAATAGTTAATAAATTATACTGTTTAAAAAGGACATCAAATATGGAACAAACCCTTCAATATGTTTACAATCTTTGATATTTAATTTAGTAATTCCATTTCTAGAAATTTGTCCAAAGGAAAATTAGGCCAAATATGTTGAAAGGCTAGTGTACGCAGATGTTCACTACTGTCTTTGCAGTGCAAAACTGGAAGCAATTTAAATAATCTGCCATCAGGGAGTGGTTAAATATAAATATCCACAGGATGATCTGTTGTGCAGCTATTTATAATCCTATTTCTGAAAGTAACTTCAAGATATAGAAAAATATTCATCATCAGTTAAATATAAAATGCATATGATAAGCCCATATATTGCTCATGATCCCAGTTTAATTTTTTTAAGTGTGTTTGTGTGTGTGTGTATGTGCACCTGTGTCTAGTTCTCGAGTCTGGGCTGTGTCTACACATACTGTTCAAACATGTCTGGGTACATCTGGAAAAATGATGGTGTCATCAAGACATACTTATCTTTGCAGGGGGCACAGATGCTTCCTGGGAGCACATGCAACCTGAAGGAAGGAAGAATTGGTACAATAAGCTCTGTGGGGGAAGGTCCACCCTGAATACCCTGTGATGGTGCCTGACTTGCCTCCCACCAGACTTGTGTTTGAGGTTCTAAGCACAAACGAGCACAGACCTTGGGAAAGCAGTAGAGCAGTGAGCACCTGGTTTGGGACCTCTGATGGCAGGAAACAAAACAAGGACATAGGTATACACCCCCTCACCTCAAGGGCTCGGGGCCAGAGAAGGAACAGTAGCATCCTACTGGAGCAGCCTCAGGGAGAGCATGGAACACCCTTGGGGACTCCCACACAGAATGTGGTTACCTTTAGAAAAGTGGAGTTCTGGGTGATTTTACTTCTTCATATATTTCTTTATTTTTCAGAAACTGAACACATATTTTTATAACCAGAAAAAAATATGTGGCCACTTCAAGTCACATAACCACTTAGAAGTTGAAACGAAGTAGTTGCTTTTTCATAGCACATCAGTAGCTGGGAGCAGTAGCCTGTTCTAAATACACATAAGGCAGGTGTGTTTTTCTGTTATAATAGTGTTGAGTTGCTAAGTGTTGAGTTGATCACTTAGGACAAGGAGCCCAAGTGGAAGTCATGGCCAAGCCTTCGTTCACTGCAACAGTTCAGGCAAGAGGCAAAAAGGATGCTTACTCCCTAGAGTTCTGTCCCCTCCATGGAACAGCACGACAGACAGGGGTTGGGGAGAATTGTCCCAGAACCCCCTCTTTATGGACTGGAGGAAGGGCAAGAGAAAGAGAAAGTGCTGGGACAGGAAAAGCGCTGAGCCAGAGAGAAAGTGCTTTGGGCAAGGGTCCCCAGTGATGAGAAAGCCTCTGAATTCCATTGAATACCTGGGCTAGGAATGCAAACTTGATGAGCATAGCAGCCAGAGGCCTAAGATCTTGTCCGTGTCCCAGGTCCCTGGTGAGGCCTGCTGGCGAAGGCTTCTGATTGCCCCTTGTCTGCTCTGAGGATCGCAGGATTTGGACCTGGAGCCAAACTCCTCAGATATATTTGTTTGAATATACCTTGAATTAAAACCAAAAGCAAAAACTTTAATAGCAGTACTAACATCGATTTTCATTTTACTTGTGGCACCATCTCTGGCTCCCATGCCTCTCTGGGACACTTTACAAATCATATGGATGGCCTGATTATTGTATTTTTCCTCCCAGCCACCCATGGGACACAGTCATCAAGGCTGCTATGAGGAAGTACCCGAACCCGATGAACCCCTGTGTCGTGGGAGTCGATGTGCTGGAGCGCAGTGTGGACGGCCGTGGCCGGCTTCACAGCCAGCGCCTCCTCAGTACCGAGTGGGGTCTGCCCCGCCTCGTGAGAGCGGTGAGCCCACAGCTGCTTGCCCCTGCTGGCACCCCCAGCACCCAGCTACATCAGTATGCTTCTTCTGATACCCACTTCATCTCAGCTACACCTGCTTTGCCCTGGCCAAACCCACATCACCCCTTCTGGGACCAGCATCATCTTCGCTATACTTGCATCATCAGGCTGTACTCTCTTCACTCCGGCTGGCTCCCACCTGCAGGAAATGACAACCTTCCCTAAGAGTGTCCACCTGGGATTTCTGGGAATCCCAAGAGATGGTCTGTTTCTCTGTAAACTTCATTTAACTACCCATCTCCATAGGGCCTGACACATCTCCTGACATGTGGCACTGTTCCCCCACTCTCAGCCCCTGCCACCACTGAATCCTCTCCTTCTTCACTCCACAGTCTTGTATCAATTTGCTCAGGCTGCCATGATAAAGCACCACAGATAGGGGGCTTTCACCATAGGCCTTTGTTTCTTACCCATTCTGGAGGCTGCAAGTCTGAGAGCAAGGTGCCGGCGTGGTGGTTTTGTCAGCAGGCCGTGAGGTAAGGGTCTGCTCCAGCCCCTCCTTGCTTCACAGATGGCTGCCCTCTGGCTGCCTCCTCACGTGGCAGTCCCTCCTGCCAAGCCCAGCACTTCGCATGGCACCCTCCCTGGCCCTGCCACTGGCAGAGGGGCCTTCCCTGCTCTCCTCCTCCACCTGGTTTTCTTTTTTATGAAAGCATTTATTATTGTCATATACTCAACTCTACTGAATTCATTCGTTTAATGTCTGTCTCACCTGTTAAGACCGAAGCACCTGAAGTTGCTGCACAGGGACTGTTCATCGCTGCTGTGTAGATAAGTGATTTAGTAAATGAAACGGTATTTTGTGTTTGATGCTACAAAATGAAAAATCTAACACATCACTGTGCTAGTTTTGCTTTGTTTCTTAGATTTTGGGAACCAGTAGGACTTTGACATACATCAAAGAACATTCTGTTGTGGATCCACTGGAAAAGAAAATGGAACTTTGTTCCACCAATGTAAGCAATGTTCTAAGATGAGAAGGGTGCTTGATATTTCTTGGTGATGGTGTATAATGTCAAAGTGATCGTTTGTTTTTAATAGAAAGGCTGAAATTATTTCGTAATATTTTGTAGAATAGTGGTATCTATACTACAAAGTATAGTAGTATCTTTTTATTCCAGTATAATAAATGTGTAGAAAAATGCACGTAATGATAAATTACCACAAAGCGAACACACCTATGTAACTGGCAGACAGATCAGGAGACAGAATGCGACCAGCCCCCAGGAGTCCCCCTTGTGCTCCTTTCCAGTATCTGCCTCCCTCCAAAATAGCTGCTATTCTGACTTCCAACAGCAGAGATGAGTTTTTTTCATGGCTTTATTGAAATATAATAGACAATTCGTTGCTCATATTTACACTGTACAATTCAATGAATTTTTTTTCAATTACAGTTGACATACAATAATAATTTTAGTTGTACAGCATAGTGATTAGAGATCTATATAACCCCTCTGTGTAAATTCACAGGTGGCCTGGCAGGTGTCCCCCATTAGCCATTTCTGACAACTTACATGTTCTGTTCTCTCTCCTCTACTTGGAAAATTCCACTTCATCCTTCAAGAAAGCTTAGTTGCCGGTGAAGAGGGATGGTTCATGCTATAGTGAGGTCTAGTTGAAAGGAAATGTTTGGAGTAGGTCAGATGTGAACCTATATCCTGAAATTATCACTGAATGGTTGTATGACTGCATATGCTACTTATTAACCTTTTCTGAGTCTCATATTCTTTGTCTAAAAAAAAAGAAATCTCATAATATTGGTATGAGGATTTATGAAGGAAAATAAGGTTTATAAAATACAATGCCTGTCATAAAAATATTGCACATAAAATAATAATAGCTAATCGGAGTTTAATTGTTAATGTTGTTAAATATTTTCATACACTGTGATAATTGTAACCAATGAGACTTTTGATTTCTCTGGGCTCAATAGAAGGAAAGAGATTTCCTGGATAACCGCTTTGCTGGAATCATGAGCTGCATTGACCAATGTGGCAGCCACATGGTCTGTGTGCATTCAGGGCTCTATCATGTGAAACTCCAGGGCAGGTTGTCCCAGAGCTGGGGTCTTCCCCAGTGGGTCAGAAGCTTCTTGTTCATTTACCTGCATACTAGCCCAGGAATGTTTTGTCCTTTGCTGCTGAGGATTTGGCAGTTTGAGAGAACAGGTTTCCCCCACTATCTGACACTAGACTATTCCTATGAAACCTTTCGTAAACTAAAATGGTGTAAAGCAAAGCAGTAATCGCCTTAGGACACATCTTACTAATGGCTGCACAAAATAAATGGAGATAAAGCATAGATACTCACAGACACAGTTTTCAGCTGTGGTGGCTTGTTGCTGACGTGCTGAGTATGGCACCCAGGAAAAATGCTTGGTAGGGCCACTCTGGCTGCTCGGGGGGCTCACCACCTCCATAATGACTTGCTGCAAAACAAACACCGAATGCTATTTTCACTTTTTTTTTTTTATAAATGCGAAGATCCTCTTCAGATTTCTTTCAGCTAGTGAAAATGGGAACTGATGTAGATCTTTCCTAAAAGCATATGAGAACTTTCAAAAAGTGAGAGATACCTGCCGTTTGAAGGCCAGGCCCAGCTCAGGTTTGGGTGGGTTATGGAGAGAGAGCAGGCGACAGTTGTCAGGTACCACAGCCAGGATGCAGTTTTCCGGTGCCTTAATGTGGTGGTGCCTGCTGGGCCTTAATGTTTCTTCTGTTCTGGCTCCAGTAAGTGCTGATTTGGGGATGGAAGAGTATAGGAAGATGGTTTGGGAAGAAATGCAAGAGAAATAGAACCTAAAGCCATTGTTTCTTTTTTTTTAAGATCACACTTACAAATTTGGTGTCGGTGAATGAGAGGTTGGTGTACACAACACATCCAGAGAACCCTGAAATGTACGTCATCTCATCCTGGCATTGACACAGTGAACCCTGGGGTCAGGGTTGGGTGGGGCCTCCCCTCTCCCAGGGCTGTTCAGCCCTCTGCTTCTTGTTCTTTTGTAGGACTGTGCTCACACAAGAAGCCATCATCACCGTGAAGGGGATCAGCCTTGGCAGCTATCTAGAAAGTTTAATGGCTAACACGATATCATCCAATGCAAAGAAGGTATGGATCTCCATCTAGCCCCTGCATGTGCTCTAGCTGTTCAGTGCAGAAGAAGGGGGTGAAATGTGTAATCCCCTAAATCCTATGAGTGCTGGGCCCTCTGTCTGGTTGAGCTCATAATGCCACAGCATGTTCCACTGTTACATCTAAAACCAGTGGCAAGGGAGGCTGACCCATATAAAGAGAAAATGCTGGGTAAACCCAGCAGTTTGAACCTACCACTTCAAAGAACAGAAATATCATAGGCTCAGTTACTAAAACAAATACTGCACATCAAAAAGATGTGTGTTTACAATGTCAGGCAGGATATTTGGGATTTTGAGTCATTCCATATTTAACAGGCATTCTGTGGCTTTGGGAACCTCTCCATTTGCAAAGGTTCCCTGGAGTCTGCTGCCACCTTGCATCTCCCTCTGGCAGGATTGGGGCGTGAGCTTGGTGTAGGCGAGAGGAAAAAGGATGGACCTAGGAGGCTGTCCTCCCCGGGACTCCTGGGTGGAGGGCTCGGTCGTAGTGAGGCAGAGACTGCTCACGGGGTCCAGGTTGCCCTCCTCTCCAGCAGAGTTGATGAAGAGAGCTTGGATGTGTGGAAGTTCAAGATAATGCCGCTCACCTGAGCAGAGCCTTGGCTTTTTACCTTAGCTTACCTCACAAGCTAACATCTTCCCCTGGCTGTTCTCCCTTTGCCACCACCCCTGACTCTTCCCTTTCTCCTTTCTATCCTGGGGATTTTTTTTTTTTTTGTCAGAGTGATGCTTCATTTCATCATTTATGAGATCTTTTAGATGCTCTCTAAGCTGTACTTCCCTTACTACCTTGCTTAAGTCACAACTTAGTGGAAAACCACTAATGGTTGGCGTTTAGTCTAGTCACTAATAGATTGACCAATCTACCCTTTTTTTTTTTAAGAAAATTTAGACTTGAGAAACACATGCAGTAGCTTGGCTTTGTTCCAGGAAGGCAGGGGAACCGCAGCGCCCAAAGCAGCACACATCTTGTCCCCACTGTGAGCCCCCCCTGAGAGGAGACAGAACCTTACTGACCCTTGTGTGTCCAAGGTCTGGCTTTGGGCAGGCCCCTAAATGTTTGTGAAAAAAAAAATTAGAGGAGGAACTGAATATTGGGTGAAGCCAACACCGCATCAGACTTTTTATGAGAAAAGTCAGGGTAAACTCAGTGCAGCCAAATAAAATTCTTTTATTCACTTATTGGAGGGGTTGCTGTGTTGAAGGCCTGATAGAGAATTTCTGCTTCATTGTAGCTAGAGTTACCATTTGACAGTATCCCTAGTCAGTTGGGGAAGTGCTTGGAACAGCTGGCGACCTGAATGGGGCAGAGGAGATGGAGATGGAGGTGGAGAAGCAGGTCATCTGGGGATTCAGGGGCCAGAGCTTAGGGACGACACATAGAGGAGGCTGTGAAAAGTGGCTGCTGCTTCCCCTTGTCCTGCACACAGGAGGTGACAGTGCGGATGAGGGGTGCAAGTGTCAGCATAGCCCAAGCTATTGGGAGAATTTTAGGCAGAATAACGTAGTACCTTATTTCTGGGCTTGAGAAACCGCCTGTTTACACGGAAAAGTTGCTCACAAATGGTTACTGCTGTGTCTTCTGTAAAACTAAAGCACTTTCCTTCTGTCTTTAAATGACAGGCTTGTAGCTGCCATCTGTAGTGAGTGGCAGATTTCTTACACCATGTTGAAATCTTTCTGTGTTGCTCCAGGGGTGGGCTGCTATTGAGTGGATAATTGAAAATTCGGAAAGCGCTGTGAGCTAACGGGTTCCACATCTGCACCTTGTGATAAACAGTGGTAACTACAGTATTCTTTAACCTGGTAGAGAAGTTAGCAACTTGCTAACCATGTGCATGATGTGCGGTGCTGGAGAGTGTTTACAAGATGGAGATGCATGCACGTACGTCTCTAGCCCTGTGCTCCACAGCATCTAGCATCTTGGTAGTGAGAAAAAGCTATGCGGTTCATCTTCTTCCTAATTCATCTCCTTGTTTCATGGCAGGATTTATTTTCAAGGGAAACCTGAACACTTGTTATGCTGTCTTTAATGAAGCACTTGGTTACATTTCCTACAACTTGTGCTTGATAAAGAGGCTTTCATCAGGAGAGCCAGACAGTGTTAAAGAGCTAATGGGAGGATTTTTTTCATTTGCAGTAGGATTTGAATATTTGCCATGTGCTTTTAAAGACCATTCTGTGCCCTTGCACCAGCACTGTACTGGGGAGAAGGTCAGTACATCTCACTCACTGTGAGCCAGTGTCCAGCCATGCGGCTGCCACTGGCCATTTCCTTTTAGTGGCAAAAGCCATTTTCAGTATTTCCTTGAGCTTCACAAACATCCCTTGGTTTCTTAGGCAAGCAGTGACTGGACTGTCAGAACTGATTTGACACTTAATTGGTCAGCAGTCATCCTCATATCTCAGAAGAGAGTCAAGAGTTTCCTGCTGCCGTCTGTTTGGGGAACCCTTACACTCCTGCCTTGAAACTCCTCATCCTGTTGACTTGCTGTTGCTGTGCTGCACTGGGCCCTGCTTCCCATGGTCGGTTTGTCTGTCTCCCTGCCTGCCTGCAGCATCTGTGTACACATTTGTGCCTCAGTCAGCAAAGGAGAGCCGTGTGGTTCAGGTTTCTTTAAGAGCTTCTTACTGATTTTGCTTAAGTCACTGAAGCCTAGGTTTGCCAGACACCGTCATCTTGAACTCAAGGTCATGGTCTATTGCTGGGTCTCTTTTCTTCCATGGATGCACTACTAAGGTGACCACATGTAGACAGCCTGCCTGCTGGGTGAACATGGTTTGTGTGGGGATTGTGGTATATGCGATAGTGTCACTTTGAGATGTGGACTCTGTCCCATTCTATTTCCTCATACACTAGAGCTAAATTGCCTCAATCTTTAATCAGATGCCTCACCCAAAAAATCAAAGAAGAAGGAAAGAGAGAAAGAAAGGAAGAAAGAAGCGAGTCCTGAATACGTTCACTGGCCCAGTCTGAGAGAGATGTGGAATCTGCTGGGATCTGCCACCAGCCTGCTCACAGCCTCCACCAGCCTCCTCTGTGGTGACCTCACAGGATCAGAGGCCAGGCCAAGGTGCAGGCAGAGTTCTAGTCCACTACAGAGTGAGACCCAGAGGAAGAAGACCTCTAACAGGAGTATGAGGGCCATGACCTGCTACTCCGCTGTCACAACTGCTGAGCCAGGGTCTGGGATGCTGGCTATGCCCACAGCACCGCCACCCGCATGCCAGCATTTAGTCAGTTGTTCTTGTGCCTTTGTCTATTTTCTCCTTAGCAACAGCTTTCAGCTCTTTCTGGCCAACTCTTGGGATCTTACTAAATATCTTTTTTCAGATTATTCCCCATTTCCCTCCCATGTCCCTTAATTGACAGTCTTCACTGCCACTGTCTTCACCCATCTGGCTACCATCTGTCACTTCAGATGTCGTTGCCGTGCACCCTCTTCTCCCCCTCATCGCTGCGCAGATCTGCACATGCTAGAGTAAGGGCACCCACCCCCGGCGGTGACACGTGTGGTTGACAGTACCGTGAGATCTCCGTCCTTGGCCTGCAACTAGTTTGTCCTGTCCTCCTGGGACCAGTGACCCCAAGTCCTGAAGGCCCATGTCATTTCTCGCTATTCAGACCTGTTCACAGGGAGAGCCACTGTTATGAGGTCGCAGCAGTAGTGCTTATGATTTTAAGGACTCCGCTGTCCTGTTAGCTTCAAGGCACTTGTAATTGAGAGTTTTAATTTTCCCATTTTCAAAAGTAAAATGTAAAATCTCTTTCAGTATGTTTCAAGTTATAAATACTGTAGAGAAGATCTCTTCTGTAAAGGATGGGTAGAACAATGTTTCACTGTTTTTTTAGACAATGCTTTTTATTTGATAATAGTACTTCCAATCCAAAATGAAATTACATTCATTTTTATTTTTATCAACCTATTTTATGCACATAGCTTAAGGTAAAATAGAGTTAAAAGATTTATGGAAAAAACTATTTCTCTTACACCTTCTACAAAGCAAGGTTTGACCCTTTGAAAGGATTCTCAACTCTTTTGGCAGTTTCTGCCATTTACTTATAGATTCCTAAATAAATAAGTGAATTCTGCCAGTTCTTGAGTCAACGATTTTAGACACTGTCTGTTGACTTCCCGTTGTGGTAGATTATTATTTTTTCTCTCTTACATCTCCCTTTCTCATCTTCCCCAAAATAGCTATATCATAATTTATGGTTAAAAGCACAGAGTTTCCATACTTTTGAAAATACATTACTTTTATTACCAAGCCAAACAGTATGCCATAATTACATTTTCTTTCTTATATAACTGTTTTCCCTTGAAGATAATACTTTTCGTCTATTTAATTTTATTTTTTAAAAGTCCCTGGCTGAGTCCTTCCACACTCTTTACCCACTCTCTGTAGTACCCTGCAATATTTTCAAACTTCTTAGGTAGTACACACCTTTCCAGTTTCCCTGGCGACATCCTTCCTGGAAGCCCAATCTTACTCTCCCCTGACCAAGCAGCTGTGTGGTTGTCATCATTCCTGGGCATTTTCTCAACCTGTCTCCTTTCCTGGAGCCCTTGTCTCCTGGATTCCCTGCCTTCCTTTCTCTCTTTCCTACCACTAACTGGGGAAGGACATCTCGTAGTAGCTTCTAAGACTTGGCACATCTGAAAATGCCTCTTCTGTTCTCATACCTCATTCATAGCTTGGCTGGACATATAATTCTAGATAAAAAATACCTTCCATTAGAATTTCAAAGGCATTGCTCCATTGTTTTCCACTTTGATTCTTCATCCTCCGTTTGTGGCTTCCCCCACCCCCCGCCCCATCTCTAAAAGCTTTTAGGATCTCTTTATCCTGATGTTGTGAAATTTCATATGAGTAAGCCTTGTTTGAAAGGGTCTTTTAAAATTCACTGTGTTGTATGTGTTTAATTCCTGGTTTTGATATTGTACTATAATTATGTAAGATGTTATTGGGAGGAAGTGGGTGGAGGATACATAGGGTGCTCCTGTACCATCTCTGCAGCTCCCTGTGACTCTATAATAATTTCAAAATTAAAGTTCAAAAAATATATAAGTAGCGATATCATGGAAAATAGCAAAGGTGGGCACTCTAAGATCAGTCCCTCCAATGAAACAATCAGTAAGCTGGCAAAAAAAATGACAGAATCAACTTTTGTAGAATTCTGGATTCTAATCAAATACTTACACCAACCTGGGAAGTGGTTAATGAATTTTAATTAACCGACCCTACAGGTTCGAGATTTGCCAACCTCCATAATCATGTGAGCCAACTCCTTAAAATAAATCTACATACACACACACTCTCTCTCTCTCTCTCTCTCTCTCTCTCTCTCTCTCTCTCTCCTCATTCTGTTTCTTTAAAGAAACCTAATACACTATTGAAGCTAAGTTGGTAGCAATCCAAACTAGATTTTTATACATCTAAGATGTTAATTATAATCACCAGGGTAACCAGTAAGAAAATAACTAAAAAGATACATAGAAAAGGAAACAAAGGAAATCAAACGGGTATACTAGAAAAAAAAAATTAAACACAACATAACGCAGTGTGAAAAGAATTCAAGAACAAGAAGATATGAAATTTGTAGAAAACAAAGAGCAAAATGTAAGAAGTTAGTGCTGCTTTAGCAGTAATTTAAAAGTAAATGGATTAAATTCACCAATTAAAAGACAGAAGTTGGCAGAATGGATAAAAAAACATGATCTTACTATATATGCTGCCTCTTAAAGACTCACTTTAGATCCAAAGACACAAATAGGTTGAACGTGAAAGGAGGGAAAAAGATATTCCATGCAAATAGTAACCAGAAGAGAAATGGGTAGTCATACTAATATCAGGGAGAAAAATAGACTTTAAATCAATAATTGTTACAAGAGACAAAGAAGGCCATATTGATAAGAAGGTCAAATCATCAAGAAGATAATATACACTCCAAACTATATAACCCAATAAGATATGAAGTAAATATTAGCAGAACTGAAGGGAGAAATAGATAAAACTACAATAGTTGGAGACTTCAATAATCCTCTTTCAATAATGAATAGAACATCTAGACAGAAAATAAATAAGGAAATGGAGGACTTAACACTAAACCAACTTCATCTAACAGACATCTAACAGACATATATAGAACAGTTCACCCAATAACAGCAGAATACATATTTTTCTTAAGAACACATGAAATGGCATAGACCATTTGTTAGGCCAAAAACAAATCTCAAGTTTAAGAAGACTGAAATCATACAGAGTATCTTTTGTGAACACAATGAAATGAAATTAGAATTCAATAGCATAAGGAAAACTGGAAAATTGACAAATATGTGAAATTTTAAAAACATCTAATAATAACCAATGAGTCGAAGAAGAAATTACAAGTGAAATTATAAAATATTTTGAGACGAATAAAAATGAAAACACATGAATATGTATGGGATGCAGTGAGAACAGTGCCTAGAGGAAAATTCATAGTTACAAACATCTACATTAAAAAAGAGGAAAGATCTCAATCATTAACCTGACTTTAAGAACCTTGAAAATGAAGAAAAAACTAACCCCATAGCTATGCAGAAGGGAAGAATGATAAAGTTAGAGAGGAGATAAAACAGAGAATAGAAAACAATAGAATTATTGAAACAATAGAATTAATGAAAATTTGGTTCATTGAAAAGATCAGCAAAATTGACAAACCATTATTTTAGTTAGACTGACCGAGAAAAAAGAGGATTCAAAGTAAAAAAACACGTGAAAGTGGAGGCATTTCTATAGACCTTTCAGAAATAAATGGATATAAGAGAATACTCTGAACAATTATACACCAACAAATTAGAAAACGTAGATGAGATAGGCAAATTCCTAGAAACATACAAATTAACGAAACTGATTCAAGAAGAAATAGAAAATCTCAACAGATCTATAACAAGTAAATAGACTTAACCAGTAACTAAAAATCTCCTAACAAAGTCCAAATCTTAATTAGAATTAATACCAACCTTTGACTTTTCCAAAAGTAGTGGAGGGAATACGTCCTAATTCTGTGGAACCAGTATTACCCTGATACCAAAGTCAGACAAAGACACCCCAGAAAATAAAACTATAGACCAATATCTCTTGTGAATATTGATGTAAAAATCCTCAACAAATTACTTCCAAGCTGAATCTAATTAAAAAGATATATAACATGACCAAGTGAGATTAATCCTAGGAATGCAAGGATGCTTCCACATACAAAAATCAATGTTGTATGCCTTAGAAATAGAACTAAGGGAAAAAACCCATATGATCATCTCAACTGATACAGAAAAAGCACTTAACAAAACTTATTACCTTTCATGATTGGAAAAAAAACACTATTCTGGGAATAGAAATAGAAATTCTAGAAATATTTTAGGAATAGGAATAGAAGGGAACTGCTTCCACATGATAAAGGCATTTTTGAAAATCCCACAGCTAACATCCTACTCAAATGGTGAAAGACTGAAATCTTTCTTCATAAAATTAAGAACAAGACAAAGATGCCCCCTTTCAACACTGCTATTCAACATTATACTAGAAGTTCTAGCCTGCACAATTAAACAAGAAAAAGAAATATTAGGCATCCAAACTGGAAAGAAAGAAGTAAAACTATATTTACCCACAGATGACATGATCCTATATACAGAAAATCCTAAAGAATCCACAAAAAGCTAATAAAGGAATTTAGCAAAATTGTAGGGTGTAAGACCAACACATAAAAATCAGTTGTGTTTTTTTTTACACTAGCCATGAATAATTTATAAAGAAAATTAAGAAAACTATGCAGTTTACAATTGCATCCAAAAGAATAAAATATATAAAAATAAATTAAAACAAGAAGGTGAAATACTTGTATACAGAAAACTACAAAACATTGCTGAACAAAATAAGACATAAATAAATGGAAAGACATCCTTGTTTATGGATTGGAAGACTTAATAGTGTTAAGATGGCAATATTACCTAAAACATTCTACATGCAATCTCTATTAAAATTCCTACAGCTCCCCATCCTCACCCTCACAAAATAGAAAAGCCAATCCTCAAATCTATATGGAATATTAAGGGTCCCTGAATAGCCCAAACAATACTGAAATAGAAGAACACAGTTGGAGAGCTCTTCAATTTCCCATTTCAAAATTTCTTAGAAAGCTTTGAATGAAAGCAATGTAGGCCTGGTGTAAAATAGACATATAGATCAATGGATTCAAATTGAGAGTTCAGAAATAAACCCATTTGTCTATGGTCCATTGATATTCAACAAGGGTGCCAAAACAATTAAATGAGGAAAGAATAGTGTCTTCAACAAATGGTGCTGGGACAACTGGATATCTGCATATAGGAGAATGAAGTCGGACTGTTATCTCACACCACATACAAAAACTAATTCAAAATGGATAATGACCTAAATATAAGAACAAAAACTATGAAACTCTTAGAAGAAAACTCTTAGAAGAAACTCTTAGTGTAAATATCACGGTCACATGTTTGGCAGTGGATTCTTAGATATGACAATAAAAGCATGAAGAACAAAAGAAAAAATAGATAATTCGACTTTATAAAACTTAAAAACTTTTGTACATCAAGGGACACTATCAAGAAAGTGAAAAGAAACTACAGAATGGGAGAAAAACATTGCAAATCATTTATTTGTTAAAGGGTCTACTAATCAGAATATATAAACTCTTACAAGTCAACAACGAAGAGAGAATCCGATATAAAAATGGCCAAAGAATCCGAAAAGACATTTTTCCAAAGAAGATATGGAAAATAACAAGCATTGGCAAAGATATGGAGAAACTGGAAACTTTGTTCATGCTAGTGGTAATGCAAAACGTTATATATTCAAAACTATTGAAAACAAGTACTTGTACAGGAATGTTCATGGGAGCATTCAGAGCCAAAAGGTGGAAATGACCCAAATATCCTTCAACTGATAAATGGCAAAATGGCAAAATCATACACTGGAATATTTTTCAGCCATAAACATGAATGAAGTACTGATACATGCTGCAACATGGATGAATCTTTAAAACATTACACTAAGTAAAAGAAGCCATGTACAGAAGGCTATGTAATGTATGACTCCATTTACATGCAATATCTATAATGGGTAAATTTATATAGACAGAAAGCAGAGTGGTGTTTGCCACGGGGTAGAGGGAGGGACAGATGGGGAGACTCTGTTTAACAGGTTTGGGGTTTCCTTTTGTCATGATGGAACTGTTTCGGAACTAGATAAAAGTGGCAGCTGCA
Source organism: Pteropus medius (assembly GCF_902729225.1). Taxonomy (NCBI): domain Eukaryota; kingdom Metazoa; phylum Chordata; class Mammalia; order Chiroptera; family Pteropodidae; genus Pteropus; species Pteropus medius. The sequence goes on from NW_024340849.1 coordinate 49,801,483, forward strand.
CAATGTTGTGAATGTACTCAATACTACTGTTGTATACTTTAAAACAGTTAAATTATATGAATTTCACCTCAGTAGAAAAGAAGATACATAGTTTTAAACAAATACACATACATACATACTTACATATGTACATACATACATACAGCCGAGATCAGGTCGACCAGACATAAAACACATCATAGTGCTGGGAATTTGGTCATCCCTTGGTTCTGGTAATGACTTCTTTGATAACTTCTCCACTCTTTTTTCTCTTCTCTTTTTCTGGAAGTCTTCTTAATAATATGTTAAGCTTCCTGGTAATTTTATAATTACAAATTAGAAAATTTGTAATTTTCTAATACTTTCCTTTTCTACCAAGAGGTTTCCTGGACTTTATCTTCTAACTCTTTCACTAATTTTCATTTTGGTTGATTATAACATCCTGTTCTTGCTTCACAAGATGGAGTGTCCTCCCTCCTCTGCAGAAATATACGTGAAGAAGCTTTCTTCTGTGCCTCCATGTCCCTGGCATCTCACCATCCTGGAAGCTCTCCTCAGATGTCTGTTCACGCTGACAACCATAATGAAATGAGTCCCAGGGAGAGCAAGGCTCGATGAATGCCGGGCTTCACTCTAAGCTGTCACTGCAGGGTGTCCTGTGGCTTTTTCCTTGACTCCCAGTAACCTTTTCTCTAGAGTGGTTTAGTTTCTCCTGACAAGACTCCTCAGCCTCTTGGGATGTACGTGTGGGGACCCAGGGGTCTTAGGGCCTGGGCTGTGAAATCATTCCCTTCAGCCTATCCCTTGCCCTCGCTCTGGACACTTCCCAGGCTCCAAACGGCTGTGTCTGACCCACTGTGCCACGTCACTGCTCCTGTCTCTGCTTTCCAACTTCAAGTGATGGACTGGGAGGTTGCTGACTCTGCATTTTCTGGTTTGTGGTTCTGTTTTTCTCCTGATCGTTTTGTGGATTTTTCAGAGATGAGGACAAAAGATCTTTTTTCCACCATCTTAAAAATCAAAGTTCTGTTCACTTTTAATAAACAAGACTAATTTTAAAAATACATGAAAGCAATCCATGTTTATGGTTTAAAAAAAGTATAAGAGTTTCTGTGTTAGAGTAATGGCCTCACCTGTAAAGGAAGAGTGACTGGCCTCTGCCAGTTGACTCCTGATTTTTACAAAAGCTTCCAGACATGTTTTATACATATGGAAGTGTATGTGTGATGTTTTCTTTTCTTTCTTTTATTAAACAGATGAGATCATACTGTATGTACTGTTTTGTGTCTTTTTTCTACTTTTAACCAACATTATCTTGAAAAGTTCCTTCTTAAGGATTAGTTATACAGCACCGGTCTTAACTGCTGAAAGATTTGAGGGCTCCTTGCAGATAAGCGCTGGATTTGTAAAGGCACTTGGTACAGGGTAAACATCTGGTAGTCTGTTGCAAACTGCAGACTGTTCTTCACAGGCGTGCATCTCCCTGGACAATGTTTGAGCCCTTTCTCCAGTGACAGCCTCTTGTTCAACTTCCACTCAAGGTAACTCTGTATAACCTCTTGGAGGTAATGGTCTAAAAACTGTCATGTAGGGAGTTCTATTCTACAGGGAAATCTGGAAATTTGTGGTTTTGGAAACCACATTTTTAAAGCAGGGATAAGTGAGTCAGAATGGGTAGAGCTTGAATCCTCTACAATGATTAAGGTGCACAGAGGTCCCAGTGTAGTTTAGGAGGAAGATTGCTTTTTAGAGCAAGGACAGTTGTAAATGTCAGTTATTTAGCCACTTCAAATTTTTGGTGGAGTGAAGTGGAATAAAAATATATATCTTTCTTGATGGGGGTCAGTCATTAAGTAACAAAGAAATAGTGATTATTTTCAAAATTTGTTTAGTGTGAAATTGTTTGGCTTTGTAACTTTCATTTGGTCTAGAAATGGATTCAATATTTATTTATATAACTCTTTCTATTTGCAATTCACCATAAGCGAATGTATGATAAAATATCATGAAAGCTGGGTGCAGGCAGCCATGTGAAATTTAACCTGGATTTCTAATTTGAGAAAATATTCGAAAGCTCAACTTTACTAATATAGTATCGCTTCATAATGAATATCTGTCAATATCACTGTGGCATTGATGTTCAGCAGGTACTGCCATCACTCGGAGGGTGGTCTCATTTCCTGAGATGCCCTCTAGCAGAGGTGTTAGAACATAAGCATGATGGCACCTGACAGAGGCCTTCATCTCACTCGTTGACATGTGGACACAGCCCCCTGGGAGGTTCCTCAGTGCCGTTCTCTCCACAGGGTCACGCGGCCTTGGAGTGGGTGAGTGGCCCATGTAACGCAGAGCAGGAGAGCCTCCTAGCCCTGGCCTGCACCAGAGCATGAAGCACCAGGAGCACCTGATCTTCGGGCTTCCTGCACCCAGGACACGGAGACAAAGGTTGAGCAGCAAGTCGATGGGCATTCATCATCCACCCTAGGCTGTGGACACTCTTGCTCTACACTTGGTTTGTCAGAAGGAAAAATCACGATTAGTGCAGCCTAGACACATAGGAAAGGGATTCTAGAAAGGGAATGAATTTGCTACATCTTGGCCTATGACTTACGTTTGTTTTTTTGTGTGGAAATGTTGTTTACTAAACAAGAAGTTAATTTAAATCTTTGATATCCCTTCCCTAGAAACCAAAATATCAGCATAAGAAGAGAATGGCTTTTTCATACTCTATAACTTCCCACACTCAAATAGAAGATTCTTGTGGGTTTCGAGCCTCAAGTGTGCTGGGATATTAAACCATGAATATTCTTTTGATTTCTCAGAAATGCTATTTCAGAGGGATGGCACAGTGGTTTTAAACATTAGAGCCTGAGGTTGGCCTTGGAGCCAGAGGTTCTGCCAGGTCAGTGGAGCTCACCAGGCCAAGGGCCACTGACTCTTCCATGGAGTGCTGGGTATGGGGCCTGGTGCTCTGCTGCTGACTGGCCAGTACTGAAGTTTCCTGTTCTACAGACATCACAGCCGTTCCACATGCACATTTAATTTATTTAATAGCTTTCATTATCTTTCACTGACCAGGGCCCTTAGAGTTAATTTAGGAGACGAGTTTTTAATGATATACGTATAGCAAGTAACATAAAACCTACTTCATTTTAGTTTCTGAATATGAACTGTGATACAGTTTTCCTTACTTATGCTGTAACCAAACCAACCAGTTTAGTTTTTCTGAGAAGAAATGAGTATCGGGAAAAACTAGGTATTTTGATAATGTCATATTACTGGTCTAAGGTTATATTATTTTGCCAAAAACAGAAATAAATCCAGAATTCTGTTGCCTTTCCTTCATTTCCAGTTTACATGATTGCAGCCCTTGAGTTTGGTAGGAATGAAAGTCGAATGCACTAGTGTGTGAACTCTCAGAGAAACCAAAAGTGGATGATGTTCGAGAGGAGTGTGGCAGGTTCCCTTGGGAGCCGGGCTTTCCAGGGCTCCGAGCCCATCGGGCGTTCCTGGGGACAGCGTGTCTGTGCCTGCTGCTGGTTAGGCCACTGCTGCCACGTTGTGACTGTGGGCGGATCGCCAGCTCTCTGGAGTCAGGCTTCACTTCTTGTAGGAGAGTGATGGCTCTGAAGAGTCTTTGAAGACGCTTCCACCCATTTGGCATAGAACCAACTATTAAAACTGTGTCTGTCTGATTTGAGCCAGTGGCTTTTGGCTTCTAAAGAGTGGGTGACAACATTTCTGTCCTCTGTTTAGAAAAGAGCAGGCACGCTTTGAAGTAGCAGTTAACTGCTGGGTGTCTGTTAAGAGTTTCTTTGTTATTTTTTTTTTCCTGGATGTCTTCCCTAGAAGATCTCTACTTATGACTGAGCCTGAGTGAATGCCCAATACATTAAGAACAGATTTTCATAGGTTCTGTAACAGCTTCAGTATCCTAAGGAGAGGCAGGGTTATTCTGGTAACTTTAGGGGCTAAGGAGGGTATCCTTGTGAGCCAGCTGTGGATCGTAGGCATGAGGAGTAAACCTGGGCAGATCACGTGGCTGAGGCTTCCTCATTTGTAAAATGCCCTCCTCAGAAGGCTGACCCAGAGAGCCACGTGACACCTCAGCGAGGGCACGGCCCACAGTGCCGCAGCCACTGGCGCTGGGCCTCACTGGGCTGTGGAGTCCTTCAGAGCACTCTGCCAGGCGGGGATGGAATTAGGAACATCGGCTTCATCGGAACTGATTTGGGTTCCCAGTCTTGACTTCTCATCAGGGTCTGTGCTTGTGTTCTCTGCTGTTATAGGACAGTTTGCTTAGGGCAGAGGTTGGCAAACTACAGCCTGAGCAAAAATTTTCACATTTTTAAAGTTTGTAACTAAAGCCCACCAACAGACGAGTACATGACAGAGACTGTCAGAGGCCCAAAGCTTGAAATATTTACTGTCTGGCCCTTGACAGAAGAAGTTTGTTAAGTTGACCTTTTTAAAGATTCCACTACATCTCTCAATTGACATAAATAAAACTAAATTTGGTCCCTTCCACCAAACTGCTTTCCTTTCCCTCATTTCTAATTAATGCTACTTCCATATCCCAAATACGAAAACTTATTGTTTGACTTCTTCCTCTTGCTCTCTCTGTAGCCATTTGGAAAGCAAATATTCCTATAAAAGGTCTCAGATCAAGTCTGTCTTCTCATTTTCACTGTCCCAGGCTGCTTCGGGTACTTACCACCTGGGGTAGCCAGCTTCCAAGACAGCCCCCAAGAAGGCTGCTTCCTGGTGACCAGGCCCACATGTAGTCCTCCACACTGAGCAGAGCTGACCTGTGGGGTCAATGGATTACTGCGGAATATGCCATGACGGTGTATGACTTCCCAGGCCAGGTCGTAAAATACTGCAGCTTGCACCTTGCTCATTCTTGCATCACTTGCTCTGTGGGGTACGCCAGCTGCCATGTCGTGAGGACACACACTGAAGAAGCCTGATAGAGAGGAGCTGTGTGAGTAGCCATCTCGGAAGTAGGCCTCTGGCTCCAGTGAAGTCTTCGCCTGCCTGCAGCTCCAGCTGACATCTTGACTGCAAGATCATGAGAGACCCCAGGCCAGAACCACCCAACTAAAGCTGTTCCTGATTTCCTGACCTATAGAAACTTGTGAGATAATAAATGTTTATTGTTTAAAGCCATAGAGTTTGGGGGTAATTTGTTACATAGCAATAGATAACAAATACTTTCACCTTATACTAAATTTGTACAATTGCCTTTTAACTGGTCTCCCTTTCATTCTGTTCTGCTTCTTATCAAATTACTCAAAAATAATCCTATCATAACCTTCCTTGATTAAAAGGTTAGAGAGGGTTCTCATTCTTTTTTTTGGAAAAAGTCAGAACCAAGGCCTAGGCATTGGCCCAGACGACTCCAGTACAGGTGGTCATCAGATTGTATTTGGGGATATACTGGGTCCTCTCCCTCCTCTAAACTCACCTTCAAATCTACTTCTATGAAGCTGTCCTTGACTGACACCAGCTCACAGCTTACTATAAATTCCTAGGTTTATATTGCCTTGGACTTTAACTGTTCCTATATATATTTGCCTGGCAAGTTTAAAGTTCTTTAGGAGACAAGATGAGATGTTTTACTTTACATGCACAGTTCTGGGTATTCATTACATGCTTTGCAACTTGAGGCTGGATTCAGAATCACAGCAGTTAGGAAAAGCAGCTGGAAATGCAGCATGGTTATGAGTACAGCTTGGAAGGGGAGAGACCTCAAGTTTGATGCTGGGCTAGTGGTTTGACCTTGGGTAAATGATATTGTTGCTATTTCTGTTTCCCATCTGTAAAAGAGGAATGTTAATATTACCTACTTCAGAGCTGAGTATTAAAAAGAAATAATGTGACTGAGGATTCTTAGCACAGTATCTGATATAGAGTAAGTGCTCAATAACTTGTAGCTATTATTAGCTACTGAAAATTACCAAAATATTTTCTAAATTATATACTAATAGTAACACACAGCACAGAATATCTTCTATCATAAAGCTTCTATCACATTTTTATTTTCTTTTATGGGCCAAATGTATTAATATGAAAAATTTGAAATAGTTTTATTTTTATATTTCAGCCTAGTTGGTACATACATTTTAATCAACATGTTATGATTACTAGTAAGAGTTAACTACCATACTGTAAAAATAGTAAAATTTAATGAGTATGAACTCAGTACTGAAAAATATACTTTGTATGTTTATGTAGCTGCTTCGAATATAGATCTCCAGGGTCTCTATACATCTGCATGTCAAGTTTTTAATGGCAAAAAGCTGGATTAGGGAGGCAGAACTGTGCACAGCGATTCTGCCCAGGCGCTCTAGAAGCAGAAGTGAGTGGCATTTACAAGAGTGAGGCAGGAAACTCAGACTGGCAAGTAGGGTTTCTGCAAGCTCCAAGTCAACCATGCTAACGGCATGAGCTGCTGACTCTCTCTTCTAATCAGCCACTTCAGGGCTGCAGTGATTTGTTGATTTTGAATTGTACTCCTGAGTTAAAGGAAAAACACAGGGCTCTATGTGGCATTTATCTGTTAATGAACACAGACAACAAATTGTGTCAATTGTTTAGAAGACATCTTGATATTTCTTATTCTCATTTCTATATTGAACCCGCTCATTCATTCATTCATTCATTCACTCCACATTTACTGAGCACCTCTTACATGCCAGGTATTTTTCCAGAAACACGATTGGCAGTGAGGAAATTTGACAAAGATCTCTACCTTCATGGAACGACGTAGTAGGATGTTAGGTGCTAAGTGCAGTGGGATGTAGGAATAGGTAGTGTTCCAGAGAGATATGAGGATTAAGAAGCTATTTAAGGCAGCCACTTGGAAGGGAGAGTAGGCACATGCGTAGAGCCACATGAGGCAGAACCAGGGAGTAAACGACGGCAATAAACTACATGAGGGCTGAACTTCATAACTATTAGGCCTGTTTGATGATGGAACTTCACAGAGAAAAGGGTCTGCCTGATCCTGGACATTTTAAAACAAAGCTGAGGGCTTGCCATTTACCGGCAGGTGGACCAAATGTCTTTTTGGATCACTTTCAGTTCTAAAAGTCAACAGCAGAGATCAAATTTGGTGGAGAAGAGAGCTCAGGGAATGATGGAGTCTACAGCATTGAGGGTCAAAGAGACAAGCCTCTTGGCTGGGGATCCCACTAGTACCATGGGAGGCGTATATATCAGGGACTCCCTGTAGCTGTGGTAACTATTTTTTAGACTAAGCTGGATGACAGGAGTTATCTATATTTTTATTTCCTTTTAATGCAATTAAAATAGTCTGTTATATGTAGTTGCCCCTACAGCTACTTGCTTCCTTTCATTATCTCCAACAGGAATACACATCACACTGTGGGAACAAAGACTTGCCAAGATAGACAAGGTCTTTCCATTGCACGGGGCTGGGAGATGAACCGCCGGTAACTGGAAATTGCTGACGCAAAATGGCTGGTGCAAAGGGGTTTATTTTTGTGTCTGTTTTTAATATACGTCAACTCATCTTTCCATGGTTTTTCTTTTTAATTTTGGGAAGTAGACTCAGGTTCTTTACAGCAATTCATAAAACTGAATTTGCCTCCCAAATTTTCTAATAAATGCAGCATATTTTACACTTTTTCTTGCATTCATGTAATATACATAATCAGGTTTGTCATCGAGACAGAAAAATTGTTTAGAAAGAAAAGAGTGACTTTAGAGACCACCTTGTTGGTCCCTTGCTTTTAAATGAAAGAAACTGAAATCCAGAAATATTAAAGAACTTTCCCAATGTCAGATAGCTGTTTAGCATAGTTTAGTTAGAACCATTTCAGGTACTTGAAACCAGGTATACTGCTGAAAAGAATCTGCCTCATTGATTATAGGCTAGTTTATTTCAGTTATTAAGATGAAAGCTCCCGAGTCTTAAAAAGTCATTTTTGCTAGTAACATTTTGGAACAGAGAGAGGTCCAGTTCCTATGATGAAGGTGTCATAGGAACTGGCTACACCTGGAGGAAACTTTAAGCTGTCACAAGAGTCACTTGGAGGTGGCAATGTCCAGCCAGTTATGCCCACGGTGCTTAGTCCAACTTCTGTGGATCTGACTTCCGAAACGACCTTGACTGTGGTAAGATGACCCAGAGGACTTTTAATGTCATCATGTTCCCTTCCTTGGTGGACAAGCTGAAATATTCTTAGGCTTCTTTTCTCTTTGGGATGTCTAAAATCAAAGTTTCTTCAGGGGAAGAAACTTCTACTTTTGAAAAGTAGAAGTTATTCTTTTTTTGTCTGTTTATACGTTTAGATACTACACTGCAGTAGCTACATCGTTTGGAAAATTTACGTGTGCAGAAGAATCTTGCTGTTCCTTCTTTCTCTTTCTCCCACATGCTTTCCTTCAGTGTTAATACAACGTTTGCTTAGGGCCTTGATATTCAGGTTAGCCCTACAGAAATCCTCAATTCTTTTTTGGCATTCTCACTCTCCTAAACACTGCTACTCCTGGGAAGAGTTGGGATGTGACATTCTCTGCTCGCCCTAGGGAAAAGGACCAGGGGAAGGTAGGCCAGGGAATGACAGCTGATTCCTTTAGTCAAAAGGGAACGCCAACACAAAAAAGAACATATAGAAGGGCAAACTCCAAGTGAGCAGGCTTGCTTGAGGCTGTCCTTCCCTGCTGGCTACACACAAGGGAAGGGCGTTTTTCCCTTTTTCAGTTCACAGAGGATCAGATTCATTAGCGCAGCTTGCAAGAGCATTACTAGTACACATCTGACAGTGTCTGACACTCTGGGTGGCAAAGGAAATCTGAACACTGAGTTGTGTTGAACATGGCATAGGTTCAAACATCAAGATGATTCTTCGGTTCTTAAGCCCCAGGGACATAAAACAACTTCTTGATGTCCCATTTTTCAAAGCCCACGTTTTGAGAGCTGTGGCCCATAAGTTTTGAAGCCCTTTTATTTCCATAACACTGTAGTAGCTCAGATTTTGCTGGTATCAAAATCCAATGGAATTTCAAAATCCAAGATTCTGATGTAGAAACAGAGCTGTGGAATTTTTTTTTTTTTTTTGCACAGTAAGATCTATTCTAAATACGTAAATTGTACATCGAATACATTTTAATGGAATGAGCCAAAATAATAGTGTAAATTCAGTCTGCTAGGTAATTGCGCCTAGACATTTAATTAGTGTAGGCAGAGTTTTATATTAAGTTGGTTTTTAGCTATTAAATATTTTAGGAGATGGGTCTTTGGCTGACATGAGGGAAGAAGGAGCTTACCCTTCATGAGCTTTATAATGAACGTGTGTGTGCTTTTGCACGTACATGCACATTCTGCAGAGAAGGCAGAACTGGGGTCTCTAAACACATGTGCAATCAGGCCCTTTCCTAAAAGTTCTCTTTATGAAATTCTAGACAATGATCACTTATAACTATCTATTTTTTCCTCCACTGGGGCTGAGAAGAAAAAAAGAAAGATATTGCTAAATACAGGTTACCCAAAGATTTCTCCTTTATGGCCTCCAAAGTGTATCGCTGGAATAGAAGGCAGGAGGCAAGGACTCTGACTTAGCCTGAGAAAGTCAGTGCACATTTAGATTATCAGCTGGACGTACACAGAAATGTTATCATACACATCTCACAGAGAAACTTCAGGCGAAGGAGATCCTAAGATACATCTGGCAAATAAGGGAGTAGCTTGTGTGTATGAATGTCAAACTCAGTATTGTGTAATATTTAAGATATGTAAATACCTTAAATGATGCTCTCTATTTATTTAACATAAGAACTTTCCTAAGTTCATTCTGGGTTTAACTTTCCTATTTTTTTCTCAAGCAATTTAAGTGCAATAACAATACATTTTCTTATCATGGGACATTTTAGAAATATATTCCTTGAGGAATTCCCTTTATAAAACATACAAAAGCTTTATGATCTTTCTACATACAATTTGTCTCCATATATATGACTTGTTATATAATAAAATGTTATGTACTATTTACAGAGTTTTAATTTCCTACCCTCTTGAGGTAAAAAAGGAGTCGTGACTGCTTGGTAACATAGCAGTTATGGTGGTGGCTCCATTTTTGATTATTTTTCCAGTGTGGTCCCTGTTAGATTATATTTCTCAAAGTGATCATAAGCTGCTGATAATAAAAGTATCCTGTCTTCCCAACCTAGGGAGTTTCTGACAGCTAGTTACCGAAAGACATCACCATTTCACAACAGAAACTCAATGCAGAAGGTATGATGAAAAGGCGTTTTATTTTTCCCTAGATAAATTTTAAAATAAAAGATTTTAATGGAAAACATTTAGTACTGTCATGTCACCCTGAATACCAACACCAACTTGACTTTCATACAAGTCCGGTGAGTATGAACATTTCTCTATGGCTCTTCAACAGTTTTACATGTACAAAATTTTCTGCTACTTTGCTTTAGCAAAAATTTGCTTTAGCAAATAGCAACATAATTTAAAACTTTCAGATGTCTCCTCTGTGACACCTGAAATCCAGTCCTATATTTATTAATACGGTTAGAAAACTAAAAGCCTTAAGAAATTCATGGTATGAGTGCACGGTGCTAATCACATAATCTCAAATGTAAGATCATTTAAAAACTCCTACATAACAACCTTCTTGTTTAATTTGAAAGACTTAAGACTTGAACTCTATCTAGTAAGACTGTTAAGTCGATGTACTTATCAATTATTTAATTTTTACTTGTCTTGGAAGAGTTAATTTAAACTGTCCACTGAATGAATGCATTTTAAATATTAATAAATATATTACAGTATTTACAAGCATTCTTAGCTACTCTGACACTGACCGGAAGTTAAGTCACGGGGAAGGAAACAAAGATCCCCCAACAGGGTGACCTCAGGAGGTATGGGAAAGAAGGAAAGCTTGAGCTGAGAGAGGATTCACATAGGGAGGACTGCTCAGTGTGCACACAAGTTCTAAGACACATCAGGTTCCAACTGATACCAGCTATCAGAAGTAATGCCAAATAGCTGGAAACCAGGACAAAGAAGAATACTGTAAAGGTATGCTATTTTAGTAGTATGAAGAGGAAGATAGGCCTAAGGTCAGACTAGGCTAAAGATGGTAAGACTACACTCCACAAGCTGTTAGTGAACTACCCTCTGGAAATTACCTAATTTAGCTGAAGTGCTGGGTACATGTCATGGATAAGAGAAGGTTAAATGCAAGAAATTGTTTTGGCAACAAAAAGTGATGCTAATCGAATGTCTATAAATTTAACTGTGTCATATGCCCTTTTCTTACACTACTTTCTGCACAGGATCTCATGCAGACACACCATACAAGTGACCTCTTTAACGCACTTGGCAAACCTCATTAATGCTGTTGAAGAATTTACATTCTAATGCTCTGGTGAGAGGTGATCATAATGCTCAAATCAGTCTTTATAAAGAAGTGACACCAAAGACTGAAATGTGCTAGATATTTACCTTGTGAGCGTAAATAAAATTCTCATTTTGGGGGTTTAGTTTCTCACATTTTAATAACAACGGTAAACAAGTCATTATTTTAAAAAGCACACTCTCCTAGGTCATATCAATATACATCTACAGATAACACTCCCTCTGCCTCGCACCCTTCCTGGTAGTCGTTTGCAGGATTAAGCCCAGGCTTTCGGAGGGTGTGGCTCTCACCAAACCAAAAGAGTTCAAACAGTGCCCTAGAAAACTTTAAAACTGAGATTCACCCAATGTAATGTTTAAAGCTCTTAAACAAGAGTCTTTAAAATAATTTAAACATTTGCATACGAAATAAGGGTTCTCTGGTGGCCTACTTTCACATGCAAATACAAACTGTTAACATGCATTATTTTAGTCAATTGGTAAAGTTTATTTCATAAGTAATTTTAGGACATTTACTAAATTTTAAATTTCAATCCATTAAAAAACTACTACCAGAGCAGTTTTGAGGTATTACTGTTAATTTATATAGAAATGTTACCATATTTTGATGTGTTATGAAATGCAACTGGCATGCCTTTTATCAAACGGTGCTGTCATAGTGTCGACTACAGATGTGTTCTATAGCTTTTAGGAGATTATTGTGCATGTGCGTTAACTGACTTTCCAAACATTAATGGCAATTTGATTGGTTGGTCATTTTCTAAGCATATGAAAATAATAAAGCCCATGATATAAGCCAAACGAGCTGAGAAATGTCAGGTTTACAATGCTACCCTCCAACCTACCTTCATCATAAACCTATCCTACTCACTCAAGTTGTTTACAAAGAAAATTTGTGCAAAAAGCATCCAAAAAGCCTATCAGCAGGTTAATTATTAGTTTTAAAAGAAGTAGGTAATGTTTTTTCTTTTAAAATTCATTTATAAAAATAAATAAATTTCAGTTTGAGACCTTACGTACCAAATGGTGGCTTGATTTAGTCATGATGGCTACACCATAAAGTTATGAAAAGTGTAGTTGAAAATATATGCACGCCAGCGCATTCCCTGCAGTGTGGCCAACAGCTGGCACCCTATGCTGTCGTGACCCTTTCGTCGTTAACCGAAATACACTCAGCTCTTGGCAAATGTTTAGCCTTCCTTTGTCCAGAAACTACCACAAAACTTTAATTCTTAGATCTCCATTATAAAATGACAAGTAACCATAATACATGCAAGATAGGGAATGAAAACCTGTCACCCACTCAGGAGACACTGATCCACTGCACAGGGGCAAACACAGCAGCTCAGAGGAAATAGTCACCCACTTGGGTGTACAGCTTATTCAGATGTTTTGCACTAAAACGCAGGCATAAAATCCCTCCTAGAGTTTTCATCTCAGAGCAACAATACTTTGAAATCAGTTTGACAGTATGAGCAAATCCTTCCAGGTTTTGCGCTGTGAGACGACGACGAGCAGTCTGGCCCCGCCTCCAGGTATCTGGTAGGTGGCAGGGCTCTGGATCACTACTTGCATTAGATAGAAATATTGTCCGGTGGAAGTGCCAATATGACTTACTGCTTAGAACTGTGCTAACATCGACATCTTTGTTAGGCTGATTTCTCACATGAGAAGCTTTTTGCCTTAGTCAGAAAATCATTTGAGGAACAGTAAGGAACTGAACTAAGGAAAAGTTTCTGGTCTCCAAATCCACACACACACACAAAAGCAGGTTTCAAACTATTGTCCTCTCAGTGCAAACGAGCAATTGGCTGACCTGTCATGTATTATCGATTGATATGAACGCAGCAGTCTGTGGAACAATGTGATGCAGCAAAAACCTGATCTAATGCAAATCGAGCCGATTAACAAAAACCACAAGGGAGGAGAGACAGTCCAGCTCAGTGTTCTCCGTGTTAATGCCGACTCTGAACACAAAAGCAACTGAAAGGCACACAGCTCAGATTTCATTGATAGTCCTCTCTGAAGGGCAGTATTCCGAGGGGCCTGGTGAGGACATGTAGAATGACTGTGTTTTCCTTTTTAACCGGGCTCTTTTGTTGGCCAACACCAGGCTACGCCGGCTAGAACTGATGATTTCTGAAATGAACTTTTTGCAGTCCACACACACCTCCATAGTACTCCAGTCCTCCATTAATTCTTTGGGAAACTGTAGTTCTTCATCTGGTTTGTCCACAGATTTAGATTTTGGGGAGAACCTGGAAAAAAAGCAAAATGTTTAAATCATTCAGTATTGTTACTTACAGTTCTACTGCAATATTAAGAAAATACGTGTAAAAAGGTAAATTTGTTGCCAAAACATTATGGGATGGTGAGTGATTTAGTCATGTCATGTTCTTCCAAAGAAGAATTTCTAACTGGAGATGAGGTTCAAAATATTTTTTAAAAAATAAACCAAGGAACATGTTTTATTAAGAAATACTGAAAACTCTTAGCATCTCTTCCAGAATGTTTGGAAAATAGGATATTCAGACTATTACTATACACACATATATATAGGGATTATAACTTTAACAACTAAAGTGAAATGAAGTTTCACTTTAGTTACTAATGTCCTACTGAAGAATCAGAAAGAACTTCAAGTTCTTTCTCCAGCAACCCCATGTCATAGTTAATGAACATTAGTTAACTGTAGATAGTAGGTCAGACTATTGGAAACTTAAGTAATTTTATCTCAATCTTATAACACATATTGAAAAATTACCTTTAAACCAGCTTTCTTATAATTTATATATTTATCAAATATGCCTCTCCCTCAACAATTATCTATATTTGGGTAACTGATTATTTGGATTCCAGAGAGCTAGAGTTAACTAGATGAACATAATAAATGTTTTGGTTAATTTTTTGAAATAACTAAGATTCACCTACTCATTACTATTTTAATTAAAACAAACAAGAACATTGGTTCAAGGTAAGTACAGAAAAGAACAACAGATTATTATTTGCATTGCCTTGAGCCCGCAGGTGACAATCCATGATCAGAAGTCATCGTGGAGCAGCAGTGTCTCCGCAGAGAGTTGAAAGTATAGGGATAGCAGTCTTAGGCACAAGTCATCTGCTGGGCTGATAGCTTCCTTGTCTCATTGTCCACAGAACCGTAATCTGCAGGAGTGGCTGCCATCCAGCATTTGGCACTAATGCCAGTGTCTGCCACCCACCCCTCCAATGGGTGGCTGGTGTGTCAAACTTTAACCTTCTTTGGCCCTGCCAGTGTCTGACTTAAGCTAGCCCGACACTATCTTTCTTTAGTACCAACACTAAACTTACTCTATATTAAATGCAAAGAGACTGATATTCAGGCAACTTTTTTCTTTTAAATTGCCAGCTCTTGGCATAAAGCTTCATTTCTGCCTTTACAATAGGAAAGTAAGCCAGTTATTGTAGACTGTTGTAAGTATAGGATTAAAGAGATTTTCTTTTAAAATTAAAGAATGAAAGATTAAACTGTTACATTTAAGTTTTCAACTCCACTGAAAACAAGGGCAGATTTAAAGCTGACTGTTAAAGGACACACAAAAGTAATTATTTCTAAAGTAGAAATAAAAATAAACTGAGATTAAAGTATCCTTCAAGTAGTTAACCATTATCCCTTGACAAGTTACATCTCAGAAGTTTTGGAGATTTGTGTGCAAGTCAAAACTATGTAAAAATAAGCCAGCCAACCAACCAACCAACCTACCTACCCAAACCCCTCGAGCTAAAACCATGTGATGTCACCACAGTCCTCAAAAGGAGCATTCTTCTTTTACAAAGGATGCTCTTAAGATCTAGGCCCCTTGCTCACCTGGCAATGCTCCGAAGTGGTCGATGGTGGCCGGTGGAGGGTTTTTCTGGCCTCATACAACTTTCTCCTCTTTGCAAGGCAGAAGGTCCCAATGAAAAAATAGGAAGAGTAGAGTATGGCTTGGAGGGCAGCCGCATCTATTATCCCAAATAAAACTAAGAATGAGCAATACTGTTAAAGAGGCAATCTATTAAAATTAACATAAGCTATAATTTCGCCAAGCTTAGCTTACCTTTTTGCAACACTGTGAGCACACCGGCCTGTATACAAAATCAGAAGTATTATTTGGCATGATACCATAGATGCAACTGGAGAGTTAAAGAAGCCAATGGCTGCATGGTTGTGAATTTCTACGATAAATTGCAAAATCTCTCTGGTTCTTCTATCAGAATATAACAAATTGATACAACTGTCGATTGCCAAAAAGACAATCAATCTGTAAAACTTAACTCTTGCACTGTTTCCTATAAAAGAATCAACTTACATCTGTTTGGAATTTTCTTATTTGTCTATCCAGGGGGCATATGACAATCACATCTACTTTTTTTTGTTGTTGTTCAAACATGACATATTATTATTAGAATGATCTTGGTTATGTAAAAGAAATACATGCAGAAAAACATGTTCCAGGTTTAACATGAAATAATTATTTGATCCACTCTTTTGAAGAAATCAGTATTCCTAACCCATGAGTATAACACAATGTCATAACAGATTATTTCTAATATTGTTTCTGTGTAGAAAAATGATGAAACAATGAAGTCAACTGTTATTTCTTTGCCTATTGCCATCAGTTATAAAAAAAATCTTACCTCTTACAGAACTGACAGGTGTAAGACCAGGTGAAGAAGGAAAATCTCCTGGTTCGGCAACAAAAGCAAAGCTAGAAAATACAAATGTGAAAGAAGGAAAAAAAGCAATGCCAACAGTTAACTTCCTAATTAATATAGTTAAATATGCTTTACATTTATCCATTGGGAAAGTTCAGGAAACAGAGGAAGAAGAGAATGCAGAAATCTGTTTTTATGTTTGGCTCTGTGACAATTATACTTTGGCTCTATCTTTAATTATAATTCTACTTTAAAAAGTAAGGAAAGACCACAGCTCTCAAGAGTCTCACCACCATGGAAGCAGTCTAAAAAAGGTTCTGAAAGTCTCCTCTGTTTCTCAGATATATGTCCTTTACAAGTATATCAACTAAATGTAGACATGGTTTTATGAAGGCATACCATGATTTATTATGGTTGTTTTAAGCCTTTCACAGCTTTTGATTTATAAGGGAGAAACAAAAATACTCCCTTTTGAGAGCAAGGCAGAACAGGTACTGTCTACCGGAAAATAAGTCTCTTACCTCCTAACATCCCCTAAAAGTTCACACCATCTGGCTAGCAGATGGCTCCCTCAGGAGACTATGCCTGTGACTGACCCTTCTGCTAACCCTGCTGATCAATCAACTTTAAACAGCTCTACCTTTCCTTTTTTCAAGGCAGTGTAGACATCTTTATATTGTTGGTATTTTTCCAGCTCTGCTTTCACCAGGACCTGACGAATATGCATCACTTCCTCCACAGTTAGAGCTAGGCATTCCACTGGATAGCAGAATTCCTCCTGAAATTCAAAATTTCACATGAATAAGAAACTCCCACCCCTCTTTTCTGGCATTGTAAAATCAGATCAAATACCTGGTTAGTAGCTTCAGAGAAGAAAAGTTTCCCAACGAACACAGAGCGGGCTCACTCTGGGGACCACGTAGTTTCTAATTACACTAAGACAACAGACGAGAGAAAACTGTGGACCACGTGAAACACTGTAGCCTACTGAAGTTTCCAATTAGTGAAAGTTCCTCACATTTGTTGAATTAGTTTCCCTCAAGTATCTCTATTACATTAAGTTGAGCTATGTGTCTTGAAAAAAGTTTTGTTGTTCTAAGCCAAATTTGTCAGTCATTTCCTATGATTTTAGGAAATCGTAGACATTACTTAGTGCTGTGTTGTACACTATATGCTAATAGATAAAAAGCAAATCAACAACATTGGTACTGTTTTTAAAGCTGGTTTGTGGTACCCAGAATAGCCAAAAGAAGGTGGTTAGTAGTTTATACTGAGAAGCATTATTTAGTGGTAAGTTACATCAGCACACCTTGAAAAATCTTAATGGTACAAGTGGAGCTGGAACATGTAACTACTGGTGCAGTTTATAGCCAAAAGCAATCTTTACAGGCTATCCTACAGTTCTCCAGATTCCTGTTATTACTTTTAAACCACTGCTGAATGCATAGTCAGCATTGGAAAGATGTGGAGAAAATCAGAAGAATTGCATAACAAATATTTATGTTGGCTGTCTTACATTAATGGTTTCCCTAAAAACAGCTGAGGAAGATGTTGATGTAACTGATCCCACTGAATAAAGAATCCCATGCCCATCTGCTCCCCATCTGGCCCTGCTCTTGATTGGTGGATCTAATAGAAAGACAGAACAGTCTTGTGCATTCACACTGGGCCAGGCTTCACAAGGGCCATTGTGGTGTAGTGACACTGAAACTTAATGTTCACAGTACAAACACATTATAATTCCCCTACCCGCCCCCCCTCCCCCCAATAGCATTGCTCACAGGCATTCTGGAATCAAACAAGTCAAATGAGAAAGCGCATGACTATGAATGCAGCCTGTTTATGCAGTTTTAACATTCAGTTCTGTCTTTCAATTGGAGAAAAACAAAAACAAATCTAGGTTGCAAACTGGACAAACATTAGCATTTACTAAAAAAAGTAGTTCGAAGAATTATTGATTCTTACTAAAAATCAATACAAAATTGTCTCTGTTAAGCTAACTTAACGAAGGTTAAATATACTTAAAAATGTTTTGGAAAATATCTTGCAAATAAATTTTTAAGATGAAGAGTTTAGTATTTGGAGGGTGGGGGATAGTTTGTTCAGAAAGATTATATCACTTGCTATAAGATGTCTAAAATACTTTTAAAAATAAATCACTAACATATAATTTTCTCTTTTAATGGGAAAAGCTTTAAAACAATAATAAGATTAAATTGGTATGTCCAATATTTACTCTGTTTTGCTCCACCCTGAGAAAAGGGCATAGTGTCAAATGGAACAAGGCACTGCCTCTGTGAAGGTTAGGCCATTAAAACTGTGCATTAGTTAAGTATTTTTGGCTGCACACATCTGAATGACAGCTTTTCTTAGCTTTGAACATATTCTTTTTTTAAAAATTAAATTTATTGGGGTGACACTGGTTAATAAAATTATGTAGGTTTCAAGTATACAATTCAATAATATGTCATATGTACATTGTGCTGTGTATTGACAACCCAAAGTTAAATTTCCTTCCATCACTGAACATATTTCATGAGAACTTTTCCTATGGTAATTTTCATTCATCAGTGATGAGTATGACTGTGGTACATTTTCTGACATCTAACTACGTGACATAGTTGCTGACTTGGAACAAAATAATATGCAAATCCATCAAATAACCAGATAATTAATAGTGAGATCTGTTGCTGTGCAAGCTCTGAAGATGGTAAATAGTGACAATTTAATTACCTTTACAACTCAGATGCCTGGGCTGGTAGATATTTCTGGTAGATGGGATCCTTTTTATTTGCAGGGGTACACTAGCACATGTAATAACCCTGACAGCTTGTACTTCCCTCTTCTCGGTCTTAAGTCACACGAGGGCTTACTTAGTCAAGCGTACTTTCAATTTACTACTTTGAATCATACACAAATCTAGTACTTCATAGGATATAATAAGAAATTGTGAATTTTGTTTGTGTTTTTGTTCTGTTTTAATATTTCAAGCAGATTACCCTTTAGTAAAATAATCTCCAACAAGACAAATGCTAATGTTTTAATTCTGGTGCTTTCCCAAGGACAACAAAACTTTAATGCAACAAGAAAGAAAATAATAAAGTTACTAAAATAGTTTTCATTTTTTTAATCGACAAAAAAAATATTGAGTCAACATCCCCAAAGCCAAATTAAACCTTAACAGGCTGAGATACTAATGCTCCAAAATGTAAACAGCACTCAGGGTTTTAACCGTGAGTAAAAGCCCCTTTCCCCAGGGTGACACTGGGCTCAGTCACTCCTACGGCAAGCACTAAGGTCATTTTCATGGAGAGATGCGGACTATAAGGTCTAGATCCATACAACTCTAATTCTCTTGCTTCTCTGTGCTTCACTGTGACTTTCAAATTCAGGAAAGGGAAGCTAAATCTTAAAGTGTTTTAATAATGATTACACTATGCTATAGAGCAGATGTGCCTTTAGAAATTACTTTTATGTATGTCACTAAAATTGTGAAGTTTCTGTTGAAAATTCTGGTTATATTTACCATTCAAAAGGGGTCACAGTCAGGCAGCAAAGAAATTAGAAAGTATAATATAATCCGGTTACTGAGCCACAGAGAAGTGGGAATAGTCATATTTTATGTAGAGTTCTTGATTAGCAAAAACTTTGTAAATAAGTAGCAGATATTTATTTGAATATTATATTATACAACCATTGTTTTTTGAGTTTTTAAACTAAAGTCAGATTTAAATAAAAATAGCAACTATTAAGTTTAATTACTTTTCTTTTTCCAAGTTCAACTTTAAAACTCAAAGTGAATTCTTTGCCTAAAGTAATATGTGGATTTATTATACAGATATTTCTGTTTGGGGAGGATTGATAATAAAAGTGTTGACAGATCTTCAGTAAAGCAGTAGGAGTGACAGGAGTTAAAATTTCATCCCTGCACCTGACCTGTACTAAACAAAATGGCCTGATCTAAATATGGGAAAAAGAACAGAGATTTATCCTATAATTCATGACAAATAAACAGAGAAAGGGATTTCTTTCTCATTTATATTCAGAATCTCTTTTCTAAACCAAGATGGGCAATAAAGAATAACAAAGAAGCTAGATGCCAATTCATTTGTCAAGGATGTGTTTAATAAATAAGGGACTGCAGAGAGCCAGGACCATGTATGAGGTGGAAGAGGCAAGGCTGCTGCCAACACTGGTCAGCAGTATGCGGTACGCCGGGGGCGGGGGAGCTTCACTATGTTCCCAGGGCTTTTTATTTCACTGGGTTTGGAAATTATTATACTTTCTTTAAAAAACATATTCTGTATGTAAACTTTAAAAACAATAATAAAATGCAGAATCATTTAAAATAACCTCATCAATAAAAAGAACCTTAAAATCTCTTTCTACAGAGAAACAGGCTGTCATAAAAACCACATAACACCTTGATCATCATAACTGCAGCTTTATGGAAGGTGCTGGGGAAGAGAAAGACTCTCTGAGCCCAGGGGAGACATATGCTATGGGTACACAGCCCCTTGAAGCTCCCAGAAGGGTGTGTGAGACACAGGCAACCACACAGCTCTATGGGAGGTGGAGTCCCCTTTGGCAACCTAGCCTGAGAGGTAGCAAACACTGCTCTGACAGCAGCAAGGCTCTGGGAAAAAAGCACCCCGTGGGCTCTCAGAGTACCCCTGCATGTGGAAAAGGAAGCAGTGTTTCTCCTATAAAATTAGGTCACTTAAAGAGACACACACTCACAGGTTCCTATAATCTAATGCTGCATTTTGAGTTTGTTGTCCTTTCAAAGTTATTTTCCTCTCAACTGAGATCAAAGTGTGATCTATACATCCTACAAAAGATTGGAATCAACGATCAGAAGCAAAGTGTCCATCTAAGCTGTTAATTCTTGCAGAGTGCACGAGTTGAGGTATCACTGTCAAAGAGACAGAGAAAGTGAAATAATTCCCACAACCAGCAGAAAGAGGCCAACCTTTGAGGATTTCCACCTGCTGGTAAAAGCTCTCTCACATAGATAATACATAGCCCCTGCTACCCCAAACATGGCTGCTTCAAAAGGATGAGAGCTGAGCAGAGAAGCTGTTTGTATGGTAGAAAAAAGTGGTCGGAAAGGCGTCCTTGGCCATACACTGGTTATCCTAGGAACCTGAACAATAGATAAGGGAAAAAGAAAATGGCAGGGGGAAGAAAAAAGGAGAAAAAATGCTGAACACGAGTGACCTACAAATAGTGATTACAAAGTATGAAAGAAAAACAAAACAAAAAACACCACAAAGGATGTTAACGGTAGATTCCATATGTGTGTTCACGGCAACATCTGCATCCATATGTATAAAGCGGTAATCAACCCATGAACTCTAGAGAATCTTAGAGTTCACACAGCAAAGACTTGAACTTAAAATTTTCTAACTTGGTTGTCCAGTGAACACTGAGACTCCTAAATCGGGCTTGCTCGGATGCAGGATACAGGCAACTGCCTGCTGTGCCTGAAAGAGCATGGGAATGTACACCAAGCAGGCAAATGCTTCCTCTGTGGAAGGTACTTAATGACGAGTAGCCTTTCATTGAGGTGGGCAATCACTCTCATTTGACAAATGATGGGAAAAAAATACATTTTTAAACATCCTAAGAAAAGGGAGGAAGATACAAGAGAAATACGTGATTAACAATGAAGACATTTCCGCCATTTTCAGTTGAGGGATCACAAAATGATTCCTTATTTCTAACATATAGCTAAAATTTTAAATTTAAATCATACTTTTAAAAAATCATACTTTTAAAAACAATACTTACCAAGCTAGAGGGTACTATCACAGAGATGTGTGATTTTATGGATTTCTCAAGATAAACTGCTAGCAAGAAAAGTCTTTATTTGCCCCGGAAGTTATTTTGTCTCAGCTGGTACCTAGAGGCACTTGGAGGGAGCATAGTTCTATGTGGAACCTGAACATCAACCATCCAGTCTTGTCCAGAGGTGTTGCCCACTGCCTTTCATTGACACCCTTCTCCGTGATTATAGATTGGTTTTACTCTGCTCTCTTCTCCACCAAAAAACAACTCACAGTCTGATGAAGCGCACGCTATTTATATCCTTTCTTAGGAAAAATACTTCATGGGCCCTTGATGTGCACCGATAGTCTTTCTTGGCAAAACTTCTATTACTATCTGAAACTCCTTTGTAATTGATCTGATAATTGATTGATAATTTTAAAATTGAAGTCTAACTTCGACAATGATGTCCTATGATTACAAAGCCAGGTATGCACCTAAATGATAAACTGGCTTCTAGGAAAAGCCATGTGAAGAGAAGAATCTCCTAATTATTGGTCTTGTGAAAAAAATCACAAAGGAGCTCCGTCTTACATATTTTTAAGTTGTGACAATAACTATACATTTTGCTAAAGCAATAATTTATTCATTCACATTAACAAAAGTCTTCCGGTTTTAAAGTTTGAACCTGTCTGGTTAGAGTTCTGTTTTTTTGTTGCTAAACCACTGATATTTCATCAAATATCGTATCAATGTTTTGGCAATTAGTTAACGGTTAAGAGGAATCCTGTCAGGAATTGCCATAAAATCATTAATTCCTTAACTGCATTGTTTGAGAACAGTGATGACTAATCAACTCTCAATACTGTAAACTCCATTCAAACTTAGAATCTTCACAATAACTACCTACCTCCCTCTACTTTGAAGGAGGGGCATCTGTTATTGCTTCATTTGAAGCCATGATGCTTCATCACGATATGCCTAAAAATATGAATAAGCATATTCTAGTGATTTTTATTCTTGTGTATCTGAAAAAATATTAGATGTGAGAATGCCAGTAGAATTATTGATTGAAGCCTTGCATCTTCCTGCAAATATTTCTAAAGTCAAGTGGTGCTACAAAAGAATCTTTGCAGACCTCATTTGGCTGGTGGATCTATTTTTCCAGGCAGAGCCTTGTGTCCTATGTCCCACTTTCCTGAGAAATGAATAGCAACAACATGAATCTGAAAGTCTCTGGAAAACAGCAAAAACTATCAACCAGTCCAAACAGCAGCTTTGGCTCTAATATCACAAAACATACTTTGAAACAATGAATAATAGTTTTTAATGGATCAAAATTCTCTCCTGGTACTTCTGCCTTAATAAAATAGCCTACTATAGCAAGGCTTTGCTAAGCTTTTTTAAAATTAGTTTTAACAATTTTTAAGTGGATTATTACCCTTTGAAAGAAAGGAGGCATTTCTTTAAAGAATTCATACTTGCAACCACTGATAAATTTTCTGGAAAAAAAAAAGGTACTTTAAATGAACAAAGAATAGTCAAATTTCATTTAGGTTGCTATTAGGGTTGTTTTTCTTTAGCTATTAAGAAATACTAAAGTTATTTAAAGTTCATTCTAACCTTTAGAATTTTTTTCTCCTAATCATCGTCTGAAGAAAGCTAATGATTCTAGGTCCTCTAACTGATCCTTAACTTACTATGCAGTCTTTTAGTTACTTACAAGAGATCGGGAACTCTGCTTGGATGGTGGCAGAAACTGTCTCACATTAGTAGGTGTTTCCTTTTCAATGGAATGTCGTCTTTGGGGTGGCTGCCGTCTCTCTGGCTGGGGTGTTGATGATATAGGCAAGAATTTTGGAGGTGCTAAAAAATGAATTAACCAAATTAAAATGAACTTTCTTACTGCGAGGACTGTTATAGAAGTGTCTTTGTAAGATAAAACTTGCTACAGAAATTGCAAGGAAAAAGTAAAAACTGCTTTGTATTTTTAATATTTATTCAAATTCATATGTAAAACACAATGTAAGCATAATCTCAGATTTGTACATACAAATGCCCTCATGCTATTTTTCCACAGAATTTTGCAATTAAAGAGTCTTAGGCATTATTTTAAAAAACATGCAAAAATATGCATTCCGTGTACCTAAAGACTCCTAAATCATACCAAAATTCTTAGGTGTTCTCTTTTACATTCTCCTTTTTAAATATAAAATATGAAACCTCTTCCTTCTTGATGTTTATCAAGACATTCTATCCTTAGGTTTAAATCAAGCTCCATTTAAATTTCAAAAAATAAATTCCAGCTTTGGTGTTAATATTATACCACTGCTCTCCTCTGCCTAAAATATTTTGGGACAGGATTTAACAGGAGAATGTTTCAGGGTCTGAATGGTTCTGGAATCACATTTTGAAAACATAAAAAAGATCATTAGAAATAAATTATGCTGCCAGAGTTTTATTTAGTACTTCTTCCTACTCTCTCTGCAAACAGTAATGCTGTTTCAATGCAGTGGGTGAGGAAACTGAAAGACAACACAAAGTTAAATACGATCCATCTATTTTGACTGTTCAATCAAGAGAAATCACTAAAGGAAAACAACAAAATTTCCATAATCAAGAAAAGATACAGATTTAATTGGGTCTCCACCATAGTTGATGGGCCTGGCCAAATACCAATTACAGATAATAACCAAGGTCAGCTCCTATTGTTTTGATATAATCTGTTTAAACAATGCTGTTTAAAGAATTTTAACCATATAAACCTTCACATATATAGAAAACCAAGTTAATGCTCTAAGAATATCTTAATAAACAAGTTTTTTTTTTCTCTCAGTAAGTTCTTTTATGGCAGAACAATACACAATATTTATCATCTTAACCATTTTTAACCATATAGTTCAGTGGTACTGAATACATTTGCATTGCTATGCAATCATTACCAATCCACCCCCATCACTTTTTTCATCTGTAAAATTGAAACTCTATACCCATTAAGCAATAACTTTCCATTCTCTCCTCACCTAGCCTGTGGCAACTACCATTCTACCCTCTGTCTCTATGATTTTGACTATGCTAAGAACCTCATGTAAGTGGACTCATACGATATTTGCTTTTTTGGAATTGCATTGGTTCACTTAGCATAATGTCCTCAAGGTTTATCTGTTGCAAACTACTGCAGAATTTCCTTTTTAAGGCTGAATAATATTCCATTGTATGGATATACCACATTTTGTTGATCCATTCTTCCACTGATGGACACTTTTTGCTTCCATGCTTTAGTTTTTGTAAATAATGTTGCTATGAATATGGACATACAAATACCTCCTAGAGATCCTGCTTTCAATTCTTTTGGGTATATGCCCAGAAGTGAAACTGCTGGATCATATGGTAATTCTATTTTTACATTCTTTTTTAAAATTGGAAACTCATTACCTTTTATTTATTTTTTATTAGTTTCAAGTATACAGTATATTGGTTAGATATTTATAGTTTATAAAAAGATCCCCCTAACTGCTCCTTCTCTCCTCTGGTTTCCCACCTAGCCAAGATATTAATGCTAACTGCATTCCCTATGCCGTGCTCCCCATCCCCGTGACCATCTATCAACTATCAATTTGTACTTCTTTAACCCTTCACCCCATTATCCCAGCCCTCCAATCTCCCTCCCTCAGGTCCATCACCAAATAGTCCTCTATATTTGTGAGTCTATTTTTGATTAGTTTATTCCTTTCATTCCTTAGATTCCATATATAAGTGAAATCATATGGCATTTATCTTTGTCTGACTTATTTCACTCAGCATAAAAACCTCTAGGTCCATCCATGTCATTGGTAGGATTTGCAAATGGTAGGATTTCATTTTTTTTTTAATGGCTGAGTAATATTCCATTGTATACATGAACTATAACTTCTTTATCCAATTGTCTGTTGATAGGCATTTACGTTGCATCCATATCTTGGCTATTATAAATTGTGCTGCCATGAATATTGGGGTGCATAGAGGTTTATGAATTACTGTTTTGGTTTTCTCTGGATAAATATCCAGAAGTGCAATTGCTGGGTCAAAACGTAGGTCCATTTTTAATTTTTTGAGAAACCTTCATACTGTTTTCCATAGTTGTTGTACCAATTTGCAATCCCACCAACAATGTATGAGGGTTCCCTTTTCTCCGCACCCTTGCCAACACTTGTTCTTTGATTTATTGATGATAGCCATTCTGACAGGTGTCAGGTGACATCTCATTGTGGTTTTAATTTGCATTTCTCTGACGGTTAGTGACCTTGAGCATCTTTTCATACGTCTATTGGCCATCTGTATTTCCTTTTTGGAGAAGTATCTGTTCAGGTCTTCTGCCCATCTTTTAATTGGATTGTTTGTTTTTTTGTTGTGTGAGTTCTTTATATATTTTGGATATTAACCTCTTATCAGATGTATCATTAGCAAATATCATCTTCAATCAGTCGGTTGTTTTTTTGTTTTGTTGATGGTTTCCTTTGCTGTATAAAAACTTTTTAGTTTGATGTAGTCCCATTTGTTTATTTTTTCTTTTGTTTTCCTTGCCCTGGAAGATATATTTGAAAAGAAATTACATAGAGTTTACTGTCTATGTTTTATTCTAGAAGTTTTATGGTTTCAGGTCTTAAAGTCTAATCCATTTTGAGTCTATTCTTGTATACAATGTAAGAAGGTGGTCCAGTTTCTCTTTTTTTGCATATATCTGTCCAATTTTCTCAACACCATTTATTGAAGACTGTCTTTATCTCTTTTTATATTCTTATCTTCTTTATCATATATTAAGCGAGCATATAGGCGTGGATTCATTTCTGGGCTCTCTATTCTGTTCTATTGATCAATTTATCTGTCTTTATGCCAGTACCATGCTGTTTTGATTACTGTAGGCTTGCAGTATAGTTTGATATCAGATAGTGTGATACCTCCAACTTTGTTCTTCTTTCTCAAGATTGCCATGACTACTCGGGGTCTTTTATGGTTCCACATAAATTTTAGATTATTTGTTCTAGCTCTCTGAAAAATGCCGTTGGTATTTTGATAGGAACTGCAATGAATCTCTAGATTGCTTTGGGTAGTATGGCCATTTTAATGATATTGATTCTTCCTACCAATGAGCACGGTATATGCTTCTATTTATTTGTATCTTCTTCAATTTCTTTTTTCAATGACTTATAATTTTCTGAGAACAGGTCTTTTACCTCCTTGGTTAATTTGATCTCCAGGTATTTTATTGTTTTCAATGCAATCGTAAATGGGATCATTTTCTTAATTTCTCCTTCTGAAAGTTTATCATTGGTATATAAAAATGTCACTGACTTATGAATATTTATTTTGTAACCTGCTACTTTATAGAATTCATTAATCAGTTCTAACAATTTTTTGGTGGAATCTTTAGGATTCTCTCTATATAGTATCATGTCATTGGCAAATAACAAGAGTTTTATTTCTTCCTTTCCAATTTGGATGCCTTTTATTTCTCTTTCTTGTCTTATTGCTGTGGCTAAGACTTCCAATATAATGTTGAAGAGGAGTGGTGACAGTGGGAATCTTGTTTTCTTCCTGATCTTCAGGAAAATGCTTTTAGCCTTTCCCCATTGAGTATGATGTTAGCTGTATGTTTGTCATACATGGCTTTTATTACTTTGAGGTATGTTCCCTCCATTCCCACTTTGCTGAGAGTTTTTATCATAAATGATGCTGGATTTTGTCAAACACTTTTTCTGCATCTACTGACATGATCACATGGTTTTTATCCTTCCATTTGTTAATGTGGTGTATCACATTAATTGATTTGCGGATATCATACCAACCTTGTACCCCAGGAATAAATCCAACTTGATTATGGTGTATGATATTTTTAATGTATTGCTGAATTTGGTTTGCTAATATTTTGTCGAGTATTTTTGCATCAATGTTCATAAGAAATATTGGCCTATAGTTTTCTATTTTGTAATGTACCTGATTTTGGAATCAAAGTAATAGTGGCCCCATAAAAGAAGTTAGGGAGCCTTCTGTCTTCTTGAAGTCTTTGGAATAGTTTGAGAAGAATAGGTGTTAATTCTTCTTTGAATGTTTGGTAAAATTCACCTATGAAGCCATCTGGTCTAGGACTTTTGTTTTTTGGGAGGTTTTGATTACTTATTCTATTTTGGTGGTAATTGGTCAGTTCAGATATTCTGTTTCTTCTTGACTCAGTCTTGGGAGATTGTATGTTTCTAGGAATGTGTCCATTTCTTCCAGATTGTCCAATTTGTTGGCATATAATTGCTCATAATATTTTCTTATGATCCTTTGTATTTCTGTGGAGTCAGTTGTAACTTCCCTTTCATTTCTGATTTTATTTATTTGAGTCCTCTCTCTTTTTTCTTTGACGAGTCTGGTTAAGGGTCTGTCAATTTTGTTTATTCTTTCAAAGAACCTGCTCTTGGTTTCATTAATCTTTTGTATTGTTTTTCTAGACTCTATTTCATTTATTTACGCTCTGATCTTTATTATTTCCTTCCTTCTGTTCACTTTGGGCTTTTTTTCTCTTCTTTATCTAGTTCTTTTAAGTGTAAGGTCAGATTGTTTCTTTGAGCTTTTTCTTGTTTCTTGAGGTAGGCCTGTATTGCTATGAGTTTCTCGAGGTAGGCCTGTATTGCTATGAAGACTGCTTTTGCTGTGTCCCATAGGTTTTGAGTCATTGTGTTTTCATTTTCATTTGTCTCTAAGTATCTTCTGATTTCTTTCTTGATCTCATTGATAACCCATTCACTGTTTATAGCATGTTATTTAGCCTCCATGTGTTAGTGTGTTTTCTAGTTTCATACCATTGTGATCGTAGAAGATGGTTGATATGATTTCAATCTTCTTAAATTTATTGAGACTTGTTTTGTGTCCTAACATGTGGTCTATCTTGGAAAATGTTCCATGTACATTTGAGAAGAATGTATATTTTGCTGCTTTGGGGTAAAATGCTCTGGAAATATCTATTAAATCCATCTGGTCTAGTGTGTCTTTTAGGCCTCTTGTTTCCTGGTTGATTCTTTGTCTGAAAGATCTGTCCATTGGTGTCAATGGGCTGTAAAAGTCTCCTACTATGAGTATATTACTGTTGATCTCTTCTTTTGTGTCAGTCAATAATTGTTTTATGTATGTAACTGCTCCTATATTGGGTGTGTATATGTTTACTAGGTTTATGTCCTCTTGATTTATTGATCCCTTTATCACTACGTAATGCCCTTCTTTGTCTCTTATTATAGCCTTTGTTTTAAAGTCTATTTTATCTGATATAAGTATTGCTACCCTAGCTTTTTAAAAAATTTCCATTTCCGTGAAATACCTTTTTCCATCTCTTTACTTTCAGACTGTGTCATTTGATCTGAAGTGGGTCTCTTGTAGACAGCATGTGCATGGGGCTTGTTTTCTTATCCATTTGGCTACCCTATGTCTTTTGATTAAAACATTTAATCTATTTACTTTTAAAGTGATTACTGATAGATACATAGTTACTGCTATTTAATTATTTGTAATTGTTATTTCTATTTTCTTTTTATCCCTTCTCTTTTTACAGAAGACCCTTTAACATTTCTTGTAATACTGGCTTATTGTGATGAATTCCTTAAGCTTTTCCCTGACTAGGAAGCTCTTTATCTCACCTTCCATTTTAATCAAAAGTCTTGCTGGATAGAGTATTTGTGGTTGTAGAGTCTTGTTTTTCATAACTTTGAAAATTTCTTGCCAGTCCCTTCTGAACTGCAAAATTTTTATTGAAAAATCAGCAGATGTTCTTATGGGAGTACCGTTATAAGTAATTAAGTTGACTTTCTCTTGCTGCTTTTAAGATTCTTTGTCTTTGACCTTTGGCATTTTAATTATGATGCGTCTTGGTGTGGGTCTGTTTGAATTTTTCTTGTTTGGGACTCTGTGTTTCTTGATCTTATATATCTAATTCCTTTGCCAGGTTAGGGAAATTTTCTGTCATTATTTCTTCAAATAAATTCTCAATTCTTTGCTTTCTCTCTTCTCCTTTGGGTACTCCTATGATGAGGATATGTTACACTTCATGTTGTCCCAGAGGTCTCTTAAACTATCCTCATTTAAAATTTTTTTTTTCTTTTTGTTGTATTCTACCTTGTTTTCCAGTTTGCTGATTTGATCTTCTGCTTTGTCCAATCTACTGTTAAATTCTTCTAGTGTATTCTTCATTTCAGTTATTGTATTCTTCATCTTTGTCTGGTTCTTTTTAATAGTTTCTATGTCCTTTTTTTATGCTTATTATCTCTCTGTCGAGGTTCTCATTGTGCTCATCCATTCTTCCCCTAAGTTCACTGAGCACCCTTATAACCATTATTTTGAACTCTATCTCTGGTAGGTTGCTTGTCTCCATTTCATTTAGCTTATTTTCTGGAGTTTTCTCCTGTTGTTTCATTTACAGCATGTTTCTGTTTTCTTAATTTATTAGCCTCCCTGTGTTCATTTCTACCTGTCAGGAATATTTGTTTCATCTCTCAGCCTTGGCTAGATGGCCTAATGTGGAAGGCGTCTTGTGTGGCCCAGTGGCACACTCTCCTTGATTTCCTGTCCTGGGGGCTCTGGTCATGATCTTTGTGTGGGTTGTGTATGATCTTCTGTTGTCGCCAAGCCTTGTTGTTAGTACATCAGTGGATAGGATTAACGCTCAGGCTAATTGTGGAAGTTGGCTGCGCCCACAGGGTAAGAGCTGCTGTGTCAGGGTTGACCCTACTGAGTGAGATTTGCTCTAGCAGGCTTGTGTACTTGTTGCAACCACCCTTTGTGCATACTGCTTATGGGGCTAGTCAGGAGTTGCTCTGTTGTGGGCTGGTGCCAGCCTCCGGTTGAGTTGGTTTTGTGGTCCCTTGTGAGGGACTCCCCAGTAGGCCAAGGTCAGCCGCTGCTTTTGATTGCTCAGGGCTACCTGGTGGGAACTACAAAGAGATTCACAGATGGCTGTTGCCTATGCTGTTGCCTGGTAAGTGAAAGAGACAATGCTATAGGCAGCGGTCCAGTTATCCTGTCTCTGACCTAGGGCAGTTTAGCAGAGAGCCCAGTGCTCCTCCAGGTCTGACACTGCCTATCAGTTGCTCTTAGTCTCTAAAATTGGAAGAGCCTCTGGGTGATATCTGTGTTGGGTGGTGCAGGGACCCCGGGAATCTCTTGGGTCTATTTAGTAAATTTCCCCTGCTACTGCAATGCCAGTTTACATGCCAGCACTGTCTCTGTGGCTCCCTGTACAAGTTTCCAATCATAGCAAGGTCAGTTGCTGTGCACCTCGAGCCTAAATGCGCCACCCCAGGGCAGGGGCAGCTGTCTATCAATGTGCAGCGGGCACTTTATGTATTGGATGGGGCAGGAATTCAGAGAGTCAAGGGCGGTCAGGCCAATAGCCTCAGTTTTCTACAATTTCTGTGTCTGTACATTCCTGCAGTAGTCACAGATCACAGTGAGACCAGCTGCTGTCTGTGGTGGTCCCACAGACCCCTGTGCTCCCCAGATGCAATACTGCAACTTTTGCAGGCAGCAGGGGTCTGTCTGCAACTGATTTCTGTGCAGTGAGGACCCTGTGCTGGCCAAAGTTTGTTGCCTGTGTGGAATGGGAGATAAGGTGTGTGTGTGGGGCGGTGCGGGGCAGGGCAGTGAAGGTTCACTGTCAATGGGCCACCTGGGGCAATTTGTGGGTAGGGTGGGGTGAGGTCTCAGGGAGACAATGGCAGTCAGATCAATACATACTCGTCTTGCTGTAACTTGCTGCAACTTCGGTAACCATTGTTCCTGCAGAAGTCCCCGATCACATCAAGACCAGCTGTTGTCTGGGACTGGCCCACAGATCCCCAAGATCCACCCAAGTTCATGTTGGCAGCAGTGATCTGCCTGAAACTATCTAGGAAATGCGAGCTTACAGTTGTGAATGCTTGGCCCTGAATTGGTGCGGGGCGTGGCAGCCATCCAGCAACAAAAGCTCTGAGAAATCTGCAGGTTGGGTTGGACTGGCTGACTTCTTCAGGCCAGAGCTTCCTAATGGCTCTGTGGGAGGGGTCTGCATAGCCAAGCAGGCATGGTCTGTAGATTGCCTGAAATGGGGCCAGACTAAGGCACAATGGTGCCTGCCCTTCCAGCCCTTGTTCTGGAGCCAGGAAATGCAGACTTTCTTAGTATGAATCTTGCATGAGCCTCTGACCCACCACCAGTGTCCTGGGTGGGTGTCCACAGGTGAGAGAGCCTGTGTATGGGTCCTTCAAAGGGGCATCTAGGGTTTCAGTCTCCTTCTGTCTCACCAGATGGCCGGAATCCCCTCTAGTTTTTACAGCTATTGGAATCTGCTCTTCCTTGGGCTAGGATCCTGGGATGGGGAGCCTCCAAATGAGGCAAAGACCCCTCCTCTCCTTCAGTGGAGCCCTTGCAGCCTTGCTTTCCCTTCTGGTGATCCTCCACCACCCGCGGGTATGGGTCCAGCCTGATTTGAGACTTTGCCTTCCCACTGGCTTCGATGTGGCTCCTTCTTTCTATTATCAGATGTAGGTGTTACCATCAGCTGGACTTCAGGATTCTCCGAGACGATTATTTTATCATTTGGTTGTAATTTCAATGCGGACCTGGGAGGAGGCGAACCCTGCTTTTACCTAATCCACCATCTTCCAAGAGGATCCTATTTTTACATTTTTGAAGAATCACCATACTGTTTTCTATGGCACGTGTACCATTTTATATTCCCACCAACAGTGTGCTAGAGTTACAACCTTCCCACATTTTTGCCAACACTTGTTTTTTTTTAACATACAGTAGCCATTCTAATGGGTTGAGGTAATATCTCATTGTAGCTTTTATTTGTATTTCTCTAATAATTAGTGATATTGAGAATCTTTTCATGTGTTTGTTCACCATTTGTACATTTTTGGAGAACTGTCTGAGTTTTTGCCCATTTCTGAATTGAGTTGTTTTTTTATTGTTAAGTTTTAGGAGTTCTCTATATAGTCTGGAGATTAATCCCTTATCAGATATATGATTTGCAAATATTTTTTCCCATTCTGCAGGTTGCCTATTTACTCTGTTGATAGTGTCTTTTGTTGCATAAAAGTTTTAATTTCATGAATTCCATTTGTCTATTTTTTCTTTTGTGTTTGTACCTTTGATGTCATATCCAAGAAATCACTGCCAAATCCATTGTCCTAAGGCTTTTGTCCTATGTTTTCTTCTGAAAGTTTTATTATTTTAGGTCTTACATTTAGGTCCTTGATCTATTTTGAGTTAATTTTTGTATATGGTATTAGGTCAGGGTCTAACTTCATTCTATTGCATGTAGATATCTAGTTTTCCCAGTGCCCTTTCTTTTTTTTTTTTTCCCCCTTTAATTCCTTTCCCCCGCACTTCCACCCCTGACCTATGGATGTTGCCATTTCCCCTTAAGAACCGGATCTCTGAAGGCGGGGTATATCCTCTCACACACTCGCGCACTTGGGGGGCCTGTTGCACCTGGGGTATGGTCCATGGCTCCACGTGGGGCGTGAACCAAGGACCTTCTGCATGTAAAGCAGACGTGCTAACCACTAAACTATGGAGCCACGCCAACCCATTCTTGAAAAGATTGTCCTTCCCCTATTTAATGATGTTTGCACACTTGTCAATCACTTGATCATATATGTGAGGGTTTATTCTGGGCTCTCTATTTCATCCCATTGGTCTATATGTCTCTCTTTATGCAAATACCACATTGTTTTGATTATGTAGCTTTGTAGTGAGTCTTGAAATCAGGAAATGTGAGTTCTATGGTTTTGTTCTTCCTTTTCAAGACTGTTTTGGCTATTTGGAGTCCCTTGAGATTCCATATGAATTTTACGATTTTTTTTCTATTTCTGCAAAAAATGTCATTGACATTTTGATAGGGATTGCACTGAATCTGAAGATTGCTTTGGGTAGTATTGACATTTTAACAATATTAACACTTCCAATCTCTGAACATGAAATATATTTCCATTTATTTATGTCTTCTTTAATTTCTTTCAGCAATTTTATATAGTTTTTAATGAAAAAAGTTTTTCGCTTCCTTGGTTAAACCTAAGTATTTTATTATTTTATTATTAATTTCCAGTATACAGTACATTGGTTAGATTATTAATTTCAAGTATACAGTACTCACTACAAAGCTATGTACAGTACAGTACATAGCTTATAAAACAATCCCCCTAATTGCTCTTTCTCTCCTCTGGCTCTCCACCTAGCCATTACATTAATGCTAACTGCATTCCCTATGCCATGCTCCACATCTCCATGACAATCTATCAACTACTAATTTGTGCTTCTTTAACCCTTCACCCCTTTATCCCACCCCCTAACCCCCTCCCTTCTGGCTGTCACCAGATTATCCTCTATATTTGTGAGTCTGTTTTTGATTAGTTTGTTCTTTTTGTTCCTTAGATTCCACATATAAGTGAAATCATATGGTATTTACCTTTCTCTGTCTGACTTATTTCAGTCAGCATGATAACCTCTAGGTCCATCCATGTGGAAGATACTTGTATGCTGTCTTTTAAAATTTACAGAGACTTAATTTGTGGCCTGATATACCATCTATCTTGGAAAATGTTCCATGTGCACTTGAGAAGAATGTGTATTTTGTTGTTGGGTACAATGTTCTGTAAATGTCTGTTATGTCTAGTTGGTTTATTGTGTTAAGTCCTCTATTTTCTTATCTTCTGTCTGGTTGTTCTATACATTATTGAGTGGGGTACTGAAGTCTCCAAACATTATTATAGAACTGTGTATTTCTCCTTCCAATTCTGTCATTTTTTGCTTCATATATTTTGATGGTTTATCAGTAGGTGTGTAAATTATATTTTGCTGTATCGAATCTTTTATTAATATACAATGTTCTTTGTCTTTTATAACCTCTTTTGGTTTAAAGTCTGTTTTGTCTGATTTTAGTGTAGCCATTCCAGCTCTCTTTTGGTTACTATTTGCATGGAATATCTTTTTCTATCCTTTCACTTTCAATCTGTTTGTGTCTTTGAATCCCTGCTCTTGTAGATAGCATATAGTTGGATCATATGTTTTATCCATTATATAATCTCTGTCTTTTGATTAAAGGGTTTAATCAATTTATATTTCTAGTAATTACTGATGAGTCATTGTGCTATTTGTTTTCTATATGCCTTATAGCCTTTTGTCCCTCACTTCCTGCATTCCTGCCTTCTGTTGTGTTTAGATGAATTTGTAGTGAAATGTTTAAATTCTTTTCTCATTTCCTTTTGTGTATATTCTATAGCTATTTTCTTTGTTGTCACCATGGAAATTGTATTTAACATCCTAAAGTTATAACATTCTAATTTGGATTTATACCAGTTTAACTTCAAAAACACAAAATCTCTGCTCTATACAGCTCTATTTTTTGTTGTTATACATCATCATTTTTGGTTGTTACTGTCACAAAATTACATATTTATAAATTGTCTGCCCCATAACATAGACAAATAATTTTTTAAAATGCATTAGTCTCTCAATTTATGTAGAAAACAAGATTTGGAGTTATAAACCAAAGTTATAGTAATACTAGCTTTTACACTAATCATTGTTTTTTCTTTAAATGTATTAGTCTCTTAAATCAGCAGTCCCCAACCTTTTCGGCACCAAGGACTGCTGCTCCTATGAGAATCTAATGCTTAAGGATCTGAGGTGGAACTGAAGCAGTGATGCTATATTTGGTGAATGGCTGCTAACACAGATGAAGCTTTGTTCCCTTGCTCACCTCCTGCTGTGCAGCCCGATTCCATGTACTGGTCCATGGCCTGGGGCTTGGCGACCCCTGTTAAATCGTGTAGAAAACAAAAAGTGCTATACAAAGCACTGTTCCAATAATATTAGCTTTTATAACTGCACATGTATTTACCTTTACTGAGATCTTTCTTTCTCTATATGGCTTCAAGTTACTCTCTAGTGTCCTTTCATTTCACCCTGCAGGACTCCACTGAGCACTTCTTGCAGAGAAAGTCTAGTGGTTCTGAACTCTCAGATTTTGCTTATCTGGGAATGTCTTGATTTCTCCATCACCTCTGAAGGACGGTTTTGCTAGATATAGGATTCTTGGTTGATGTTTTTTTTTCTTTTAAACTTTGAATATATTGGCCCACTTTCTTCTGGACTCCAAAGTTTCTGATGAAAAATCTGCTAAAAATCTTATTGAGGATCCTCCATGTGATGATTCACTTCGTTCTTGCTGCTTTCAAGATGCTTCGTCTCTGGCTTTTGAAAGTTTGATCACAATGTGCCTTGGTGTGGGTTGCTTTGAGTTCATCTTAGTTGAGTTTCTCGAATATTTATAGTTATGCCTTTCATCAATTTGGGAAGTTTCAGCCATTATTACCACATATATTCTTTGCACTCCTTTCTCCTCTCTAGGGACTCCCATACTGCATATGCTGGTCAACTTGATGGTGTCCCACAGGTCCCTTAGTCTCTGGTTTTAAATTGTTTTACCTTCTGCTCCTCAGACTCAATAATTGCCATTGTCCTATCTTCGAGTTTGTTGATTCTTTCTTCTCCCTGGTCAAATATGTATTTGAATCCCTCTGGTGAATTTTTCATTTCAATTATTGTACTTTTCAGCTCCAGAATTTCTTTCTGGCTTCTTTTTAGGATTTCTATTCCTTATTGGTATTTCCATTTTGTTCACACATTGTTTTCTTGAATTTCTCCACATCTTTTATTTCTTTGAGTATCTTTAAAACAGTTGTTTTAAAGTCTTTGTCTCGTATATCTGCTATTAGGTCTTTTTTTATGGGGCAGTTTCTGTTGATTTTTTTTTTCCCTCTGAATGGATCAATACTTTACTGTTTCTATATATGTCATGTGATTTTTTTTGTTGAACACTGGACATTTGAATCTAATAATGTGGTAACTCTGGAAATGAGAGTCTCCTTCCTCTCCAGCATTTGCTGTTTTTTTGTTATTGTTTTTGTTTATTATTTTGCTGTTGTAGGATGTCTCTGTGCTGAGGATCAGCCTGAAGTGTAAACTTAAGATCTTTTCAGGTCTTTTATGAGCCATTCCCTGGGCATGCTTAGTCACTCTCTAATTTTCCCTGCATATGCAGTTGCTTTTTAATGTCCTAATCTATAATGTCTGGTTTCACAAAGGAGAAAAAGAAAAAAAATGAAAGGGATAGGGTACCAGACCTTTAAATTCCTTAGAAGACACTTGAGCTAGAGTAAGAGTAGGGTTTAGCAAAAATGCAATGGCTGCCCACCTCCTTGCACCTCTGGAATCAGAAACAGCAATCAGAGCAGAGATTCCCAGTATTTGGCGGACAAGGATTTTTTGCCCAGCCTGGCTCCTGCAAGCTGTGTATAAGCTGCTCCAGGAACAGTACACAACTGTCTGCCATGTGGCTGGGGGTGGGGGATAAAGAGTTGCTTCTATGCTAAGAGCTGGCTAAAATTAACTGCAATTTACCATCCAAGTTTTCTTTGGAAGTTATAAGCATTCGACGGACTCCAGAGTTCCAAAATAGTTATATCAGATAGATTCTGCTAGTGACATTGTTATCTAGGTGGGACGAAAGATTCCTGATACTTCCTAGTCTACCATCTTCCCAGAATCCTCTACCTTAATACATAATTTTTAATCCTTTATAATGATCTTATAAATTAAAAAGAATACTAAAAGCATTTAGAAATCACTTAACTTTATATTCTGAAGTTATAAAGTATTTTTACTATCTACATATGTATGTGGGTATGCATATATGCATACCTGTGTGTGGAGGTGATAACAAGTGAGATTATTTTAGGATTCAGGCTTAAATTCAAAGAAGGAGGAACTAACCTAAGGAAAACCTCACACAGACAATTGACTTATTCCATATAACTATTATCTGTAAACCCAGAGCTGACTGATCTAAGTTAAGAACCTGAGGCCCAGTTATCAGTTTAGCCTTACCTCATGATCTCACACTAGGAATATAACTGAACATTTCTATTCCTGACTAGTGAAATTCCAGGCTTAATTCTTTCTACCCCAAATGATCACAAGGCACTTTGGGATTCCCTATTTCAGTACAAGTGTGTTTTTTAAGGTATCTGATGCTAGTTCTTTGTGCCATAAATACTCACTCTTCCTCATGGACACAGCCTCCAGTAAGGGGTCTTCAAGGAAGGAGGGAGACATACTGCTGCTGCTGGCTGACTTGTGCAGAGTCTCTTCCTGAGAAAAATATGGGCAGAGAAATAGATTCCTTATACAAATTAATAATATTTTACTGTTAGTGCTCTTCTGCTAATTAATAACATTTTGCTATTAAATATTTATTTTACCATGAGGCATCAAATTATAATGTCAAAAATTCTAGACAAGCAGAAGACAAACTAGAAGGGATTTAAAATTAGATATATGTCTGGATTTGTGTCCTGGCTTTGAACTTATTAAAGTGATGTGACATTGAGCAAGTTTCTTAGTTTCATCATCTGTAAAAGATGGGTATATAATACCATCTTTCCACAAGTTTATTGGAAGGATTATATGAGAAAATGCATTCAAAATGCTTAACACATTAGCTGGCATATAATAAATAGTGGTTAATATTATTATTAGGGGAATATTTAACACATTTATAACAGACTGGGAACGCCATGAGGGTAGATCCCACGTCTTGTTCATTGTTACCTAGTACCAAACCCAACACTAAGTATGTAATGAATATCTTTTGAATGAGTGGATGAAAATAAACATTTCATGAAATACCATGTGAATCTAGAAAAGTAGCTACATTATGCCAAATAAAATTTAAATTCTTATCACCAATGAGAAGAGATCTTAATTTGTTTTAGGCTATACCAAAATGAAGTACAATATTTATTCATGAAAAATTTACTACCTACTCTATGACAGGGACTATATATTAAATAAGAAGACAACTTATTTCCAAGATATCTATAGAAAACTAAATATTTTTAAATATAGAATAAAATTAGGTTAATATATTAATCTATGACTATGTAAGACAAAGAGTGAAAATTCTCTCTGACCTGCTTGGTGAAGGTGACTGAAAGAATTAGCCATTCACTACAAACTGACCTCACCTAAAACCTACTGTTGAAAGCATTCAAATAAGCTACAATTCAAAAGATCTGGCCAAAGAACAGAAGAAGAAAAAAGGCTGTGTAAACCAACTATACGGTTCCGACAGATAAGGTCTGAACAGTGCCCTCCACACTCTTGATAGTTACCATGAAGAACAAATCAAACAATGTAAGCAAAGTCTCAACCCCAGATACCGTACAGGTCACACAAGTTTCTAGAAAAGCTAGCAAGCAATTAGAATGACCTCCTTCTGCTTATGGAAGGTCAAAAGGAAATAAAAACCAAGAATATCTCTTAAGAAAAGAAAAAAGGAGTCATACACAGCACTTTCCAAATAATTATGAGGTGGGTGCTACTCTGATATAAGCAGCAGAAACATTCCCCTATCTCAGATACTTTAGCCCACCTTCCCTAGAAATATTTTTTAAAGCCTAATTTTACAGAACTCTGAGACTTGTCCACATCTGTCACCCCATTCTTTTTTACTCATTTGAATTACTCCCTTTGTGAACAACCAAGAGCCTGTCATGGGGCAGGTGAGGCAAATGCAAGTCAGTCTGTAGGAGACAGAAAAGTTGTAGGGACAGTGGCATGATACAGGACCTTTCAGAAGCTGTTGATGGTCCTCTGTCTCTGCATGCCCATCTCAGGCAGCTGCATTCAATTTTTTGACTACTTGAAAACTAATTTTCACCAGGATTAGTTCCTGCCCTGAAGGAATCACAAACACACCCAGAAGGGGAACCAGGAGTCTTTTAGAGGTCAGATCTCCTGAGTGAGAGAATGTGTGTGTGTGGATTCCTGCTTGCTGCTTGCCCTGTTACATCTATTTCCATTGACTAAACACTTTTTGCCTGCCTGAGGGATTTTGAAGGGGCTCTGAAATCTCTGGATCAATTTTTTCTACTGCCTAGCCTGGTTTTCAAAATTTGCTTGTGTATTGTCTTATCTGTTACTAGTCTCTGACACTCACTAAGTTAAACCTTTTCTGGTTCTACGTCCTGACCAGTGACTCTTAACCAGATCCTGGCTATAATGAGGTCACTTTCAGAACTGGCACTGCTCCACTGCTGCTTTGTTCCAAGGGTGGTAATATCACTAAAGGCTGTCAGAATCGTCTCAGAGGCCAGTCTGGGCACCTAACAGGAATGAAAATCTTCCTTTTCCCTGGAAAAAAAAAAAAAAGCCCAGTGAAGGCTCAGATGTAACTCCTTTACTTAGATTTCCTACTAAAAACTTTGATATGGCTCTAGTCAAAGTTTACCTTCATTTTAAAAAAGTTACTTGGGATAAGCTAGCTGAGGTTAACAAAGAGAAGCAAGAAACACTTAAGTTAGATTTCTTAGAAGAAGAAAAGGAGTAATGGAAATAAGGTCTGGTGTTGGGAGGTCTAGTTTAGTAGGGATTCTGCTACTAAAAGTTATGTGAGTTTTTATACTTAGTCTCTCTCTACTAGGGGCTCAGTTTTCTCACTGAAAAGTAACGATGTTGGACAAAATATCTAAAGACCTTTTCAGTTTTGAATTTTTTAAAATTTAGGCTTTCTCATATACTGCTAGTTGGAATATTAGCAAGCTTATGAGATATGCAGACTTTGAAGTTAGACTTGGATTTCAAATCATTTACTTACTTCTTAACAGTCTAACTTCAAAGACAAAACTTTTCTGTTGTTTGTTTTCTTATCTTTTAATATAAGTCATAGATACTTCCTGAGGTGTTTGTGAAGACTATAAATTTATAATACCTAAAGTACAGCATAGAGTTAGGTCAATGAAACAGTAGGTATTACAGTTTTCTTTCAGGAACTTGGCAATACGTATTGAGAGCTACAAAAATATGCTTCTTTCACCTAGGAAATATACTTCTAGAAATATTCAAAGCAAAAATGTAGCATAAGGATGTTCACGATAATACTGTTATTTATAATATTAAAAAAAAAAAACCCTGGAAATAACCTAAATGTTCAAAAATAGGGGACTAGTTAAATAAAATATGATCAATTTTTATGATGGAATACCACAGAGATCAGACATCATGTTGAAAAGTTATTTAATGAGATGGAAAAATGCTTGTGATATTTTCTTTAAAGCAAAAACTGTGGGTTAGTTCTAGTTCTGGCGAATGGCAGATTAGATAACCTATTTTAAAGACCTGAAGAGGTTTCTGGGTTACTACAAATGGTCAAGTTTAACAACTAGAAACTTTCAAAAGACACCAAGTCCAGCTGGCAGTTAATGCTTATTATTTAATTATTATTTAACTAAGAGAAAAAAATCGGTTTGCTGGTTTTGCAACTGGAGTTCTTGACAAAAAGGAAAAAAATGTATTTCCCTGATTACACTACGAACTTAAAGCATTAATTAAAATGTAAGTCAGTGTCTCAAAGTTCTTAAAATTATTAAGAAGGAATTTTTGTTTCTACATAAAGTAGTTGTGTTTATATTGATAAAGTAAATACATTAATATTCTATTTCATAAGAATATTTGATTTATAACAATATATTGACTGATTACAAGAAATTCAGAACTAAATAGGGATTATTTAAACGGCAAACTGTTCCTTGTGATAATTTGGACCCAGTTTATGTTAAACATCAAAGACAGCAATGAGGAATAGGAAATTTCTGGTGGATCATGTAATCAAATAAAAAATGCCTGTATAGGTGAGCAGAAGTGATATACTGGAATGGTGGAAGATCTCTCTTAACATGAAATCTCCATGGAAGAGAAAATTAAATTAGATCGTTTACGGAAGAGTTTACCATACAGCTGGTATTTTAGCGGCTGGAAGGTATTTCTTAAAACGTGAAAAAAAATCTCTATTGAGACAAGACTGCTAAGTTAATAGGAGACATTTAAACATGCATGATAGCAGTTCCTACATAAGGAGGGCATAAAGTGCTCAGTTTTCAGCTGGAAACATCACTGCTTCTTCCCTAAGGAGAGGTTCTGGTCTCTCTTTCAATCATTACAAGGGCTTCGGTATGGAGGGTGGGCAAAGCATCCTGTGCAAGGAGCAGGGGAGGCAGGCAGACTTATTGGTGAAAAGTTCAGTGTTAGCTGAGTGCTGTAATTTCCTAGTGGAACACTTCCTCTTAGAATGGAAAAGGAATTTCACACTACTCTCTGAGGTCTTAGCGGAGACCCCGAAGACTGGGGAGGGGGGTCAAGGGCGGGGTGTGGGGTGGGCAGGGCTCCAGTCTCCACCCTTCATTTTTACTGACATTGTACTTCTATAGGTTTGATGTGAAGAAAAAGTTTTGGTGCTTAAAAAGAGGTTTGGAAGACACTTATTAATGGGAGGGAAGGAAGAAAAATGGGGAAATAGGTGATAAAACTGAGAGGATAGAAGAAAAAGACTAGCCTTCTCTGAGATTCCTCTTAACTGGTCTGTGCTCTCCTCTAACTATAACTCTGAGCCTCGACTTAATCTTGTTTACGGTGCAAACTCTGCCAAGAATTCGTTAGACAAGTTGGCACAGCTGACATAAAGAGAGGTTTGAATGAGACTGTACCTCTGCCCTCAGGGAAAGTCCAGGTCAGTAGGGAGAAATACAGAAACCTACAGTGACTCTGGAGAGCATGTGTCACACAACAAAGTAGAAAGCCTCTGTCAGGCTATTCTGCTCATCTGCTTCTACAGCCCAAGTCCCACCTCTTCCATGAGACTTCTCCAGCCCCACAGCTCCCACGGTGGCACACTATGTCACGCACTACACAGCCTTGGACAGTGCCTGGTAGGTAGGCTGCAGGCGCTCACTAAACATGTGAAATGATTCTTAGGTATATGTTTTTTATTTCCATTTAGACTATAAGCAATGGAGGACAAGGGTCATCACATTTCTGTCTCTTCCTTATTACTGAAGGCATTGAAGGCATTCAATAAATATTTGAATGGGAAAAATCGAGTGTCACCAGAAAAAAAAAAGAAACTCGTGAAAAGAATAAACAGAAGAAGAGTTACAGAATATATAAAAACTAGGGAATAA
Organism: Pteropus medius; assembly: GCF_902729225.1. NCBI lineage: Eukaryota > Metazoa > Chordata > Mammalia > Chiroptera > Pteropodidae > Pteropus > Pteropus medius. The sequence continues at coordinate 49,844,380 of NW_024340849.1, forward strand.
CATTACTATAAAATATGAGTGGAGACAGTTTGGGTAATGTGACGTGGGATGTATTTAACTGTATTTGTGGTCATTTTTATTAGTGAGTAAATATGACCAGAGATAAATCAATCTTGGTTTAGGAATTCCCTGACATCAGGAATTTATTAGGCTGGGGAAAGAATACTTATCCATCAATTTGGAAAAACCATAATTCCTCAACATCTTTTCTGTGTTCATACTTCTGGGTAGAACTGCCAAGTTCTGGAATTGGAAGAGACCTAAAGATCTTGGATGGAGGACACTAATGTCTGACAAGATGAGGGACCTGTCCTTGTGTCCTGTCCACACAGCCAAAGCCAGAACCCATGACAGGTTCCAGGTGGACTACTGTCCCTACTGATTCACACTGTAAGGAAATCTGGTTTGAGTTTGAGGTGCTTTTTCACGTCTATAGAAACAGTCAGTCAACCATCAGGCTTTACCACTGACATTCTTCTGAGTTGGCTTTAATCAGTTGATAGATAATCTTAAAGCAGCTACAGGTAAGAGAGCTTTCTAGGATGAGCACAACTAATCTACCACTATTAAACTAAAGCCAAATTTCATCAGCAGAAACTACTAAAACTTCAATTTTTACAAAGCCCAAGTTTGAAATATAGTTATTTAAAAATGAAGGCTTCTGATTATGTTAAAGTTTAAACATATTTAGAATTTAAACGTTATATTCAGAAGTTTAAAAAAGGGAACATTGGCATTCCCACATTTAGTATCTTTGACTAGTCTACATTTTTTTTGACTAGTCTACTTTAGTACTTAAAAATATCAATTTTAAATTGAAGAGGGAGAGGAAAATGCTTAGTTCCAGGCTCTTTTCTAAGATCATTCACTCTGTTCTAGGAATCTCAGACTTCCACTACCACTAACTACGGAACTATGACTCATCCAGACTTAAACCAGTAGCATGACAAAGGTCAGCTGAAACCTAGCTCTAACACTTCTCATTTCGGCACCTTATTTCTTGCTTCATATTCAAACTGATGATGGGTAAATGTGCAAAAATGGCCTCCCTCTGATTAAGAGAACTGTGTCTAACAGATCATCTCAAGATCTGGATTTGGGACTTTAGTGCTGTATCTTCAAAAAAAGAACAACTTAAGAAGATTGTAGAGGCTGCTTGATAATTTCATGATGGCCTGATGTATAGTCTTGTCTCAGGAGGTGAAAGGATAAGGAAAGGAGTTAAAAGTGGGTCAGTGGGTGTGAAGGAAGAGTGCTCCCTGTACCCATAAACCAGATCTCTGTGAGGGTGGCACTGTCTTTCATACCATCCAGTATGGTCACCACTAGCCACATATGGCTATTAAGCACTTAAGAACTACAAGTGAACTGAATTTTAAATTTATTTAATTTTAATATATTTTAAATTTCAATAGTCACAGGGGTTAGTGGTTACTATGCTGGACAGTGCAGAGCTAGATGTCTTTTTAATTTAAACTGTTGTTCTCAAAGGTTAGTATAAATTTAACTATGTGAGTGTCTACTGAGTGTTAGGAACTGGGGATATAAAATGAATTCAGCACAGTTCCTGCTCTCAGGGAGCTTGCACGCTGGTGGAAAAGAGAGAAATAGACAATGACATTATGCTGTTAAGTGCCTTAAGATCACAGAGAGATGGGAAGTTTACTATGGAATCACAGAGAAGAGAGTCCTAATGGGTCAGTGGTATCAGGGAAAAGAGGAGGTGAGGTACACGCTGAGTGTTAAAGGATAAACAAGAGTTAGGAGTGAGGGTAGACTGCAGACATGGCTAAGCAAAGAGCTGAGGAATGAAGGAATGTGCAGAAAAGAACATATGGTTGAGTGTGGCTGAAGTATAGACTGAGGCAGGGAGAAGTGTTGCAGACATCAGATCACCAGGGCTCTTACACATCTTATTGGGGGACATGAACTTAATCCTGTAAGTGGCAGGGAGCCTTCAAAAGGTTTCAAGCAGGAATGACAGACTCTGTTGGTGTGCGCAAGATGGAATCGGGAAAGCTAGGAAGAGGAGAGGTAAGATAGGACTGATGAGCAACGGCACGTGTGAGAGTGCGCACTGAAGTCAGACAGTACTAAGGATATTTATTATTCTTAATGTCTGAAAAACATTTAGTAACAAAATTGTTATTATTGAAATTTCCTGGATTAGGGAGAGAGGTCTTAAAGAATAATTCCTTATATTCTACTTTTGATAAATGTGGAGAAGATGGAACCAGCTACCAAGAGAGCAAACAGAAGATGAGAAGCTAGTGTGTGTGTCATTTGGTTTGGAGGGGGAGAGGGAGAAGGAAGAAGGGAGGCAAGAACATGATTTTATTTAACACGAGTTGATTTTGAGGATCGGGTAGTGGAGATATACAATACCAATGCTGCAGACAGAGGTTTGAGAACTTTGGGAAGCATTAGCATCGGGAAGGATGTGAGATTTTCTCGCACAGGGCAGTCCTTGAAAGATGAAATCTGGAGAACACCAGCAGAGTTTTCTTTCTGAGGCCTATCTGTTGAACAACCTTTAGTATGTGCGTGTGTATGTGTGCGTGTGTGTGTCTGTTTGAGAGAAGAAATAAGTGGATAATTATAATACAGTATTAACTGTTTTTAATGAAAATGTTTTACTTTTTCCTTCCCCAAAATAAAGGAAAAGATATTTAAGATAATATGTTTGAAAATTATTGCCTTATTTTAACCCCACTATAATCTAAGACTATACCAATATTTCAAACTTATTCTATAAACTATGGGTGCAATACTGGTCTTTCCTAAGTAACAATAAGTAACTCACTGTTTTATTTCCTACTAAACAAATGAATTTTAATCCTAACTTTATTGTTTGAAAAATGGGATGAGATTAAGGAATAATTGAAGCAACATGATTAGTAAACTGGGTCAGAGAGAGTTAGCATCTTGAATTTAGAATCAAGATTTGTGAACCGACCCCATAGGGCCTCACCTCGGAGTCAGAGCTGTCCAGTTCAGCCAGAGTTGGAGCTTTGAGAAGCTTCTTCCGCTGCGCTGGCACCTGCTGTGCCACACGTAACCCATTTTCTTTCGTTTGTGACGTTAAACCTCCATTCAGCATTGATGCTTCCACAATGTTCTTTGGAGATTGAGGAGTAGTGACATCTGGTAAAAGAAAGAAGAAAGCTTACCTTTTCTTGAGCCAAGAAAGGTAATCAGTGGACCACACCTACTTTCCCACGTACCTGCACTCGGAAACACACACTAGGTGACAAGGCATGTCTATGTCACACAAATACAACACAGAGGATTGATAAAATAATGCCTATATGTAAAAAATATTTTTGTTAGACATTAACTGTTGGATTCAATTAAAGGAAATTTTTAACTGACTAATATAGTCACACCTATAGATTAGAATTTAGAGCTGGAAAAAATCCTACAAATAGCTGATTTCAACTTCCTTATTTTTCAGTGGCCCAGAGAGGCTAAGTTTTACTTTATAGACTCAAAAGAGCTAGTGATAGATGGATCCAAGTGATGGCATGCATAAAACCTTGTGAGGCATATGGCTGTAAGATATGAAAATGGTTTGATTTAAAATAGCTAATAATCTATATTCATATAAACATGAACTCAAAGAATCTGGGATACATTCCCTCTGATGAAGCTGATTTAGATTATTCAGAGCTTAAGCTTGGATGGGAAGGCAATATAACAAATGAAAAAACTGCAGCAGTACAGGGCAGAGTGTAGAGTACAGAGTACAGAATACAGAGCACAGACTACAGAGTACACAGTGTATAGCTTATAGAGCACAGAGTTTACAGTACAGTACAGAGTATAGAGTATACAGTACAGTAAGATGCAGAGGGTTTTGGTTCAAAGTCTAGCTCTGCTGCTAGTTACCTAACTTCTTGCTTCTTCATCTGTAAAATGTGCTAAAAACAGACATGGGTTTGTTGTGAGGATTAAATTATCAACTGCATATAAAATACTTAATGCTGTGTATAATAAAGGCAGTGCACAATGCATGTTAGCAATTATTAACACTGAGTTGTACCTCCATTAGCAAGTAAGTAACTAAGGCTCAGAGTGATTTAGCCACAGCTAGTATATAGCAGAGCTGATACCTGAATCTTGTTAGTATTCATTATAAAGGCCAATTTTTTTTGGTACTATAGCTTGTAATCTTCCAATGAAAGTGGAACTAATTTTCTTCAGTATTTCAAATGAAGTGTTAAACATGGACTAAGTTTAATAACTACTAAATTAGAATATTTAAAAGTAAGAAAAAGCAGTTACTGCATAATTTAAGTTTTGGACTAGCGCCATGGACTGATTTGTGCACATGGAACAGTCTATGAAGGCCCTGTAGTTGAAGAGAAAGGGTACATTAGGCACTAAAGTGAAAAAGACATGATTAATGCTCCTTTAGGAGGGGAAGGCATTGTAACTGAAGTTATTATAAAATATAAGAATGTCCTATTTATAGTAGCTTCCCCTCCGACCTCTCTATGCTTGAAGTATAAGAAGTAGATGTCCAGGAAACATTCAGTATATAAGTGTGTTCTAATATAGCCTTCCTTGACATTGTTTAAAAGAATCATGTAAATTACTTATTATAAATGATGCATATCTAATTTAGTATTTACAATTTCTTCTTATTTTTAAGAGATCAAGAAGGCCAAAGAACATGCCCTTATGGACTGAGTAAGTAAGGAAGAAAGGAGGAAAGGAAAAAAAGAAGGAAAAAGACAGACATACCTGTTAATCATTTATCATTTTACATAAAATTTGTAATAAAAAACTTGACAACACATACTTTTTTATTTTTACCTTTTTTTTTTTTTCTGTGTGTAATAAAGGCAGCGCACTATGCATGTTAGCATTTTTTATTACCTTTCCTGGTATTAAGTAACTTGAACAAACATATAATTGGGGAAGGAGGTATAATACTGAAGAAGATGAAAAGGCAAAAACGGGAAGTTTTTACACAAATTATAAAGGTTAAAATCTTTAAATAAATCTTTCATAAAGAGGTGTAGAAAGCAGTAGGCTGCCACACTTAGGAGAGTAATTTAAAAGTTTCCAGAAAGCAAAGGAAGAAATGGTTGGGCTAATTGATTAATTCTTATTCAAGAAAAAAGGTAGTGTTTAAATATAGTCTTGAAGTATATTTTAAAAAATCTTATTCTATAGTGTGTATTATTTTATGCACTTCCTATAGAAATGTTCACGTTGTTGTAGTAGTCTTTCAACAGAAAGCACAAAGTTAAAATTACACACATCTACCCACCCCTCTCAGCTAACCATATTCCAGGCAAGGCTCCCAAACCAGATGTAAAGTGAGAAAAAGAACAGACTCCGATTCCCAGGGCTCAAGTTCCTACTCTACCAGGTCAGAGCTTCCCTAAGGGGGAAACTACCAGTAGTGCATAGAGGAACAAGGAAACAGTTTAATGGCTATATATTTATTATAATGTTTCAGAAAAAAAAATTACTAAATCAGACATATGATTTTATGGATGTTTCTGCTTAAGACATTTTAAAAAGTCATTTATGGTAGATTAAAAAAATTTAAATAGTACTGGTGACAAGAACTTAAGTCTGGCAAAAATCATGAGGGTATTATTTGAACTGAAGTTTAGAAAAAACTGTCAAATGACATGAGGTGATTTCATATAAGTTCATTTCATTCTCAATGCAGGGGATTTGAGAAATTACCAAATAGCTCTCTAATTGCCTAAACATTGTATTTGAGCTCACCGACTGAGACTAGCAAAATAAACACTTGTACTAAATTGAAAGTTTTGAGACAAATGGAATTAATAAAAAATATGCTATGTAAGTCAGGTATCAGAATAATCTCCACATATAAGACTAATACTATTTGTGATTTCATTACATATTACATATTTGTGAAAGACCCAGTTGAACATATTTTTAAGAGATTTTTTTAAGTAGATTGATTATTCTTTTCTGTTCAAATGAATAAATCCTCATTATTGTTTCAGTGTATCAAGTGAGAAAACCAAACATTTAGATAAGGCTTTGTACTTCTATAAGACAGAACTTCTTGAGAAAAAACTGGTGATATTTATAAGTAAGCAAAATATTTAAGATGCTAGACATGGTTTTAGAGGTCACATATCTCTAAGGTCACATATCTCTAGAGGTCACAGGTTCAGAATCTAAAATGCATAACCATAATATTAAATAATTTATGTACTAACTTTATGTGTTAGATATACCAGCTGCTGCCTTATTTAGTTGGAAGAAATATAACTGGGGTACAGATTATATATTTAATATTTGCATTGGATAAAGAAATTATACTTACCTTAATTAATACTGAATGAATTTTTAAGATTTTCCACTAAGAAATAATATTTCTAAGACACATCTAAGCAACTTATTATGACTTATTCTAAACTTAAGTTTAGAGGCATTATCTATATTACATGTTTAAATATTTACTCCTTGGTTCTTTAATTTTTCAGCTTAGAGAAGAAATCATTCTAATCTTTGCATTGAGGTTAGAAGAATGTATCAATATTTTTCATTTATAATTGGGACATTTTAATTGATTAGTTAAAATGCTATGATAAAAACATAAAAGTAGCACAAGAAATCGAGAATGAAGTATATGGAAATCGTGAAGTATAGTAAGGTACAAAATAAATTATAGCAAACGATAAGTGTGAAAGCAAATAAAAATGTTTTGCTACTCTTTTATATCAAGGGAGTTAAGTACCAATAGCCTTCTTCCCAACACAGAACCCATCATATAACCTATAAGAAGACAAAATACACCTATATATAATGTATGTGTGGGCATGCAAACTGTCTAGATCAGCCACCTGTGCCTAATTTGTGTTTAGGTAGCCAGCCACTCCCATACAGTCCAAATGAAGGAAACATCTTTAGTAGATATTTAGGGGACAGAGTCTGTAATATATATCGCCAACTTTTGGAGATTAGCAGTAACGTATATCTTCCAAAACATTTCTGAGTTTATTTTCCAGACCAATTTTTTAAACAAGATTACTCTGAAAATGGTTGATAAAATAAAAAACATTTCAAATGGGTAAAGAAAATAGAAAAAGCTCTTCAGTGGTCAGTCAAAAGTAGTAGTCATGCCTGAGATCCATAAATATGAACAGAAATTTAAAAAACAGTTGGGAACTAGTTTAGCAGTTGAAAGCTACTCAGTAAATATTCATAGACAGACTATGATACTAGACCTCTCTGGCTCTTTAAATATGAACTTGCATGCCAACAATTCCATGGCATATAAAAGAAAATTCTGGAAGAAAATACTAGTCCCAACATGTCTCATTTTATGGCAGCTTCCAAATTTAAAAATTCTAATTTGCAAAATAATTTATTGGGATTGAATTGGCTTGGAAAAATCGCTCATATATAGTTTAAAAACTCAAATTAAAAAGAGGGCTGATTTTACGGATCAAATTTCGTCACTAATAGTTACTTGTTTCACTACTAATCTCTGTCTACTTAACAGAAGTGGTCTAAACTTGTACTACAAACCAAGGACACATATTACAACCAAAGCTGTTACAATGCTGTTCTGTTTTTATATTCTACCAGCGGTCCCCAACCTTTTTGGCACCAGGGACCAGTGCTGTTATGAGAATCTAATGCCTGATGATCTGAGGTGGAGCTGAGGCTGTGACACTACTGCTGGGGAGCAGCTGCAAATACAAATGAAGCTTTGCTCCCTTGCCATCCACTCACCTGCTTGTGGCCCTGTTCCTAATAGGCCACGGACCAGTACCAGTTTGTGGCCTAGGGGCTGGGGACCCCTGCGCTAAATCAGCACTCAGAATCATTTGCGACTGGGCTCTATCTACAGGGAGCAAAGTGTTAGAAAAGCTATCTCTTGCCCATCAACTGAGGAGCAGTAGTCCTCTAAAGTAGCTGTGTAGTTAATTAAATGCTTTAAAAAAGAACAAAAGCCAAAACTTTGTTTCTTGAAAGTTTTTCCTATTCTCTCAGGCGAAGTTCTGTTTTAGATTTTGACATTATTGCTTTAGAAGAGTGTGGGTGAGTGACAACAACTATAAGGATCGGCAGCCATATTCTATAACCATAGGTATGGCATAACAGTTCTTCCACAGTCCCTTGGTAGGCAACAGATTTATTGCAGTTTTAATTTTTTAAAAGTATATTGTTTTCCAATAACCAGAAAGTTTTATTTTACTGACCATAGCTTAGAAGAAGCCTTTTAATTTTCTTTTTTGACATGTTTAAACAAGCAGATGAATGAAATGTATTTCATGGAAACCACGAAATCCATGTCAGGTGTGAAAGTGCTTTTTTTTTTTTACCTGACAAGTCAAAACTGTAAGACATGCTAAGTGGCCGCACTGCTGAAAAAAGAAAACAAAAATAAAAAGAAAATAATTCAGCTGTTAGGAATATACAAGGAGAGCGAAAAATGGGGGAAGATTCAACAAGAGCAATAGTGGCACATTTCAGACTTTAAGGCAGAAGGCAGTGAATAAAAATCTAAAATATAATGAAACCATGAGTCTTAGTTTCAATTCTATCACCAAGACTTGAAATGGAGTAACAATAAAAGAAAAACAAAAACTTTTAAAGAACATGTTCAAAATAAAAGCATGATAAAGATACACACATTTTAAAGAATCATAGGATAGGATTTTTGACTTAAATATAAAATGTATTAAAAGAAAAAAATAGTCATGTTTAAAAACATGGTTTCAGGGAACATACAAAATCTTTAAATTTAAGGATAAATATGTTCTTATAAAATTAATTCAGGATGAAAATTTGGCTTTCTGCTTAAAGGTGAAATATTTTATTTAAAAATCTCATTCAAGAACTAGCAGCATTACAATTTGTCAATAAACTGTCTATTGTAGGCAGTATAACCTAGTAGTTGAAAAGAGGACTCAGGAGCCAGAATGCCTAAATTTGAATCTGAGCTCTGCCACTTACTAGCAGTGTGATTCTGGGCAAGTTACTTAACCTCTCTGTGCTTCAGTTGCTTCATCTGTAAAATGGTAATAGCAGTACTTCATGGGATTGTTATGAAGGTTAAATGATTTCATACAAAAAAAAAGGTGCTCGGAACAGTGCTTGGCACATAGCTAATTTCTTAAGAATAAACTTATTTCCTGCTGAAATCGTTTGTTTTTAAATTTTTATTACATACTAAAAACTGTTGAATTGTATACTTTAAATGGGTGAATTTTATGGTAGGTAAATTATACCTCAATAAAAATGTTTTAAAAAATGTTATTACAAAGATTTGATGAATTTGCATATTCATGACAGTGAGAATTATCTATTTTCACTACAGCCCAAAATTCTTACCAGGACTGTCTATTCTATGACTCAGGCTCAGGGAGGACAGGCACCTTTGTAGTCATAAGAGAACAGAACTTCAGGGCTAGTGGGGAGAGAAGGACAGGCATATCAGGCGGAATATCTCCCCAGGTCATTCCAGGTAGACTGCCTATGGAGTTCTAACACTCAAATTTAATAGAATGCAAGTATCTCTCAATATGTTTTTTGGCAGATGCTTTGAAAGGAACAACTTATATTTACAACTCAAAGTCTCAATATAGTATTAAAAAAATGATGTGAAGGAAAAGCATTGAGTTACATCCCAAACACAACTTAGCAAGATGTCAGAATCATATGTAGATGTGTTTTAAAAAGCACTTGTGTCAACAAAGGGGATGTGAATCTTAAATGGGACAAAAAAAGGAACTATTTGTTTACAATCATACTATTGTTTGATCAGGAAATAATATTTCAGATATTTCATCCTAATATAAAATTAGAATGTAACTTTTAAATAAGCATTTTACTGTTTTGTCTTGTAGAAAAGTGGTTTAGGGATTTTGTGTTGATGAGAATAATCCTCCATGCACCATTAAAAAATTTCTGCATTTCTAAACTCAAATACTATCAACTCTAGGTTTCTCTAATTATGTATAGCAAATAAAATACTACATATTCTCAAAGCACTCATCTCTATTCTCTAATACCTTCTTATTCCACTCTTCTCTGATACATGAATAGATCTTCTGAAATAAGACTGACTACTACATAAGAAAGAGATGCTACTGTTTTCTGGAAGATGAGTTTCAGATTTTTCCCAAGCTCTGTATACAACAAAGAAGACAACAACTGAGCATCACAGCAATTAAGGCGTTTAGCAAAAAGATGCTTTTAAAGGAACAACTTATATTTAAAATCCCAAATCTCAATACACTATGAGATGTTAGGAAAAAGAAAATGATCGAATATGAACAAAGATTATGTACAACAAGAGTAATTTCAGACATAATAGGAAAAAAATTTTGAAATAGTCTGTAAAACAATAGCGAAATAGGTAAAAAACAAAACAAAACAACCCCCCCCACAATTTAGACATATGGAAGGATATCATATCCTTATAAATAATGTTTTGAATCATACTTAATGGCATGGGAAGATGTTCATTCACATACAATGTCAAATGAAGAGGAAAATACTGTACATACAGTTTTCATTTTATAATATACAAGTAGATTTGCAGTGAATGCCTAATCTAACCTGACCGAACTCCCCAAAACAAAATGGTATAGTAAAAATCAATACAGAGAAATAATGAGCCCAAATCCTTTACTGTCCAATTAAACTACTACCCTACAATACCATTTTCTTATTTTTCCATAGTAGTTCTCTCTTTTCTCAAGAAAAATGCACATACATGCACTTTTTGAAATTTGCATAATTTTCTTATATTTCAGGGGATTCAGAGATCCTCCTCAGGCCCATTCAAGGACTCCCAGAATTAGAACTCTTGGTTCACATGGTTTATATGTTTTGGCTCATTATTATATAAATGTTCATATGAATTTGTCACTTTGAATGCTTTAAACATAATTTTTAAGAGACAACACTTGCTGCCATAAAAATTGGACAGGGATAAACTGAAACAACTTTTACTTTGTAGCTTTGTAACTGCAAGGTACATTCAAAGATTTCAACACCTATGATAGTATTTTTTTACAGCTTCGTCCCTATACTAGGGACTGGGGACACAATAAAATGGACATGGGCCCTGCCATCATGAAGGTCACAATGTAACGGAAGGGCCAAAAGTCAAAGGATATCAATAGGGAGTGAAGGAAGAGTTCAGACCAGGAAGCAGGGAAAGCAGTCAGAGCTGATGCAATAAACTAAACAAGAAAAGATGACAGCCTGGGTCAGGATAGTGGCTGTTGGGCTAAAGAGTGGAAGACCAGGAAGATTCAGAAGTAAAACTAACAGGCTTGGCTGATAAAAGTCAAAGATGATGCTGAGGTTTCTTTCTTGAGCACACTGAGATGGGGAAACAGGAGCAGATGGTTTGGGGAGAAACCAGATGAGTTCACTTGAGGACTTGTTGAGCTTGTCTTGCTTGTAGAATATGAGAAGGCCCTATCTAGCAGACAGATAAATGTATGGGTGTGAACTTTTAGAGAAATCTGTACTGTAGACTGGGAACTGGAAGATAGTCAGAAACAAAAGCCATGGTAAAGGGTGTGTGGTTGCACAGGAAAAAGTGAGCCCAAGATAGAAACTTGAAGTACCAAAAAGAGTCTGAAAGAGGTAGTAAAAGAGATCAGAGGAGAAAACTAGGGAGAGTGTGGTGTCACAGAACCGATTCCTTTCCTGTTCAGGTGCCATTATAATCTATTTTCCTAACGGAAGTTTCTCTGAATTCTTTGAGCATCTTACAAATTGAAGGAGAGCTGTAGAAACAAAATGCTTACAAACATTTTATAATATGGTCTATCTATAAATAAAGATCAATGTGTGCTCATAGCATACATTAAAAACATTAAATATAATAAATAAAAATGAAGTTTGAGAATAAGTTAAGTGATATCAGATAACTGATGCTTTCATTACATAATACCATATCTTTAAACCCATATTTAAGACAACAGAAACTTAAAACTATATATCTATGATCTATATTTCTAAAATATAATTACTTATTTTTGCACATTACAATTTATAAAGTATTTTGACCAAAGTCTTATTTAATCCTTACATAAAAGCCATATTATAGGTTTAGAGAAATTTTTACGTCCTTCTGCTGACAAAGAAACCAATGCTCCGAGAGATGAAGACACTCTCCTAAAACCACAGTCTACAGAGATTGGCAGAATTCTTTCCACTATGCTATGATGCTCTTGCATAGCTCAGTATTATATAGGAAAGTATTAAGTAAGTGTGAGGGTGTGTGTGTGTCCGTGTGTGTGTGTGAGAGAGCAGAGAAAGAGAGAGAGGGAGGGAGGGAGAGAGAGAGAGAGAAATGAACAAGGAATGAGAACTGCATGGACTACCCTGACTTTGCACCATTATATCATTATTTTTCACTGGGATGGTTGTATAAAGACACTTTTTCAAGTGGACGACTCTAGAACAGGAGCGTGGTAAGCAGCTGACTCACCTAATCTGCTATGTCTAATCTCTTCTGGTGAGACAGGCCGCAGCTTCCTTTCTGCTTTGATTTCTTCTAATATTCTTTCATGTAGGCTCCGTGGCCGTGGTGGGGTGGGTTTCAGTTTTCTGGCTGAGGCCTTAAAAAAAAATCATAATGGTTGGAGACTTTGAGTAGTTGTTCTTAAATAATTTTTACTAAAGTCCATTCATAGTATAGTATTATGAAACTATATTATATTGATGGCATCACTGCTTGATAAAAGACTATTTTCAAGTCATTATCAAGATTTCTAAACAATAGGGAGATTATTGAATTTCACCAGGATTTAGTCATATGTGCTCAACTAATTTAAATGAAACAATTTTGCTAAAGTTATAATTATGTTTCCTATTCGTAAGCATGATAGGCAATCAACTGAAATGCAATCTATACTTTATCTAATACTATTATTGTTTTGAAACTAATATTTTTGAGTAAGTCACCACAACCTTCTTAGATTATTACTATTATTTTCATTCTATAGCTGAAGAAATAAACGCTCTGGTAGGCTAATTAACTTGCCCAGAATCAAGTGGCTGCTAAACTTTGGAGCTAGTGTAGAAATCCAGGTTCACCTGATTCCATGCTTTCTCTGCTGAACCATGACCTGCCTTCTTAAAATCATTTCACAGATGGACTCTTTTTCTTCTTTTAAAAAGATTTATAAAAGGGGTCATTAATCATGCTTTAGATGTAAAACACTGGGACAGAAATACCATTCCCTTTCCAGTTAATGAATGTACACAGGTTTGAGAGGCTTTGGTGAGCACTGGCTATCAAGCCAAGAGGAAAAGAAGTGAAGAACAGAGAAACAAAACTAATATTCATCCAGATTAGAATATTCTCACTCCACGGTCACCAGAAAATACTCTGGTAAGATAGGAAGATAATTAATATAAAAGTGGATGTACAACAGAGTGGGTTTATTGTAAAATAGTATCCAAATGACAATTTAATCAAGGAGGTTATTAGCACTACAGAGTAAACTGGAAGGAGAGCCCACACTAGGAACAACTTGGTATTATATTTAGCCATTATTTTAGGAGGTATTTGTCCAGATTTTGTACCATAATTCAGGATGTTTTGAGTTAAAACATCCTAAGACAGCCTTGTAATGAATAAATTTTAAGTATTTTTTTGTGACTTAAATGTAATTCACAGTTGGGCTTCATCATTCTGAGAATAAAAGCTCAGGGTAAAAACTAACCACTTTAAGAGCCAAGTTCTAGAGATCACACCCTAGAGGAGAATAATGCATTCTGTGAACTCCAATCAAGAGGAATATGTCAAATTACATACTGGATTTAAAGGAGGTCTTGATCTGATGAAGTCCAGGATAATTTCATGAGCACTTTTTTTTAACCGAGGAGGAATATCGCCATTTACCTGAAAAAAGAAAAAACAGAAAATTCTCTGACTATATGATTATATTATAAATTTCTAGGTACAGCTGTTATCTCAACACGTCACAAAATTACTGAAGTAATTTGTATTGTAGTAATGTAATCTGGCTCTACCAAGGGCACATTTAAAATCATTAAAATGAGAGTAAACGACTGTGCAATTTAGAGCAAAAATAACTACTGTCAAAACTGAAAAAATTCCAGGTTCACTTTAGTTCTATGATTTGGGGAAATTATATATAAGATACATCCTTTCCAACAAGTTTCTAAAGTTATAAATGTGAATGAAATCAATAATATTATGCTTATTGATTATTTTATAATTTAAAAAGACTTTTACCTCTTATTTTCATCTTTGTACAAGACCTAGTTAACAGGAAGGACTGGTGCTGTGATTCACATTCACACAGATAAAACTCAGCTCAGAGCAAAGATGGTATCTGCTACATTCAAAGAACTAGTAAGTAGAAGAGTTTCTTTAGAGCCCAGGTCTATCTCTGACTCCTGCTCTTTATGTGTTACAAAAAATATTTTCAAGAAATTTAAGAAAGCCCCAGAAACCTACACTCAAAAAATAACAACCTAGCCTCACATTCTGAATACTCAGAAGGCACAGTTGTAACTATTTTGTCTTGTTTATTTCCTAGTCTTATATAAAAAAAACTCTATAACACTTTCCCTCCTCTACTCTGGCGCCTTATTCTTTGATTACTTCCTTATATTTTAATAATTCTGCAATATAAATCTTACTGAAGAGGAGAAAAAGACAATTTGGTTATTTTTCTAACATCATGGTTGATTTTTTAAATTTTGACAGGTTAGATGTTTCTATGCGCTTCACAATTTGTTATTGAAAACGTCATGTAAAATTTTAGAATTATTATAAAATTTGATTAAACCTTTTTCAAGTATTTTCTAATGGGAACACTATTTTAACGATCAGTTGGTCGTTAATTATAAATTTTGATTTTTTTGTCACTGTCACTATTTTGTGTCAACTAAGAAATAAAGTTAAATTAAAAAAAAAAAAGTACTTCAATGCTGCTCCCAGGCCCAGTCCCCTCCCCAACTGAGATCACCCTATCTAAGTTCAGGGTGTTTGACCAGCCTTTTGGACCCCACACAACATCCACTCCCCTCTTCTTCCCTATGCCCCACCTCCCAGCCCTGAATGAGGCAGGAACACCCTCTGGCAAGATTAAGGAGAAAAAACTGCTTGAGGCCAGCCATGCTTGTGACTGCTGGTACCTGGTTTAAGGAGGGCATGCAACCAGCAGCAGAGCTGGAGGCCTATGTGGTGTGATCCCTACCTGTGGATTTCATGTTACATAAGATACTTTCTAAATATCCTTATTCTATAAAAACAATTTACTCAGACTTTTCTATTATTTTCTATTCTACCTCCTGAACAGGATATTATATAATTTTCTAGCCATTTTTCATATGCTTTTACTTTAATGTTCTTTCCATCACAACAGCAGAGTTGAGAGAATGGATTAAATAAAGCCAAGGTTCTAAGTTCCATCCCCAAACAAGTGCATTAACTTCAATTTCCTCACTAGTCAGAAACTGTATCCTGGATTCCAATTAGAAAATGTGCATCAGTGCTCACAAGGGAGATGCCAGGACCGGATGGATGTGTCAGTGAGTCTTTACTTGCAGGAAGAAAAGTAACTTTGTGCAGATACCATTCTTCTGCTGGGTCAGTGAAATAATATACTTTCATATAAATACAGAACACGAGTAGAAACAAGCTCTCTGAGCTGCAATGGTAAATAATTTCTAGATGAACACAAATAGTAGACCCAGAAGTAAATAAGATTAGTTATAGAAATCGATCCTTTGAACCACATGCCTTAAATGGATAACTTCTAAACAGATGTTAAATTCCTACATCTTTATTTTTAAAGGTGAGTTATTTGAAGTTATCTGTTAGAATTAAAACATTTTACTCATTTGAAAAAAGTCAACTGAAATGTTTTACACTTCTATAACTTAATATTCTGAATAATATCCGACATGGCTAAGCCATTCAATTCCTACCATCATCACCACAAATATACAGAAAAAAAAAAAAGGATTACTATGGTATAGTTATGTAGCTTTTTAAATTTATTTTTATTTATTATTTATTATTATTTATGCCTACAGCACCTGGTCTTCTAAGGTGGTCTCCCACCCAAGTACTAACCAAGCCTGACCCTGCTTAGCTTCCGAGATCAGACATCAGGCTTGTTCAGGGTGGCATGGCCGTAGACCATGGGCCATCGCTCCACTGGGGCATGAATCCAGGACCTTCTGAGTGTAAAGCAGACATGCTAACTGTTACACTTTGGAACCACATCCTATAGTTATGTAGTTTAAACTGGAGGATGAAATTAAAAACATCTCAACAAAGTGCTTCAGGTACAAATGAACCATGGGTGAAAAACCTTTGTATTTACTCTTTACAAAAATATGTATTTAAAGAAATTAGAAAGTGGCACTATATTGATAACAGTAAAACATTTTTTAATACCCAATTTTTGAATGATTAAGTATGAGTAGCTGAGTTTCCACTCTCATTTATCAGGTATGTATAAGAAAGTAATCAAAATCTTAGCCCGTTAGTCTAAAACTTTCCCTACACGAAACTGAACACCACTAGAAGTTCCATCTGCCCAGTTCCTTGCATTGGTGCTCAGCATGCACTTATCCAAGTGAACTATACAAAATTAGCCAGAGAAAGAAAAAGGAAAATAACAATGGCTACCATGAAACAGAAACATCTATAGATTTTCCTTCACTTCCTACCCAAAACCTTCAAGCTGAAAAAATTTTATTATTTATACCTAAATATACTAGGTAGAAGTGGCAAGCAGATGCATCACCGATAATTATCATAAAGGATACATTTAAAAAACCACCTGTCATTCTGAAACTCTGAGCCATCAATGAACAAAAAGTTTAAATAACTTGATCTTTGAAAAAGCATAATTTTTTTTCTATTTTTTGTCTTAAGTAAAGCAGACCCACTAATGATGAAATAAGCCCATGACTAAAAATGTATAAAGCCAATATATAGTTTAGTGATTAATACTGGGCCCCTAATCAAATTTCTCTCCCAGCTTTGTTCAGGTATAACTGACAAACAAAAATTGTATATATTTTAGCCATTACTCTCTTAGCAAATTTCAAGTATATTATTAACTATAGTCACCATGCTGTACATTAGCTCCCAAGAACTTATTCATCTAATAACTGAAAGTTTGTACCCTTTGACCAGCATCTCTCCATTTCTCCCACCTGACAGTGATTTGTCTTTGTGTGTCTGGCTTATTTCATGTAGCATGATGTCCTTCTAGTTCATTCATGGTGCTGCAAATGGCAGGATTTCCTTCTTTTTTATGGCTGAATAATATTTCACTATATATGTATACTATATTTTCTTTATCTATTCATCCACTGATGGACATTGAGGTTGTTTCTATATCTTCGCTATTGTGAATAATGCTGCGGTGAATGTGGAAGTGCAGATATCGAAGATCCTGATTTCATTTCCTGTGAAAATACAGTTGGCCCTTGAATAATGTGGAGGTTAGGAGTACCAACTTCCCATACAGTTGAAATCTGCATATAACTGCAATCAGCCCTGCACAT
This sequence comes from Pteropus medius, assembly GCF_902729225.1. Classification (NCBI taxonomy): domain Eukaryota; kingdom Metazoa; phylum Chordata; class Mammalia; order Chiroptera; family Pteropodidae; genus Pteropus; species Pteropus medius. Next base: position 49,861,918 of record NW_024340849.1, read on the forward strand.
ACTCAGATTCCCAGCTGTGGAGCTGATCCTTAAACAGCGTGGGTTTGAACTGCGTGGGTAAATTGAACTCTGTGGGTCAACTGAAAAAAATCCATGTATAAATGAACCCACATAGTTCAAATACGTGTTGTTTAAGGGTCAAATGTACATGCAGGAGTAGAATTGCTGGATCATATGGTAGTTCTATTTTAATTTTTTTGAAGAGCCTCTATACTGTTTTTCTTAAAGGCTATATCAATTTTACATTCCAACAACAGTGTACATGGGTTTCCTTTTCTTACCCCCCTTGCAACACTTGTTATCTCTTGTCTTTTTGATAACAGCCATCTAACAGATGTGTGATGATAGTTCACTGTGGTTTTGATTTGCATTTCCCTGATGACCAGTGATGCTGAATGCGTTTTTCATACACCTATTGGCCATTTGTACATCTTCAGATTCTTTGCCCATTTTAAAATTGTTTTTGTTTGTTTGCTATTGAGTTGTATGAGTTCCTTATATTTTTGGTATTAACCTCTTATCAGGTATGTGGTTTCCCTAAACAAATTTCAAAAAAGCTTCTTTTTATTAAAAGAAAAACAAATACCTCTGACATTGATGCAAATTCTCCTATATATAAGCAGCAGTTACAAACAATAAGACTAAAACAACAAAAAATGCAATAAAGACATAAAACAACTACAAGTAAAAAAAACAGCATAATCCTAACTATATTCCAAACACTTCTTAGAGAACTTTTTACCTTAGAACTTTTAAAAAATTCTCATTTGACCTATGCAGCAACCCTATGGTATAGGTACTATTACCTCTGTTACAAAGATGAGAAATTTAAGGCATATAGAAGTAAAGTAACATGCCCCAATGCTACAGAGTTAATGGCAGGACTAATATTCAAACAGTTACCATACTTCCAGAGTCAACACTCTTAAGCATCATACATACTGCCTAAAACACATTTAAAAAGATGTTTGACCTTACTCATTAAGAAATGCAATATTAAATAAGATTGCAATTTCACCTGTAGACTTGGTATATAATTGAAGGAGAAGAGAAGGGTCTCAGTCTTTATATAATGCACGTTGAGCCCTCCTTCTGAGCTCCCAAGCTCATTTTACAAGGCCACCATTACCCTGATTTCAAAACCAGACGAAGACATTACAAAAAAGAAAATTATAGGCTGATATCCCTGATGGATGTAGAGGCAAAAATCCTCAACAAAATAGTAGCAAATCGAATTCAGCAAAACATTAAAAATGTCATACACCATGATGAAGTGAGATTTATTCCTGGGATGCAAGGCTGGTTCAGTCTCCGCAAATCAATGTGATACACCGCATTAACAAATTTAAAGTTAAAAATCACATAATCATATTAGTAGATGCAGAAAAAGTGGTTGATAAAATCCAGCATCCATTTATGGCAAAAATTCTCAGCAAAGAGAGAACATACCTCAACATAATAAAGGCCATATATGACAAACCCACAGCTAATGTCGTACTCAGTGGGGAAAAATAAAAAGTGTTTTCCTTTTTATTTTTCCCCCAGGATCAGGAATGAGACAAGGATGTCCACTTTCACCACTTTTATTCAACATAGTATTGGAAGTTCTAGCCATAGCAGTGAGACAAGAAAAAAATAAGCATTCAAATTGGAAAAGAAAAAGTAAAACTGTCCTTACTTGCAGATGACATGATACCATATATAGAGAACCCCAAAGATTACACCAAAAAACTTAGAGCTGATAAATCACTTCAGTAAAGTAGCAAGACACAAAATTAACATTGAGAAGTTGGTTGCATTTTTACACACCAATAATGAACTATAGGAAAGAGAAATTAAGAAAACAATCCCACTTACAGTTGAATCAGAAACAATAAAATACCTAGAAATAAATTTAACCAAGGAGGTAAAAGGCCTGTATACCTGTAATTACTATGCTGTACACCTGAAACTAATATAAAACAATATTAAATGTCAACTCTAATTAAAAAAAAAAAAGACAGACATACAGACTGAAAGTTACGAGACCGAAAAAGATATTTCACAAAAATAGAAACAAAAAAGCTGAGGTAGCAATACTTATATCAGACAACAGACTTTAAAACAAAGGCCTTAGTAAGAGACAAAGTAGGATCCAATAATTCCACTTCTGGTTATTTATCTGAAGAAACCCCATAAACTAATTCAAAAAGACAAATGCATGTCTATGTTTATGCAATATTATTTACAATAGCCAAGATATGGCAGCAACCTAAGTGTCCATTGATAGATAAATGGATAAAGAGGTGGTACATATATACAGTGAAATATTACTCAACTATAAAAAAAAAGAAATCTTGTCACTTGCAACAACATAGATGGACCTATTATGCTAAGTGAAGTTAGACAAAGACAAATGTCATGTCATTTCATTTATATGTGAAATCTAAAGAACAAAATAAACAAAAACAGAAACAAACTCATAGATATAGAGGGCATTTTGATGGTTGCCAGATGAAAGGGTTGCTGGGAGAATGAATGAAAAAGGGGGAGAAATTAAGATGTGCTAATTGCCAGTTACAAAAACAGTCACAAGGATGTAGAGCATAGCATAGGGAACATAGTCAATAATGTAATAACTATGTATGATGTCAGATGACTACTAGACTTATTGAGGTGATCACTTCATCAGTTATATAAATGTATAAGCAGTATGTTGCACTCCTGGAACTAATATAATATTGCATGTCAACTGTAATTAAAAAATAAAAATGATTAAAAAAAAGAAGAATGGTAAACTTAGCTACATAAGTATAAAAGCCAATGTTGCTGCACTTTGGTATGTAATTATCCTTTTGTTTTTCCAATACAATTGAAAGGCCAATGTATAAAACAAAAATGAGAAATGTATAAAACAAAAATGAGAAATCAATAATCCAATAACAGGCATGCAAATTATAAATTAGACATAACTGATGACAACTGTAACATAATGGGGCAATACACTATTTAAAAATGCATTTTTGTACACTATTAAAACTAATCTGGCATTAATTCAATCTTGATTATTATGAAGTTATCAATTATAATCTCCAGGTAACCACTAAGAGAAATGCTAAAAAGTCCACAGAAAAATAAATGAGAAAAGAATCAAAATAGTACAATAGGAAAAAAAAAATCACTAAAAAAGGCAGCAATGAGGAAATTGTAGAACAAAAGTGATCCAAAACATAGAAAATAAACAGCAAAAGGCAGAAGTCCTTTCTTATCAACAATTACTTTAAATGTAAAGAGAATACTCTCCAATTAAGAAATAAATTAGCAGAAAGGAAAAAGAAAACAGGATCTAATTATATGCTGTCTATAAGAGATTCACTTTAGATTCAAAGACATGATTAAGTGAAAGAATGGAAAAAGACATTCCATGTAAATTAGTAACCAAAAGAAAGATGGGGTGGCTACATTAATATCAGACAAAATTGACTTTCAGAGAAAAACTGTCACAAGAAACAAACAAAAAAAAGACATTTTATATTGATAAAAGGGTCAACACATCAAGAAAATATAACAATTATAAATATATATGCTCCAAAATACAGAGCTCCAAAATATATAAAGCAAACAGAACTGAAAGTATAAAAAGACAGTTATTCAATAATAGTTGGAGACTTCAATAATCCAACTACTACATAGAAGTTCAATAAGAAAAGAGAGGACCTGAATAACACCATAAATCAACTAAACAAACCAACTAACAACAACAGCAGAATACACATTTTCTTAAATGTACACGAAACATTCTCCGTATGTTAGGCCTTAAAACAAGTCTCAATAAACTAAAAACACTGAAATCATATAAAGTATGTTTTCCAATCACAAATAAATGAAAGAAATCAATAGAAGGAAAACGTAAAAATTCACAAGTATATACAATCTAAAAAACACAATCCTAACAAGCAGGTCAAAGGGAAAATTATGAGTGGAATAATAAAATACTGTGAGATAAATGAAAATAAAAACACAACATAAAAAACACATGAAATGCAGTGAGAACAGTACTTAGAGGGAAAGTAATAGTTGCAGACATCTACATTAGAAAAAGAAGACAGATCTTGAACACTCTCAAATCAATAACCTTACTCTATACCTTAAGGATCTAAGAATGAACAAAACCCATGGCTTGCACAAGAAAGGAAATGATAAAAATCAGAGAAGAGATAAATATAGCAAGGAACAGAAAAACAATAGATAAAATTAATCAAATTTAATTTTTAAAAAACGAAAGTCATTTCAATGAAAAAGTCAACAAAATCGACAAACCTTTAGCCAAACTGATCAAGACAAAAAGGGAAAAGATTCAAAATACAAACATCAGAGATGAAATCTAAGTGGGGACATTACTTATAAAATACAATGCATTATAAGAGAATACTATGATAATTGTACATTAATAAAATAATCTAGATGAGATGGACAAATTTCTAGAAAGACACAAACTACCAAAACTGAGTAGAAGGAAGGAATGAAGGAGGAAAGAGAGAGAGAGAAATGAAATAAATCTGAATAGACCTGTAACAGGAAAAGGAATTAAATCAGCAAATCAAAAATCTCCTAACAGAGAAAAGCCCAGAACCAGAAGACTTCACTGGTTAATTCTACTCAAATATTTAAAGAATTAACCTCAATCTTTCACAAACTGTTCCAAAAATTATAAAACTAGGTAACATTTCCTAACTTTTTCTATGAGGTCAGCATTACCCTGAAAGGAAGCCAGACAAAGATATTACAAGAAAACTGTAGGCCAGATCCCTCCCATGTACAGATCTTCAACAAAATATTAGTAAGCATAGTAAAAGGATTATACATCATGACAAAGTGGGCTTTACCCAGTAAATGCAAGGTGGTTCAACATATGAAAATCACTCAAGGTAACATGCTGCATTAACAGAATGAAGTAAAAGAACTCACACAATCGTCTTGATGGAGAAAATGAATTTGACAAAATCCAACACTCTTTCATGATAAAAACACTTGACAAACTTGGAATGGAAAGAAACTTCCTGAACATAAAAAGTCATTTATGAAAACCCATAGCTAACATCATGCTCAATAATGAAAGACTGAATGCTTTTCCCTCTAACATCAGGAATTCAACAACATGGATACCTACTTTCATTACTTCTGTTCAAAAATAAACTGAAGGTTCTAGCCAAGGCAATTAAAAGGCATCTAGATTGGAAAGGAAGAAATAAAAGTATCTCTTTTTACAGATGACATGAACATATAAATATGTAATATAAATATATACATATGTAATACAAATAGAAATAAAAATATAAAATGAAATATCCTAAATAACTCACCAAGAAAATTTAGAGCTAATAAACTCAGCAAAGTTGTGGGACCCAAGAGCAACACACAAATCAGTTGTATTTCTATACACTAGTAATGAATAATCTGGAAAAAAAATTAAGAGAAAAATCCCATTCACAGTAACATCAAAAAGAACAAAATACTTAGGAATAATTTTAACCAATGAATTGTAAGCCTTGTACCCTGAAAACTACAAAACATTACTGAAAGAAATAAAAAGAGACCTAAATAAATAAGAAGACATCCCATGTTCATGGATTAGAAGAAATAATATTAAGATGACATGACAACCTAAAGTGATCTACATATTCAAAACAATCTCTCCAAAATCCCAATGGTATTTTTTGCACACACTAAAACCCATCCTAAGATTCACATAGAATCTCAAGGAACCCCAAACAGCCAAAACAATCCTGAAAAAAGAAAAAGTTAGAGGACTCACACACACTTCCTGGTTTCAAAACTTATCACAAAGCTATAGCAATCAAAACAATGTGGGATGGGCATAAAGACTGACACAGATCTTGGTGTGTGGTGATGGACAACAGTCTAGTTTCATTCTTTTGCAGGTAGCTTTCCAGTTTTCCCAGCACCATTTATTGAAGAGGCTTTCCTTTCTCCACTGTAAGTTTTTGGCTCTTTTGTCGAAAACTATTTGCTCATACACACATCAAAATTAACTTAGAATGGATTCAGGACCTGAATATGAGATCTGAAACACTAAATTGCATAGAAGAAAACACAGGAACGAAACTCATGGACCTTGGACTTAAAGAAGATTTTATGAATTTGATCTCAAAGACAAGGGAAGTAAAAGGAAAAATAAATGAATGGGACTGCATCGAACAAAAAAGCTTCTGCACAGAAGAAGCTTTTTTTCCTCTCAACAAGGTACAGAGACAACCATCCAAATGGGAGAAGATATTTGCAAGCAATGCCTCTGATAAGGGCCTAATATCCAAAATATACAAAGATCTCATACAGCACAATAACAAGAACAAAAAAACCATCCAGTTAAAAAGTAGGCAGAGGACCTGAACAGACACTTCTCCTAAGAAGACATGCAACTGGCCAACAAACATATGAAAAGATACTCAACATTGCTAGCTATTAAGGAAATGCAAATCAAAACCACAATGAGATATTATCTCACACTTGTTAGAATAGCTATAATCAACAGGACAAGTAATAACGAATGTTGGAGAGGATGCAGAGAAAAAAGAACCTTCATACACTACTGCTGGGACTGTAAATTGGTATAGCCACTATGGAAATCAGTATGGAGGTTCCTCAAAAAGCTAAGAATTGATCTACCATATGATCCGGCAATCCCTCTACTGGGTATTTACCCCAAAGACTTGAAAACCCATATCCAAAAATACATTTACACGCTGATGTTCATAGCATCATTATTCATGGTGGTCAGGACATGGAAGCAACCAAAGTGTCCTACAATAGACGACTGGATAAAGAAGCTGTGGTACACATATACAGTGGTATATTACTCAGGCATAAGAAGAGATGAAATATTGCCATTTGCAACAATGTGGATGGACTTTGAGATAATCATGATAAACGAAATAAACCAGACAGAAAAAGTTGAAAACCACATGATATCACTTTTATGCGGGAAATAAACCTAAAAGCAACAAACAAATAGAGACTCATGGACATGGACAATAGACTAGTGGTTACCAGAGAGTAGGGGAGGAGGGGGAAGGGGAGAGGTAGATGAGTAAAAAGGGTCAAATATGTGGCGACAGAAAGAAATCTAACTATGAGCAGTAAACATACAATGCAATATATATATATGTATACATATGTATATACATATATGTATATATATGCACATATGACTTACTGCTAAATCGTACACCTGAAACTTACTGAATTTTGTTAACCGATGTCACCATTAAAAAAAAAAAAAGGTTGACACAGATCAATAAAACAGAATTCGGAGTTCAGAAATAAACCCATATATTCAATTGATTACAAGACTGCCAAGACCATTAAATAGGGAAAAGAATAGTTTCTTCAACAAATGGTGCTGGGACAACTGGATATCAACATACAAAAGAATCATGTTTGACATCTACCTCACACCATATATAAAAATTAACTTGATTATATAAATGTCTAACCACTATACTATACACCTGAAACTAACACCAAATAATAGTGAATGTCACTTCAAATCAAAAAATTAAAATTAAAAAATTCTTAAAAGAGATCAAAGACCTAAATACAAGAGCTAAAAGTATAAAAATCTTAAAAGAAAACATAGGGGTAATCTTCAAGACCTTGGATTTGGCAATAGATTTTTAAAAGATATGACACCAAAAGCATAAGCAACAGAGGAAACAGATAAACTACACTTCGACAAAATTAAAATCTTTTGTGCATCAAGGAACACTATCAAGAGAGTGAAAAAAAAATCTACAGAATGGGAGAAAATATTTGGAAATCATATATCTGTCAAGGGTCTAGTATCCAGAAAATATAAAGAACTCTTACAACTCTACAATAAAAATACAACCACAATTTAAAAATGGACATGAATTGACATTTCTCCAAATAAGATATACAAATTGCCCACAAGCACATGAAAACATATATAACAGTATTAGTCATTATGGAAACCCGAATCAAAACCACAAAGAGTCAACCGCACACTCACCGTGATAGCTATAATTAAGAACAAAAATGGACAGTATTGGAAAATAATATGGGAAAACTGAACTCTCATACATTGATGATGGGACTATAAAGTGGTGTATAAAGTGGTATAAAGTGGTATAAAGTGTGGAAAGCACTTTAGTAGTTTCTCAGTAAGTTAAACACAGAATTATCATATGATCCAGCTATTCCACTCCTAGGTATATTTCCAAAAGAACTGGACACAGATGTTCAAACAAAAACTTGTACACACTTGTTCAAAGCCACACTACTCACCATAAATACTGAAAGGTGGGAGGAAAAAAACAAATATCCATCAAGTGATGAATGAATAAATAAAATATGGTATATCCATAACAGGTTATTATTCCACCATAAAAAGGAATGAAGTACTCCTATAAGCTATAATGTACATAAACCTCAAAAACACTATACTAAGTGAAAAAAGCCAGGCACAAAAAGTCATATGAAATATCCAGAATAGGTAAAGTTATAGAGACAAAAAAGCAGAGAAGTGGTTGCCAGGGGTTGGGGGAGGGGAGAATAAAAGTGACTGCCTTGTGGTTACAGGGTTTCAATTTGGGCTGATGAAATTATTTCTGAACTAAAGATGGAGCTGGCACAACCTTGTAAATATACTAATGGCCACTGAACTGCACACTTTAAAAAGGGTAATTTTATATGAATTTTACCTTAAAAAAAAAGAAAAATCAGACTCATTATAAAAGCCTTTAATTTATCACAGGAAAAAAATAATTCTTTATGCTTGTAAATACTTCCCAAATTGGATGCAGTTGTCATTCTATCACATACCATTATATCCCAAATACACAATCTTAAGTCTCACCTAGTGTGCTTTAAAAACACAGATCCCAAGACTCCAGCTGAGACCTGTTAAATCAGTGTTTACAAAAGGAATGTATCCTAAGTAATTTTTAGCATCAGATAAGATGCTATTTAGTATCTATTGAGCATAACTACTTTATCTGATAAAAATAAAATGATTTATCTATATCAAAGGTAACAGGTAAAAACATTAGTGATAAACTGAATAGAAATGCTAATGATCAAGTAAGAAGCTGTAACACTTGCTTATTTTAATCAGTGATAAGAATTCTTGAATAATTCCTTCTGGATAAGCAGGAAAATCACCTGAGATTAATGCTGAGTGCTCAATCAGAGAGGATAAAGTTTGAAAAGGTGGACATTTTTTAAACAAATAACAATGTCCACTATTGGCAAAAGAAATTATCTTTCATTGTTGGCTAAAGTGCAGAGAAATTTGGCGGCATGTATTAAAATTTAAAATGTGCATGATCTTTAAACTATCCATCTCACCAACAGAATTTTAAATCAAGGAGATAATTGAATGAGATCTTTGTATTAGGATATTTGCCACCATACTGATTAAAACAATGAAAATTAGAAACAATTTAAATGTCTATAAATAGAGACTTGGGTAAATAAGTCACAGGGCATATATTCAAGGCAACACTGCAGCCATTTAAGAGAGAGAGAGAGACCATCTACATTCATTCTTCACAGGAAATAACAGAGTAAAAGAAGCTATAAAACCATATATATGATTCTCTTTGGGTATAATAATTTACTACCTATCTATGACTAGGGAGGAGTCTGGAAGGAGACTTATCAAGATATCGCATGGTCTATGTGGAAGATTTTCAGGAAATTTTTGCTTTTTTTCATGTCTTTTAAATTTTTTTCTACAATAAACATGTATAAACAGAAAAAAGACAAATATGTTTTGTGGAAAATATATGTAAAAGCATGGCATATTGCATCTGGATATAATTATCATCTACTAGTCACTGAAGGCTAGCTTGAAGCATATAAACTCACTGATGGCTTCTTATCACTCTAAAAGCATATCCTTAACTGTTCCAACGACTTTACCTCCTTAACATAAGATCACAGAATGCTCCTTGTTATGGACCATAAAGTGAAGGAGATCTATCTTCATGAGGTGGTGATGTTCCTGAAATGCTTTTCTCCGTATGTTTTTATGGCATTTGATTTGTCTGCTAAGCTATAAGCTCTGCTCTGTTTCCACAGTAGAGCAAATGCTTGGCTGTGATGAGTCAGACTCCTGCAGGGTGCAGATGGCTGTGAAAGGAGTGAGGGCAGCAGTCACAAATCACCTGACGTGGAGCATGCACAGAATACCACCTGTTGAATTCCAGCATTGCTGCTTTTAGCTGAGTGATGAGCAGCAAGTTACATAATCCTTTGAGCTTCAGTTTCCTCACCTGTGAAATGGGGGTAACATTACTCTTCCCACAGGATTGTTTTGGGATGATACAAGTAAAGTGCTCAGCAAGGGCTGATGTGTGGTGAATGCTAAACGCAGAGAAGCTCTTACTGTGAAAACAGTGAAGAAGGCTTCCACCCACCTTTCAAGACAGGAAGTGAGGATGAATATAAATCCCTCACTTACGGATCTATGAAGGAAACTCTCGAGTTGTTCTCAACAGATGGGAGGTAAATGTGTACAACTGTGAGAGTGGTGAAGGGACAAGGGCACACAGGCATGAGGCATGCAGGCATGGGGTCCACTACTGGCTGGCAGATCAAGTGAGGGGTTCAGCTGCTCTGATGTTCCCATCCTCAAGGCAGCTTGATCGCTCTCCTCCTCTGCCATTCTCCTCTCCACTCCTACACCTCAGAACAACAAGCTTCTGACACTACCCAGGCAAGCCATGGATCTCATGTCCTTGGGAACCGGGGGTAGGGGGTCATTACCAGTGCACGCGTGTGTGCATGTGTGTATATGTGTGCACATGTACATGTGTTGTGCATGTGTGTACGCATATGTGCATGTGTGTGCATGCCTCTGTTGCGTGTGCATGCACACATACATGTAAATGTGTGTGCATGTACACATGTAGGTGTGTGCATGTGAGATTGTGCAAACACATATGTGTACACTTGTATGTATACTTATATCTCTTGGTCGTATTATCATCCCTTTTTTTTCACCTACTTGCCTGACCTCTATGTCTCATTAAAATTCTTTCTCCATCCCGCATTCAAATATCACTCCCTCTGCTGCTGTTGGTTAATGTACAGCCTGATAATGACACCCTCCTCAGGGCACATTTGGTCCCTGCTGGTCCCTCGAATACAGCACTCACAACAGCTTACATTATTGTGTTAATCTGACTCCATGAGTAGAGAGTGAATTTCAAAGGCAGGACCAAGTCTGAGTCATTTTTGCATCTGCAGCAATTACTACAATATCTGGGGCACAGTAGACTCATATAATAAATAATGAATAAATGAAACTAATAAAATTGCTATATAAATAATAGATGGGCAAAAGAACAATATTGGTAAAATGTCAAGTCAAGCATATATATGTAATTAACTCAAAGAAATAATTGCTATATGTTAGCACCAGATATCACGTAAGGATGACAATGGCTTGCTGCCAAATCAGGACACTTATCAATTGGTATCATATACATGCCACAGAAAATGTGTGCTAGACTTGGCCTAGAATCATTTTTAGAATACTTTTGAGATGTCATGACACACAGTAAAATAGCAAATCTTAAGTGTACAGCTTGAAAGATTTTTACAGACATGCATACCCATTTGACCACCACCAGATGAGATACAGAACATATGCACCTCCCCTGTCCCACCAGAAAAAGAAAACACTTGCCTTGTGCCTCTTTCTAAGATGTAACACCAGAGTAACATTCCTTGCAATCATGAGCTGTCATTGTGAAGGAAATCTCCAGCAAAGATGGGGCTGGAGTATGGTAGATTCATGAGTATTCCACAATCATCAGTGTCCTGAGGACCAGACCAGCACCCTACTAAGGGTTGAAGTGTGCCCCTCAAAAAGGTATGCTGAAGCCCTAATCCCCAATACTTACATATGTGGCTCTATGTGGAAATAGGGTTTTTGCAGATACAATCAAGTTAAGATAAGGTCGTCAGGATGACTTAATTTCAATACGACTGGTATCCTTACAAGAGACACAGGGAGGACACCAGGTGGTGATGGAAGCAGGCATGGGGGTGATGGATCTACAACCAAAGAACACTAGGGATTGCTGCCTGTCAACAGAAGTTTAGTGAGAGACATGGACCAGGTAGGTTCTCCCTGAGAGTCCACTGAAGGAATCAACCCTTCAGACACCTTGATTTAGGACTTCTGACCTCCAGAACTGTGGGAGAATAAACATCTGTTGTGTTAAGTTGCCAAGTTTGCAGTACTTTGTGTAGCAGCTCTAGGAAACCAATTCATACCCATAATTCATGCCCATGACAGCTAACACCTTTATTTATGAAGAATTGTCTAACAAAATTTCTTTGCTCGAACTTGTGAACAACTGATAATTGTGGATACAATGAAAGAGTCAACACTCATGGAGCTAAGAGCTGAAGGTTGCCTTTATGTTGCTTCTCTAACACCCCAATGTTCCTGAATAGCATGCTAGTTAGGACTCAGGTATGACACCTATTTTGATGATGCCCTATCATACCAAGGTTTTACTCATAACAAAAGTAATAAAATTCTACACTTTTTCTATTCACTAGATATATGAAGAAGAGGAGAAGAATCTGAAATTCATAACCCTGGGTCACCTCCTTATACACACTATTACTACAGCATGATTTTCTAGGTATCTATATTTAAGTGGGTTACTTCCAGTGATCTTTCTCTTCCTTACTAAGTAAATTTGTTTCTCATTTTCTCATGCATCACTTTGCATGGTCTAGTAACATCATTCACTCTCTCTATAGGACACATTTTCTAAAGCTCACTGGCCATGAACATGGATATAACTCATTCCTTAACTGATTTGGCAAATCTTATTGAGTGTCTATGATTCTGGAACACTATTCGGCATTGGAGAGAATTTCAAGAAGTGTCTATAATCCTTGTTCATAGAAAGCACATTTAGTTGGAATGGAGCCAACTATAAAGCACATATGGAGAGAATTTTTAAACAATAATTCTATAATTTTCTGTGGGTTTTGGAAGCTCATCCTTGAAGTCTTTTCATATCTTACTGGTACTATTCAATTTATAACACGTTTCTTCCTTGAAAAGAAATTTCCACTGAAAATTTCTATTGCCTACTGGGAAGGGCACTTCATAAGAGCTGGAATCACCGTCAGTTGAAAGACACAATTCAGGGTGTTGCACTGGGGAATTTTTTCATCATGATGCTATTATAAAAATATCAGCCAGATTTTCATACTTGTAAGGCTATACATGGTTTTATGACCATGCTTAGCCTGAAAACATTTAGTCTTATGGAGACACAGAGAGCTTATCAGTCAAGGACAAAGATTTATAAAATAGAATTTGCACAACTGGCAAAGAACCTCTTGCTCTTATCTTAAGAGTCAAGAAGTTCCATAAGCATATCTGTGCTTCCCAAGTCAGGCTTTACAGTGTGTGCTGGTCAGAGTCCTCACTGGCAACACTTTGCTGAAGTTAACACTATCCTCCTTAGGCCATCAAAGATGAAGTACGTACTCTCTTCAATGAAAGACATTCTGATTAGCAGAATATTCCAAACCTCCTTTTCACAAAGATCAAAGTCTCAATTAACTGTATAGAATTCATAGCTGAAAATTAAATTAAAATATGTCAGGTGATCTATCCAACACCATGACCATGCAAAGAATTCAAATTATCTATATGTTACATGATCTTACGGGGAATTTAAGTTATTACAGAAGATAAACTTGTTATTTTGCTCATAGCACACTCATGCACACTAAAAATTATTCTCCTGAAACACTGAATGAACATTATAGCTACTTGTCTGAAATGTATTCTCATATTTAAAAGGTTGTGCCAAACAAGTATTCAATTTCACCCAACAAGACAGACCTTTTCTACGGGTAATCCAGAAAGCCTTTTGAAATTGTAGGAAGAAAGCCCAGGACCAGAATACTTCACCGGTGAATTCTACTCAAATAATTTAAAAAATTACCCCAATCTTTCACAAACTGTTCCAAAAATTGGAAAAGAAGGTAACATTTCCTAACTTATTCGATGAAGCCAGCATTACCCTGGTAAGAGGCCAGAGAACATAGCAAGAAAGGAAAGAGCTCAAACTGATTCTAAAGGATTTTAGCCCAGATGAGTTGAAGAATGATGATCTTACATGAAAACAAAAAGAGGGGCAAACTCTGGGACATAGAACACTGGGCCATTGCTTAGATATACCTGTACTGAGAAGTCCTGGCATAGATGCCCAGGAGAAAGCTTGAAATATACAAAGTACTTGAGACATTAGAGATAGTTTGGAACTGAAGTGACATCGATTTTGAAGTATAGGCGATAACCAAATTCATTAGTTTGTAAGGGAGAAAATGTAGAGTGTGAAAGAACTCTGGAAAAAGAGCCAAATCTTGAGGAATATCTGTGTTTAGGGCACGAAGGCAGGCAAAGAAGAGTGGAAAGTGGTTGTCCTGAGATGGGGAAAGGAGAGGAGCCGAAGAGGTGGACACCCCTCCACCCTCCCGCCTTCTTTAAGTCCCTGTAACCTGCTAAACTCCACTCCCAGCTTCTATTGCTCTACTTTCTCCTTCCCTACGGTCTTTCTCAAATTAAGTTGTATTACAAAAAAAAATAATATTAAGGCAACTTTTTTCAACCCCATTGGCCCCTGCAGATACTACTCTTTGATCTCCTTTAAAAACGTCTTAAAAGAGGCACATATAATTAGACTGTCTCCATTTCCTCACCTCCCACCCTACTATATGGTTTCTATTCCTTTACTTAAGTAACAAATCATTTTCCTTTTGTTAAATCCTTTAAACATTTCGCAGTGCTTAGTTTATCTGATTTTCCAGCATTCTACCTTCCTAAAACGCTGCCTCCTGTTTGTAGCTGTGACCCAACTTCTTCTGACAGCCTTGTTTTTCCTCTCTGACTACACAGTTTCAGTCTTTAATTTATCCCCTTCCTTGCTCTCATCTCTTAAATAGTGAGGCTCTGCAGTCTCTGTCCTGAGTTGTCCTCTCATTTTACCCTCTGCACTGTCCCTGAGTCATCTAGTACATGAGCTGCCAACTCCACTCCTCACAATTTCCTACACTCCATTCATTCTATATTCAAATTAAGGCAAATTTTGTTGTGGTTTTCTTGTGTCAAGTCTCATTATTTCTTGGCCTTTGGACATGTTTTTTTGGCATATAACCCCTTCCGCTTACCTCGTCACACTGTATTGTAAATGCTCATCTAGTGTCTTCCACCATATTGTAAGCTTTGTGAGACTAAAGACTGTATTGTTCTTTTGTTAGAGACTAGAAAAGTGCCTGGCACATGAAAAGTGCTTAATAAATATTTGTTAAAATAAAATTAAGTAGTACAAACAACTTTAAATTACAATTACGTTTGTAATTTAATTTAATTTAAACATTAAATTACAAATTTAAATGTTTAAATGTACTTGTAATTAAAAAAATACAGACTTAAAAAATTAAGAGAGTGTTTTTTTCCCACTCAAATTGGTCAACTTCGAAAGATACCTACTTTGGTCAAGGATGTAAAGAAATGGGTGAAACTATCCTGATATAAACAATAATCATTACAATATATTTGGAAGGCAATTTGGTGATATGTGTGAAGCATATTGGGCTGAAAACTGGGCTTCGCCTTATAACTAGTTGTCTGAACTTGACAAGTTATTGTGCACATCTAAACTTCAGTTTCTTCATCTGTAAAGTAAATCAGATTTACTGAAAAATAAATTAACACAACATTCAGCTGAAATACCATAGCTTATTAAAATTAACTAGTATTGTAAGCCAATGCTAATTGAAAAATTAAAAATATATAATAAAATAAAATTAGCAGCTCAAATGGCTATTTAAACCTATTACAAAACCAAGTGATGTTTCATAAGAATCTTCTACATAAAATAACTCTGATAAATTTTCTCAAAAATGTAGATATAATTCACTCAACACCCATTTATTGAGCACAGTATTCAGTATCTGGCTGCATGTTAGGCATATGTTTTAGTCACACAGAATATAATGGTGAAAGAACTAAGTCCCTATAATTTGTAAGGGAGAGAGACAATAAATCTGAAAATACATGAAAATATGAGCTTTTGAAACACATGGGTAAAGACTTTTCCAATGGGGGACATCTGGGCAGAGACCTGAAAAGTAAAGAGGCAAGTTATGTAGATGTATGGGAAAAGAGAAGCTCTGGGGAGAGGGAAGAGCGAAGGCTTAGCTGTAGGAACAGGTGGGGCACTTTCAAGACAGGGGCAGAGACCAGGCTTTGTGGGGCTTTGCAGGCCAAGGTAAGGACATGGAGCTTATTCTGTGTGATAAAGAGCAATGGAAGGGCAATGGAAAAGTTCTGAGAAGGGCAATAACATTTTACTTTTAAGAGATTTACTCTGGCTGTTTATGGGAAAAACAGACTGAAAAGGGGCAAAAATGAAAATAGGAAGACCACTTAGAGGCCATTTTAACAGTCTGGATGAGAGATGATGGTAGCTTGGAACAGAGGGCATCTGAAACAGAGGTGGTAGTCAGATTCAGGACATATTTCAAAGGTTGAGCTATCAGAATTCCTTTTCTAAGAGCTTAACTCAAGGATTTAATGGTAGCTATTTAAAGAAATTTATATACAAGGATACACAAAATAGGGTGATTATAACTGGATACAAGTTGATGAGTTTAACAAACCTGGTACAGATATAAGCTAGAAAAGATGTAGTCATTTAGAAATGATGATATTGGAACCTCTCATTCATGTGGGGTCTCCGACTCTTTCAAGTATGTGGGGTTCCCATACATATGTATGTATTAAATTTGGTTATTTTCTCTTGCTAAAAAAAGAAAAGAAAGGAAGAAAGGAAGGAAGGAAGGAAGGAGAGACAGAGACAGAGAGAGAGAGAGGGGAGAGAGAGAAAGAAATTGGATACAAAATGACATGACACAATGTTCATAATATGTTGAGTGAAATAACAGGTTACAAAACAAAGTATCTAATATTAATCCATACTGTCCTAATAAAATGTATAAAAAAAGATTAAAGATTATACACTAGCATGTTAGTGAAATTTCTCTCTGGGTTGTAAAATTACACATTTGTAATTTTTTTCATTGACTTTAGTATTTTCTAAATTTTCTATAATAACCATGTATTACTTTATGAGAAGAAATGACTTTTAAACTATAATACTGAGAAGAACATTTTCAACAAAGATTACTGAAGAATAACCATTTGAGTGCATTAATCATTTTCTTTTTTACTTACCATCACTTTTCGCAAAGTGTATCTTTTGGATCTAATATCATCCATTAGCATCTCATATGGGGTAAGCTGATATTCAATGGGCAAAGGGTTGTACTGCCGCTCTTGTACCTTCTTAAGTTTTACTCCATTCCGCAAATCCCTCATCACCTGTACCCAGAATCGAGCCTGAAAGTACCAACGGTGGAGACACATCAATGAATGACTACTAGCTACAGTCAAACAGAAAAAAATGAAGAGCTTGGGTTACAAAACACTGAGTAAACCAAACAAAAACAATTTTAAAAATTAGATTTTAAGATACTAAAAAGTGGGTAGAAAGCCAGTAGAGAATCCAAAGGTCTAACTGCTGAGACACTTCAGTATAAATCCTAACTCATCCACTGTGGTAGGCATTAATGACCTCAGTTCTTCAGGCTTCCCGTGTCTACACTCTGTTTTGTGGCTTTCTCACTAAAGAGGAAGACACATATTTCTCACACCTTCACTCTGGGTTTGGCTACATGATTTGCTTGGCCACTGGAATGGTGGTGGATATGATATGACCGAAGACTTCAAAAGCAAATGCACAATGGGCTTATCGCTCGTTCTTCGATTACTGCCATGAAAACATCATGCTCAGGTGGGCACGGTGCCCACTGGCATGATCCCGCAGAAGAAGGATGAGATACACATATAGTGAAGCCACCACAACTGATCTGCAGACTCATGAGCTAAATAAATGTTATTACCTTATGCCCCACTGATTTTATAGTGTCTGATTACACAGCATTATTGTCACCATAGCTAATTGATACAACCACCTACTAGCTATTTGACATCCAGCAAGTTGCTTCACCTTTCTCAAGCCTGGCTTCCTCATCAATAAAAGAAAACAGTTTTTCACAGTTTGTGGAGAAGATCATAGTTGAAGTATCGTTTTCTGTACACATAAAATGTTCAAAAATGACAAATTTTATGTTATTACTATCTTTACAAATTATTTAATATCAGTTATCTATAAATAACAGCAAATTTCCTTGTCTACCCTTCAAGAGAATGATATGAAGTACTTATAACATAAAACATGTTTAATATGTATATTAATATTACACTTTAACTCTTTTTATTTTCCTGCCTGTAAGCACAGGTGTCATAGTTTGAGTGAAAAGTAAATTTACACACTATTTAACTGAAATATTGCAGTTTGTTAAAATTAATAAGTAGGTCAAATAGCTACTTAAATATATTAATGAAAAATCAAGTGATGTATTTAATAAAAACTGTCTACATAAAATAACTATGATTAAATTTCTCAAAAAAGTCCTCAAAAACAATTTTTGATTTAAAAAATATATATACCATATTTTATTCAAAAAATAATTTGAGGTACTTAATATTGTGGTATTTCCATTAAAACATCTTCTAAAATATTCATTTTTAAAAACAGATTCTTAGATTATGCCATTAAAGACATTCTAATATATCCCTAAAATATTTAGTTTTCTCTCTTGAGAATGCTCTTGTCTCAACTTCTCTTACTCATTCTTTTAAGATTCAGTTCAAATATCAACTCATTTTTTAAAATACTGTCTCTTCTCTTGATCTCCTTGGGTTTTAAGAAAACCTGACATATGAAATTTTAAATTCTCAAAACAGATAAATTAGGGGATGACTACTTGCATAGCTTTTGGTATAATGTATAAATGTATTCAAACAGACTTATTTTATATAGCCAGTTCTTTAAGTATTATTGTTTGGCAAAAATTTTACATATGACTTTTCACAGTTATTAAATAAAATGATGCACAACTGTTACTGTATATATATTCCTAGAGATTTTACATTTATCCCTTATTCCATTAGAGATTATATTCTGAGATGTTTAGATTCTGCCATTCAAGATATTCTGATTCTCCTTCATTCTATTCCTCATTCTTTCCTCATTTCATTATAATCTTTCTAGGTAATTCATTTTAATGGTATTATGAGACAGAAGCTGGTGACCTGGGCAGATATAACTACCTTTGGAGTTAGTTCATCTCTTGTCAGTAATTGTACTAGTTTTTAAATGAGGGTGCCTTAAGACAATAAATTAAATTTTTGGTTCAAGTTTATACTAGCTGTTTGCTAACTTCTGAACACTTGGAGTTACTTATCTGGCTTCAATATCTATGAAAACGAATTTAAAAATTTATTAACCAAGTTGAAATATACCTAACTGACACTGCCAGAGTATTCTATACAAAGGAAACTTGATAATCAATATTATTCTAAAATGACAAATAAAACTAGCTTATAAGACAATATAGGCTACCTGATTTTTTAATCTTACTCTTTCTTTAATGTTCCAGATTAAAATCATTCCGAGTATCTCAGCAAAGATATCCTCATTAAGAATACTGCAAACAGGAAATACCCAATGACAATAAAAAGAAGAATGGATAAACAAAACTGCTATGTCCATATACTGGAATACTAAACAGCAATAAAAAGAATAAACTATTGATATAGGCAACAACATGGATGAAATCTCCAAAGAATTATGCTGAATGAAAGAAGTCAAACAAAAATAACAGTATATACTATTTGACTACATTTATACAAAATTCTAGAAAATTCAACTAATCTACAGTGACAAAAAGAAGATCACTCATTGCCTAGAAACTAGAGAAGAGGGAGGCAGGAAGTAGAATTAAAAAGGGATATGAGGAAATTTTGAGGGGTAATGGAAAGGCTCATTATTTTGATTGTAGAGATGGTTTCATGGGTAGGTATGTATATGCATATGTCAAAATTTATCAAATTGTACTTTTTAAAAATGTGCAGCTTATTGGATGTTGATTATACCTTACTCAGCTGTTATAAAATATGACAAACAATTAAAATCTAATATGGTCCAAAGCAAATCATTCATTTCCCCCAAATCTGCATCTTTTCCTACTCCTTCATTTAATGATGTTATTTATCCAGTATCTTTAACCTGAAAAGTCAGAATCCTAAAATGTGCCTTCCCATTGACAACAGACATATCCCAGTCTAACTGCATGGCATTCACTGACCTGTCCCCAAGGTCATCATGTCTGTCTGACTTTAAGTCATTTATGAGGGCAGGAATTTATCGATCCAGTAACACATTGGAAAAACAGTAGATAGTCAAGTGTGCCACATTAATAAACTGTAATCATCTGTTCTATAAATTTGTCTTCTGTTTCATGAAGGCAGAGCCCAGGGCCCTAATCTGGTAACTATTTACTAAATAAATGAATGTACTACACTATAGATTCATACCTTATCCTGAAACAGAGGTTAAACTTTGACTTACACATGAGTATGCTAAGGTATTAATATAATCAGAAATGTCAATATTTAAAACACTAAAATTCCCAGAGACACTGGGGTGATTCTAATAAAATCAGATAGTTTCCAAAAATGGGGAGTAGATATTTCCTCAAATGTAAGACTATTCACTCAAATGCATATAATATCGATTCATACTACAGCCCTTAATGACCAGCTAGTTAAAAAAATTAGGCTATTTCTTTGACACTAAACAAAACAGAGAAAATATCCAACCATCTTACCCAGTCAGCATTTTTCAGCTCCTCCAGGTCTGTGTGGGATTCATCACTCTTTTCCATTTCTTGAATCTTCTTAAGATTCTACAATTAAAATAAAAATAAAATATTTAGGCATAAAAATTTTACTGAGCTATCTTGTCAAACTGAAATTTCTAATGGATACTTTCAGAAATTAATTATTTGAGGGTGACGGGAGTGGTAACTAACCTTACTGTGGTAACCATTTTGTAATATATACATATATCCAATTAAAAATAAATAAAAGACATTTCAAAAATCAAAATTCATTAAATTATCTAACAAATATGTATTGAACATCAAAAAATATAGACCAATGGAACAGAATGGAGAGTCCAGAAATAAACTCATGTATGTATGGGCAATTAATTTTCAACAAAGAAGCCAAAAAATATACAATGGAGAAAAGAAAGCCTCTTTAATAAATGGTGCTGGGAAAATTGGAAAGCCACATGCAAGAATGAAACTAGACTGCTATCTGTCACCATACACCAAAATTAACTCAAAATAAAACGACAGACCTAAATATAAGACATGAAACAATAAATTGCACAGAAGAAAATATAGATACTAAATTCATGGATCTTGGTTTTAGAGAGGATTTTATGAATTTGACCTCAAACGTGAGGGAAGTAAAATAAAAAATCAATGAATGGGACTGTATCAAACTAAAAAGCTTCTGCATAGCAAAAGAAACCATCAACAAAACAAAGAGGCAAACTTCTGAATGGGAGGAGATATTTGAAAACAATGCCTCTGATAAGGGGCTAATATCCAAAATATATAAAGAACTCATACAACTTAACCACACACAAAAAAAAAAACAATCCAATTAAAAAAAGGTCAGAGGACCTGAAGACACTTCTCCCAAGAAGACATATAAATGGCCGGCCAAAAGACGTGAAAAGATGCTGAGCTTCACAAATTATTAGGGAAATGCAATTCAAAACAACAATGAGATACCATCCCACACTTGTAAAAAAGGCTATCATCAACAAGACAAATAATAAGCATCAGAGAGGTTGTGGGGGAAAAGGAACCCTCATATACTGCTGGTGGGAATGTAAATTGGTATTGCCACTATAGAAGAAAGTATGGAGTTTCCTCAAAAAATAAAGGATAGAATTACCATATAACCCAGCAATCCTTCTTCTGGGTATTTACCCCAAAAGTCAAAAACATTTATCTGTAAAATATATGCACCCCAATGTTCACTGCAGCATTATTTATGGTGGTCAAGACATGGTATATTTATACAATGGAATATTACTTAGCCACAAGAAAGATGATATACTACCATTTGGAACAATATGGATGGATCTTGAGATTATCATGCTAACTGAAATAGACAGAAGAAGTTTAGAACCATATGATTTCACCCATATGTGGGATATAAAACTGAAAGCAACAAATGAAAAAGACAAAAACTCATAGACACAGATAACAGTTTAGTGGTTGCCAGAGGGAGGTAGATAAATGTAAAGGGGATCAAATATATGGTGATGAAAGATTTGACTTTGAGTGAACACATAATATACAAATGATGTATTATTGAACTCTATGCTTGAAGCCTATAGAATTTTATTAAGTGATGTCATCTTCAATAAATTAAATAATTTTAAAAACAAAAAAATTCTCAGATTAACTATCTGAAAAATGAGAATAACTTCACCTGATTTTTTGAACTTAATAATGTATAGGAGTATTAACTCAGAAAGAATAAAATTACTCTTTGACTTGAAGAAAAAGTGGTATAAATAATGCATTGTCTCTCCCTAAGAAAGAAATTAGGGGGGAAAAGTATTTCTGATCGTTTCAGAATGTGTTTCCATAATTATTTTAAAAAAGAAAAGTCAGGTTTCCTGTTTGAGAATATGTAAAAAGACACCTGCCACTCCTGAGTCATGGGCTTACTCTCTCTGGGCCTCCTGTTCCCCTCCTTTAAAAGGAAGATACTACTGTGTATCTCACAATGTTGTGAGTATTTAAAATATAAGCAATGAAACATAGGAGACCCCTGAATTTACAGCCTCTGGGGAAAAGCAACTCCCTAAACATATATATCCTAATTCTCCACACTGCCCCAGCCCCATTCCCTATTCCTCATCCAGAGCCTTGCTCTTTTCCAATGGTCTTGGCTACTGCTCTTGATTGTAGTAGGATGCTAGGGCAATAATCAGGGCAGCTAATAAGTGCTAAGCCTTTAAGCAACCATCATTTAACCAAACCATAACCCATGTTACTGGGGAAAACTGAGGCTCACAAAAGCTAACTGACATGCCTGGAGATTCCATAAAGGCAAGTGACAGAGCAGGACTGAAGCAGGTGGAAGTGGCACCAAGGTCTCAGATATGAAGTAAGATGTGTGGATGGGACCCCAGATGACGAACGGTCATGCTGGGAACATAAGTATCCTGATGCTGTCCCCGGTGGCTTATATAACTTTTAGAAAACAGCTAGATAAAGTTCTACTTTATTTTTGCTAAAATAAATGTGTATAAATTGATATATTACACAAGGAAAAAGAATAGAATTTATGACTTATACCTGGGCTTTGTAGATAATGGGTAGTTAACATCCGGTGTGATATTTTGTCAAAATCTCAGTAATGATCATTACTAAATTAGGATTCCCAGTTTTCTATCTTTAAAGATGTACCAGATGTACTGGCATATACAATATTTTTGATATTCAAAATCCCTAATCTTTCAATAGGGGCTTATTATCTTTTAAATAAATCTCTGATGAGATTTCAACACAAGTCCACAAACTATCAAATATCGAAATCAGAATTGAGTGAGGAAACCAAAAGGGAGAGGCGCACGTGTTTTCTGTGTTCCTCTGATGACTGTAATCCAGGCTCCGTCCCCAAAAGAATTAAAGTATATATTATTCTATTAACTAGAAGAGTCTTCCTTCTAGTTTTTTCCAATTAATATGGTGAAAGAGAAGAGATAAGGAGGTGAACTGGGCACCCTTGGACTCTATCAGGCTATAGCAGCAGCACTCTCCTGTCTCCCAACCCAAAAAATGAGAGCTGAGAATAAGTACCTTATCTCTACTGTCTTCCCACTCTAGCCTTAGCGCATTTGCACTGACTATTCTCTTTCCCTAGAATGGTTTACCCAGATATCCACTCTATCTAATAGCTAATTCCCACACATCCTTCTCATTCTTGCTCAGATGTCACCTTCTCAGTGTGGCCTACCCTAACCATTCTATATATATGCCAAGCCCCACACCCTGCCACTAGTAATTCCCCAGTCTACCTCTTTTCTAAAGCTCATCCTGCCTTCTAACAATCCACATGACTTAGTATGTTAACTGTCTGCCTCTCCCTGCTAGATCGTAAGCCTCGTGAGAAATTCTGATGTAATTGTTCACTGATGGGATCCTCCAATCTCCAGAATAGTGCCTTGCACTTAGTAGGGGCTTAGTAAATAATTGTTGAATAAGTGATTAAAGATACTTTCAAATAAGAATATTCAAAAAATCTATTCAATAGCTCTTATCAAGTCAACTTTAATAAGAGGAAAATCATTCAGGGGTAAATCTGTATTTTCCTCTCTAATTTCAGAATCTCCTTGAGGGGTAGGGAAGAAAAATCTTACCTATGCCACACAAAAACATGTGCTCTGCACTTCAGGGGAATAAAATGCAACCCAAGCTCATACTACATTTAAGTGATAAAATAAATAATAACTAAAACAAATATGTAAATAAAAAGAAAATAAGAAACACAAGCCTAATATACACAAGAAATGAAATAATAGTACTAGACAGGTCAAAAAGATTCAATCAGCATCAAAATAAAACAGTTTGAAACTTTAATGCCTGAGAAAATCAAGTATACATACACGAACCAACAACCTAACAACACATCTTTCCCTGTCCATAACCACAGTGCAGTATGGGGCTGCATATGCCCATTTTGAACTAAGTTCTTTCTGCTGTATTTCCTCTGACGTCTAAAGGCTGATTCCACAGCAAGTACTATATTGATTACCCTAAAATCTATAAACCAAAGATAATTTTTAAAAAGCTGAAAACATCATGGAAAAACTAATCTTTACAATCCTATTTTGTCTTTAAAAATTTCCAATGGTCTTTATGTCCTTTAAAGGTCAAAACATGAGAAGACAAGACAAATGGCATAGATACAGTAGAAGATGGGAAGTCGTTGGTTAGACAAAAATATTTATCTTTTGTTCTTGATTCCTACTGCTACCACCATAAAGTTGATTATAGTAGGTCTCTACACTGTTCTTTCTGCTTCAGTTTCTTCCTAATTTGTCTTATTTTCTGAATCCCCTATGATGGGTTTCCAGTGTCTCTGGTATGGCCCTGAAATGGAGACCTATGGTCAAACAGTATAGGGATATGTTAGGGAGCATTTACAATGACAGATAAACATGACACATTTTCCTAGAGTTAATGTCACTCAAAGATAATGTAATGGATGCTGTGGTAAGCTGCCCGAGTCTACTGCCCACCCTCTCAAGCCTTCCAGGAATAAAGTGCCTTCCACTGGCTGCTCACAGCCTAATCCTTCCCCCACCCCGCAAGGAGCTGAACTCAGCATTCAGTGTAGGGAGCTGCCTTGCCTAGGTTACACCCATCTCTGGGCAGCCCACATCCAATCACTGGTCCATGTGGAAGTACATGGATCAGGCCTCCTTACTTCAATTCCAGAATCTCTGAAGGGCCATCCCAGCTTCTGAGCTCCCGTGGGATAAGCTGAGGCCTGCTGCCCTACATCGTAGTTCAACTTTTCCCTCACCCCGCCCCCCTTACAGGTATTCCCCAAAGCAATCCCAAATAAATCTCCTGATTCAAATTTTACCCATCAGAGTCTATTTCCTAGGGAAACTCAATCCACACATGGAACATTTAACAGCATTTTAACAGATGTAGACATATAAAACAAAATTTTCATGAATTTTAAAGGTAGAATTCAGTATTTCAAAGACATTTTGACTTGCACTGAACTATATATATCTATATATCTATATATATCTATATCAACATATATCTATATATCTATCTATCTATATATATATATCACTCAGTGGGCATCCATCATTTTTGTCTAGAAACCCTTTCTCTCCCTTCCTTCAATAAAGATCCTTCTTTCTGTAGGGAATGCATTCCCTAGGGTTTAAATAGGGCTAAGCCCATGACTAGCACCTCATCACCTACTCACAAGGGTGAGGATACCGCCTTGACCAATGAGCATAGCCCACATCCCCAGTCACAATGTTTGGTTCTCAAGTGAGTACATGGCTCCATATCTTGCTCCAAGACCTTTCTGCCCCCGTTAACAGAAATGACTTTCTGCTGGAGTTACTGAACTGAGAGAATGTGAGGTTTGCGCTAAAAACTGTCATCTTACCTGCCTTTTAATAAGAGCCAGTCCTGGGGATGGAGAGAGAGAAAGCCAGCCCTGACTACAGGGTTTGAAATACTGGATCCAGCTATACCTAAAGCTAGCCATACCCTTAGACTTCCCAAGTATGTGGGCCAATAAATCCTGCCCCATTCCACCCATGCTAATGTGAGTGGATTTCTGTCACTTAAAGTGGAAACAGTTATAATTTACTATGTCCTCTTAGTCCAGAACTATAAGTACATGTTTCTTTGTCTTGGGAGTACTCTGGTAGAATGGTATGAGAAACATTGGGCCTCTTTTCCATCCAACCTTCATTTTCACTATACTGACACATCCGAGTAAATGTAGTCACAATGGCCCTACTGTTATGTCTTTACATATCTCTACCTTTATATGTGCTGTGATAAAATCCCTATCTGCTCTTTATGGAGACAATTTCAATGAATGGTCTAAGAATATCATGTTTCTTTATTTTTTCTGAACAGGAGTGCAAATTATAGCTCAGATATTTCCTAGCTGTGTGACTTTGAACAAGTTATTAAACTGCTGATCCTCAGTTTGACTTTCTCACCTGTAAAATGCAGATAATTATTACCTTTTGGATTTTGTTAATATTACATAAAATGATACTGGAGAAATATAGCATGCAGCCTGGCTCATACTAAACATTTAATAGGTATTAGCTTTATAAGCCAATGAATATAAGGATTTGATTATGAACACTTTTATTCCATCACAAAAACATGAAATTCTTTTACCAAATGAGACCTCTCTCTAGTCTCTTTATGAAATAAAAATCCTGACTCAGCAATAAAACAACATAAAATAATTGAGAATCTATAAACACTATAATTGAAGGAGCTTGAACAAATGTACAACTCTAAATCAGTTTTTTTGTTAGCAGCAAAAACGAATGAATTATTTGAAAATAAATGACAGATTTTTCTAGT
The DNA here is from genome assembly GCF_902729225.1 of Pteropus medius. NCBI lineage: Eukaryota > Metazoa > Chordata > Mammalia > Chiroptera > Pteropodidae > Pteropus > Pteropus medius. Next base: position 49,889,134 of record NW_024340849.1, read on the forward strand.
TTTAGAGACAAGTTTCTGTCAATTACATTCTAGCTTCTGAATAAATTTTTTTGCTTGCACAAATGTAATAACAGATGCCAACCTGTGCTTGAAATATAGTGAGAAAGTTCTGAGAGCAGCCACATAGCAATTAACTCTCTCCATTTCTGACATAACCATTCTCAAGCTAGCAATTAGAAGTGCTCCATGCCACTATTTTCTGTCCCTGGCATATTAAAAAAAAAAAAAGAAATCTACTCTATGAATCACAAGCATATCAAATGCTCAGGGAATAATTTTAATTTACTTGTGTAGGTTTGACATAACCTCATATATAAATGCCTCTTTTTAGATGAAACCACCCTTACTCACAAATATATTGAGGTATTAAAATATTTTAATAACAGCATTTTGATGATCAAAAATTTCCTCTGTATTGTTAACTATTTGTCATTTAACGGTATTCTCCTATGCAATGGGTACATTACTTTTAAATGTGCAAAAATGAGGATGTTTCAATAATTACTTGAACAAAGCTATTTTTACTCAGTTAAAATATGCTAATATACTTGTAAATAAATTACTTACATAGAGACTATCAAATACATTTCACAAGTGACAAAGTCACTAATACAAATATTGCCTATAATAAATAGAACATGTATACCAGCCACGGAGATTAAAAGCCATGATGCCCTTTCTAATTCAGCTATTTTTTTACCACAGAAAAATAGAAAAAAAATATTTTATTATATTTGCCAGTCCAAAATTAATATTTTGGAAATTGGAGTACAAAACACACTCCCTGGAGTTCCTTCTGAAAACTGGAAGTCTCCCAAGCACATTAAATAGTTAATGGATAATTGCTAAAGAATATGATTTATATTTTCATCAAGTTTTATGGCACTTTCTTAAAGACATGGATGGTGTAGGGAGAAGATAACTACAACAAGTATGAGATTAAGAGTGTTTGACGTAATGAAAAATATAAAATGTTTAGAAACTAAACTATAAATTGATATTCTGTAAAGCTTAATTTGAATTCATAAGCAAATATTAGAAAAAGTATAAATGAAGTCATCAAAATGAAAATTCATTTCTACGTTCTAGAAAAGGAATTTTGTTCCTCCATTCAATTAAATTCTTCCATTTTAATTTAAACAGACACACACACACACACACACACACACACACACACACAGAGGCTGAGTGTTTAATGACTGTCTCTGCCCCAAGTAACTGGCCTCAGTATCTTCCTAAAGACATCTGCTCTTTCCATTTTTATACTTGTCAACTCTTCACACCTATAGAAATGCAGTGATCATTATAAAATGATCATTTAAATATTATAAACAATATTTATAAATTATATCACTAAAAGCTATTTTCCTAATAAATAAATGCAAATCTATTTTCAGAAGATGTATGAAAACACATATTTCAAGGAGAGTAGCAATTAGTAAACTTCTATGGAGGACAATTTCATTATATTTTATGAAAATTATAAATAAACATTTCCTTTGACCCAGCAATTCTACTTTTAGAAATTTGTCCTACATAAATGATCACATCCATGAAAAATAAGTTAAAAACTATTCGAGGCAGCACCGTTGTAATAGCCAAAAATTGGAAGTAACTCAACAGCTGTCAAAAGATGATTGATTAGATCAATTATAGTATGCCCACATGATAGAATATTATGAAGACATAAGAGATGTAAACACTACATACTGATATAAAATTATCTCCAAGATACATTATTAAATGAAGAAAGGAAAGTCAGAACAGCGTAAAAGGAAGAGAAAAAGTTGATATCTTTCTGTTAGTTATACATGAACTCTCTCTGTAAAGACAAAGAAGAAATTAACACTATTTGTTGCTTGTAGGAAAGGAACTGTGTGGCTAGGAGACAGAAGTAGACGAGTACAATTTACTGTGATAGTTTTGTACCCCTGCAGTTTGAACCATGTGAATTTTTTTATTTGTTAAAATAAAATTAATTAAATTGAAAAAGTTACAAGACCTGAAAGGCAGAAGAGTTCTAACATGTTCTTAGGTTAAAAGATTCTTCTGAAACATTTAAATAGGGAGATTAGTAATGAAAGCAAAGATGCATAGGGCAGAGAGGGTAATTTAATGATTGTGTAATTTAATTTAATGACTGGTAATTTAATGATGAGGTAAGTGCTCTGAATACTTACTAACATCCATAAAATAATAAATAAAATAGAAAAAATACATTGACAAGGACCCTGAAAAGTTACAAATGATGGATCATCTAATTAAAATGAACAAATGGCAACCTTACAGACAGACATCTGGTGGTAGATTCTTTCAAAAAGAAATAGAAATCCATTTTAGCTCTAGGGAGCAATTTCTGTGGCAACTTAAATGCCACAGTTTTATTATTGGAGTTGCTGGCAGTCACGAGGAGAGGGATGTGCAGGGAATATGAGAAAGTGATTAAAATACACTTAAATGTGTGAATGTCTTATGGCTTTATTGTTATGAGTATGTTCAAGCAGAAGGTAGCCAGAAGGCATGTCCCCAGCAGATGTCTTAATTTGAGTCAATGTGTTAACTGGCAATGGCATTATGATACAGGTGGATCTGGTTACTATCTGATAGGAAACAGTGGGTGGGAAATATCGAATTTGATTTTTTAAACCAATTGCAGATATAAAATATGGTTATTTGCTTGAAAAAATACAAAAAAAATTTCATAACAGCATAGTCAATTAAAAAAATTGTTTTTCCTCCTAACAGAAGATAACTTAGATATATAATATTCCATTTTACATTACTATGTATAATATTCTATTTTAAGTAAAATATTTTAGCAATAGTCTTATTTAAAAGATAAAATGAGCTCAAAGAGTTCATCATGAAATTATGATTCTTGCATAGGACTAACTGAAATAATATATGTAGATCACTTAATAAAAGTGTCACACTAGTAGCTGTGATTATACAGTGTAAAATATACTTATATAATCTTTTGAAATACGTAATGAGCCATGCATATTTCCAATTCATCTTCTTACCCCATAATTTCAATATCTGGTCAAACATTAGCAGCTAAAGATAAATTGCTTCTAATCCTGGCATCTAGAAATCATCCTCCCATGGTAGGATTTTATTAAATTTAAGGTAAGATTTAACCATTCAGAAGAATTTGACTAATGAGGTTTAAAATAAAGTCATATGTAAGTGAGAATCATTTAAACATTTAGAAAATCAAGACACTGGCAAAATGCTACTTTTAAACAGCTGTAGCTATTTGTACTGGCAGAGGAAACAAAATGCTTCATTCCCAGGTTAAATGCTCTTCTTGGGCGCTTCTGGGGCACCCCACTTTCACTCACCACAGCCCTCATCACCCTCTTGTAATGGCTGCTCCTAGACTGACATTACTACTTGAGTATCTTGTTCACCACTGTATCTCCAATGAAAATGGAAATTACGATAGCACTTAGCACATGGCTTGTTGTGAGAATCACATCAATTGATGCATGCAAAAGTCTTAGAACAGTATCTTACACAAGGTACAGAATAAATATTAGCAATTATTAGTTGTAGTAGGCACCTGTCATGTAGAAGACACATTAAATAAGTGTTCTATGAATGAATGAATTTTGCCAATTGATCCTAGTTCTTTTGAAATCTAGTGCTTCTTTACTCACCAGCATTTGCAATAGCTAAATATGACTATCACATTCTTGCACGTCTTCACCAAAATCTCCCAGTTCCTTCCATATTGAGGTTTACAGACATTTCTTTCACATTTTGACCTCTAACCTCAAGATTCATTTTTGCTGTTTGTCACTTTTTCTAAAACATTAAAAAGCAGTGCTAGTCCCAATTATTTTTATCACTATGGACAGCTAATTCATTACAGGTTGTTAAACTATGCTTCAGTTTCCTATCTATAAAATGGTGGGAGGCAAAGGGTAATGCTGCTACCTAATTAACAGGAACGTCATGAGGACAGAAGTGTTCACACAAGCAATGAAAAAGAAATACTAAGGGATTATAATTGTTTAAGTGAAAGTGACATAAATAGTCTGAGCTCAGAGCTGCTGCTGAGGGCTTTGGATCTTTTCCTCAAAAGTACATAAATTTCTTCAAAGTGGAAATCTTATAGAAATTAATAAAAATTGAGAAGCATTCGCTCTCACTCCGCTACCCCTCAGGCTCCCACTTTGGACAAGATGAATGTGAGGGGGTGGCTATAGGGAACTTAAGGATAATTCTACTCTGCTCTATTTGTTTCTGAATGTGAATATGTCAAACACTTAGAAAAATAAAATTCTAGAACAAAAATGTGATATTAGGTTTAAAAAAATTTCACTGATAAAGAGCTCTACTGTAGTACTAAGCTGAGATTTTGTCCTAGATCCTTAAGTCTATGACAGTGTTAGCAATATAAACACAGTCCTTGCCTTTAAGAAGTTCACAGTCTAGTGAGAAAATGTATGTAAACAATAATTACAATACAGTGTGATAAGTGATGGAAGCCACAGCGGAATGCTCTATGAATGAACACATAAAGAAATTAACTGTGACCAGACAAAGCATTTCAGAATAGTGAACATTTGAGACTTAAGAATAAGTAGGCATTTTCTAAGTGAGAGAAGAGACAAAAATGACATTTCAGTTAGTTGCAGAGGCCCTAGGTGATCAGGGCCTGAAGGAAAGGTAGCAGAACATGCGTACATGATAGAGAACAGTGAATAAAGAGCCCACAGAAGTCAAACTGAGGCCTGAATGTACAGGGCTCCCTATGTCATACTAAGGTGTCTACACTTTCCACCTACAAGTATCAAGGAGCTAACATCTTTACAAGGAGATGTAACACTGCAGGACAGACTGTATGTGGAAAGGGAAATAATATTAGGAGGCTCTGCCGTGGCTCAGGCAAGAGATGCCAGACCATTGTATGAGGAAGGTACAGACAGTGAGAACATGAAGGAAGCTCTACATTTTGGAGACAAGTCAAGTGTGTCAGCGGACCAAGATTCAAGATGGGTGTAAGGAATCAGATCTACAGTATCAGAAGTACAGATTCTCTAATTCATTCAACACTGATCAAATACTTACAGAGACTCTGTAAGTATCTAGGATATAGCAGTGAATTAGAGAAAAAAGGTCTCTGCCCTCAATGTGATTATATTCTAGTGGCAGATATCAATGAGTAAGAAGATAGACCAATAAGACAACTACAGACTGTGATGGCTGCTAGGAAGGAAATAAACAGGGTAATGCAATTTTAAAGAAAAAGGCTGAGTGCAATAAATATATAAGGGTGTTTAATGGAGGTCTGAGGAGATACTCTTTCAGCCGAGGCCCAAAGAAGGGGCTTTTAAAAATGTTTAGTGTTAATATATTTTAAATATAAAATAAATGAAAAAAATGAGTTATTTTCTTGAAAAAAGGATTCTTCTTTCAAAAGAAAGATTCTTTTAAACAACGTACTTCTCTGATAGATCAAGTTGTTTTCTACTATGGTTATACCTCTATTGTGAAACAATATATTTACTGAAAAATTGGGGTAGGGGGCAAACATACCAGATACTCTCAACATGGAAGCAATGATGGTTAGAGCGTGTGGAAACACACTGGAATAATATCAACTGATTTTCTAGTCTTAAAATTATTTTATCTCAGACTCTGACATTTCTATGATATGCCTGAATGTTCCCATTTCACATCTCCATAGTATTTCATACCTAAACTTAACATGCTATCCCATTCCCATTTGTGTGCATATGAGACAGACAGACAGACATGTGTGTGTACAAATGTTCACTCGTGAACCCTCTTCTCCCGCCAATTCCAAATTTTATTCTCCCTGGCTCACATACACTTCTTTCCAACCCCACTCAGAAGCCTATATCAAAGTAAGTCAAAGGATTATTCATGAGGATTAAATGGAGTAAGCAACAAAGGCCGCTTCATAGCTGTAGGAATATAACACAGGAGAGCAAAGTTTGAGGAACTGATAAGTAATTTCATTTGACAATAACAAAACCAGGGACCAATGACCAAAAACTACCTAGACAGCAATGAATTAAAGAACACTACAATTAATATAATTTTCTTTTTTTCCAATAAAAAATTTACATTTTGAACTGTCAAGCTAAATTCTCTACTCTCCACTGCACATGCTCACTAGACACACTTGCTGGCAGGGTTTGAGCTGTAGTGGGGCACAGGCAGTAGGGCACAGACTGTCTCTTCTTTCATACAGCCTGATGTACTAAATGGATTGCTTAGATAGTCTCTCCATCTATACTTACATACAAGGGTATCGAATTGCTGATGAAATACGGTAATATGTATTTACTTTCAAGTATATCAAATTGCCTTTGAGCCGCAGTTAACAGCAGGCCTATCCAAATCTTCTCTATCATTCAGAGAATAACCTTAAAGGATCTCAGTCACTGTTTAAGAAGAAAATCATCACATTATAAAGAGATTACAATGAAATTGAATTTGCTTTCTAAATAAACAGATGATAAACTACAAGGCCTTGTGCTTTGTAAAGTAGCCAGGTTTAGTAAATGTAATTACCACTTTACAGAAAAATTATAACACTTGGAAATAGATTATGGGTTTGATATTTTAATAAATTGCTAATCAAATACATATGAAATTTAATATGATTAAATTACTTTTTCTTATCAAATCAGGGACATTATCAGCATACTAAGATTTTACCCTAATTTTACACACACACACGCACGCACGCACACACACACACGCACACACACACAGTGTGAAGCATCACTGATAATCGGATAATCACCTTGTTGAATCAGAAGTTATTACTTTGAAAGTTCCAATTGATACACACTAACTTACAGGTATAGAAGAAAGAGTATCTGATTCTTAAAATATATAAAGTATTTTGAGATCTTTAGTAAACATATCAAATTAACAGAGTATTTCATTACTAGTGTCAATTTAGTAATCTTGAGAAAAGATTAAAATGACTAACGCACTAAATGATCTAACATGTATGAAATTTTTCTGTAATTTTTAAGAAAGCCGCACACATTGCAGAGGAAAAGGAAACCCATTTGGACCCTCTAAGGCTTTATTCCTAAAACCTCAGTATTGACAGGAAATTTATGTAGCAAAAAATTTCTATTTAAATGATATAGAATATTCTTAAGTGTCAGGATTTCCACATATTTTACAGCTTGCCTTCTTAAGACTCACTGTTAAATGAATTTTATGTGTAAATTTAAAGAATGGCAAGAGCACCCACCCAAAAACCTCATCTATACCCCCGTAAAAGTTCTCATATTTACTAGAAACATTTTGGCTAAAATTTTTCTAACAGTCAGAAATGCTTTCAAAACTGCTTTCTTTCAAACAGAATAAAATCTGGAAAAATACAAATATACTATATATATTCAGATCAGCAAACATTTCTAGAGTATTTCCTATATTCACATATTGCATAAAGAATCATTAATATAAAGATAATTTTAAACACAGCCATTTATCTCAAGAAGCATCTGGTCCAGGTGTGGACAAAAAATTATAAGGACATAAGCAAATAACTACCATGGAGTATAAGAAGTGCAAGACTGAAGGACGTATAAAATATAGAGGCAGTGGATGGCATAAAACTGTGTTAGGGCTGGAGGAAAATCATAAATATTTCACATGCAGGTAACACGTGAGCAGGGTTTAAATGGATAAATAGGAATTTACCAGGCAGACAAGGGGAGAAAGAATTCCAGGCAGAAAGAATGGAACGTGCAAAGGTCACAGACATATATATAATCACATGTTGTATTCAGAAACTAAGTAATTCTGACTAGATAGCGTAAAATGCAAAGAATGTAGTATTGAAAAGGAGAATTAAAAAACAAGCAGATGAAAAGTCTTGCATAGAATACAATGGAGTTTTCAAATAGTTGATGGGGAGCCATATTAATCAGAGAAGCAACATGGCTCTGTCGAATTGCCAGGTGTGTCTAGTGGTCAGCTATGATGCGCCAAACTGAAAGTAATTATCAAGTCTTTATTCAATTACTGCAATGGTGTAAACAAGAGGTCAAAAAGGATGTTTTGCTCCCCTTGTTGCATTTTTTTCCCTACAGAACAGCACTGGGAGAGGGGCAGGTAACAGGCAGTACAGATAGGGAAATCTTCCTTCTGCTCGGGAGCACTAGGGAAAAGGCTCTGACATTTAATGGACATAAGGGCCGGTGGGAAGGAAAAAAGAGAAGGACAGAAATGGAAAGTTCTGAGTCAGAGGGGAGGAAAGGGCCTCAGCCAAGGACCTTCAAGTGGAGGCGCCTGGGCTAAGAATGCAGACGTGCATATGAGCATGGCTGGCCAGTAGGGTGCTCTTAGTCCTCGAAATCCCCTGCAGAAAACTAGTAGTCAGAGTACAGTACTCTGGCTGTGCAACAAGTGGGGAGGGCAGCTTCCCCTGTAAGACTTGCCAGGGAAAGCCAGCATACAGTCAGGCCTGAAAGATCACTCAGAGATTTATGCCTGTAGCTGGACTCCTAAAGTCAGATCTGTGATCTACAAGAATCATTCACAGACAGTGTATAAGATGAACTGAATGGAGACGATTTACAGCGATGAGACCAATGGAAGGCTAGTGTAGTAATCTACGTAATCTACGTTAGACATGAGGACCTGAACTCCTGGTAAAGTAACTGTCCATAGTCCATACAGAAAAGGAAGTGAATCCAGGAAGGGCTGGTAAACTGGAAGAAAATGGGGAGGCAAGAGACTGGAAGACTAGTTTAGGTGGAATTGAAGGAAAGAGCTCAAAGGGCAGGGGTTACAGTTAGGAACTGGGAAATGAGAGCCTGTGATTTCCAAGGCGGAATGATCATAGGTTATTTCAAGGACAAAGGTGTGCTTAGGTAAGCAGAGTACTGAAGAAGAGAAAAGTCAAGGTTACAAAGCTATAGTTTCTCTTTATCAAAGAAATCACTTAAGATGATGACAGATGACAGTGACCATAGGTTTAAGAAAAAGAGAAGTGTATGGCACAAGCTTTTTATATAATTATGAAGAGTAACTGTTTGGAAGCAGTAGAGGAAAGAGAGAATATTACCAACCCATTCCAGTCCAGTGATATGATGATATGGAGGAGAGAGCAGCTTCCCACAAGAAGGAAGTAAGAAAAAGTACGACCCTTGGGGGAACTAGTGTTCTAAGAAGAGCCTGAGGGTACTGAGGAGTTCTTTTAAAAATTGAAGCAGTTTCCAGAGAGAAGAATGGAACACGCCGAGAAGAGATCAACAAAGTAAGGAAATAATAGTAGTAGATGAGAAAACAAGACAAAGTTTTATCTACAAAAAACTAGATTTGGGGTGATGCCAGAGGGTGATAGGCTGGAACCCTTACCTTAAGGTCCCAAACCTTGGAAATGGCCTGGCCAGTCATTGTGAGCATGACTAAATAGCCACCAATGGTTCCAGACACTCATGTTCTTTTACTCAACTTGTGAGAATTTTATTTAAATAAACTTTGATAATGTTTAAACCTCTTTCTGAGAATATGTTTGGAAAAGCAAAGTTTTAATCAAGAGCCAAAAAAAATTTTTTTAAGATCACTGGAGTAGAAAAATTACTTAATATTGTTTTGAAGCTCAGAAATGGTTCCTAAGAATGCCTATGTTGAAAGGATTTTAAAAAGAGATCAATTAATTTACTCTAGTAACCCCACAAAACTGTACTGCCACCTTAAAAATAATGCTTGATTTTTGTACAGCAAAGAAAACCATCAACAAAACAAAAAGACAACCAACTGGGAGAAGATATTAGCTAATGACACATTTGACAAGGGGTTAACATCCAAAATATAAAAAGAACTTATACAACGCAACAACAACAACAAAAAACAAACAATCCAATTAAAAAATGAGCAGAAGACCTGAACAGATACTTCTCCAAAGAGGAAATACAGATGGCTAATAGACATATGAAAAGATGCTCAAGGTCACTAATCATCAGAGAAATGCAAATTAAAACCATAATGAGATATCACCTCACGCCTCTCAGAATGGCTATCATCAATAAGTCAAAAAACAACAAGTGTTGAGGAAGATGTGGAGAAAAGGGAACCCTCATACATTGTTGGTGGGATTGCAAATTGGTACAGCTGCTATGGAAAACAGTATGGAGGTTTCTCAAAAAATTAAAAATGGATCTACATTTTGACCCAGCAACTGCACTTCTGGGTATTTATCCAAAGAAAATGAAAACCATAATTCGTAAAGATCTATGTACTCCAATATTCATGGCAGCACAATGTACAATAGCCAAGATATGGAAGCAACCTAAATGCACATCAACAGACGACTGGATAAAGAAATTATGGTTCATATATACAATGGAATATTACTTAGCCATTAAAAAAGTGAAATCCTACCATTTGCAATGACATGGATGGACCTAAACGTTATTATGCAGAGTGAAATAAGTGAGACAGAGAAAGAGAAATACTGTATGATTTCATTATATGAGGAATCAAAGGAACAAAAAGAACAAACTATTCAAAACCAGACTCGCAAATACAGTGGACAATTTGATGTCGGATAGAGGGTATGGGGGGTTGGGGGACTGAGGAAATAGGGTAAAGGCTTACAGAGGTACAAATTAGTAGTTGATAGTTGGTCACAGGGATGGGGAGCACAAAAGAGCATTAATATGATGGCTAGGTGGAGGGCCAGGGGAGGGAAGGAGCAATTGGGGGGATCGTTTTATGAACTATATGGATGTCTAACCAATGTACTGTATACTTGAAACATTTAAATAAATTTAAAAAATAATGCTTGAAATAAAGCAATTTCAGTCTTAATAAGCTGGGGAAGATAATTATAACCTTAAAAAGTAATCTTCTCTACTATTTACTAAATCTTATTTAAGAATGTGCTTTCAGATGTTTACTCTGAAACTTTTAACTGGACCCTGCATCCTCTGGTTCTGCCCAGGAGGAAAAGCTAGTCCATGTATTTATTATTCTTCTTTAAATAACATAGTTCATCCTTTACACTCTGTTTGAAGATTTTCCCCTTGGGTCCAATTCTACAAAATCCTGAAAAAAAAAACAGCTTTTCACTAGTCTATAATAAAAAGGTAGACTATAAGCAGTATCCTGACTAGAAATGAAGAGGAATGCTTAGAGCTCTATTTCATACATAGAAAACACACTCATTTAAGGTGATTAAGCGTGATCTGACTGACATACTTAACTATTTATGACAACTTAACTTATTTACCATAGCTAATTCATCTTTTTTTTTTACAGTTGATATTCAGTATTATTTTATATTAGTTTCAGGCAAACAGCACAGTGGTTAGACACTTATATAATTTACAAAGTGATCCCCCCAATTAGTCTAGTACCCACCTGGCACTATATATAGTCATTACATTATTGACTATATTCCTTATGCTGTACTTTATATCCCCATAACTAATTTATAATACCTTTACCTTTCTCACCCAGCCTCCCAACCCCACTCTCATCTGGCAATCATCAGTTTGTTCTCTATCTATGAGTCCAGAGCTAGTTAGCTTTATTTGACTAACATAGGTTAGTATTTTCCTTCCTCCCTCACACATCTTACATGAGTACCTCCACAAACTATGTGTCATCTCAAGTTCTAAACTAATGTTTCAGATAAACTTTGCACTTTAGAAATGATGCCCACTATCTTTCATGTACTAAGCATTTACTGTGTGCCAGATGCTGTGTTGCTTTACACAGATCTCATGAATCTTCACTATACAGATCCTATATCTTCTGTATGATATAAAATATGGCAACTCACTAGAAAATAAATTAGAATGATTCTCTTTGTACTCTACATACAACATTTTAACTCATAGACACTAATAAATAATCATTAAAATAGCTAAAATAAGATTTTGGATAATCCGAATATTAATTCACATTTTCTCCATTCAATATTTAATTGTATCCACTATAAAATGGCTAACTCATCAAATGTGTATCATCCTTTTCTGAGTCCCTACCCCTTCCTGAAAGAGGTACTAACATGTTTTAAAAGAGAAGTGTCAGAAAAAGGGTGAAAATCGGATATATGGGAAACTGATTAAGCCAATTCAGTTTTATTTACCATTTCTAAGGATGCTTTATGAAAATCTTTGTTTTGGCTTCTGGGAAAAATGGCATAGATGATAGAGGCTTTGTTCATCCCTCTTGCAACCAAATCAAAGTTGTGGCAAAAACATGGAGCAAACAGCAGGAAAATCACTTGGGATCTAGATGAACAAAAGCACTACAACTAGGGAGAAAAATAATTAATCAACTTGCAATGGTAGAAGGTAGGAGGGGGCGAAGACACGAGGCTGCCAGGTCCAGAGCGGCTGAGTGGAACAGAGGCTACAGCAGCAGCCAGCAGTGGCAGATACCTCTTAAAGGGGCCGTGTCCATGAGTGGATTTCCATGGTGACGGACTTGCTCGCTTTGAGCACCAATGCAGGGTCGGCTCCATAAGGGGCACCAGGGACTTACGGGGACACTGAGTTGTTGGAGTGAGGACCAGAGGAGAAGATCTCTCCCAGGCAGAAGTGCTGGCAGTATCCATTGTTCCCTGTTGAGCCCTCCCTGCTCCCAGTGTGTGGAGGCAGTACCGCCATAGCTGAGATGTCAACAAACTGGATAACAGAGATCACTCCACATAGAGGAATCCCTGAAACCCCGCCTCCCTCAACTCGGCCCCACTCAAGCCACATTCAGGTATATCCTCAGTGAGTCAGGTGTTCCTTGCTGAGCAGCGCCTAGACCCACACTGGAGGCAGCTGGCCTCGGTTTCTGGCATGGTTTCTTGAGCCAACTATAAACATAGTATCTGTGGGTTTCTGGCTGAATCTTAACAGGTGGCCCCAGACGGGCACAGGCTGGGGCTAAACTTGGCCTGCAGCTGAACCCTCTTTAGGACTGTGCCACTGGACACCTACTACACAAAGCCATGCTAATAAGACTGGGAGACTTAGGAGTTTTGCTTAGTACATAGAAACAGACAAAGAGGCGCAGCCAAAATGGGAAGACAAAGAAGCAGAAACCATATGAGAGAAAAGAAAAGAGATCCAGAAATAATGGGGCCAAACAATCTCACAGATGCAGAGTTCAAAACGTTGGTTATAAAGATGCTCAATGAACTTAGGGGAACAGTAGATAAACTCAGAACTTTAACAAAGAGATAAAAAATGTAAAAATGGAAATGGAAATTATAAAAGGGAACCAGTCAGAAATGAAGAACACATTATCTGAGATGAAGAGTATATCAGAGAGAATCAACAGAGTGGATAAAGAAGAGGATTGGACCACCAATATAAAGGATGAGGAAGCCAAGGACATTCAATCAGAACAGCAAGAAAAAAGAAGCTGAGACTATAAAAGTAATTTAAGGAGCCTATGAGACACAATTAAATGTAAAAATATCCATGTTACAGGGGTACCTGAAGGAAAACAAGACATTGAAGAGCTATTTTAAGAAATAATGATAGAAAACTTCCCTCACCTGGTGAAAGAAATAGACATACAGCCCCAGGAAGCTCAGAGAGTCCCTAGAAAGAGGAATCCAAAGAGACCCACACCAAGACACATCATAATTAAAATACCAAGGTTAAATACAAAGGGAGACTCCTAAAAGCAGCAAGAGAAAAGCAGTTAGTTACCTACAAGGAGCACCCATAAGACTGGCAGCTGATTTCTCAAAAGAAAATATGCAAGACAGAGGGCTTGGCACAAAATATTCCACATGATAAAAACCTAGGATCTACAACCAAGAATACTTTATCCAGCAAAGCTATCATTTATAGTTGAAGGACAGATAAAGAACTTTCCAGACAAAAATAAGCTAAAGGAATTTATCAACACCAAGCTACTACTACATGAAATGTTGGAGGGACTTCTTTAAGAAGAAAAAACATGTGTCAAAAACAGGAATCAAGAATGGTAATAATTACATTCCTATCAACAAGTACCTCAAATGAAAAGAATTAAGTGCTCCAACCAAAAGATAGAGTAGCTGAATGGATAAGAAAACAAGACCCCTACATATGCTGCCTATAAGAGACTCACTTCAGATTAAAAGATGCACACAGAGAAAGATATTGCTTTGATGGACCTAGAAGATATTGTGCTGAATGAAATGGGTTGGAGAGAGAAAGACAAATATCGCATGATTTCATGTACATGTGGAATCTAAAGAACAGAGTCAACAATATCAAAAATGGAAATAAACCCATAGATACAGAGAATATTGTGAGGGCTACTAGATGGGAGGGAGTTTAGGGGGACTGCAAAAAAGGGCAAAGGGATTAAGAAGTACAAATGGATAGCTGCAGAATAGACATGGAGATATAAAGCATAGCATAAGAAAAATAGTTAATAATGTTATAATAAATATGTAATGAAGAAGAGGAGTACTAGATTTAGTGGGGTAATCATTTTGTGAGTTATATAGATCTTTAATCACTATGCTGTACAACTGAAACTAATATATTATTGTATGTCAACTATAATTGAAAATCATTGAATTGTACAATGTAAATACAAGCAACTAATTGTCTATTATATTTCAATAAAGCTGGAAGAAAGTTTTTATTTTATAATATTTACACACATATTTTTAAAAATATATTTTGCCTAAGTTGCATCTTTCTTGAATGAATTTCAGAACTCATCAGAAGGACAGTAATAAATATTTCAAATAATATGATGGACAATCTTGAAAATTCATGTTATCTTTCACAATGCCAATAAATATGAAATCAGTAGTACTTACCTCCTTTGCACTCTTAATTTTAGTCAGAAAGGTGTGCAGCTCCATTGTTTCTGCAAAAAGTGCACGACATACTGCCTGATAATGATTTGGTGCCTCTGATTCAGTTGGGAGATGGGCAGCACATAACTACAGAAGAAGAAAATAAAATAATGGTGTTTTGTTTATTATTTGTGGGGTTTTTTTGTACCTTTAAAACAGACACACCTTGGTCAAGATAGTAGACTAGGTAAAAGCGGGGTTCACTTTGTCTCAGGATCGCATTAAAATTACAACCAAATTATAAAATAATCAATGTGGAGAACCACCTGAAGTCCAGCTGATCATAATACATACTTCTCATGATATAAAGAAGGAGCTGCATAAAAGCCAAAGATATTTGTAACATACATGACAAGGAAATAACAATTCAATGATATATTATCTACATAGAAAAAAGGAAGAAATACGCAGGTAATTCAAAAAGGAGAAATGCATATGGTTAAAAGACATATCAAATAATACAAATTACAGTAATAATGAGATGCCATTTTAAACTACTGTAATGGATACCACAGTGTGCTGACCAGATTCTACTTTGGGAATGAATTCCTTCAGCTACTGGGGGTATTGGCAATTGACAGAGTCCAGCTAAATCCTTCTCTAGAAGTGTCATTAGCTGAAGAGAGCCACCTTGTCCAAGGTCCCCTATTCAAGCAGCTTGCATCTCATTACGGGTCCAATGCAAGAGTACAAAGTCCTGCCACCTTGTACAAAGATGGGCCATCTAGAAAGCTATTCTAGCTCTGAAGTTTCCACAGAATTAGCTGAGGCCAGTTGTAACTGCATCTCAACTCATTCATCTGCCCAATTCTGTTTCTCTCACCTCTCACATGTTTGTTTCCAAGGGTACTCTTCAACATCCGGTATGCAAAAACAAACAACCAACAACAATAACAAAAAAACTCAGACACACCTGATATTTTCATATCGGATGGCAAGGCAATTCCGCAAGTCCCATGAGCCAAAACTTAAGGCATCAGAAGACCATCAGTAAAGTTCACACAATTACATGGTAAAAGTGGTCTACTAATTAACACCCCGCAGCACAGATGAGCTTACTAGAATTAGTTAGCTTCTATTTGAAAATGATAGGACATATGTAAAAATTTTGGTTGGGAGCAAAAAGGGAACTACTGTTTACTGAGTATTGATCATAACTCAGCTATTTTGATAGCTACCACTTATTGAATACTTATCATGCCAGGCACTATATTTCACGTCATATACAGAGCACAGTATCATTTATTCTTCAATGTAACTTTGAATTATCCCCCATTTTATAGTAAAGGCCACTAAAGCTAAGAGCAGTCAACTGACTTGTCCATAGTCATAAAGTTGATATGAGGTAGAAGGGGAATTCAACATGGTCCTATTGGATTCTAAAGGCCAGGTTCATTCTAGTGTATGCTGAATTGCAAAATGTAATAAAAAGAATGTCAGTAAGGCATGATGAACACTGGGAAAATGCCTCAACTGTAGATGAAAAGAGGAAGAAAGAGAACAGAGAGCAACATGACCCCACTGGTGATACCTCCAATCCTAATGTCCTTTATTATATATAGCCCATAACCTCCAAAAAGCACTTGTGGTTACAACATGTAATTTAACATCATGCCCAACAATTTAGAAAAATCAAACACCATCCAATTTATTAGATTGGAAAGACATCCTATCAAGAGCCTGGTGCATGGGAATAATTTTCTTTCCATAAAATAATAATTTTATATCCACGTACTATAGTTATAAGGTCCATCATTTGCATTATAAAGCTCTAAGTTCTCCCTTAATTCTTTGTTATATTCAGTAAACGTGACAGTAATACAATTAGTGAAAAACCACAATGAGATACCAGTCATACCTCACTAAGATGGTCATAAAAACAAACAAAAAATGGAAAAATAAGTGATGGCGAGAAGGTGGAAAAACTGGAACCTTTGTGTACTGCTGATGGGAATGCAAAATAGTACAGCCACTGGGAAAAAGTTTGGTGGTTCCTCAAAAAGTTAGAAACAGAATTACCATGTGATCCAGCAATTCCACTCCTAGGTATATACGCCCCCAAATTAAAGTAGGTATTCAAGCAAAAACGTGTGCATGAATGTTCATACCAGCAGTATTCATAGTAGCCTAAAGCCAGGAACATCTCAAATGTTCTAAACCGATGAAAAAACAAAATGTAGTATTATCCATGCAATGGAATCTTATTCAGCCATAAAGAAGAATAAAGTACTGACACATGATACAACATGGATGAACCTTAAAAATAGTATCCTTAGTTAAAAAAAAAAAAGACACAAAAGGTCACATATTGTATGGTTCCATTTATATGAAATACCCAGAATATATAAATCCCAAGAGACAGGAAGCTGATTAGTAGTTGCCAGGGGCTGAAGGAGGGGGATAGGAAGTGATGGGTATGGGGTAATGAAAAAAGCTCTGGAATGAGACAGTATGTTGGTAGATAATATTGTGAGTGTACTTAATGCCACTGAATTGTACACATTAAAATTATTAAAATGGGAAATTTTGTTATTCATATTTTATCACAATTTAATGCTTCAAAAATTTAACAAAGAACAAAATTCTACAAAATCTCCATTGAGACATAGGAGAAATAAACCCACAGAGGAGAAATAATTGTAGTGGCTATTTCAGTATCAATGTATCACTTAATATTTTTGTTCTCTGTGTTTATATGGATCATCACATTTAATCCTTAGAACAATCCAATTTAGAGTTTAGGAAATTAAGATTTAGAACAGCTAATTTACGCAAGGTCACAGAATTAGCCGGTAAAACTGGAACTGAACCCTTACAGTCTAATTCTAGATCCCAAGTTCTTATGCATCGTACTCTAGAATTAATGTATATTACTTCTATATTAAAGAAAATAATGTTCTTAAAGTATTTAAGCATAGAGCATGGTATACAGTAAGTATGCAACAAAATCACCTTTTATAGTTTTAGTTTATTTCTAAAAGGAATGGACTAGGCTATGTAATCTCTTACTTAATCTACCTTTCCTTGTTCTATGAATAAATTGTAAAGTTGAATCATAATGTTGGGGGTTCGATCTTGAATCTTTGGGTTTCCCTCTACTTACTTTGGCTGATCTTGTCTACTTTTATAACTTTAAATGCCACCGATAGGCTGATGACTCCCCAGCTCCCACTCTAAGCCACTCTTGTTTTTGTTTTTCAGAAAAAGATCTACCTTACCTTTAATCTTGAAAGATATTTTACTACGTAAAGAATTATAAGTTCTATTCTAGAACTTTTCAGATACTTCTTTCCGTCTTCTGACTTCTACTTTCTGTTGAGAAGTCAGGTGCAGTCTAATTTTATCTCTGGATGATTTTTGATTTTCTGTTAGTGGTTTTTAGCAGTTTGACTCTAATGAAACTACATGATTCTTCATTTATCTTGCTCTTTGGTTTACGTGGCTTCCTGAATCTATGGCATAGTGTTTTCCATAGTTTTGAAAAATTCTTAAGTTGGTATGTCTTCAAATATTTCTTTCACCTTGTCTCTTTGGTCTCCTTTTAGAAGTTTAAGGTCTGCCTTTGTATCTTACCCTCTATTCTGTACTTTCTATTCTTGTTGTGTCTCTGTGCTTAGAATAATTAGAATTTGTCACACCATAATCCTTTGTTGATAATATCAGATTCCAATATTTCTTCATAATTTATTCTCAGCTGCTGAAATTCAAATATAAAAAATATTCAGTTCACAAACATAGCTTACAATTTTATTTGCGAAAACCTAGGTACAATATTACTTTAAACTATATTAAAATGTTTTGCCCGTTGAGTATAATCATGTATTAATCATAATAAATAACTAAAAAAAAAATTAAAACTGCACAAAGATCATCTTCACTAAATTTAGCATCATATAGTTAGTCAGGATAAATTACTAAATTTTTGCCTAAGGCAATGAGAAAATTAGCATATTCCTAGCAATTTCAAAACTTAGAGAACACAACATTGTGAACTACAGAAAACTACAGTTTTTCTTTGGAATCACCTTAATTTGACAGATAAAGGATGTTCACCCAACTAACCTATGTTACCAAAGATCTTAATTCAATCACAGACAAGCTCAAAAAAACATTTTGGTTTTCCCTGAATATGCTCCATTAAACATATGCCAAATTTATACATAAATGAAAATTATTAACAGACTCATTCTGTTTCAGCTGTTTGTAATATATGTGTTTTGTTTGTTTGTTTGTTTGTTTTAGGCAAGGCAACCCTTGGTTGACCTCATAGATTGCAAGGATCTTGTCAGCTTACAATCCCTTGTTTGTTAATTTTTGACACCTACAGCCCCTGGTCTTCCTAAGTGGTCTCCCATCCAAGTACTAACCAGGCCCAACCTTGCTTAGCTTCCGAGATCAGACGGGATCGGGCTTGTTCGGGGTAGCATGGCCATAGACAGTATGTGCATTTTGAAAATGAAGACAAACTCTGCACTGGACTAATCTAGGATGATATAGTAAATTTAAATACATAAAGCTTGTTCCTATTTTTAATTACATTCTATAGTATTATTCTTTTCTTAATTTTTAACAAGGAGTTTTCAAAATAGCATGCACATTCTGACATTACATGGCAAACTAAAAACCTACTAGCTTTTTATAAGCAGGACTTACTATTTGTAAACTACATCCTTATATTTGCAGAAACATGCCAGATTTTGTTTGAAAGTATGAGTTAACTCTGAAAACATAACTTATAAAACCATTTATAGGCAATAACATACTTAATATAGCTATACTAAAATTTTACAATCTTTTATTATACAATTGCTAAACAGTAAGAATGGAATTTCTGAAGCTAAATCATTCATCCTGAATCACATCATTAATACACTATTTTAAATCATCAAAGTGTCTTCTTTATCCATATACCAGAATATGCAGAAGTTTGTAGTCTTTTTTCCATTTATTAAATAAAATTTTCCCACATTACTACATAATCCACATAATTATGATTTAAAAAACTATATAGTAGTCCATCTATTTGATATTTCATTTCTTTATGAGTCATTAATTTTATTTCAGAATAGTATAAACAATCATGAAATACACATCTTTATGTGTATGTGTACTATTTTCTTCTCTTAAAAATTATCTTTGTATAGAATAGATTGAGTGGTTGCCAGAGGCAGGGTTGTGAGTGGACAAAATGGGTAAAAGTGGTTAAAAGGTACAAAATTCTGGTTATAAAATAAGTCTTGGGGATGTAATGAACACCCTGGTAACTACAGTTAATAATACTGTGTTGTGTATTTGAAAGTTGTTAGGAGAGCAGATCTTAAAAGTTCTCATCACAAGAAAAGAACATTGTAACTATGTGTGTTGATAAATGTCAACTAAACCTCTCGTGATCATTCCACAATTATATATATCAAATCATTATGTTGTCACTAATATATTTAAATTATATCTTAATTTAAAATTTGTATATCTTTGAAAATTCTATAGTAGTATTACTATGACAAGGATTACTTTAGATACTTTCATATTTTAATTTTTTATATGAAAAAATTTCAAACATATACAAAACTAGGTGAATAGTATAACGAATGAATCACCATGCACCTATTACCTAACTTAATGATTATCAATTCATGGCAAACCTTGTTTTATCTATATCCTCACCCACTCAAGCCCCACCTTCCAGGATTATTTTATAGGAAATCCCAGATATCTGAGTTTCATATGTAAATATTTCCGCATCTCTAAGAGATGCTGTTATCTCTAAAAGGTGAGTTTAAAAAATATATAGCCGTAATACTATTATTCTATCTAAAAATCTGAATAATTCCTAATATCAAATATAGAGTAAGAAGTCAAATTTTCCTGATTATCTTAAAGGTACCCACAGTTTTACAATTTATTTCTTTAAATCAGAATCTACATCAGGTCCACATATTGCAATATGTATCAAGTCTCTTTCATCGAAGTTTTCCCTACCTCTTTCTTTTTAATTTGCAATTTATTTGTCGAAGAAATCATGATTTGTCCTACAGAGTTTCCCACAATCTGAATTTTGCTGACTGAATCCCTATGGTATTATTTAAAATGTTTCTATGTCTCCTGGATTTCCTGTAAATTGGTAGTTAGATTAGTTAGACACAGAAGTTTGATCAGATTGAAGTTTGATATTTTATTTTTTATGGCAAGAATACTTTGTAAGTGGTGTTGTATACTTCCGACAGGAGGCACATAAAGTCTGTTGGTCTCTTGTGATGCCACATGATGACCACTAGTATTTCTTTAGAATTAGAATATTACCATTTGTGATCCCTATCATTCCCTTTTCATTTATTAGCTGAAATACTTTTATACAAATAAATTTCTCAAAGACTATTTGCTTACCATGAGATGTTATTCATATGGAAAAGGCAAAATGAATATTCTCCCTTGTTTTTTTTTAATTTGCCAATTTTCAAAATTATAAGTTGGTTCCATAACAACCTCTAAAGGTGACCAATGAGGGTTTTATTATCATTTATATGTTCATAAATTTTAGAATATTTAATGTTTTCATCTATCATAGCTATTATTCTTATTGATCAAATTCGTTCATCTTTGACCAATGGAAGCCTCTTCTAGTTGATTTCTCAGTCCTTTTTATACAATTTAACAATCCTAGATAGTCTCTTTGCTTTCTGGTATGATAAGATGTTCCAGGCTATTTTACACATTTCCTTCCCAGATCTAGAATTAGCCATTTCTCTAAGGAATCAGAATTCTTTTGGTGGCGAGTAGTATTTAGATAGCATAATCTGGTGGAGGCTGTGCTCATGGCTACTACGTGCTTAGTCTATCTTTCTATGTGATTATGTCTCCAACGTAATAAGTTATGTTCAACTTGCTTTGGATTTGGGGATTACATTTCTATACCGAATTTTGTTTTATAATCATGTAAAATATTTATATGGTTCCTATGCCAAATATACAGAATCCAGTACAGTCAGAAATGCTTAGCTTTAATACCTGTCCTAGTTTGTACTCTGCTCGTTTTCTCTACCCACAGCTAACTTTTTTCCTTAAGTTTGGTTAATCTTTCCTCTTTTTTAAAATCTAAGCAAATATTTTTTTATAAATATTCTTATCCATACCTTTTCTTAGATAAATGCTGGCACACTAAACATACTTTTCTACATTTGCTTTTTCAAGTAAACTATATATCCCGGAAATCTTTCCTCAATCCTTTTGATAGCTATATAGTACTCTACTGAATGGCTGTAGCATATCTCTGTTAAGGGACATCTGGGATATTTCTAGTCTTTTTCTATTATAGTGAACAGTTTTAGACTTCTCAATATACTGTCAAATTATTTTATATAAGAACTATGTAAATTTATAATGCAGCTATCAATTACTGAGTTAAAAATTTTAACATTTCAAATTTCAACAAAAGTAAATTCTTGCTTGTAAAAGAGTCACAAATGGTATTGCTTTATTTACTTTCCCTGATTATTAGGGAGATTGGATTGTTTAGGAGAACCAGCATCTACAAGCTTATTTTAGTGCCTCTCTGTGCTCTCCAAGCATCCCATGTCCAAATGTTGGACCACCACTTCCACATACTCAGATTGTTCATGAGGGTACTACATCTAGAAGGATATCCTCCACATCACAGACATTTCAAGTTTATATTTAATATAACAATTTTCTTAAAGGTGGAAGTAAAATATCTTGAAGAAGGAAAGCCTATTTCTAATTTGCACAAAGTAGTGTATGGGCTAGCCTGATCCTACATACCTGATCCATTATATTTACCTCACTGCAGTTTACTTAAGTCTAATTAAGTTCCTCTCAGCAAACTAAGAGCTTGGCGAGGCACTTGGCACAAAGAAGGCACACTAAATGCTTCCTGAATATTTGAAAGAGTAAATAAATACATTAATAAACTGAAACCTATACATTCAGCTGAAATTAAGAACTTTGTTCGTGTACTATTCTCACAGTAATTTCAGTCATTTTACAAACACTTTTTAGAATCCTTTACCACATCTTTTACTCTTCCTTTCTGTCCACTATCTCATATCCTGTTCCATCATCCTTAACTTTGTCTCATCAATGTTCCTTTCCTGCATACTTTACAGTCCATCAACACCATTGCTTACTTCATGTCTACAATCTCTTTTCTTTTTAACTGATGATAACTGAATGAGTCTTTTCCAAGATATATTTATAGATGTGAAAATAATTTTTTAATTATATTTTTGTTTTTATTATTTTATATTAGTTTCAAGTGTACAGCACAGTGGTTAGACATTTAAATAATTACAAAGTGACTCCCCTGATAAGTCTAGTACCCATCTACAACATACATAGTTATTACAATATTATTGACAATACTCCCTGTTGTACTTTACATCTTGGTGACTATTTTATAACTACCAATTTTTACTTCTTAATCTCTTCACCTTTTCACCCAGCCAAAATTGATCTTTTAATACTTCCTGAAAACCTCCACTTAGTTATATGTGTTTATCGAGAAATACTTAAACAAAAGGAAAATATTTTAGGTTTTATATTCTTAATTTAAGGGAAGAACATGTACTATCTCTGGCAAATTTATGTCTGCAATTAATTCTGATCCATATGAGTAGAAAGTGCCTTGGAATGAATGAGAAAAAAAATTGTGTTTATTTTTCACTTCTTTATATTGTTTTTTACCATCACAATTAAGAGCCATAAAAATAGGGATCATTTGTATGTTGTTTACTGCAATATTTCTAGTACCTAGAAAAATATCTGGCATCCAATAAATGCCATTAAATTTTTATTCATAACAAGCACTATAGTAGATACTTTATATTGATTATGTCATCTAATTTAATCTGCATAAAGAACTCAATGAGGCCAATATTATTCTCTTTACATAAGAATAAGGATCACAGCATTAAAATACCCAAGATAACGCAGCTGGTACAAAAATGGCAACCAGGGTTCCACTCCAAGTCTTACCTGACAATAAGCCTCTGAATTTAACTACCATCTACTCTTCCTGTCACTTATTCGGTCCTATGAAACTGGACAAGTCATACACCTCTCTGAGCCTAAGTACTTTCATTTGTAAAATGGGTATATATAAAAATGTCTATGCAATTTACCTCACAGTGTTAATCATAAGACTCAGATAACAATGAACATGAAAGCACTTTTCAACTATAACATACCATATTAAAACATAGCAAATTAAAAGGTTAGTAAAAATAAATGACAACTCCGGAAAAAGTTACACACTAAAGAGATCCTGCTAAGAACTGAAAACAAATAGACTCCAACTCCCTAAATATTCCATTGTTTATATTATTCAAACTTATGAGTTTCATATTTCCACTTCCAAGGAGAAAGCAGTTAATCTTCAGGTTAATTCTTGTCTTCTGTTGTAACAAAGTAAACAAAGACTCAATTTATTTTAATTTTTATTTTCTAATTACAGTTGACATACAATATTATATTAGTTTCAGGTATACAAAACAGTGATTATAAATTTACATAACCTGCAAAGTGATCACCCTGATACACCCAGTACCCATCTGACACCATCAATAGTTATTGCAATAATAATGACTATATTCCCCATACTGTTTTGTAACTACTAATTTGTACCTCTCAATTCAAACAACTCCTTCACACATTCCCCAGCCCTTCCCTCCAATCTGGTACCATTAAAATGCTCTCTGTCTCTATGAGTTTGTTTTTGTTTTGCTCTCTAGATTCCACATGTAAGTGAAATAATATGACATTTATCTTTCTCTGTCAGACTTAACTCCAGTTAGTACAGTATACAGATGGCAAGATTTCATTCTTTTTTATGGCTGAATATTCCATTGTTTATATGTACCACCTCTTCATTATCCATTCATCTATTGATGGACACTTAAGTTGCTTCCGTATCCTGGCTAATGTAATACTAATACTGCAATGAACATACTGCTGCACATGTCCTTTCAAAGTAGTATTTTGAGTTTCTTTGGATAAATATCCAGAAGTGGGATTACTGTGTTCTTCTTTGTCTCTTGTTACAGCCTTTCTTTTAAAGTCTGTTTTGTCTGGAATAAGTATTGCTATGCCAGATTTTTTTTCATTTACATTTTATTGATATATCTTTTTCCATTCTTTTACTTTCAGTCTGTGTGTGTCTTCTGATCTAAATTGAGTCTCCTGTAGGCAGCATATGTGAGGGTCTTGTTTTCTTACCCATTCAGCCACTCTGTCTTTTGATTGGAACATTTAATCCATTTACATTTAAAGTAATTGTTAGATAGATATGTAGTTATTGCCATTTTTCATATTTTTGAACTTCTTAAACAAGTCCCTTTAACATTTCTTTTAATACCGGTTTAGTGGTGATAAACTCCTTTAGCTTTTTGTTTGTTTGTTTGTTTGTTTGTTTGTTTTGGTCTGGGAAGCTTTTTATCTGTCCTTCTATTCTAAATAATAGCTTTGCTGGGCAGAATAATCTTGGTTGTAGTTCCTTGCTTTTCATCACTTTGAATTTTTCATGGCAATCCCTCCTGACCTGCAAATTTCTGTTGAAAAATCAGCTGGCATCTTATGGGAGCTCCCTTGTAGGTAACCAACTGCTTTTCTCTTGCTGTTTTTAAGATTCTAACTTTGTTTTAACCTTTGGCAATTTAATTAAGATATGTCTTGGTGTGGGCCTCTTTGGGTTCATCTTGTTAGGACTTTCTGCACTTCTTAGACTTATATGTCTATTTCCTTGGCCAAAGGACATTTTCAATCATTATTTTTTTGAATAGGTTCTCGATCCCTTGCTTTCTTCTTCTTCTGGTACCCCTATGATGAGAATATTGTTACATTTGATGTCACAGAAGTCCCTCAAACTTTCCTCATTTTTTATTCTTTTTTTTCTCTTTTTGCTGTTATTGGATGTTTTCTGCTACCTTCTCTTCAAAATTGCTAATTCGGTCCTCTGATTTTCTGTTAAATCCTTCTAGTATATTCTTCATTTCAGTTATTGCATTCTTCATTTCTGAGTGGTTCTTTTTTGTTTTCTATGTTCATGTTTACATTTCCTCTCTCTTTGTTGAAGTTCTCACTTCGATCATTGAGCACCCTTATAACCAGTGTTTTGAACTCTGCATCTGATAGATTGTTTGTCTTCATTTTGATTAGATCTTTTTCTAAAACTTTGTTCTATTCTTTCATTTGGGACATATTTCTTTGTCTCCTTCATTTCGGATGCCTCCCTGTGTTTACTTCTATGTATTAGATAGTGCTGTTACGTTTCCCAATCTTAGTAGACTGGCCTTATGTAATAGGTGTCCTGTGGGGCCCCGTGGCAGTCTCCTTGGTCACCTGAGCCAGGCAATCCAGGTGTATCTCTTGTATGGGTTGTCTGTGCCCTCCTGCTGTAGTTGAGCCTTGATTACCGCTTTTACATCAATGGGAGGGATTGATCCTCAGGCTTACTGGTTGTGAGGACTAGCCAGAAGTTGTGGGGACTTCTTTCACTAGCACTGGACCCGAGGCTGGGGAGCCTGGTGTGTACCTGGGTGCCCTTACTCCCAAGGAGGAAGCTCCACAGCTGAGATATCCCTCCTATTTTTTAATGTGTAAGGACTGATCCTATGGAGCAAGATTTGCTTTAGCATGGCTCTAGTGCTTGCTGAGTCTGCCCTTTGGGTATGTGGTTTGTGGAAGTGGTTGGATGGTGCTCTTGTATAGTCTGAAGCTGGCCACCAGGTGTGTTGGTACTGGGGCCTCCTGGGAGGGGCTCTGTTGCAGGCCAAAGTTGGCCACTGCCTGTGCCCTGCCTGGGGCCACTTGGTATGAGTTACGAAGTAATCTACAGATGCTATTTATGCTGGGCTTGAAGGTGACTGGGAAACGCTAAGCTGCGACCTGAGGCCAGCTTCAGCTAGTGCTAAGCTTGGGGTTGCTGAGCAAGAGGTACAGGACATGCCAAAGCCACATGCTGCTTGTTTGGGATTTGTGAACCTTTGAGGGCTTTTAGGAAAGTCTGCAATATTAACTAAAGCCAGGCTATTTGTTTGAAAAAGCAACAAGAAGTAGCTTGGGCGAGCCCACAAGTTGGGTGGAGCAGGGTCTCAGGTAATCATCACGGCAGGGCAACCAGTGTTAGCCAGCTTGATGGAGACTCAGATATGGTGTCCGCCTGAAAGTGCAGTTTTAGTGTGGGTAGGGCTCAACAAAAGAATAATCAATGGCTTTTGCCATCACTTCTGTCTGGGGAAAATTTGCCCCTCCAGTCCTCACCCTGATGCCAGACAATTCAGTTCCTCCCTCTACGTCTCTGTTGCCTTTTGAGTTGCTGGAGCTCAGAATGAGTGAGTCCCGAATCTGTAAGCAAGTCCTTGCACAGGCCCTTTAGAGGAACACCTGAGATTTCATCCACTCTCTGTCTCACTCAGCCATAATCTCCACGAATTTTCACAGCCAGAAGTTGTGGGGACTTCTTTCACTAGCACTGGACCCTAGGCTGGGGAGCCTGGTGTGTACCTGGGTGCCCTTACTCCCAAGGAGGAAGCTCCACAGCTGAGATATCCTTCCTATTTTTTAACCACCACATGTGAATATGGGACCAGCCCATTCTGTGTGGCTGCCCCTCCTACCAGTCTCAACGTGGCTTCTTCTGTATATCCTTAGTTCAGCCAGACTTCAAGCAATTCTAAGTGAGGGGTATTCTGTCGTTTAGTTGTAATTTAATTGTAAATTTTAGGTGACTGTGAGAGTTGGTGAGCACAGCATTTACCTACTTTGCTATCTTAACTGGAACCTAGTACTCAATTAATTACTTAAAAGATTTCAACCCACTAATAAAACCACAAACTCATATTGTCACTCTATTGCCATGAATAACAGTTTTATGATATATTAAAATCTCAGGTTGTCAAATGTTTCAATTATTTTTTTTCTCATTTAACTAAAAAGAAATTGCAGGAATATTGTTATAAATGTGGAAATTTTTATTGATCAGTTTGAGTTAGTATGGAAACCAAGAAATAAGAAGTGAGGATATGATATTCGCCAATAAAATTCCTAAGAATGGAATTGATAAAGTTACCATTTTCCTACACTTTATAAAACCTGTGCTTTTAAACACACTTTTAAGTATTTATTTTTCATATTATAATAGCAATAAGAGAGATAAGAGGGCAGGCACTGTAGACCAATAAAAAATAAATAAAAACTATGAGTTCAAATTACTGTATCTCCAAGAATTTTTGTCTTTTAAGATAACATATTTTAATGTCATTGAATAAGAAATGTAAGATTCCAATGAATCTCTAGGCCTCATCTTCCAAAGCTGTAGTCTAAGAGTGCAATCTGGCTATGACATCCATCTTTCTATTGGTGACAGGGTTAATTTAATTGATACAGCTGTTTAAGTGGGTGTTCTCTTCCTCATTCACCACTCCTTATTCACCCTACACAGATATCCACTACCAAAAAGACATTAGCTTAGTTTTAGAGGCATAAGTACTTTTGTTTTATAATGAAAAACCTTTATGCTTTTCACTTTTTATCTCTATGTACCACTGGCCTACAGGAACAAGTAGGTTATTTGTGATCTACAGAAAGTTTCATTTGGCCTTTAAGTACATATATATGTATGTATGTATATACATATATATATATATAAATATGAATATAGATGTATATATTTAAAAGTATTATTTAACATCTAGAAAATATAAAATGAATAAAATGTATGAAATCTCCATTTGTACATATATGGGGGTATTTTATCTGTATACAACATTGATTTAAAATGAGTTTTAAATATTAAATGAAGCAAAAAATATATCTGAATTTCATAAGAATTATAACTGCATAGTCCCATTCCAGAGTTCATGAGAAATTATCTAAGGAGCAAAAAGCAGGGTGTGCTGCATAATACCTGCAAAGTACTGTCTTCATAATTCCTTTCTACTCCTGTCTCTGAAATGCTTTATAAGTTGGAATACAACAATTATATAGGCAATAATGTTTATAAAATCCAGCAAACGTCATATATAATTTTAAATGATAAGACTAATTTAGACTAATTAAGACTAATTTAATAGATATGCCTTAATTTTAATCTCTGTGCATTTAGCAATGTAGAAATTATGGCTTTTGAGTACACAAAAAATTTAAAGAGAAAACTTCAATTAAAGTTATAGAACTTGTTTAATTATAAACCAATACCACTGGTTAGATAAAAAAAAAGAAAAGTAAAATAATCAGTTGTAACAGTTCAGAATCAGAATCTTCATATAAATAGGAGGAGGATCAGAGTTATTTACTTCATAAAAAAGAAAATGCAGAAGTCAATACCCACTCAAGTTGGTATACAATATGTAATAATAAGGGGCATATAATAACTAAAAGTGGTTATTAAAAGGCCACAATAAGGCTCTGAACAAATCAAAAAAACAATAGTATTTTACTTATTCATGTCACTTTTAACTAAAAGTCTGGGAACTACTATCAAATGTGGAATCACCATTGTTTTCTCTTTTCTTTAATTTTTAGTTTTCAATTAGAGTTGACATTCAATATTATTTTATATTAGTTTCGGGTGTACAGCATAGTAATTAGACATTTATATATTTTACATAAGGATCCCCTGATCAGTCTGGTACCCATCTGGCACTATACATAGTTATGACAATATTATTGACTACATTTCCTATGCTTTATTTCACATTCCCATGACTATTTTGTAAGTACCAATTTCTCCCTCTTAATCTCTTCACTTTTTTCACCCAAACCCCTAATCTCTGCCCATCTGGGAATCACCAGTTTGTTTCTGTATCTACGAGGCTGTTTTCATTCTGTTTGTTTGATTATTTTGTTCTTTAGATTCCACATATAAGTGAAATCAGATGGTACTTGTCTTTCTCTGACTTATCTTACTCAGCATAATACCCTCTAGGTCCACCCATGTTGTTGAAAATGGTAAAATTTCATTTTTGTATGGCCAAGTAATATTTCATTGTATATACGTACCACTTCTTTAAACAATTGTGTATTGATGGGCATTCAGATTGCTTCCGTATCTTGGCTACTGTAAATAGTGCTACAGTGAACATAGGATGCATATATCTGTTTGAATTAGTGTTTTGGTTTTCTCAGGTAAATACCCAGAAATGCAATTACTAGGTCATCGGGTAGTTCTATTTTTAATTTTTTGAGGGGACTCCAAACTTTTCCATAGTGGCTCCACCAATCTGCATTGTAGCCATTCCGACAGGTGTGAGGTGATACCTCATTGTTTGCATTACTCTGAAGATCAGTGACCTTGAGCATCTTTTCATATGTCTATTGGCCATCTGTATGTCCTCCTTGGAGAAATGCCTATTCAGGTCCTCTGCCAATTTTTTTAATTCAATTGTTTTCTTGGGGTTGAATTCTATGAGTTCTTTCTCAGTTTTGGATATTAACCCCTTATCTGATGTATCATAGGTAAATGTCTTCTTCCATTCAGTAGGTGGTATTTTCGTTTTGTTGATGGTTTCCTTTGCTGTGCAAAAACTTTTTAGTTTGATGTAGTTCCATTTATTGTTTCTCTTGCATGAGGAGATGTATCAGAAAAAAATATTACTAAGAGCCATGTCAGAGAATTAACTGCCTATATTTTCTTCTAGGGGTTTCACGGTTTTAGGTGTTATGTTTAGTCTTTAATATATTTTGAGTTTATTCTTGTATATGGTGTAAGAAGGTGATCTGGTTTTTTTTTTTTTTCTGGAGGTATCTGCCCAGTTTTCCAAACATCATTTATTGAATAGACTGTCTTTATCCCACCATATGTTCTTGCTTCCTTTGTCACAGATTGAATGACCACATAGGTGTGGATTTATTGCTGGGCTTCCCATTCTCTTCCATTGATCTGTGTGTTTTTGTATCAGTGCCATGTTGTTTTGATTACTAGAGCCTTGTAGTATATTTAGATATCAGGTAGCGTGATACCTCCAACTTTTTCTTTCTCAAGATTGCCGTAGCTATTCTAGATCTTTTATGGTTCCATATAAATTCTTGGATTGTTTGTTGCAGTTCTCTGAAAAATGCCAGTGGTATTTTGATAGGGATTGCACTGAATCTGTAGATAGCTTTGGGTAGTATGGACATTTTAACAATGTTAAATCTTCCTATTCATGAGAACAGTACATGCTTCCATTTATTTGTATCTTCAGTTTTTTTCTCTCATAATTTATAATTTTCCGAGTACAGGCCTTTTACCGCCTTGGTTAAATTTATTTCTAGGTATTTTATGGTTTCTGATTCAACTGTAAATGGGATTGTTTTCTTAATTTTTCTGATAGTTCATTATTGGTGTGTAAAAATGCAACCGATTTCTCAATGTTAATTTTGTGTCTTGCTACTTTACTGAATTGATTTATCAGTTCTAAGTGTTTTGGTGGAATCTTTGGGGTTCTCTGCATATGGTATCATGTCGTCTGCAAGTAAGGACAGTTTTACTTCTTCTTTTCCAATTTGAATGCTTATTTTTTTTCTTGTCTCACTGTTGTGGTTAGAATTTCTAATACTATGTTGAATAAAAGAGGTAAAAGTGGACATCCTTATCACATTTCTGATCCTGAAGAAAACACTTTTATTTTTTCCCCACTGAGTATGACGTTAGCTGTAGGTTTGTCATATACAGCCTTTACTATGTTGAGGTATGTTCCCTCTAATCTCCCTTTGCTGAGAGTTTTTATCATAAATGGATGCTAGATTTTATCAACCACTTTTTCTGCATCTACTAATATGATCATATGATTTTTATCTTTCAATTTGTTAATGTGGTGTATCACATTGATTTGCGGAGACTGAACCAGCCTTGTGTCCCAGAAATAAATATCACTTCGTCATGATGTATGGTCTTTTTAATGTTTTGCTGAATTGAGTTTGCTACTATTTTGTTGGTATTTTGCATCTACATCCATCAGAGATATCAGCCTATAATTTTCTTTTCTGTAATGTCTTCGTCTGGTTTTGCAATCAGGGTAATGGTGGCCTTGTAAAATGAGCTTGGGAGCCTTCTCTCCTCTTGAATTTTTTGGAATAGTTTGAGAATAGGTATTAATTCTTCTTTGAATGTTTGGTAAAATTCACCGGTGAAGCTATCCATCCAGTCCATCAACTCCCTTTGTTTGTTGGGAGTTTTTTGATTACTGATTCGATTTCATTAGTAGTAATCAGTCAGTTCAGGTTTTCTGTTTCTTCTTGACTCAATCTTGGGAGATTGTGTATTTCTAGGAATGTATCTATTTCTTCCAGATTGTCTAATTTGTTGGCATACAATCACTCGTAGTATTTTCTTATAATCCTTTGTAGTTCTGTGGAGTCAGTTGTGACTTCCCTTTCATTTTTGATTTTATTTATTTGGGTCCTCTTTCTTTCTTGATGAATCTGGTTAAAGGTTTATCAGTTTTTGTATCCTGTCAAGAAAATAGCTTTTTTAAAAAATCTTTTGTATTGTTATTTTCGACTATTTTGTTTATTTCCATTCTGAACTTTATTATTTTCTTCCTTCTACTCGCTTTGGGCTTTGTTTGCTATTCCTTTTCTAGTTTCTTAAGTGTTTATTTGAGCTTTCTCTTGTTTCTTGAAGTAAGTCTGTATTGCTATGAATTTCTTGAAGTAAGTCTGTATTGCTATGAATTTCTCTCTTAGGATTGCCTTTGCTGTGTCCCATAGATTTTGAGTCATTGTGTTTTCACTTTCACCTGTCTCAATGAATCTTTTGCTTTCTTTCTTGATCTCATTGTTAACCCATTTATGTGTTTGTGTATTTTGCAGTTTTTTTTCTTGTAACTTATTTCTGGTTTCATACCATTGTGGGAGGTGACAACACATGATATGATTTCAATCTTCTCAAACTTATTGAGACTTGTTTTGTGGCCTAACATGTGGTCTATCTTGGAAAATGTTTCATGTGCACTTGGGAAGAATGTATATTCTGCTGCTTTGGGGTGAAATGCTCTAAAAATATCAATTAAATCCATCTGGTCTAGCATGTCATTTAAGGCCACAGTTTTCTTATTGATTTTCTGCCTGAAAGATTTGTCCATTGATGTAAACATAATGTCCCCTTCTATATCCGTATTACTGTTGATCTCTCCCTTTGTGTTGGTCAATATTTGCTTTATGTACCCAACATAGGAGCACCTATGTTTACTAGGGTTATGTTCCTTTATCATTATGTAATATCCATCTCTGTCTCTCATTACAGTTTTTGTTTAAAGTCTGTTTTGCTATTTTGTCTGATATAAGTATTGCTACTCCAGATTTTTTCTTTATTGATTTTCATTTGCATGAAATATCTTTTTCTATCCCTTTACTTTCAGTCTCTTTGTGTCTTTCGATCTGATGTGGGTCTCTTGTGGACAGTACATATGTATCCTGTTCTCTTATTCATTCGTCTACCCTATGTCTTCTGATTGGAGCGCTTAATCCATTTCATTTAAAGCGATTATTGATAGGTACATAGTTATTGCCATTATATTATTCATATTTGTTTGTCCGCCCCCTCTTCTTCTTAAATAAGTCTCTTTAACATTTCTTCTGATATTGGCTTAGTGGTAATGAATTTCTTTAGCTTTTTCCCATCTGGGGAGCTCTTTATCTCACTTTCAATTTTAAATGATAGCCTTGCTGGGTAGTCTTGGTTTCAGGTCCTTTCTTATCATCACTTTGAGTATTTCATGCCAAGCCCTTCTGGCCTAAAAAGTTTCTGTTGAAAAATCAGCTGACAGTCTTTTGGGAGCACCCTTGTAAGTAACTACCTGCCTTTCTTGCTGCTTTTAAGATTCCCTCGTTTCCTGAAACCTTTGGCATTTTAATTATGATGTGTCTTGGTATGGGCCACTTTGGGTTCATCTTGTTTGGGACTCTCTGCACTTCCTGGACTTGTATGTCTAGCTCCTTTGCTAGGTTATGGAAGTTTTCTGTCATTATTTCTTCAAATGGATTCTCATTCTCTTGCTTTCTCTCTTCTCCTTCCAGTGACCCTATGATGCGGACATTGTTATATTTGATGTTGTCACAGAAGTCTATTAAACTTTCCTTATGTTTTTTCATTGGTTTTTTCCTTTTGTTGTTCTAATTGGGTGTTTCCTGATACCTTGTCTTCCAAATCACCAATTTGGTTCTCTTTTTTTCTAATCTGTTGATTCCTTCTAGTGTATTCCTCATTTTAGTTATTGTATTCTTCATTTCTGAGTGATTCTTTTTTATGGTTTCTATGTCTTGTTTTTTGCTTACTATCTCTTTATAGAAGTCTTCACAGAGATCACCTATTTTTCCCTTGAGTTCAATGAGCATCCTTAAAACAAGTGTTTTGTACTTGATATCAGGTAGGCTGCTTCCATCCATTTCTTTTTTTTTTTTTCCTGGAGTTTTTTCTTGCTCTTTCATTTGGGACATGTTTCTTTGTTTTCTCATTTTGGCTACCTCTCTGTGTTCATTTCTATAAACTTGCTATGTCTCCTAGTCTTGGCGGGTAGCCTTATATAATAGGTGCCCTGTGTGCCCAGTCCTGAGGCACAGTTCCCTGATCAACGGCACCTGGTGCTCCAGTAGTGTCCCTTGTGTGGACTATGTGTGCTCTCTTATTGTAGGTATGCCTTGATTGCCGTTAAGACGTCAGTAGGCGGGATTGACACTAGGTTGACTAACAGTGGGGACTGGCCACACCCATAAAGTATGTGCTGCTGTGTAGGGCTCAGCCCTCCACAGTGGGATCTGCCCTAACAGGCATGTGTGACCACCTTTGGGTGTGCTACTTGGGCTAATCAGGTGGTGCTCTGTTTTGGTCTGATGCCAGCCTCTGGGTGTGTTGGTTCTAGGGCCCATTTGCAGTGGTTTCCATGCAGGCCCAGGTCAGCTGCTTCCTGTGACCTGCCCGAGGCTACCTGTAGGAGCTAAAAGGCAATCTGCAGTTGGTCTCTGCCTGTGCTGGACCTAGAGATATGTGGGAGAGACCACGCTGTAATGAGGCTGACTGCCACCCGTAATAGGCCTGGGACAGCTTAGCTAAAGGATCATGGCAACCCAAGGCCTGAGGCTGCCTACTGGGTACCCACAGGGCTCAGCAGTTGAATGAATCTTGGGCTGTATGTGTGTTGGGCGGGGCAGAGTCCCAGGAAGTCACCACATTGGAGCGAGCTGTGTTGCTAAAGTTTGTGCCAATTCAGATTTCATGCCTGAGCCTGTGGCCACTCGAAAAGTCTCATCACACCAAGGCTAGCCACTCCCCTCCTCAGGCCGTCAGACACCCGAGATTTGTTTAAGAAACACTACAGTTGGACTGGGGCTGGTTGCCTGCCATTGGAGGCCTGTTGATTATTGCTGAAAGAGCCTCCAGCCAAGAGGCAGGGTGGGGTTGGCTGCCTAGCCACAAGTATGGCTCTGGCAATTCATGAGTTGGGTGCGGTGAGGTCCCAAGGAGTCACCAGGGTGAAGCGAGTGGATTTTACCTGACCAATGCAGAATCAGATTTGGCAGTGGGCGGGCTCAACATAGATAAGATGGTGCCCACCTGCAGGCTGCACAGGAGGAGGGCACAAGATGGATTAGAGAGGCTGTCCCTCCAGCCCTCACTCTGAAGCCACACAACTCAGTCTTTCCCTGTATTTCTGGTACCTCTTGTGCTGCTGTCCCTCGGCTGGAGCCCACTGTGATTGCTTGCATGTTAAGTGAATCTGTGTACGGTCCCTTTAAGGGGATGTACGGGTCTCACCTGCACATTGGAATTTCCACTGATTTTTCAGCCAGATTTTGTGGGGACTCTTCTTCCCAGAACTAGAACCCTGGGTTGGTGAGACCAGTGTGGGGCTGGGACCCCTTACTCCTCTGGGGAACCTCCGCAATCTAGATGTCTCTCCCAAAGCTCAACCGGGTGCAGGACGTGCCCGTTTCACATCTCCTCCCCTCCTACCAGTCTCAATGTGGCCTCTTGTTTATATTTTGTTACAGGAGTTATGTTCAGCTAGTCTTCAGGTGGTTCTCCAGGTTTCTGTTCTATAATTTAGTTGTATTTTTAATGTAGTCATGGGAGGAGGCAAGTACAGTGTATTCCTACTCCACCATCTTGCCCAGACTCGAACATCATCACCAATCAATTTTTATAAGTGAAATAACAACTCTTGAAAGAAAAAAGCACTATGTAAACTGCTGCTTTACCTTCATGACATCTCTATATGACCGGATAGCTGAGATTTTTCTCTTTTCATCATCTTCATCTTCCAGGCCTTCTTCTGCAGCCTCATAGCCCTCATCATTGCTACCATCAGCTTCCACCGTGTTGGCCATGTGATCTATGAGCTGCTCCAGGGGAGGGCTTAATTCTCTTTCTTCATTCTCCTTCAAACCATAGTCCAATGCTTTATAAATAATAATTCCCAAAGATTCAATAACCTAGAAAAATTAAAAAAGGTAGTCAATGGAGATGACTAAAGATTTTAATAGAACTGTAAGCATAAAATATTTAGTATAATATTTAAGCTAGGTCTAATCTATTCCATTTCGGAAACATATGACAAATTAGATATGAGGAGATACTTAAAAGTTTCACCTATGCATTAAAAAAGATGAAAAATTTTGTCTGATTTCTTCAAACCAGTATAAAAACACACAAACTCTTTTTATGTTTTCTTAGATTAACACTGTATGATAAAATCTATATGCTCCATTTAAATAAAATACCAACCAGGCTGATTTTCCATATTTCCAAAAGATATTTTGAGAATAGATATAGTTATCAAAGAACATATCCTTTCAGAACTCTTATGCCAATGTAGGGATTTCACAGACATACCAAGGATCTGAGAAACTGAAAATTCAGTTATGGGTAGCAGTTAACTTAAGCTTAAACAAAAAACTCTATTCACATCCATATATATATACTGTTCTGTATATTCCATTCAATCATTGGAAACACATATCTCTCATGATGTAAATGAGTGAGAAATTTTTTTCAATGTAATGCACAGACACCTCTCCCTATCACTCCAACTCCACCAATATTACTTCCCAAGATATATGAACCTGATTTATGAACACTAGGTATACATTACTGTCTAATGTTACCCTGACAAATATACCAGACTGTGGTCAATATAGGGAATTCTACTTTATACCTTAAACTGTCTCTCTTTTCTCAGAAAAATCACATATAAACAACTCTTTTATTTTATAGTACCAACAGCTCATTTCACGTTAGCCATTTTTGGGAGAACGTTGGCAATGAAGCCAAAGACTTAGGATTAAATTCTGACTTTTACCACTAATCATTTGACTTGGGGCAAATTATTTACTTTAGTCATGATTTTTCTTGACTGGTAACAGTGATAGTTACATCTCATAGGATTTTGTTAAGACTAAATGTAGTCACTATGCATGAAAGTACCTAGTACAGTAGCTGACTTATAATAGGTATTGAATAAATGTTAGCTGCCCTCCCTTCCCTACCCCTAGCCCAGTGTTTATCCAGTTACCTCCCATCAATTAATCTTTGCTTTTCTTTATTACACTTGTAGCCACAGTGAATGCTGTATTTAAAAACAAAACAAAACAGAAAAACAGCTACATGGTACAAGGAAAAGGAAAGTCAGAAGTTCTGAAGATGAGTTAAATCCAACAGAGTCATTATCATATACCATAGCCCTTAAGAGCCCTCAGGCATTCACTTAAAAAATCCCCCCCCCAAAAAAAATCTCCACAAAATCTGAAATTTACTTATCAAGTGAAATAATATTTTTTCAACACAGCTTTCAAAATGAATATAAGGCTTAGAAATTCTCAACTTCTAGTTTTTAAACAATATTGTTCTTTTTTAGTATTTCTGATTGAAAATATAACATATTTTCATTGGTTTTTATAGTTTGATCTGGAACTCTAACCACTATTTTCAAAGTTGTTTTGTGTGATAACAGATCTTCTGAGTTCCAAGCTAAATGACTGCTTTAGTCACCTCTTCTGGTAGCCTCCCTTGACACCCCATCCCTGTCCGCCAATCTGTTCTAGGGAAGGTACCTTTCCTGTGGTTCCTCTGGCAGAAGAATGGTGCACATTGCTTTCATAGTATTGCTTTCTTACCACAGGCAAGTGCTACTGAGGGCAGGGATTTTAACTTTCAGTTCAGCTTCAGCAGAGCCTGGCACTGAGATGTGCACTCAATTAAAACTTGTCAAATTGAACCTAGAGCAGTTACTTTAACAATCAGATCATCGTAGTTAATATAATGAAAACCTTAGACATCAAAAAAAGTTAAACTATGTTAAGTATATTATTTTTAAGGCTGAGAAGTTCTTACTGCAAATATTCTCACTTAGGAATTACAGTTAATTGAGAATCTTAGCATGGTTGGGCGAATATAACTATCTATATCCCTACCCCTCTAGAACTGCAGAAGAAAAAAAAAAGGAAAAGAAAAACCATAAAACCACAGCAAATGCCAACACCAGCCATGGGTTCCAACCTTAGCAGGACTGCTCAGCAAGCTTCATTCTCTCCCCTGCTCATTACCTTTCCTCCAGGGGTCATCCGTTTATTCAAGAAGGCTGTTTTATACCTTCTTTCTGAACTAGGTATATGCTTCTTTAGCAAAAGGTTAGATGTTCCCTCGGTCCATGAAAGTGGTAACTCAGTTTGTGTACATGTCAATCTTATAATGCCCAGCCTTATGCTGTGTTTCCAAGAGGTTGGGTTAAATATAGAACTACAATATTGACTCTTCCTAGTATTTGCTACAATGCCTACAACTTTGTTATGCACAGAGTATGTACTTTAAAATCTTTATTAAATATGTCTAAATTGCAATAGCATAAAAGTCTTTAATGCCAAATCTGATTAAATGGGGATGACCTATATCAGGGTTGTCAAACATAGTGCTAGCATAGCTGACATCCAACAAACAGTAGCCACTCTTGCCTTCCTTGTCATGCCTCACTGCCACAATTCCCTCTTCTCCAGCCTAAAAGTTAAAACCAAAACAGTTTCTTCTACTCTTCGAATCCCCTTGTCAGTTTACTAGGAACATTTTTTCCCCTTTAATCCTGTGAGGTAGGATTAAAGGGGAAAAAATGTAGATAATCTAATTTTATCCCCATTTTCAAGATAAGAGCTTGAAAAACGGTCGATAAATTGCTTAATGCCAGACAGTTAACAAGTAACAAAGCCAGGACTCCAACTTGCCCTTGTTACTTATGAAATTCCATATCTAGAATTCTACTATACCATAAAAATACACATCTGAACATCTCCCAGTGTGCCAATTTTGTCTAAATTGTGGCATCCAGAATTAAATCCTATTCCATGTGCAGTATAACCATCAGAGAACACACCAAATGAATACCTTTCTTGTTCCACACTACGTACTTCTATAAATATATCCAGTATGGTATTCAGATTTCTGTTAAATTCATTAAATTGCTAACACTTTGGGTTTACAGTCAATCATAGTGGCCAAGTCTTACACATCTCGTAATAGCTAAACATCTTTCTCTCTAAGCCTGTGTTTGTAAAGATGTTTTTTAGACCTGGTAAAATGTTTTACATTTTTGTGAAATTTATTTTATCCTATTTATTTTGACCAATCGATTTAGCTTAGGAAGATCACTTAAAAACTAGAGTCTGCCATCTAATTCATTATGTATCACTCCTAAACTTTAAAATCTATCTATTTGTGTATGCCTTCCGGGTCTTCAAAAACTGATTTAAATGTTAAATAAGATAGTCCCAACTAATAAGCCCTTCAGAACATGAGACATTTTCGCCATGCTAACATCGACTACAATCTAACTTCGTAAATATTAATCTGACACTTCTCCATTTTGCTCGTAAAAATATTACAAAAGACAATAAAATTTCTTGCTGCAATCTCTATATACTAACTTTGGTAGCCTTACATCTAGTAAAATTATTCCATAAAAAGCACAATTTTCCATTAGTTAATGTAACTAATGTCCAGTGTTCTAAGTTTCTTTCCCTTTACTCATTAATTCGGTGAACAGATATTTAACAAGAACAAAGTGTATGTGGCAATGAAGAAATAGAGACCTCTGGCCTTCATAGAGCTTTTGCCTTAGGGAGAAGGTAATAAATAAGTCATATAATTGTGCTACACATAATAAAAAAGAAAGGAAGGGTGATATAATAGAGTGCCCTAATCTAATCTGGAGATCAGGGAAGCCCTCATTAAGAAAATAATGAGACCTGAAAAGTAAGTGAAGTTAACCAGGAGAAGAGGAAGCAAGATCAGAATTCCAGAGAGAGGAAACCATGAGTATGAAGGCCTACAGGTCAGAACAAGCATTGAATGATTAAAGAAAAAAAGTTAAGAGAAAGGGCTAGAATGAAGCTAGAGAGGTGGAGAGGAGTGCTTCGCACATCACATAGGGCCTCATATAGACTATCTGCATTTTCATCAAGTAAATGCAATGGCAGGCCACTGAAGTGTTTTGAAGAGTGGGATAATCTGATCGAATTTTAATTTTAAAAGATATCATGCTACAGTAATCAAGACAATGTGGTATTGGCAAAAGAGCAGATAAATAGATCAATGGAACAGAATAAAGAGCCCAGAAATAGACTCACAAAAATATAGTCAATTGGCCTTTTGACAAAAGATTTACTCAATTCAATGGGAAAAGGACAGTGTTTATTTCAAATCATGCTGAAATAGCTTGACATTCATGTGTAATCTAGACACAGACCTACACTTTTCATAAAAATTAACTCAAAAGGGATCATAAACCTAAAAGTGAAATGAAAAACTATAAAACTAGAAGATAAACAGAGGAGGAAGTCTACGTGACCTTGGGATTGGTAACTTTTTTAGATATTTAATGCCAAAAGCATGATCCAGGAATAAAAAATTTGAAAAGTTGGACTTCATTATAATTTTAAAAATTCTGCTTCATAAAAGGCACTGTTTAGAAAATAAAACAACAAGCCACAGCTAGGAGAAAATATTTGCTGAACACATATCTGATAAAGGATAGCTATCCAAAATATACAACAAACTTTCAAAACTCAATAAGAAAATAATCCAATTATAAAATAGGCAAGTGATCAGAAGAGATATCTCACCAAAGCAGATAAACAGATGGCAAACAACATATGAAATGATGCTCAATATCATATGTTATTAGAGAACTGCAAATTACAACAACAGTTAGATCCCACTACATACGTATTAGAAAGGCTAAAATCCAAAACACTGATATCAAATGCTAGTGAGGATGTGGAGCAACAGGAACTCTCATTAACTAACAATGGGAATGCAAAATAATTCAGACATCATGGAAAACATTTTGACAGTTTCTGACAACTAAACAAATTCATACCATATAATCAAGCAATTGCACTTCATGGTACTTACCCAAAAATAAGTTGAAAACTTAATGTCTACCAAAAAACCTACACACAAATGGTTACAGTAACTTTATTCACAACTGCCTAAACTCAAAAGCAACCAAGATGTTCTTCAATAGATGAGTGGGTAAACAAATTGTAGTACATCCATACAATGGAATGTTATTCAGAGATAAAAAAAAAAAAAAGTAAAAATGAGCTATACAAAAAAACATGAAGGAACCTTAAAAGGATATTGCAAAGTGAAAGAAGTCAATCTGAAAAAAGCTAAATTCTATATAATTCTAACCATATGATACTCTGGAAAAGACAAAACTACAGAGAAAATAAAAGATTAGTGGTTGCTAGGGGTTTGGAGAATAGGAAGGAGATGAAATTGTGGAACACAGGGGATTTTTAAGACAGTGAAACTATTTTATATGATACAGTAATGATGCACACATGTCATTTATTCTTGCCAAATCCACAGAATGTACAATACAAGAAGTGAACTCTAAATATAGTCAACAATATTGTAATAACTATATATGGTGTCGGGGTGGGTACTAGACTTATCGGTGGGGGGGGTCACTTCATAGGTTATAT
Source organism: Pteropus medius (assembly GCF_902729225.1). NCBI lineage: Eukaryota > Metazoa > Chordata > Mammalia > Chiroptera > Pteropodidae > Pteropus > Pteropus medius. The sequence continues at coordinate 49,930,919 of NW_024340849.1, forward strand.
AAATGTCTAACCACTATGCATACACCTGAAACTAACATAATATTGAATGTCAATTGTAACTGAAAAATCTTTTAAAAACTTTAATGAAGGACTGATACATTCATTATAACATGAATGAACCTAGAAGACCAGTCATAAATAGCACATCCTGTATGATTCCATTTATGTAGGATGTCCAGAACAGGCAAATGTATAAAAATGGAAAGCAGATTAGTGGCTGCCAGAGGCTGTGGGTAGGGAAGAATGCAAAGTGATTGCTAACAAATATGAGGTTTCTTTTTTAGTAAAAAAAATTCTAGAATTATATTGTATTGATGGTTGTACAACTCTGTGAATATACAAAAAAAAGCAGTGAAATTGACAGTTTAAATGGGTGAAATTTATGTGAATCACATCTCAATAAAGATGTTTTAAAAAAGAAAAAGAATGAACCCTAATGTAACCTACATTTGGTTAATAATAATAATAATAATAATGTATCAATATTGGCTCATTAATTGTAATGAATGTGCCACATTAACACAAGATATAAATAATCAGAGCAACTGGGGAAGGTAGGGGGATGTAGGAACTGTGTATTTTCCATCCAATTTTTAATGTAAACCTAAAACTGCTCTAAAGAAATAAAGCCTTTGAGTAAACAGTGTTATGTGTACTCAGAAATTTTTAACTTAAAAAAAAAAGGTAGTGTGGCTTAAAAATTACAGTGTTGGAGAATGGATGAGAAATGGGCCAGAGCAGATGTGGAAGATTAGTTAGGAGGCTACTGCCATAGAATCCAACCTAGGGATGATGGTTTCTTAGGACTGGGATGATAATAGTGGGTAGAAAGAAAATGGTGAGGATTTGAAAAGCCTTTAGGGGGTAGTATTGACAGGGGCAAAGACTTGGCAATGCATTAACTGTAGGGAACAGGAATCAAAGTGATTCCTAGGTTTCTAACTTGGGCTAGTAGAGAGAGTGGTACCGTTTATAAATATGGAAAACTGGAGGGAAAAGAGTTTCAGAGATAAAGATAATAAGTTCAGATATCTGCAAGAAACACAATCACAGATGTTAGAAGGGCATCGATGCAGACATAGAAAAGAGCTATGAGCTGGGGTCATAAAGTGAAATTCCTGGGCATATAATTGGTCAATGAAGTCACACGAGTGTATGACACAGCCTAAGGATGGAAAACACAGAAGAGAAGAAAAACCAAACACGTAATAATTGGCCAGAGAATAAGAAATCAAAAGACTAGACTGTAAAGGAGCAACAGTACTGAGGAAGGGCGGGAAGGATGAAATCAAAAGACTATGTTATCACAAAAATCAAAGAAAGAAAATACTTCAAGAAGGCAGGCATGCATGGTCATGTGTACTGAATGTGGATAAGAGATCAGTGGAGGCCTAGGCACCATCCACTGGATTTAGTGAGGCAGAGGTCACTGGTGACTTTAGCAAGGGCAGTCTCAGTTGAGTAAACAGTGTTATGTGTACTCAGAAATGTTTATGAAGAGGAAGGGAAATATATGGCAGTAGCCAGAGATGAGACAGGGCAGAAGTAGGAATTTTTTATTACTTTTTTTTTAAAGACGACAGAGTCTTAAGCATGTTTAAATGGTGACAAAAAGGAAGTAAAGAGAAAAAAGCTGAAGGTAATGAGAAGACAAGGGGTCAGTTACTGACAGTGACAGGATAATTATTCCATGACCTCTGGCAAATCAAGCCTCCAATAGAGAACAGTCACTTTTCAAAAAAAAAAATATTTCCCTGAAATTTATATATGCTTTTGTGTTTATTAAGTGGCAAAAAGCTCTGTTTGTGCATGCATGCAAGTTAACTCCTTTATTCAATACCATTTCCTGAGCACCTGCTATGTGAATATATCATAAATTCATTAACAAGCCATTCTAAATCTTTTACGTTGAGCCCAGTGAACCTTTTTTCTCCATTTACAGCTCCACTCTAAGTATATCACTTTAGTCATTTTCATATTGCTATATCTTTCTTTATTCAAAAGACTACAATAACAAAATGAAAAGGCAAGTCACATACTGGAGAAAACTACTTAGTCTGTGTGTGTGTGTGTGACAAGACTTCAATCTAGAATACATTTTTAAATCTTAGAAATCTGTAAGATAAATATAATCCAATAAAAATGAGCAAAAGATTTAAACATAAACTTCACAAAAGAAGATATACGAATGGCCTATAAGCATTTGAATAAATGCTCTACATCATTAGTAATTAAGGAATTGCACATTAAAATGATGAGATAATATTTTATATCTAGAATGGCTAAAATTGAAAACAATGAAAATAACAAGTATTGATGAGAATGTGGAACAACTAGAACCCTCATACATTGCTGATATGAATACAAAAATGATACAACCATATTATAAAATACGTACCTTGGCAGTTTCTTATAAAAGTTAAGTATACATTTACCATATGACCCACCAATTCCACTCCTAGTAATTTACCCAAGAGAAATGAAAATATATGTCCACAAAAAGACTCATATATAATTATATACAGATGAACAAATTGCAATATATCTACACAGTGGATGATTAACTAGTAATAGAAAGGAGCACACTATTACTGTATGCAACAACACAGATGAATCTCAAAAACATTTTGCTAAGCAAAAAGTGAACACAAAAATGTATTCTGTATGACTACATTATATTGAAAGGGCTAGGAAGGGGGTTGACTAAAGAGGAAAATTTCTGAGGTGATGAAATTATTGGGGTGATGGTCACACAAGTGTACAAATTTGTTAAAACTCATCAAGCTGGACATTTAAAGTATCTGCATTTTGTTATATTTAAAAAGATTTTTAAAAAGAACTGAACAAAGTACTTCCACTGTAAAGAGAATACTGGACTGGTAGTAGTAAAATGGGATCTGCCCACTATCTGATGTGCGACCTATGGCCAGTCACTTAATTTCCAAAGATCTAAGCCTCTTCAAGAGTAAACGTAAAGAAAAATCACTTAAGTCCCTTCCAATACTGATATCTAGAAGAGTTAAGAAAACTGAAGAACTGGAATGCTAACATGAAATACACAGGCTTTATAAATATGAGTTTTGCTTATGGAAATGTCACAGTTGAAGAATCAAAGTGAACTGAAGTTGGCCTTTTAGTAGATTGTATTTTAATAGGGGTAAAAAAAATTATAGCAACAACAGCTGTCTCTGAAAACTCTACCATGATAATGGGAACTTGCCTAACCTGCTTCTTAGGGACATTCAATTTTGGAACTGGTTTCCAGCTTAAAAAATAAACCCCCCCAAAATGCAGACCCTAAGGACTTTTAGGAATGAACAAAACACACACACACACATACACACATACAAAAACACATCAAAGACCACCAAATTTGAACAAGGTTAAGAACAAGACAGGAATTTTCCACCATTGAGAGGGCAAAAAAAATTTATACACGCACACACGCAGACTAGTAATAAAGCTTACAATGAAATATTATTCACACTTAAAAAGGAAAGAAATTCTGATATATGCTGCAATATGGATAAACCCTAAAAACATTATGCTAAATGAAATAAAACAGACACAGAAACACAAATACCATGTGATTCCACTTACATAAAATATCTACAATAGGAAAATTCATAGAGACAGAGCAGGGTACTAGGGGAGGGTTGGATGGAGAGTACTGCTTAATGTGAACAGAGTTTCTATTTGGAATGATGAAAAAGTTTTGGAAACATAGAAGTGACGGTTGCAAAACACTGTGAATATAATTAATGCCACTAAATTGCACATTTAAAATGTTTAAAATGGTTAAGATTTTATGCTATGTATATTTTACCACAATTTTAAAAAATGACTGGGGCTGCTCAATTGCTTAGGAAGTGTTAACACGGCAACATTGAGAAAGTCCTGATTCTTCTTATCTACAGGGGTTACCAAGGTTTCCAAAAAGAAATAACAGAACCAACTTAACTTTTGCACCAGAACTGTAACTCCTTTAGAACTACAGCTCTATCTTACACTGCTATTCTGTTTAGAGCCCTGCACGCCAGACTACAGTTTGCTGGACACCACCTGTCACCAGCATTTGACAATTGACCATGTTCTATTTTTTTGGAAAAATCTCTTGATGCCACACTCGTCTAATTTTCTTCCTATCTAGATTAATGACCTTGACAAGAGAAATTCTGATAGAGTGGGTCTTGGTGAAAACACAAAATGAGGAAACGGAGGCAGTAGTACAGGATATAAACAGTTCTTTCTGGTTATTTCTGAAATAACATCTTTGAATAGGTGCTTAGTAGAAAGGCAGGGAGGTGGATTGGGTGGTGGGAGAATGTGAAAGTTCTCTTCGGGTTCTGTTCTATTTTCTTGAGTGAAAAAAAGCACAGCTGCAGATGGGAGTGAGGAAGGAGAAGGGGTATCAGAAGGAAGAAAAAAGAGAAAAGGTTTGAAACACTTTCCCAGCCACCAAAAAATGTCATATCTTAAAAACCTCAAATTTTATCATGTTCCTCTCTTGCTAAAATCCTTTACTACTTTTTAAAAAATAAAGCACACTAAAGAATTTTTCCATAATTCCTGGTCACTTGTAGAAATGCTTGTTCAGTCAGAGAGAAAGTGGTAGAGTTACATTTGTTTAAAAGGATATGCACACAATCCCAGCTGAGCTCCTTAAGACTAAGTGATAGACCAGAATGAATGTTAGCAGCTTCCAAAGTGTGATGACTGTGAGCTACAATTTTATTTCCATTAAACCCACAAATTCATTTTTTATTAGAAAGAACTTGGCAATAAATAATGAGGACAGAATAAATGCAGCATCCACAGCTGTACCACATGTGAGATGCTATAAATGTTTGTCAATTACCAAATAAAAATAAGGTGATGCAAGTGAAATCTAATAATGATATTCACATTAATGAAATTAAAATCTATACATTCTAGGCATTATGATTTTAATAGTTAAGGCTTATTTATGCTTATTTTTCAATAGCATATAGTTGATTGCTCCATTTATATTACTGAGGAAGTGAAGGTCTAGAAAACAAATCAAGCCTAATTTCTTCAATAAAGTTCAATTAAAATTAGATAAATCATGTGTTTTTCCTTATCACATGGCAATTTCCTAAGCTCTTTATATGACTAATTTTATTAAAAACAAGATTACAAAGCACGGTAATGGCCCACATGTATATCAACTGATGAATGGATAAACAAAATGTTTATATGCAACAGAAAACTATTGAGCCACAAAAAGGAATGAAGTACTCATACATGCTACCACATGAATGAACCTTGAAAGCATTATACCAAGTGAAAGAAGCCAGCCATAATAAGTCACGTAGTACATGGTTCTATTTTTGAAACGTCCTGAACTGGCAAATCTATAGAGACAAAAAGTAGATTATTGGTTGCCAAACTCTAGGGATATTGGGGGAAATGAGGAATAACTGCTAATGAGTATAAGAATTCTTTTGGGAGTGAAGAAAATGTTCTAAAATTAACTGTGGTAATGACTGCACAACTCTGTGAATACACTAAACACCACTGAATTATGCTTTAAATGGGCAAATTGTATGCTATGTGAATTACATTTCAATAAAGCTATAAAAAAATGCACGTTAATGAATATCATATTCAAATCTCTGTCCTCAAAAACAACATTGTATGATGGAGGAATTAGTCAAATCTGGGTAAACTGACAGCAATATGCTAACTGTACTTTATCTAGATGTATTCTGAGGCAGACTAAAGTTTGAGCCATTCTGGAATCACAGGAAGAACTGCAAACTCCTCAGTGTGCACAAGATCCCTTAGGACCCTGGCTCTGCTTATCTGTCCAGCTTTATCCCCAACCCTACTCTTTGTGTCCCAGATATGCTCTAAAAACTTTACTTATAGTGTCTCATGCCTTTGAGTCTTTGCATATGTCAGCCCTTCTACACAGACCACTCTACAACCTAACAAACATATATATCCTCCTTTGATTTAGTCAGTTAAACATGGTATTTGGGAGTTATGACCATAAAAAGTTAGAGAAAAAGAAATTTGCTCTGAAATCTCTTTCCTACAGAATTATCAAATTTAAATCATAACCTCTTTCTAAAAACATGACCACAAAGAAAAAAATAATCCCATTTACTAGTTATCTATTACATTTTAAGCTGATCACTATGTTAAGTATTATACATCCTAACATACTTAATTCTAAGAAATAGATGAGGAAATGGATTCAGGAAAGAGGTAACTTGTTCAAGGCCAGAGCAGGAATTTGAACTTAAGTCTGGTTAATTATCCAAAGTACATGGTCTTTCTGCTATAGCAAGTTGCTTCTCACAGTGTTGTTTCTTGCATACAATGATTATGAAAGCTGCCTGGACCTCTGGGACTCAGAATGTTAACATAGTTGAAATATGCAGTCAAACAAACCTAGAATAAAAACCAATATTAATAGAATGATGTGGTATCATACATGGCAAGAACTAAAATCTAAGCACCATATTAAGAAAGCATCTTTTTTTCATATTGCAAAACAAATACCAAGATAAATGGGAAAAGGCTAAGAACCACGGCATGGTTTTTCTAAAATTGTAGAATTTTGACAAGTCCATTTGAGTCAATTAGTGTACATAAAATTGGCAGCATGGTTTATTCTAAACTGCAGCATCATCTAATAGAACTTTCTAGGGTGATGACGTGGTCTATATCTGTGCTGCCTAATACTATATCCACTAGCCACACTTGAATGTACCAATATGACTGAGAAAATAAAATTTTTATGTTATTTAATTTTAATTAATTTAAACTTTAAAAGATACATGACAGTAGTAACTACCATATTGAACGATGCAGGTCTAGAGAAAGGAAAACAATGGCTTCTAATGAGTCTATGTACAGATTACAGATGTGAAAATTAATACAGGAAATGTCACCTAAAATTGGAATTGGGAAGGCCTGCAGAGGATCCCTTACATCCTACCACTCATCATCAATTACAGCAAACAGGAAAAGGCATATCTTGCATCTCCAACAGGAAAATGTTTTCTTCTTTACCACCCCAGGAGGAGGAAGGGAGATTTTCTCCTTGCCTGACAACAGCTCAGCCAATGAGAAATTGTAACAAATCAGACAATGAAAAGTCACTAAACTTTGAATTTTCAGTTTTCTCCAATGGATTCTTTGTAACAGCCCCTCTCAACTCTCTTCTTTTCTCTATAAAAGAGAGAACAAAAGAGTATTCTCCTCCTTTGTTCTCTGGACTTGCCTATGGTTTTTGCCATAGCTTGCATGTTCTGAATTGCAAATCTTTGCAATTCCAAAAATGAACCTATTTTTGATTGGAAAATATTTTCTTCTTAAGGTCAACACAGAGAAGACAAATAGAGTAAGGTATAATTACCAGAAATGACCAAAGTTTGAAAACTGGGACTCATTTTATATGATTAGTAACCATTAATTACAGTTACATACTGTACAAAGTATAATTTCCATTTTGAAAACAAGAAAACTAAGGCGTTGAAAGGTAAATAACCAAGATTAAAAAGTGAAAATAAAAAAGGAAAAAGACACGCTTTTTTTCTCTATCCTGACTAAATCTGAAAATAGCATCCCCACTAATATTTCCGTAAATCAAAATTCATTACAAGACTAATGTTCTCAATTATTTGTTTCAGAATACATATAAGAAACTTGACAAACTACTTCAATCACAGGCTTAATTAACAATTGTCTACAACCCTAAAAGGTTCATATCCCCATGAAGTTTACTCCTTGAAGGTAAATTAATTTTCTAACTCCACAGGTGACTCAACTCAAATAAAACATCATGGATACAATATAGTAAACCAAAATAAAATCAAGTCCTATGTATCCCGGTCAATTTTATCTACCAAGAACATCAGTTATTTTAAAAATAGGAAAAAGCCTATGATCACCAGTCCAACTACTCATTCCATATTTTAATCCCCTTTGGCTGAATGTTTCCAATGATTGATATCATTGATGTAAAGGAAAAGAGGCATGTTCAGCCAAACTGTCTCGTATAGAGCATGTGAAAAGATGTAGTAAAGCATAAAGAATTATTGAGGAAAAAGATAAAAAATTACCATTGCTGCTTTTGTGTCACCCAAATGGTGGTGACCAGGTATCCTCCAGCTTAACTTAAAGAGAGAGAGAATGCTAAAACTGTGGTATATTTCTAAAACTGTGGTATATTTCTTAAACGGATAAACAGATTATCCAATAATCAGCATTTCATTTCACAATTATTAATTATATCAAGAGTTATAAGTTGTCTAAAGGTAGAAGTCCATAAAACATCAGTCCAAATCACTCCAAATCTAGATGATACTCACATTATCTGGGGAATTTTTTTGTTTCTTAACATATGTATCCAGGTTCCATATCAGACCCACCAAATCAAAATCTCCAGGGTATGGGGCCAAGTATCAATTTCTTTTATTATTTTCTTTTATTTTTTAGTATCAATATATTTCAAAGTTACCTAGGTGATCCTAATGATCACCCATCCATTCATCCATTCATCCTATAAATGTTCACAGAGCACCTATGTGTATAATACACATTTTCCTTTTGTATATAAATGTTTTCATTTAAAAAACTTTAAAAAAACTAATACACATTAAGCATGATTTTACATATTCATACACATAGAGTGTACTATGCTTGGTGCTGGAGTTGTAGTTCTGAAGGAAACAGACACCATCTGGACCCTACCCTCATGAGAAGTAGTGCAGATATAATAATAAACAGCCAGGTGGGGACTCCTAAAAAAGGGGCAGTAGCTTTATTGTTTCAGTTGAATGCTTCTATGTAGAAATGCATGACTAATATCACCCTATGTGATTTTTCAAAAAGGCAAATAAAAAAGAAGGGGGGGAGACTCTAAGACAAAACATGACAGATAACACAAAATAAGATAAAGGAAATGAGTTCAAATATATTAGAAATTACAATAAATGTAAACAGGTGAAACACACCTATTAAAAGACTCTCAGATGAGATTTTAAAGATAGATAATCTAGCAATATATTTTTCACCATAAGTACACCTAAAATAACACAGAAAGGTTTAAAATAAAAGGATAGAAACACACATTCCAGGAAAACACAAATCAGAAGAAATCCAGGGTAACAATGTTAATATTAAAAAAGAGAGAGAGAGAGAATTTCAAGTGCAATCAGACAAGATATAAAAGGCATCCAAATAGAAAACGAAGAAGTCAAACTGTCACTATTTGCGGATGACATGATTCTCTATATAGAAAACCCTAAAGACTCCATAAGAACACTCTAGAAACAATAAGCAAATACAGTAAAGTCTCTGGATACAAAATCAATGTTCAAAAATCCATAGCGTTCCTATACTCTAACAACGAAGTGTCAGAAAAAGAAGTGGAAAAAATAATTCCATTTGCAATTGCAACAAAAAAGAATAAAATACCTAGGAATAAATCTAATGAAACATGTGAAGGACCTATATAATGAAAACTGTAAGACCCTATTTAAAGAAATAGAAGAAGATACAAAGAAATGGAAAGATGCTCCACGTTCTGAGATTGGAAGAATCAACATAGTTAAATTAAAATGACCTTATTACCTAAAGCATTATACAGATTTAATGCAATCCCCATCAAAATCCCTCCAGCATTTTTTAAAGAACAAAAAATCATCAGATTTGTATGGAAGCACAAAAGACTCCGAATAGCCAAAACCATCCTGAGAAAAAAGAACAAGGCATCACTCTGCCTGACTTCAAATTATACTACAAAGCGACAGTAATCAAAACAACATGGTACTGGCAGGAAAACAGACACACAGACCAATGGAACAGAATCAAGAGCCTAAAAGGAAAACTATCTTTATATGGGCAAATAATTTTCAACAAAAAAAGTCAAAAACATACAGTGGAGAAAGAAAGGCCTCTTCAAAAAAATGGTGCTGGGAAAACAGGAAAGCCACTTGCAAAAGAATTTAAACTAGACTGTTGTCTATCAACACACGCCAAAATTAACTCAAAATGAATTAAGGACCTGAATATAAGACCAGAAACAATAAAATGCATAGAAGAAAACATAGGAACAGAACTCAAGGACCTTGGACTTAAAAGAGGATTTTATGAATTTGACCTCAAAGGCAAGAGAAGTAAAAGCTAAAATAAATCAATGGGACTACATCAAACTAAAAAGCTTCTGCTCAGCAAAAGAAACTGTCACCAAGGTAAAGACACAATCATCCAAATGGGAAAATATATTTGCAAGCAACACCTCCGATAAGGGGCTAATATCCGAAATATACAAAGAACTCATACGACTCAGTAACAACAAATGATCCAATCAAAAAATGGGCAGACCACCTGAACAGACACTTCTCACCAGAGGACATACAAATGGCCAACAAATATATGAAAAGATGCTCAACATTGCTAGCTATTAGGGAAATACAAATCAAATCTCACACCTGTTAGAATGGCTATAATCAACAGGACAAGCAATAACAAATGTTGGAGAGGATGTGGAGAAATAGGAAACCTCATTCACTGCTGGTAAGACTGCAAATTGGTACAGCCACTATGGAAAACAGTTCCTCAGAAAACTAAGAATTGATCTACCATATGACCCAGGAATCCCTCTACTGGGTATTTACCCCAAAGACTTGAAAACTCATATCCATAAAGATATTTGCACACCAGTGTTCATAGCAGCATTATTCACATTGGCCAGGACAAGGAAGCAACTGAAGTGCCCTATGATAGATGATTAGCTAAAGAAGCTGTGGTACATATATATAATGGAATATTACTCAGCCATAAGAAGAGATGAAATACTGCCATTTGCAACAACATGGATGACCTCAAGATAATCATGCTAAGCAAAATAAGCCAGACAGAAAAAGTTGAAAATCACGTGATATCACTTATATGTGGGATATAAACCTAAAAGCAACAAATGAGCAGGACAAACAAACAGAGACTTATGGACATGGACTATAGACCAGTGGTTACCAAAGGACTATAGAGTAGTGGTTACTAGCGGGGTGAGGAGGAGGAGGCAGGTAGACAGGGTAAAAGGGGTCAAATACAGGGGGCCAGGGGGAGAGTGAAGTGGGTAAAGGGGATCAAACATATGGTAGCTGAAGCAAACTAGACTTTGGGTGGTGAACACACAATAGAATATACAGATGTCAAATGATAATGTACACCTGAAAATTTTATTTGTATTAATCAATGTTACCCCAATAAACTTAATTTAAAAAAAGGAGAATTTAAGGAAAGTAGTATTTAAAAGGGTAAAAAGTGGCACTTCAAAAAATAATAATTATGAACACGCATGCACCAAATAAATCCTCCAAATATAATCTCAAATATTTTAGCTAAAACTAAAGTTGTCATAATTACAAAGTGAAAATGATAGTCACAACACGAAATTTCAAAATGTCTCTTTTAGAAACACAAACAGACAAAACAATTATCATGAAGAATGTCTGAATAATATGAGAATGAGCCAAAGAGAAAAAATACACATACGCATGCATGCTTGCATGTGACATATGGAATAGTAAAACATTTTAAACTTCAAAGAATAGGTAAAAATTGGAGAAACTGAAACACCAAGAAACTTCAAGAGGAATAGCAGAGAAATGAACAGGTAGGATCATACCAGACAAAAGGTTTTCAACAACGGCAACAATTTAGATGTCATAGCAAAATATTTAGATAACTCTCTCCTTTGCTGAAAACTAGGTATTCCTTCAACACATACAAAAATAAGGAAAAGGCTAGAAAATTTAATATAACATTTACAAAACATAAATTATAATGAAAAACTGAAAATAATGTGATATCTGTCCATAAGGGGAAAGGCAATGTCATCTTTTGGTTAAAAGGCAGTCTCTGCAAATCAGCTGCCTGGGTTCACATCCTGGCTCTATCTTGGGAAAGTTGCCTCCCATATCTCTATGCCTGTTAACTCATATATAAAATGGGGAAAATAACTGTACCTACTTTATAAGGTTCTTGTGAACATTAAATAAGATGATAATACATGCAAAGAGCTCAGAACAGTGTCTAGCACACTGTCAGCTATCAAAAACTCTTATGTTTAACAAGCCAGTAAATATAATGAGGCCACTCTATTTGTATGAATATGTAAAAACATGTTTAATGTGTATTAGTTTTTTAAAAGGCAGTTCATGAAAACATTTATATACAAAAGGAAAATGTGTATAATAAACATATATGCCTGTGTATACATATACATTTACCTAGAACAATATACAAATTATTAACAGTTACCTCTGGTAGATAGGACTAGAAGAGTTTTGTTTCTGTATTGTGCAAATTTTTTATAAGAGACTATATTATTTTTATACATTTTAAATTACAATAACATAAACCATTTTCACAACTCATTTTGCCACCATAATCCTAAAACATTAAGCCCAGTAAAGTGTTATTCCCATAAACTCATTGTCCTCACTTAATGTCATCAACAGGTTCTTGGAAATTATACCTTTAAGTGAAATGACACATAACAAAACCAATTTTACCACAGACTAACTGATAGAAACAAGAATTAAGTTCCTACAGCATATTTCTGGTCATAAAAAAATATCATCAAACTTCTAAATAAAGACCCAAAACACTTCTAATATTAAACATTGAAGCAAATGTGAGCTATACATACATTTAAGAAAGATTAATAAAAACAAGAAAGATAATTCTTTTCCAACCCACTTATTCCAGTTCAGGGTTGAGGGTGGCCAGAAAATATACCAGCAGCTCAGGGAGCTAGGCAGGAACCCACCCTGGACAGGACACTCTTCCATTGAAAGGCCACTCAGACCCGCCCATACTTACTCAGAGTAGGACAATTCAGACACGCCAGTTCACCTCATGTACACATCTTTGGGATGTGGGAGGAAACCAGTGTACCCTGAGAAAACCCATGCAGACATGGGGAGAACATGCAAACTCTGCACAGTAGGCCCCAGCCAAGAATCAACTTTTTCTTCCTTATCAATCTTAAAACGAAACGAAGTTGAAGATGTTATTATTCCAGGATCTGCTGTAATTTGGTTTGACCCATCTCTATGTTAGCTCCTTTGCCCATGACACAACGTTTTTCAATCCAAGCTCCCAAGTTACCTTCGTTTTCCAGTTAGAAATGAAGCATTAGGCCACCAAGATCCAAGAACAGTAGCTTTTCCCAAATCACAGAAATATATGAATTAATGAAGACAATTCTTTCAACTATATCTGCTACATTTTTACTGGCAGATGATCAAACAATATAACAGTATGCAAAATAAAAATTAAATTTATTTATGAGGAATTGATGAGGCTTAATTCTATAGCTTTTTCATGAATGTATATGCTTATAGTGAATTAACATTATATAGAGAAAATAAAGTCATTCTCTTTTAGTAAAATTGTTTCTAGTTTATGACAGTGTTATCACGTGTTCTCCATCATCTGAATAAATTTGATAATCACTGCTCCAGGTTTACCTACTAAGGCCCAGCAGGAAAATTATAATGTAAATATGTTGAGAAAATGAGTATTTTTGTTAACTGTCCTTTTAAAAATATTTCATGACCTAGACCCTTAAAGAAAGCAAATACTATCTGAAAGAGTCTATTACTAGAAATGACGGCTAACATTTACTGAGCATGAACTATGCATCAGTGACTATGCTAAGCACTCCACAGTCCACATTAAAGCTTCACAATTCTATCAAGTAGGTATTATTCTTACCTTACTTCCTTCTGATAACAAAGTAAAACACAGAAAGGTTAAATAATTTGCTCAAAGTCACATAGCCAGTGAATAGGCAGAGCCACTAAAAAGTAGCTAGCACCCGATTCCTATAGAGTCATGGTGTAGGTAAGAAATTACATACAAAGTAAGATTCTGAGAGATGGTGTGATGAAGTGCAAAGAGTACAGGATTGGCCCCAAGCAGACTTAAATCTATATTCCAATTCTCCTACTTAGTGGTTCTGACTCTCAAGAAAGAACTTAACCTCTCTGGCTTTAGCTGCCTGGTCTAAGGAAATGATGCTACAACTCCTTAAGTAATCGAGATGCACTCTGCATTTGAGAACTACAGCCCTAATATGTGCTGGAGTCGAGTCTTAGGTATTAAGGAGAATCCAGCTGAGTATAAATGATCTGCTTTATCTCTCACGTTTTTTGAAGTTAGGAATTTTTTTAAATTGCTTAATTAAAAAAACTAACAGCTTTCTTAAATATATTCACATACCATATAATTCGCCCATTTAAAGCACACAATTCAACAGTATATTCAGAGTTATGCAATCATGACCACAATTAATTTTAGAACATTTTCATCACCCCAAAAGAAACCCCATACCATTTAGCAGTCACCCCCATTTTTCTTCAACCCCATTCTCTCTCCCCACTAGTAGACAACCATTAACCTACTCTGTCTCCATAAATTTACCTATTCTGTATATTTCATATAAATAGAATCATATGTGATCTGTTACGATTGGCTTCTATCACTTAGCATGGCTCATTACATGCTTCAACCATACTGTATCGTGTATCAGTACTTCATTTCTTCTTATGGCCAAAAACATTACACTGTATGGATGTACCACAGTTTTTATCCATCTATTCGTTAGTTGATAGTTTCTAAAATTGCCTAATTATATAAAACAAAATATTATATTGTTATTATTCAGCTGGTATTTTATCCTTGTCTGCCTAAAATATAATGAGATTAATAAGGTTATGTTTTGTCTTTTTTCCCCACTGTTTATTGTCATATTGTTCAGCTTTACATCTAGAAACTTTCTTATATGAGTTTCATTATTTTACATGGTTTAATGTAATTTAATTTCTTTAATAATCTATACTCATTGACCACTCTATGTTAAGCACTGTTTTAGTTGTTGGGCAACAGCAGTAAATAAAAAAAAATCTGCCTTTATAGAACTTATGTTCTAATTAATAAATGTTTACTTTATAATAATAATTAAATATATAACCAAAAGTTTTACCTTCTCCATAAAATCTTTCTTAAAATACCTGGATCATACTTATTTCTTTCCTTCTAAACATTTACACATAGTTTTGAATTAGAACATTTAAATATGTTGGTTTTACATTTTTCTTAGATACAAATCTTAGAATGAGGCTATATGTTAGAACTCTATATCTTCTCTGGCAGCGAACATCTTTGTACCTGATTTTTTATGTTCTCATGTATTTCTTTGAGATCAATATCTTAAAAGTTAAATGTTGAGTTAAAATATAAGTTCATTTCAACTGTACACTACCAATTGACCTCGACTAAAACTACACAAGTTCCTACCAAAAATAAAAATAAGTAAATTGCCTAATTTTAATAGAGAAAAAGAAGATTAGATAAAAAATTTTTACATTAAGATCTGTCCAGGTAAATATATTAACACACTCAATCTGTTTACTATAGTAAATCTTACAATGTAAAAAATATACTACTTACAATTAATAGCACATTTTGACATATTATTGATATTAAAACAAACAGGCTACTAAAATACAAATATAATTATCACATGTTTAATAGTGGAGGTTTTTATTTCTAAATCAAATCCTGTTTCTTTCAAAACCAGTTGTTAAATTCTGAATCTGCCAACAGAGGTTATGGCTTCTGTGCTGGAAAATTACTGACTTCACTTTTCAGTTCACAATTGCTCTCCTTGTTTCACTTTTTTTTTAACCTCCATGGACTTGTTCCAGTCTACTTCACAGACCTTATTTCTTTCTACTCCCTTTCTTACTTGTCCAGTGCTGACCTACTAATTGTCCTTACAGGCAAATCTAAATCTTGTGGAAACACTTCTGTTCAAAACTCTGGAAAACTACACTGATTTTCCTAAGTATTATTTTTAATTTCAGTATTTTTTTAAGCTTTCAATTTAAAACTTTATGCCCGCTTTAATTTAAACTTTTTCTACTTTAGATTGAGTCAAAAAGTTTTCTTCTAATAATTTACAAGTTCCAAGGTACAAATATCTTTCAAGCTGAACTCAGTATGTTCAGGGCCACATCTGTTTTGGTCAGTGTGTATAGGTTATATTCTTAGTACCCAGCAGAGAGCACAGGTAGTTCTTCACATATATTATTCATATTCTTGTTGAAAGAGTGAATAAAAGACATGCAGATTAAAGTAGATTTTATAATAATAGCTAACATCTATTGAGCTTATTTATATGTGCAAGGGCCTGTGCTAAACATTTTTATGCATTATCTTATTTATCTTATTTAATTATCTTATTTCTCTCTATTAAATAAGTATTATACATATTCTAGAGATGCATAAACTGAGATTAGAGATTAAGCAACAGAGCCAGAACTCAAATCCAGGTTTGCCTCAAAGTCCATGAACTTAACCAACGTACAGCTCCATTTACATAGAGTCAAAGGCAACAGAGCTAAAATTGGGAACAGTAAGTGAAAAAGGAGGAACACTCATGACCACAGACCACACCACTTGGGTACTTAGGAAGGAGGTCCGAAGACAGCCTGCCCCTCTGGGGTTTTCAGAATAGAAGGCAGGCATACTCCTTCTGTGACCTTTCTTCAAAGAGGTACATGGACAGGACAGAAGAGGCACAAAATTTTCCACAATACACAACATATTTCCCTCAGCCCTAGGTGTTACCTTAGTTGCTCTTATGTAAAACTAGCTCATTCTGAATGGTTCACACCTCATAATTTCTGAAGCAAAATGCTTCTGTGATAAACTGAAAGAAAAAAAAAAACGAACAAGAAAGCATAACGAGGGTCAGGGCAAGGACAGCCGCTAATAACTGCCAGTTCCTTCTGGTTCTAATCCAGTCACAGCCACCACCTCAAAACTCATTTTTATCCATTTCAAAACAGGGAAGCAGGGAACAATTTTTTTAAGGATTAAATTACCTTTTGTTAGAGTACTTTAATGCAGCTATGATATTAGGTTACCAAAATGTGTACTTTTCCATTGTTTTCATATATAATTTATCTCCATAAAGCAAATTTATATGGATAAAGAATAGAGATTTGTAATCTTTTTAAAAGAATTTTATTTTATTATTAGTTTCAAGCATACAGTCCATTGGTTAGACATTTATATAGTTTATAAAATGATCTCCCCAATTACTCTATCACCCATCTGGCTCTACACATAGCCATTATGTTACTGACTGCATTTCATATACCGTGCTCCCCGTCTCCATGACCATCTCTCAACTACTGATTTGTAATTCTTTAACCTTTCACCTCTTTCTCCCTGTCCTCCAACCCCGCCCTCTCCCCACCCTCTGGCAGTCACCAGACTGGAGGTTTGAAATGTTTAAAGACTTAAATATATATTAAATATACTTTTAGGGCTGGTTGATATTTTAATCTAGCCATTTTGTAACATTTTTCCTATGTAGCAACTGAAATGTCATTCTAAAAGGCTTCTCCTAACTTCTGAATGGGTTATGTCTCAAAGCTCCCTTTCAATGCAGTCTGAAAACTAGAAATTAATTTTCCTCATAGAAAAAAGTTATGAACTGCTCCAATATTAGACCACAACAGACTTTAAATTGAAAATAAAGTACACATGTGTCTGGGTCTCACATACACCCTCTAACCCTTTGAGCCCTGAGCAGAGAGAATGGCAGCATCAGCACTGTGCGGAACTAGCTGTGAAAAGCATCAGTGAGAAAGGAAAGCATGAGCACTCCCAGAGGAAGCCATTCTCAACACCTGTGGGCAGGAGCACTACTACTTAGTGAACAAGACAGGCCAGAGTACCACCCTTTCTTGAGTTGTCTTATACGCATTATGTTTCTGTATATGGTTTGTGAAATGGGTCATGTAATTCCCCTAATTCTTCAGCTTTAATGTAAACTCACTGAGGAGCACATAGCCAAAATAGTATCTATAAATAATATATAACCATTTATTATCACCTTTAGTTTAATAACCATTTATTATCACCTTTAGATGGAAAAAGAGATTCTGCAGATTACGTTATTTGCCAAGTATCACAAAGCTGGTGATAAAGCAGTGGACCAAACTGAAAAAAATCTCTCCCTACAAAGCTGACATTCTAGAAGAGAGAGACAGATAATAAATAAGACTAATAAATAAGTTACAGTATTATTAGATGGTGCTACAAGCTATGGAGGGAAATAAAGTGTGAAGTACTGGGATGGTGGTGGTATAAGTGCAATTTTAAATAGGACAGTCAGTGTAGACCTTACACCAGTAGTTCCATAGAAGCAGCTGGAAGGAGATGAGAGAGCAGGTATGTGACTATCTGGGGAGAGAGTTTCAGGTATAGGAAAGAGCCAGTGCAAAGGCCCTGAGGAGGGAGTGTGTCTGGAATGTTCTGTCAATACCAAGGTGGCCACTGTATCTGAAGAACAGTAAGTCAAAGAGAAAGTATGAAATGTCCTTGTCAATTTTAAGGACTTTGACTTTTATGCTAAGGAAAATGGGGAGCCACTGAAGGCTGTGAATAGAGGAATGACAATGACATAATGACTAAAAATGAATGCTTCTGGTTCTTGACTGAGAATAGACTCTAGTGGAATAAGGGCGGTAAGAAGGAGTGCTGGTGACAAGCAGGCAGTTCCCAGTTATGTTCTGAAAGTAAAACCAAAAGCATTTGCCAACAGATTGATGGTTAAGCATTAGGAATCAAAGATGACTCCAAAGTTTCTGTCTTAATCACATATGGAAGGCTTTAAGCATACCAGGTTTAGGGTGGGAGGGAATCAAGAATTCAGTTTTAGGCAGATTAAGTTTGAGATGCCTATTAGATATCTCAGAGGACTGGTAAATTGGCTGGCAATTTCAGGGAAGCAATGCGGGTTGCAGATAACAAGTTTTAAGTCATCAGCACAGAAATGATATTTAAAACAATGAGGCTGGATGAGATCACTGTCCTAGATTCAAGAGCTTGATTATAGAGAAAAGAATTCACCAGGGTTATTCTTTTCCTGAGATAATGAAGAATTGTCAGCAATTTGAAATTACTTACTGAAGATTCATTTGATGGGCTTTTAATGTGTATAATAACACCAATAATCTATCAAACCAATGTAATATCACATTTTGCATAAAAGAATAATGCCATTTTTCATTCATATATTTCTTCTTCAAGAGCAGGATTCTTTTTGTATGTTTGTAAGTTTGTCAGAAAAATCAAATCATTTCTAAAAGGGAGTTTACAGATCATCTATCTAATCCAATCCCTTTGTTTTACAGAAAGAAAGATGAAGGTGAAGAAAGATTAAACAACCTGCCTAAATTCACCCAACTAATCAGTGACAGACTGCATTACTGCTCTGCAGACTCCAAACCCAGGGTTCCTTCTGCTCTATCACTATGACTCTTTCTGATGGAGGAGTTCCCACTGGTCTTCTGGAAAGGCAGTGGTTCCCAGCCTATTTCTATCTTCACACACTTGATCATCATTCACGCTCACCACAGATGGCAAAATAATCATCAATGTAGAGAGAAGGTAAAGGGGCTAAAAAGTTCCTCAGGGGACGCCACCACAACCACCCTTCATCCCCAAGTGTGTGCTATGTCCAAGTGAGACTCACTTTCGTAAGGAGTTACTAAGATGAACAAAGAAGAAAAAAGAAAGAGTAACTGTCATTTAATGACAATATAGAGAGCTGTGGAAAATTCACTTCTATCTTGAGTCTAATCAAGTACTTTTATTTTCTATGTTACTATTAAGTTTTCTGATCCCTGTCCAAGTATCTGTTGTATTACTGTTTTATCTAATCAAAGCCTGATTATTATGAGCCATTAACTACAAAAAATTAAGAGCCTTCAGCTTTATGCTATAGTTTTAAAGCAATTTAAACCATAATTATAAAAAACACTCATCAGAGTTAATACCAAATTATTACTTAAGACAGGCTTAAAATATAAATTAAAAATATAACTTATTAACTAAAATTCGCTTAGAAAACAAATTCTCTACTTAGCGAAATTAAGATACAAGAATTACTAACATTATCACTTAACTACCAATAAAGACAAATATATTAGGCATTTAAACAGATAATTCATTTGATAATGCATAGTACTAAAAATTGGTCAAAGTGTAACAATATAATAGTTTTGAAAACTATATTTTGTATACTATAAAGCACTTTACAAATAAAAGACATTTATGATGCTTATTTGATAAAACAAAAATGTGACTTTGTTAAAGATCATCACTTAATGATACACATTGGAAAATGGGGGATCTTTCATGCATTCATTCATTCAAAATGTTTTTAATAAGTTCCTGCTATATACCTGGCACTGTACTTCAGGGCTGGGAAAAGAAACAAGAAATAAGGTATACAGCTCCTTTCCTGAGAAGTTTATAGTCTAGTGGGAGATACTTAAGAAAGCACACAATTAGTTCTGGTCAAGCTAGGGGAATAGGTAAAAGGTGTGCTTGCCTCCTCTCATGACCACATCAAAATTACAACTGAACTATAGAACAATCATCATTGAGAATCGTCTGATGTCTAGCTGAAGAGAAGTCCTACAACTAAGGATATATAGAAGCCACATCAAGACTGGTAGGAAGAGCAGAGACTTGGGACGGGCTAGTCCCATGCCTACGTATGGAGGTTAAAAATCAGGAGAGCTAACTTAGCTGAGGAGATTCCCTCCAAGGAGCACACCAGGCTCCCAAGGCTGGGGTTCCAGTGCCAGAGAGAGAAGTCCTCACAACTTCCGGCTGTGAAACAAGCAAAGTTTGTGGCTGAGACAGAGGGCAGATGAAGTCCCAGGCATTCCTCTTAAAGAAACTGCACACGGGCTTTCGCTGACAAACTCACTCGCTCTGAGCTCCAGCAGTTCAAAAGGCACCAGGGATATATGGGGAGGAACTGAATTGTCTGGCTTCAGGGTGAGGAATGGAGGGGCAGCTTTATCCCACAGAGAAGTGCTGGCAGAAGCCATTGTT
The DNA here is from genome assembly GCF_902729225.1 of Pteropus medius. NCBI lineage: Eukaryota > Metazoa > Chordata > Mammalia > Chiroptera > Pteropodidae > Pteropus > Pteropus medius. The sequence continues at coordinate 49,951,895 of NW_024340849.1, forward strand.
CCTTTGTTGAGCCCTATCCCCACCAAGCCTGCACTTGCAAGCTGGCAGCATATCTGAGTCTCCATAAAGCTGTCTAACACTGGTTGCCCTGTCCTCGTGATTCCCTGAGACCCTGCCCCACCCAACTAGTGGGCCCAACCAAGCTGCTTCCAGTGGCTTTTCCATATAAATGGCCTGTCTCAGCTCATGCTGTAGATTTTCCTAAAATCTCTCAAAGATTTTGGGATTCACAAATCTCAATCAAGCAGCATGTGGCCTTGGCATGCCCTGTACCTCTTACTCAGCAGCCCCAAACCTGGCACTAGCTGCAGCCGGCCTCAGGTTGCAGCTTAGCCTCTCCCAGTCACCTCTAAGCCCAGCATAAATGGCATCTGTACACCACTTCGTAACTCATACCAAATGGCCTAGGCAGGGCACAGGCAGCGGCTGACCTTGGCCTGCAACAGAGCCCCTCCCAAGAGGCTTCAGTACCAACACACCTGGTGGCCAGCTTCAGACCACACAAGAGCACCACCCAACCACTTCCACAAACGACACATCCAAAAGGCAGACTCAGCAGGGACCAGAACCATGCTAAAGCAAATCTTGCTCCATAGAATCAGTCCTTACACAGTAGCTCCTCCATTGTAGTCACAGCCAGTCCTCACAACCAATCAGCCTGAGGGTCAATCCCTCCCACTGATGTGAAAACAGCAATCAAGGTGCAACTACAATGGAAGGGCACACACAACCCACACAAGGGACACTGGGCCCCATAGGACACCTACCATATAAGGCCACTGTACTAAGACTGGGAAACATAGTAGAGTTACCTAATACATAAAAGTAAATAGAAGGAAGCATCCAAAATGAAGGAGACAAAGAAATATTTCCCAAATGAAAGCATAGAACAAAGCTCCAGAAAAAGATCTAAACAAAATTGAGACAAGCAATCTACTAGATGCAGAGTTCAAAACACTGGTTATAAGGGTGCTCAATGACTGAAGTGAGAACTTCAACAAAGAGATAGGAAACATAAAAAAAGACCACTCAGAAATCAAGAATATGATAACTGAAATGAAGAATACACTAGAAGGAATCAATAGATAAAGCAGAAGACCAAATCAGTGATTTGGAAAACAAAGTAGCAGAAAACACCCAATAGGAACAGCAAAAAAGAAAAAAGAAAAAAAAAAAAGAGACCTCTGGGACAACACCAAGTGTAACAACAATCATATCATGGGGGTACCAGAAAAACAAAGGGTGCAAGGGACTGAGAACCTATTTGGAGAAATAATGATGGAAAACTTCTATAATCTGACAAAAGAAATAGACATACAAGTCCAGGAAGTGTACAGAGTTCCAAACAAGATAAACCCAAAGAGTTCCACACCAAGACATATATTAATTAAAAGGCCAAAGGTTAAAAACAAAGTTAGAATCTTAAAAGCAGCAAGAGAAAAGCAGTTGGTTACCTACAAGCTTCCCAGAGCAAAAAAAAAAAGCTAAAGGAGTTTATCACCACTAAACCAGTATTAAAAGAAATGTTAAAGGGACTTGTTTAAGAAGTTCAAAAATATGAAAAATGGCAATAATTACATATCTATCAACAATTACTTTAAATGTAAATGGATTAAATGTTCCAATCAAAAGACAGAGTGGCTGAATGGGTAAGAAAACAAGACCCTCACATATGCTGCCTACAGGAGACTCAATTTAGATCAAAAGACACACACAGACTGAAAGTAAAGGAATAGAAAAAGATATATTAATAACATGTAAATGAAAAAAAATCTGGCATAGCAATACTTATTCCAGACAAAACAGACTTTAAAAGAAAGGCTGTAACAAGAGACAAAGAAGAACACAGTAATCCCACTTTTGGATATTTATCCAAAGAAACTCAAAACACTACTTTGAAAGGACATGTGCAGCAATATGTTCATTGCAGTACTATTATTACATTAGCTAAGATACGGAAGCAACTTAAGTGTCCATCAATAGATGAATGGATAAAGAAGAAGTGGTACATATATACATTGGAATATTATTCAGCCATAAAAAAGAATGAAATCTTGCCATCTGTATACTGTGCTGACTGGAGTTAAGTCTGACAGAGAAAGATAAATGTCATATCATTTCACTTATACGTGGAATCTAGAGAGGATAAACAAACAAAACAGAAACAGAGAACATTTTGATGTTACCAGATTGGAGGGAAGAGTTCGGAAGATGGATGAAGGGGAGGATGGGATTAAGAGGTACAAATTGGTAGTTACAAAATAGTCATGGGGATGTAGACTATAGAATAGGGAACATAGTCAGTAGTATTGTAAAAACTATGTATGGTGTCAGATGGGTACTGGATTTATCAGGGTGATCACTTCGTAAGTTATGTAAATGTCTAATCTCTGTGTTGTACATCTGAAACTAATATATTGTATGTCAACTGTAATTGAAAAAATATTTTAAATAGCATGCAATTAAAATACAGAGACTGAGTGTTTCTGAGGAGTAAGTATAAAATGCCACCTGTGAAGCACATTGGAGGGACAACTAACTCAGCCGGGGAAAACTTCCAAGAAGGAATAGCTAAACTTAGGCTTGAAAAATGTGTATTTTATGTTGGAAAGTGTGTTATGAGCCGAACGAACAGCATTTCAAATGTCTAGAAGTGAAAGAAGATGAGGCTTTCAAAGACTTAAAAATGGATCGATGTGACCAAAGAATGGGAGGGGAAAGGGATGAAACCAGAGAGGTGTGCACACACTCAGTTAAATGAAAACATAAATAGCCTAAATACTGTATAATGAAAGACTGGTTAAATTGATTACAGTATATCTACATAATAGAATATTATTCAAAATAAAAATGTTATGTTTGAAAACATGAAAAATGTTCACTAAAACTAAGATTTATTGAACATCTATTACTGCACTGAGCTAGTTAGGTAAAAAAAAAATAGGTTATAAACCTATATGTTCATATGTGATACAACTTATGAAAAACATAAATGTTCACAGGAAAAAAGATAAAAATCACAAGATGCTAACAGCTACTATTGCTGGAGAAATGGGGTTACAGGTGATTTCTCTTTTTCTTGTTTATCTTTATTTTCTAACCATTTTCCTTTTGTGGAAATGTCAGAAATGTTTGAGAAGTATACCACTTCTGGTTTTACAGAAGCTGCTTTTTAATATTTGCCTCATGTACACTGGAGAGTCTTTTTTTTTTTTTAGGTGAAGCAATCCTTAGTTGACCTCACAGATTGCAAGGACTTTGTCAGTTTACAATCCCCCTTTTTTTTTTATTTTTTATGCCTACAGCACCTGGTCTTCCTAGGTGGTCTCCCATCCAAGTACTAACCAGGCCCAACCCTGCTTAGCTTCCGAGATCAGACAGGATCAGGCTTGCATGAGTCACATTTATCCCACATCATCTTGACCTATTTGCCACAAGAAAAAAAGGAAACACTGCACCAATTATATAAACTGGGCTCATGGGGCAGTGCTGATGTACTAAACCTGCTTTACAAGGACTCAGTTGTTGAAACTACACAATGACCCACCCAAGAGATATATTATCAAATGGTCTCCTCCTGTTCTTTAGCACTCTGGGTTGTTAAGGACAAACATGCAATCGGGTCAGACTCCTATACACACAGGAAGCTTTCTAGTAAATCCAAATAGCTAGAAAAGAGGAAAACCAGTATTACTCATCTTTTAGCAAAAGAAAAAAGAAATAAAGGGCAAAATAAAAGTCAGGAAAGAAGGCTAGCATCTGCTCTTGTTTCATCTGCCAAAAAAATAACCAAACGATAATTTTCCCTCTGCATTCTTCTTAAGAACTTATTATCAACTCCTGAAACAATTGCTGTAATTTCCTACATGTATTTGCCTTTTTCATCTCACAGACATTTCATTTTCCTCTTTTATCATACTACTTCCAATCTTCCTTTAAATATGGTAGGAATAATAAAATATCAGGTGACTCTGAGTATTTAAACCTTTATAACACAGAAATTTAGGAAAAAAATTTTTCCTACAAAGTTAAAAGAGGAATAGGCAATACCTTGACAGTGTAAATCACATAAACAACTGTAATTTATTGATCTTCACTATGAAATTTTATTAGAAGGAGAAATCCATGGCTCATAGAGAATCCATATATTGTAAACGACTATGGCACCGAACCTAATTTAAAAACACTGTTTTGTTCACATATGGTTAATATTAATATTTAAAATGATTGTGTCAAATAACTCACAAAATATACAGCTGGGATATATAACTTTTGTCATTTACTTTATAACAATTTATAACACGTTCCTTCAGAAAATCAATGTAGGTATGACAACCTAATACCAAGGTTGCAGCAATGCACTGCCCTGTTAATTCTCCTGTTTCCTCCTCCACCTGTAAGAATGAGTGACCCACTCAAAAGCCTGCTCCGATCCTCACCATCCTATTATTTTATTCTAGCCAAGTACACCTCTTTAGAAATCCCTTCCTGTCTTTCTTCCTTTGTTCCTTTACATTACCAAAGTACCCCATTTTCATCATCTTATACCTCAAAACTCATTTCATTTTTACAACTTTTCTCTAGTACATCTCTCTCCTCCTTCCTTCTCTCCCTCTGTCCCCTCCCCCAACTCTCCCCTTCTCTCCTTCTCTCTCCCTCCCTCTCCCTCTCTCACATGTGCATACACATATTTACACTCAACCATCTGGCTTATTTACATCTCTCAAGTTGAAAGAGAGCCTGCCCATGTGGCCATTCTCTCTTTTCTGTGCCTGTGTTTTGAAGCAAGCCTGAAAGAGAACTAAAGCTGACGGGTCTGAAATCCCAGAGAATCAGGCATCACCACAGATAAGAGACATTTGTGGTGGAAGAGAGAGTGAGCCAATACTGGCAGGTATGAGCCGGAACTGCTTTCCTATGTCCAACTGGTGCCAAAAACTAAGGAGAAACTATGGTTTTCTCTGTATTCTGTGCCTGGCACTTTTGAACATTTGCCAAATGAATGGTTTTATCTCAGGACCTCCAAAATAGTTCAATTGCTTAAAGGAATGTTTGGAAAGCAGAAAAGGAAATTGCATAGTAATAATTTGCTGAGAATTAAATACCAAAAACCTCAACAGCTGGCTGCTTCTTGCACTAAGAGTATTCAAAAAAGCAGAGTAAATATAGTCTCCACTATTTTTTTTTTTGATCTGTCCACCTGCCTGAAACAGCTGCTTAATTTTTTTGCCCCACTTTCTAGAAGGCATAATTAAATATTCAGACTGGAGAAAGAAGAGAAGACTGGACTCAAATGGCACAGATGACCACATGACTGCATAGCTCAATGTGTAGGCCCCTTCCTGCCCCCAGCTGACCTCCATCTGCTCATATCCAATACGGACTGAATAACACTGGAGCGGAGATGTGGGTGAGGAGCTAGTCAGGACTGCACTGGCCAGCGGTGCATGTGCAGAGGCGGCAGAGGTTTCACATACTTTGGATTTTTATACTAGAGATTAGCTTGTGTCACTGAACTAAAGGGTATATATTATCTCTGACATTTAAAATTTTTGAAATATATGGCATAAAATAAGAAAACAAAGTAATATCTATATCATTTGCTTCTAACATATTTTTCTTATATTCATTTGGTATAATTATGTCTTCCTAAACACACATTTATTTTTCAAACTAAATTAGAAATAGTGCAATAATTATTATAAGATACCTCAAACCTAAAACTCCTTTCAAATAATGTTGGAAGCAATAGTTCTTTCAAGAATACTCCCCGAATTCCTGGTTTTTACTAAAAGCAATAGTTTGAATTTTGCCTAAGATCTCCTTCAGGGAGCATATAAAATTCAAATTACATTTTAATGGCCACACAGAAGAAAAAGTGTATTTCTATCACCACTTGCTTTCAGGCTGTATCTGTCCCAACATATCTTTAACATAAATCACTGTTTACATAATTTGGCTTTTTAAAAATAGGAATAAAACTTCATCAAGTCAAATTAACTGCCAATTTAACAAAAGTTTAAATGACAGAATAAGCTTCTTAAATGACATTATATAACGTCATCAATAAAATGTTTTAATGAAAAAAAAGTTTAAATTATAATTTATTTGTAGATGCCACTAAAGTAAGGTTAGTACAATAATAAAATAAGCCCATAAATTAACTACAGCATAAAAATATAGTAGATAACAAACTTTCCATTTTGAATCAGTAAAGTAGAATCATTAGTTTACATTTATAAAACAATAAAATAAAATCTTTTGCATTGAACCATCCCCAAATTTTCAGGTAAAGACTTAAACATATTTCTTTTTTAAAGTACTAGAAAAAATGTGAAAATTTATCTCCTATAGCACAGGAAAAACTTCTTTCATGTCTAAGAGCAAAGAAAGAATCCATTTTTTAAATTCTGCAGGATAAAAAAATACCATGTATAATGTAAAAAGGCCAAGAAAGTGATTATAAACATTGCCAACATATGCAACAGAATGAAGAGATAAGACATATCAAATAATGGGATCTTAACCAACATAAACATGAATATTACAAAAGAAAAACAAGCAAAGGACATGAATAGAAAACTTACCAAAAAAAAAAATACAAATAACTAAAAATATGGTTTTTTTTGTTGTTGTTAAAACGTCAATCGCATTGCCAGAGAAGTACATATTTTTAATGAGATGTCCTTGTTTGCCTACCCATATAGAAAAATATTTTTAAATGTCGATACTCAAAATCACTGAATGTTCAGAAAAATAAATATTGTTTCACATCATTGGTAGGGTCACAAATTGACATAATCCTTTGGGTTGACAATTTGGAAATATGTTAAGTCTTAAAAAATGTGTATACCCTTTGGCCTAGCTATTCCATTTCTCTAAATATTTTTTTATGTTAAATTCTTAGATTTTAGATTTAGTTTACTTACCCCAAAATTATGTATAATATAAAAAACTAGAATCTTAACGTTTTACTCTACAGGACTGGTTAAACATATAGCCTTATAGCTTAATGCTATATAATTACTACATTATCAATCATTTAATGACATGCAAAAATATTCACAATGAATTAAGTGAAAAAGAAAGTTCCAAAGTAATATATATAATCACATGCATGTGTAATGCATTTTTCACTACACACACACACACACACACACACACACACACCACTGGATGAATACACATTGTAATCTTATATCCATTATCACAGATTGCTTTAGGAACAGGCATGTCACAGTATTCAAGTCAATTAGGGACAAAGAAAGGTTTGCTGGGAAGACTTCTGGGAGTAACTGTCTCCTCAAGTGGATACATCTAGGCAAAGGATATATGGAATTCTTTTGGACTATTTTTGAGACTTTAAGTTTAAAATTATATCAAAATTGAAACTTCCCAAGAACTTAAACTGACTTAAATGGCAAGTATATTGGCTCAATGAGAAAGCATACAGCCCAGACTGTTACTGGCAACCATCTACAACCTCAAGAGGAATCAGCTTTAGAATTAAGCTCACGTTGCGAGCTATGCAGTGGAAAGACAAAAAGAATCTGGGTTTTCATAAGACTGTTGAGCTGCTAAGTAAAGCAAACCCTGAAGCCCACCCTTAATGACTTCCAGCTTTTGAGCCATCCATCTTTGTTATTTAAGTCTGTTTACATTTTTGGAACTTTCCATTTTGATAAAATTTAAACTTACAGAACAGTCTCAAAAATAATCCTAGGATTTCCTGTATATGCTCCATTTGCTTTCTCTCCCTCTCCCTGCCACCTCCCCTCCCCCACCCCACATATTATTTTTTCAAACCATTTGAGAGTAAGTTACATGCATCATGCCCATCTCTTCTCCAAATACTGCAGTGTTTATTTACTAAAAATATATCTTAGGATATGTCTTAGATGACCACAGTACAATTAGCAAAAATCAAGAAATTTAACACTGATATAATCTAATCCACAGTATATACTCACAATTTCATCAAATGTCCCCAAAATATGTCCTTTGTAGCTATTTTTTCTAACCCAGGACCACCGATGCATTTGTTGTCATGTCTCTTTAGTCTCCTTTAATCTAAAACAGTTCTTTAGCTTTTGTTTTCCAGGACGATGACACTTTTGAAGAGTACAGGCCAGGGTTTTGGTCTGTCTCATGTTTGCCTGAGTTCTGCATATTTGGCAGGAATACCTCAGAAATGGTACTGTGTCCCTTTCAGTAGAACAGGAGGCACATAGTGTTGGTTTGTCCCAATACTGGTGATGTTAACTTTGATAACTGTGGCAGACAGACTCTGAGGTACACTAGTGATCCCCACCTCCTGGCGTTCACACCCTATGTGAACCCTTCCTTCAGTGGGGGTGAGACCTGTGACTTGCTTCTAACCAAGAGAATACAATAAAGGTGACAGGATGTTTGTGATTACAAGTACATGATTACATTACATAGCTTCCATCTTACTGGAGTCTCCTCTCCCTTGCTGACTGTGAGGAAGAAAATAGCCATGTTGGGGAACCCATATGGCAAGGAACTTCAGACAGCCTCTAGGAGCTGAAGGCATACTCTAGTCATTGACCAGCAAAAATTGAGGCTGTCAGTCCTATAACCACAGGAACTAAATGAAGCCAACAAGCACAAGAGTAGGAAGAAGACCTTCCCCAATCAAGCCTCCAGATAACCCAGCCCTGGCTGACACCTGGACTAAAGTCTTATTGGACCTTGAGCAGAGGACCCAGCAAAGCCATGCCCAGACTTCTGACTCACAGAAACTGTGGTTGTTCCAAGGTGCTAAATTTGTGGTAATAATTTTCTGGACATTGTTGCACAGGAACAGAAAATAAATATAGTCACTTAAGGTGGTTCTGTCAGATTACTCCAATGTACCATTTTTCTCTTTGAAAGCTATATGTAATTTATGGGCGCTCCTCTAAACTATGTCAACATCATAGTCCTCACCAAACTTTCATCAGCTAGTTTTAATAACCATTGATGATTCTCACCTAAACCAATTATTATTATGATGTTTGGAAAATGACGATGTTCTACCCACCATTCTTTCTACATTTATTAGTTGGCAATCCATTTATTTATTAATGTATTTATTTATATATCAAATATACTCATCGATTATTTTATTCTGTAACAGATTTAATCCAGTGTCATTATTTATTGTGATGCTCAAATATTCCCAGACTTGGCCAACAAATCTTCAAGCTAACTCCTGAGTCTTTTTGACAAATTCCATAACTTTTATAATCCACCTTACTGAAGTATAATTTACTTATTACAAAATTCATTTAAATCGTACAATTTAGTGATTTCTAGTAAATTTATAAAATTGCATAACCATCACACCTGATTTTCAAATTTTAATTTTTTACCACTCCAAAACAAACTTCACGTCGTCCATTTGCAGTCACTCTCTTTCCAATTCTCAGCTCCAGAAAACCACACATCTCCTGTTTCTATAGATTTCCTTTTCTGGACAATTCGTATAAATGAACTCATGTAAGATATGGCCTTTTGTGTCTATATATTTTCACATAGCACTGTTTTTGAGGTTTATCCATGTTATAGCATGTGTAAGTACTTTGTTCCTTTTTGTTTGCAAATAGTATCCCATTATACAGACAAACTCCCTCATAATATTTTGCGTACTTCCTTAGTTCTTGGTACAAGATGTTCTGAGCTCATCTTGTACCTTCCCTGCCGCAGCCCTGGAATCCGCCATTTCTCCAAGGAACTTTGGCTACTTTTAGTGGGGAAGGCTATTTAGAAACCAAGAGCTAGGTGGCTATGTATGTTCAGTGTTACAGGGGAGCCCCTACCACTTCCAGGCCCTTTTGCAATATATGTGTGTACATATAAATATGTTCCTGTAAACACAGACACATGTATTTATATACATACAAACATGAAAGGCTGAGCTACTTTTAACTGCTTGTAGTTGAAAGCATCCTAACTCACATGGACAGCAACATCAGACATGAGATAAAAATCCCTTCCTTTCTCGAGATAAGAAGAAAACAGCAGTAAAAAACAAATCAGACGTTTAGTTTTATTTGGCTTCATAACTCTGAAACATATATCCAAAAGGCTTTGCTTAGGCTTTTGGCAAATAAGTTTTTTACAAGCAAGAATCCCAAATGCTTGATGTTTAAGTTTTTGTTTTTCCTTTCCTCTCTAGATATTTGCATACTAGGTACAAAACTATTTCTGTTAAATTGAGATACCCTACCCAGCCCCCAAACCCTATCAATTCATACACTGGTTTAGTGACTTGCCAATGAAGGGGAAGTATTCAGTCATGTGGTTCTGTGAGTTCACACTTTGAGACTGTCATTCCACATCAAACACACTCCAAATAAATGACAGATACAATTTTTAAATATTTTTTTGAGACATAGCCATGCTCAAAAGAAGATCAGCATCTCCATGGACCAGAAACAACAGAAAAACACAGCAAAAAAAAAAAAAAAAAAAGGACTATAGCCATGGTCTCCTGATTTCTGCATCCAGAAGCATCCAGGAGTTAGGAATTCAGGCATAGTTGAGACTCAGAATCAGGTCTACTGTTTAAGGCTGGAGTAAATCTGTCCTGCCATGAAATGAAGCTGAGGGAAACCGCGAGTGCTATATAGCCTACAATTTGCAGTAAGTAGCACTGTCTGCTCAGGGACTGAATCTATAATATCTCCAGTATTACTGTAGGATGAGCACTCTAAGCCACTAGTATAAGCCAAATGTATAAGAATAGTTAACGCCCTTAAAGGTTATGTATGAAGTCCTTCTATGGGCATCAGGCATTCAAGAATCTATTGACATTATAAGTAAACATCTTAGTGTAATTGAGTTTGGTTTTCTGGGGAAGGCTCCATATCTTTTCATCAGATTTTCAGTGAGGTCTGTGATTCCCATTATAGTAAAGGACCACTACCTCAATATATGTCTGAGTTAACACAATGTAAATCACATGATGTCTTCCAGAATCTGCAGCATAATGTGTTTAGTTCTGTTATTTCTCCAAATGTTTGAGTGCTGGACAGTTTGTAAGCTTTAGGAACATGGCAGAAACAAACACAAAGTCTCTGCTTACCCATTAGTGGGAAAAAGGAAGAGCCAGAGTGAAGTCTGTTTTTCGAATGAATGACAGACTAGTTCATATCACTGCTCAAAACTCATCCATGTTCATAGCAGTACAATTCACAACATCCAAGATGGGGAAGAAACCTGGGTGACCATCAATGGATAAAGGGATAAACAAAATGTGGTATATACATACAGTGGAATATTATTCATCTTTAACAAAGAAAAGGAAATTCTAACATGCTACAACATGAACCTACCTTGAGAACAATGTCATCTAAGTGGAATAAGCCAGTTACAAAAAGACAAATACTGTATGGTCTCACTTATATGAGGACCTAGAGTAGTTGAATCCGTAGAGACAGAAAGTAGAATGGTGGATGCCAGGAGAGGGGTGAGGAGTTAGTGTTTAATGGGTACAGTTTCCTTTTCCTTCTTTCTACTAAGAAAGCACCTATCCTGTGCCAGACACTTTTCTAGTCATTGGGGGGTGTAGTAATGAACGAAACAGATAAAAACTCCTGCTTGCATGGAAAATACACAAATAAATGTATATGAAATATTACATGGCATGATGTCTTGCAAGATGAAAAGGTTCTGGACCTCTGTTGAATAACAATGTGAATATACATTGAGCTGTACACTTAAAAATGGTTAAGACAGTAACTTTTATGTTATGTTTTTTTACCATTAAAAAAACTTTTATCTCCTTACTTGTTTGCTAGCAAATCCTAGAAAACAAATGTCCAAATAACAAACCAGCAAAAGGAGAAAAACTCAGAAATGTAACTTAACAATATCTCATATATTACTGATTACTGAAATGAGGGCACCTATATGTAATAACAATTCCTAGGTAATAACTCAACTCACAGATAATTGTTATTACATATACATTTATGTAATAAATTAAATATGTAATAATCCTCAAATATCTGTTGAACACATATGTCAATATTCGTACGTTATAGTAGTACTAGCTGCTGTGAAATGCAAACCTCTCCAGTGGTTTCCAAATTCACTCAGGTGACTGCTAACAGTGGCCAAAAGGGATTACATGACCTGGCCCCCTGTTCCCTGTCTGACTTCATCTAGCACACTGACCTCCTTGATGCTCTCACCTAGGTACCATCTCACTGCAGGGCCTTTGCATTTGTTTTTTCTTCTGCCTGTCTTAGTCCTTCACATTTAGCTCTCTACTCAAATGTCACCTCAAAAGACAGAACTTCCCTTCTAAAATATACTCTCTTTGTCCACCATGCCCCCTGCCCAGTTATGCTCTATCTCTTGCCCTCCTTTATTTTTCTTCATAGCACTTCATACCATATAATATTTTATATACATTTATTTTTATAATGTCTGTAACTAATAATGCAAATCCATGCAAGCAGAAGTTTTTATCAGTTTTGTCCATTACTATACCACCAATGACTAGAAAAGTGTCTGGCACAGGGTAGGTGCTTTCATTGTAGAAAGAAGGAAAAGGAAAAAAGGAAAGAGAATGGGAGGGCGGGGAGGGAGATGAAAAAGGGAGTTAAGAGAGGGGAGGAGGTACCTATGTGCCTACCTAGCTCAGGGCTACTCTCCTGGTTTAGCTTGTTTCCAAGGCTGCTCACCTTACTAAAACCAGTAAAGTATTTTTTCTCTTTAATGACCTGATTTTTACAATTTAAAATGCTAATGATCCCTTTTATTAGTATTATACACACATTTTTACTCTCATACCTGATGAACAATGGAATAACAGATTTTTTTAGGACATACAATTTGCTTTTTACTTAGCTCAAGGTAAACAAATTTTAAAAATATTTCAATTATCTGAGAAGTCATCTGATATAAGAACAACACTAGATCTGATAATTTCGTTACAATACTTATTTAACTGTGACTCATGAACTGGTTTACACAAGAGCAAATTTCCTGGTTTCTAACTGCTTGAGGAACTTATGACAATCACAAGGTCCTGTTTCTTGAAAATAGATTGTGCTAGTTCAATGATATTCATGAAAAGGCAGTTCATCTTTTTAGAATGGCCTGTAACTGCTCATTTTCTCTTACACCATATATCTGCTTCTGTTGAGTTGCCTTCGATAGATACTCTCACCTCAACCCTATTTTGATTTTCTCTCATAGCTGAAAATTATCGAAATCTCTAGAGAGACTGAATTTTATGGAAATCAATTAAACTATCGTTTCTGAATTGTAGCCAGGTCCCTAAGGCAACAAGCTTGGCTCTTTGCCTCCCCTGCCCATTATCTGGCTTAGCCACGGGACTGGGCCTGAGTCTGGAGACAGCAAAATGGAGCAGACTGCTACAATCGCTCATGACTAACAAGAAGGCACAATGTATGCTGTATGCTTCCATCTTTAGTTTTTCACTTCACAACCTCCAGCCCCCAACACACACCCATGATTTCTCTTTTGTTTTCTTATTACAAAAGGAAGACATTAATTATAAACCTCAGAAAAAACAATCAAAAGAGCATTTATATATACTTATGAAATCTGAGAAGTAATCACTGTTAGTTTACTATATTTGTCTTTTGCATATTTTTTAATAAAAATTACATCACTTGGTAACTACTGTGTATTTGATAATCTGCTTTATGGACCATCTTTTCACATAAACAATTCTATCCATTTGTTTTTAATAATATAGAGTCTTCTGAGTACAGCAGTTAGACATTTGGACAGATTCTAATTTTTCTCTTATAGTGCTGCAAATAATATCTTCTTGCTATATTTTTGCACATATTATAGGGCCTTTGGAAAAGGTCCTAGAATTAATGGATTAAACTTACGCTCTCATGTTTGATACGTACAGTATTGCCCAATTGCTCTCCAAAAAGTGAATTAGAATCTCCACTCCTATATTTGCATATGAAAATACAGGTATATACTCTGGTATTCAAATTCCTCTCAAGAAAACTTTACATTCAGGTGATGACAATAATAATTATAGTATCTGCTATCCTAGGCACTTTTCATATCTGATCTCTAATCCTTACAACAATCCCTGGGATAGGTGGTAATATCCTCGGTTTACAGATTGGTAACTGGGACTCAATAAGATAACAAGTTGTAAAGAAACAAAACTGATGATAGCATTAGTACACGGGTCTGCCTGACTCCAAAGCTCCCAAATGGGGCAAAACAATTTTAAAGAAATAGTCAACTCTAAAGTGTATAGTGCGCTACAGAGTTCATGCCCTCTATCAAGGGCCAAGATGTAACTATTCCAGAATTTTATAAGCTGACTGGTTAAATTTCTGAGAGCCCAAAATTAGCCAAGTGGCAGTATTTATACCACAGAAATTAGTGTTGGTTTGTTTTGCGTGCCAGTTTACCACCACATCAAACTAAAGTACTAAAGTCTGTCTTCTGTTTTCCAATTATGTCTCTTTGTCATTACCATGGTAAGAAGAGCTGGCTTGTATTTTCTTTCCTTAAACAACTGGCCCCTCCACTGTGAGGGAGGAGCTAGGGTCTGTTCCAGTCAGAACTCCCATCTGCAGGTGTCAAAGGGGCTCCTTTCCAGCACCCAGAGCTCCATCACCTCATTTGCCATGAGAGCATCAGTGCTAATACTACCTTGCCTGTATCCCCATTAACAGCAATGAGAACAGAAGCCAGAGGGTCCCATTACCCATCTCCCCAACTTGCATGCCATAAGGCTGTCATCCACCCCTCCCCAGCTCTTGAAACCCTTCCACTGTGCCCTCCAAAACTAATGGTTCCTTATTATCTCTAACTTCTCTGAATGTCCCCCATTCATCTTCTTGCTCTAACCTAAATCTGAATCTCTCCAGAGGCCAGTGGTCCTGGCTGTTCTTTCTGTAATAATTCTCAAATCACTGGACCTGGAACTGGGAAAGATGTCGTCCTCGCTTCTTACTGATGCTTCCTCACCATTCTCTGTCCCTCCTCCTTAAAACTGTCCAGCTCTGACTCTTACATCACCAGACCACACACCTAGTCTCCTTCATTGTTGCTGTCACCTATAAACCCCTCAGTAATCCTCACTCATAGCTCAATGATTTTAGCCGCTGGTTTCTTGACACTCTCTTCTCTTTATCCCTGGTGATGTTAACATGATCCTTCCAACACCTTGGCCTGCCATTTCTGTGAATCCTCTACTCTAATGACCTTTTCTTCCACCTGACCACTGCCACTTACTGCCACGATAATACCCCGGACCTCCACATTACCAGTAACTGCAATCGCCTCAACTTCTTTGACCGCCTCTTCCTAGCTTTCCAGCTTATTCCTCTGCCATCTGACTAACAATCTTTTGACTCCACCAGAACCTATAATCCAGTGATCCTATGTTCTTTCCACTCTCCCTCATCCCTCACCCCTACATTCCAACTTTCCTTTCTAAGCAGATTAAATTCTGAGGTCACACATTCTAATCATTTGCCCTGAAATCCCTTGCCTTTTCTCCTTTTGTACCTGTTTAGCTAAACCACACACTGGGTAAATCCAACTCTTCACCCACTTGCCTTTGTATAGCTGAATATGGCTAGAGCAATACAGAAAAACTATTCTGACCGATTGTGCTTTAAATTCATTTAAATTCATAATCTTGCATCTCCTGTGGGCAGTTAATGATGCCCAGAAGCCACATGACATTTCCTTAGCCCACTACACTCTCCTACTGTCCCATCTTACTACCTTTCCTCCTTTCCTCCCACCACCAGGCTCCAACAAGGACCTTGCTGCCCATATCACTGCAAAAACTGAAGTAATCAGAAGAGAATGTCTGCAAATCCCTCACCATCACACTTGGTCGCCTTTTTAAACCTCCTATGCACACATAGTCTGTCTTCCCTCCTGTTACTCTAAATGGACTATCCTTGTGTGAGGCCAATTCTCGATGCCTTCACACCTCCCATTTCCTCAATGATAATTCTCTAGCAATTTTCCCCTCTTTATTCTTCATCAACAATTTTCCCTTCTATACTGGATCATTACTAGATCAACAAAGATGGTGTTACTTCTTTTATTAATAAAAAAAAAAAGTGAAACAAAAATTTAAAAATTCTCTGAGGTCCTACTTTCCTCTTCAGCTATCATCCCAACTTCCTTGCTCCTGTGGGCCAACCAGTCTCCAAGATAGCCCCTAATAATCCCTAAGTTGGCATTCATGCTCTATGTAGTCCTTTCCCACATTGTACCCATGTGATCTAAGGAATACAGCAGAAATGATGGAAGTGACTTCTAAGGCTAGGTCATAAAAGACATTTTAGCTTCTCTATCTTGGATCATACTCTCTGGAAGAAGCCAGCTGCCAAGCTATGAGGATACCTAAGCAGGCCTCTAAAGAAGCAGCCCATGAGTGAGCAACAGAGGCCTCCTGCCAACAGCCATGTGAGGGAGCCATCCTGGAAACAGATTCTCAAGCCGTAAGATGACGGCAACCCTGGCCAATATCTTGACTAAAACCTCATGAAAAAAGGTGAGCCAGAAGCATCCAAATAAGCCATTCCTGAATTCCTGACTCCCAGAAAATGTGAGATAATGTTTGTTGTCTTAAGCCAGTAAGTTTTAGAGTAATTTGTTATGTAGTAACGGATAACTGATATACCCCTACTTTACAGAAAAGTGTCTCAATAAGTTGCCTTTATTCACTGTCTCAAATTTCTCTTCCCTCTTCTCTTTTAAACCAACTTTGATAGGGCTTTTGCCCCAACCTACTACACCAAAGCCACATTGTCAAACTCAATTGTTAGTTTTCATCCGACTTCACCTACTAAGCAACATTTCACATAGCCAATCACTTCCTCCTGCTTGAAATATTTACTTGGTTTCTTGGACACAACCCCAACATGGTTTTCCTCCTACCTTTCTGGTCACTTCTTCTCAGGCGTCTCTGCTGGTTCCTCATTGTCTCTACACCCTCTTAACGCTAAAGTGAACCAGGGCTCAGCCCCTAGCACCTTCTCTTCTCTGTCTACCCTCATTCCTTTGGTGATCTCAAAAGTCTCATATTTACATAGTCTTACAATGGCCTTTAAGGCCCTACATGCCTGCTAATCAAAGTGGGCTCCTAATACCACCAACAGCATCATCACCTGAGAGTTATCTGTGGCCCCACTCAAGACCAACCAAATCAGAATCTAAATTTTAACAAGATCCCTAGAGGGTTTCCATACATATTAAAGTCTGAGAAGGACCATCTTTGTGATCTGATACCCCATTCCTCTCTGCTCTCGCCACATTGGCCTCCTGCCATTACAGGAGCTTGGCAAGTAAACTCCCACCTTAGGATATCTTGCTACCTGCTCCCTAACCTCCTTCAAGGTGTTTGCTCTTTTGTAACCATTTTGGGAAGTCTATTCTGATCATCTTTTTAAAAATGGCAAACCCACGACCATCACTAGCACCACCACACTCCCATCACAGTTCGCCTATGTTACTTTTCTCTCCATAGCATCTATAACATTCTCAGCTACTACAGATTTCCTATTTATCTAGATATTACCTGTCTACCCTTACTGTAATGCAAACATTTGAGGGCCGAGATTTTTGTCTGTTCTGTTCACTGCTATATTCCAAATCTTAGAGGAGAGCTCAATAAATGTTTACTGTTCCTTTTTAAAAAACTGTCTAGGCTTCAATAGCTTCTTCAAAGACTTGGTAATCAAGTCACTAACTCATATGCCACTGAAATCACTTCCTTCATTAGCAGAGTCATTCATGCCTATAAATCCCTCCCCCTTGCCTACCTAAAATCTATTCAGTATACTTGAGAATATGTATCTACTCTTTTAACAGGCTTTAACCAAGCCCCTCAATTTGTTGTTATAGCCTCCCCATTGAGCCTCATAATTTTAAAAAGATAATTCAGAATTCAAACTTTTCTGCTTTCCTTCAAATTTATTTCTTAAACATTTCCACTCCTTCTTCTCCCTATTCCTTTAACCAAATGTGGCTATAGAGCACCTGAAGTATGGCTAGCCCAAACAGGGAGGTGCTGAAGTAAAATATACGCACCAGATTTTAAAGACTTAAGTGTGAAAATATATATATATAATAGTTCAGTAATAGTTTTTATATTGTGTGTTGACATGATAATATTTTAGATACAGTAGGTTAAATATTATAAAAATTGATTGCATCTGTTTCTTTTCACTCTTCAATGTGGCTACCAGAAAATTTTAAATTACATAAGTGGCTCTCATTGTATTTCTATTGGCTAGCACTGCACTAAACCAGTTCCCAACAGTATGGCTCCTTCCTCCCTGGAAGAAATTCTTTCCCTGGTTTTTGTTTTAATAAGCAACAGACTGGGAAAGAACATGCAGCAGACTGGGGAATACAACATGCAATTAAAAACAGAATCTAAATAAAATCTCTGTAATGCTTTGAAATTAGCACGTTGATCTTCACTTGAAATTAAAAAATTAAATACTATTTCTCACGGACACATACATAATAATAAGTAGGGCGTATTTAAATGACATTGAAATACATTATCACTCTCTCTAAAAATTCGTCAAGCTATAACTTAATGATCTGTGCACTTTTCTCAAGTCCTATATTTCAATAAAATATTTTAAAAATAATATTAACACCATACAAATTAATTTTGTCCAAAACAAATGATTTGTGTTTGAGGAAAAAGAAGATTCTTGCTTTTGCCTGCTTTCTAAAATGTTAAAGGAGTGAAACAAAAGCACCCTCTCCTCCTTTCATTTCCTGCCTTTAGAAGTCAGATTTCAAAAACAGATCATTTAAAATACTACTGCTTCTCATAGGAATCTCCTTAGCAACCTTTTACAACTTGTCATGGGTTGCAGAATTCTCCCAATCTCCCATTCTTAAAAGGGCCTGTTTCCCCTCCTGAACAAAGAAATTTAAAACAGAAAACTTAACAAGCTCTTTAAATAGAAATTTCAAGGAAGTTTCACAACCTCCTTCAGTTCTTTTGCCAGCTCCGTTCCTATGAGCATTCTGCTCTCCTCTCTTCCCAGGGTAAAATCAGATCTGGTAACCACAACCTCTCTAAAAAACAACAGTGGCCATTTCTAATGATATTTGGCAGTCATTATTAAAGGCCATACCTACTGCCCTATACCATGAAACCCCAGACTCATTTCATAAATACAGGTTGTTGATCCATTTTTAATTAATTTATTAAATTTCTTTCTTGTGTAAACTACAGAACAGTAATAGAAAAATATATTTGAAAGTAATAGAAGTATCAAATAATACAAATTATGGTTGTTTTGCTCCTTTTTATAACCTTGGTATTAAGTGCCTAATTTTATTAACTATGAAGAAATAATAAAATTCCAAGTTTAATAAACCAAAATTTATATAAATAACAGTTTAAGGAAATATGTACTGTTGCCTCTAAAGCAAAGCGAGAATATTTGTGTCAAAAAATATCTCAAATTAGAGCCAGTGCCCAGTGTTTTCTTTTATACAATATCCAGAAAGGTATCCTCTTCTCCTATCTTTTCTTTCTGAGCTTGACAGTGAAATATAGGGGCAGCCACACCAGAAAGAGAAAGCTCACCTTGCACTAAAAAAATAACTGAGACTCACAATCAATACAATCACCAATGCAAAATGGAGAGGCTGTCCAACATGGTCTTTTTAATCTGATTTCAATTATTGATAAAATGTATAAAATAAGATGCATGACCCTATCCCCAACACACACATACCAGCTTCTCTCCCTTCCCCACTATCCAAGGAGAGTTTGACTTTTGCCAGTTCAGTTTCTAAGTTTGTTGTGCTACAGAACGGAGACAACAAAGACACAGGGTCAATGTGACGGATGGAAGGAAAGGAAAGGAGAAAGGAAAAGACTATCGGCAACCTGATTTCGAACTCTCATTTGGAATGGAGAATACCCATATTAGCTGAAAGGGCAGAGAGGAGAGGATGACAGGCTGGGTGTTAAGTGGAAGGTCCCAGAGTGGCAACCAAGGATAAGGGAGTAAAAGAATTTTTAAATGGGAATTTTTGATAAAGTTATTAAGTGTTGCTATAACCTATAAAATTAATCCACAATAAGGGCTTTTGAGAGACACTTAAAATATTTTTGATTGCTACACTGTGCTCATTTGCTGCTCTGTGTATGTAGTGGACAAGATGTAGCCTGAACGTAGTGGACAAGGTGCAGCCTCGGAATTGACGGAATTGACATTAGAATTCGAAACCTATGGGACAAAAAAGAGTCAAAGAGAATGGCTTGATCAAACAAGCTCAGGGTCTGTTCTCTTATTCAGTTATGTAACATCTTCATGTGCTACTTTTTAAGATTACTAATAAACAAACAAATAATTCTTTACTCATTTTATAAAGGTAATTCTCTGGCAACATGAAAATTCTTGAGGAGAGCACTGTGTTCCCTATGCTTAGAACAGAGGCTGTAAATGGCAAGTGCTCAAGAAATAATAGCTGAATTAATTACATTTTTGCCAATAATTTCTCCTCCCTCTCACAACTTTTTCATATTTCTAAAATCTCTATTTATCCATGAGAATCCTCCCAGATAATAAAGTCAAGCTAGCTAAAATGCAAACTACAAAGTCAAATAACATATTAATTATCCACAGATATAAATCCACGATTTATAAAACTGTCTCAAAAATTTTCTGTTGCTGAAAAAAAAGTCAGTTTTGTTACACAAAGCCTCTGTGAATAAAAACATGGGAGTTCAACAAGTAAAGTCAGCCATCAACTAGTTTGAAAGCCATCTATACCGTTTACCTTTATATTCTACAAAGTACTCTTGCAATAAAGTTGATATTTTAAATAAAAAATTATCCTAGGGGAAACTAAAAAACAGCTTGAAATTCAATTACGATGCGCCAAACTAAAGTTTGTTTCAACACACGCAAATTCAACTTAAAATAAAAATTATATAAATAGTCTCTCAAAAGTCTGATTCAGCATTCAAATATTTAAATATTCTCTCATAAAACAATTTTGAAATAAATTATTTAAATAGTTTGGAAGATTACTCCACTCTCTTTGATTCCATACAATTTTTAAAAAGAAATAGCAAGAAAATGAAATTTAAGAAATGCATCCAAATTGGAAATGAGGAAGTAAAGCTATCTCTAATCACAGTTATGATCGTGTACATAGAAAATCCTAGGGAATATACTAAAAAACTATTAAAACTAATAAATGAGTTTAGCAAGGTTACATGTGGATACAAAATCATTATACAAAAATTAACTGTATTTCCAAATACTTGCAATGAACCATCCAAAAATGAAATTAAGAAAACAATTCCACTTATAATAGCTTCAAAATGAATAAAATACTTAATAAATTTAATAAAAGAAGTGTAAAACTTACACTATGAAAACTATAAAATATTGTTGAAAGATATTAAAGATCTAAACAAATGAGAAGATAGCCTGTGTTCATGGACTGGAAGGCTTGGCCCTGTTAAGATGGCACTACTACCATGTACAGATTCAAGGCAATCCCTATCAGAATCCCAGCTAGCTTCTTTGCAGAACTGACAAGGTGATTCTAAAATTCACATGGAAATGTAAGAAACCCAGAAGAGCCAAAATAATCTTGAAAAAGAACAAAGTTGAAGGACTCACACTTCCAGATTTAAAAACTTACTACAAAGCAATGGTATTCAAGCACAGCACTGGCATGGCACTGGCATGGCAAAACAGAACTGAAACTCTAGAAATAAACCCATACATCCATGGTCAACTGATTTTTTAAAAAAGTGCCAAGACAGTTCAATAGGAAAAAAATAGTATCTTCAAAAAATAGTGCTGAGACAACTTAATACCTACATGCAAAAGAATGATACTGGACTCTTACTTCGCACCATATAAAAAAATTAATTAAAATGGATCAGAGATCTAAAAGTTTGTAATCTTGGATCTGGCAATAGATTCTCAGATATAACACCAAAATACCAAAAAACAAAAGAAAAAAATAGATATATTGGACTTCACTAAAATTAAAAACTTTTGTGTTTGAAAGGATACCATCAAGAAAATGAAAAGAAAACCCACAAAATGGAAGAAAATATTTGCAAGTCACAAATGTGATAAGAACCATAACTAGAATATATAAAGAACTACAACTCAATAATAAAAAGATAAATAATTCAATTAAAATATGAGTAAAAGATCCAAACAGAGGTATCTACAAAGATGTACAAATGGCCAATAAGTACATAAAAAAATGCTCAACATCATTAATCAGCAGGGAAATGCAAATCAAAACCAGGATATGCCATTTCACACCTACCAGGATGGCTAGAAGCAAAAAGTCAGATATTAACCGGTGTTGATAAAGATATGAAGAAATCAAAACCTCATACACTGCTGGTGGGAATGTCAAATATTGGAGCTACTTTGGTAGATGATTTGGCAGTTACTCAAAAGTTAAAACATGGAGTTACCAGTTGACCCAACAATTCTACTCCTACATCCTATACCCAAGAGAAATGAAAACTTATGTCCACACAAGATCTTATACAGGAATGTTTGCAAGAGCATTATTAATAATGGCCACAAGACGGAAACAACTCAAATGTCCATCAATTGATGAATGGGTAAACAAAATACGATCCAGCAATAAAAAACAATGAAGTATTGACACATGCTATAACACAAATAAACCTTGAAAACATTTTGTTAAATGAAAATCAATCGCTCACAAAAGACCACATATTATATAATCCACTTGTATGGAATGTCCAAATTAGGCAAATCTATAGAAATAGAAAGTAAATGAGTGGTTGAATGGGGGTGGGAGTGGGATAGTGAGGGGAATGGGGGATGATAGATAAAGAGTACAAGATTTCTTTTAGAGGTGACAAAAATGTTCTAAAAGTGATTGTGGTGATGGTTGCATAATTCTGTGAAGATACTGAAAACCAATGGATTGCACACTTTAAATGGACTTGTATGGTTTGTGAATTACATTTCAATAAAGCTCACAAATAATTAAGAAACACCATCATCAAAAGAAATCAGGTAATTATCACAACACCAAGTAAATTACCTAATTTTACTGAAAATGGTTTTTTAAACTATCTTTTATATTTATTAAATATAGTAAAATCTCTACCAAATTGAGGGGAGATGCTGAGACACCATACTGAACAGAAGAAGCTCCTTTAATCAGTCTCTATCTAACTGACTTGTCCAGCTCAGACTCGACGGTCCCTCTGTAGATCATACTGACTGATCTCCATGACAACTACTATCCATGAGTAGGTCACCAGTGCATTTTGGTAACCTGGTAGGGGATCTGTATGCTCATCACAGGTCAGTTGGGTTTGTTCCAAAACCCATTTATACAACTGTACTTATGTGATTACAATAACAATTTAATTAAATGCTGCATAAGCTGATGAAATATGAATGCATAAATACTACCCCAGAGAAGAACGTAAGCAAAAAGCAAATGAAGTATATCAAAAGAGGAATGACCCTACAAAATTTTTTTAAAATTTCAAAAAGAAATGTTTCTTCCCTTGAAGAGAAATTGGCCCTATTCCTATATTCAATACGGCCTATAAGATGTGACACCACCTTGTCTTCCCTACATTTCCTACAACTCCCCTCACGTTCTCTATGCTTCATACATCCTAGTGTTCTATCAGCTTCAAAAATAACTGCTCTCAAACAGAAGGGTCAAGATGGCAGAGGAGATAAATGCTGTGCTCACCTCCTCTCACAACCACAACAGAATTACCCTAAACTATAGAACCATCATTGACAATCACTTGAAGTCTAGCTGAACAGAAGTCCTACAACTAAGAAGCCAAATCGAGACTGGTAGAAGGGGTGGAGACACAGAACAGTCTGGTCCCACACCCACGTGTGGCAGTTAAAGATTAGGAGAGCTATTTTGGTTACACAGGTTCCCCCTGAGGAGCAAGGAGTCCCAGCCCCACACCAGACTTCCTAGCCTGGGGTTCCAGTGCCAGGGAGAGAGGTCCCCACAACATCTGGCTATGAAACCAGTGAAGACTGTGGTTGAGTGAGACACAGGGCAGATGAAGTCCAGGGCATTCCTCTTAAAGGACCCACATGTGAACCTACTTGCTGACAGACTCAAGACTCACTCACTCTGAGCTCCATCAGCTCAAAAGGTGCCAGAGAAATATGAGGAGAAAATGAATTGTCTGGCTTCAGGGTGAGGGATGAGGGGCAGCTTTATCCCAGACAGAAGTGTTAGCAGAAGCCATTGTTCCTTTGTTGAGCCCTCCACTAACTCAGTATGTAGATGCAGGCAGCCACCATACATGAGTATCCATGAACCCGGCTAACACTGATTACCCTGCCCTAGTGATTCTCTGAGACCCCACTCCATCCAACTTGTAGGCCCACCCAAACTGCTTCTAGTGGCTTTTCCATAAAAATGGCCTGTCTTGGCTCATGATGTGGACTTACCTAAAATCTCTAAAAGGCCACAAAACCTAAACAAGCAGCATCTGGCCTCAGCCTGCCCTATAACTCTTGCTGAGCAGCCCCAAGCCTGGCTATTAGTGGCAGCCATCCTCAGTTCCTGGCTTGGCCTCTTGAGGCACTCCCAAGCCCAGCATGGGTGACGGCCATCTGAGGATTGTTTTGTGGCTCATGCTAAGTGGACCAAGGCAAGGCGCAGGCTGCAGGTGAACTTGGCCTATGGCAAGGCCCCTCCCAGGAGGCTCCGGCACGCACACCCAGTGGCCGGCTTCAACTGCAGACAGTATAAGCGGCCTTTGGGACAACATGAAGTGTACCAACATTCACATCATAGGGATACAGGAAGGAGAAGAGAAAGAACAAGGAATACCTATTTGAAGAAATAATGACTGAAAACTTCCATAACCTGGTGAAGGAAATAAACATACAAGCTTAGGAAGTGCGGAGAGTCCCAAACAAAATGAACCCAAAGAGGTCCATACCAAGAAACATAATTAAAATGCCAAAGGTTAAAGACAATGAGAAAATCTTAAAAGGGAATTCCCATAAGATGTCAGCTGACATCTTATGATTTCTCAACAGAAACTTTGCAGGCCAAAAGGGACTATCTTTTAGAAGCAAAGGACAGATAAAAGAGCTTCCCAGACAAGATAAAGCTAAAGGAGTTCATCAACACCAAACAAGTATTAAAAGAAATGTTAAAAGGACTTCTTGAAGAAGGGGGAAAAAAAGATTAAAAAAATGAATAATAAAATGGCTATAACTACATGTCTATCAACAATTACTTTAAACATAAATGGATTAAATGCTCCAACCAAAAGACACGGGGTGGCTGAATGGATAAGAAAACAAGACCCTTACATATACTGCCTATAAGAAACTCACTTCATATTCAAAGACACACACAGACTGAAGTAAAGGAATGGAAAAACATAGTTCATAAAAATGGAAAAAAACAAACAAACAGGCTGGGAATCAATACTTATACCAGACAAAATAGATTTTAAAAGAAAGGCTGTAACAATACACAAAGAAGGACCCAGTAATCCCACTTTTGGGTATTTTTCCAAAGAAATCCAAAACAGCACTTCGGAGAAATATGTGCATCCATATGTTCATTGCAGCATTATTTACAGTGGCTGAGATGTGGAAGCAACCTGGGTGTCCATCAGTGGATGAATGGAGAAAGAGGTGGTACATATATACAATGGAATATTACTCGGCCATGAAAAAGAATGAAATCTTGCCATCTGCAACAACATGGAGTAAGTCAGACAAAGACAAACGCCATATGATTTCACCTGCATGTGGAATCTAAAGAAATAAAAACAGACTCATAGATATAGAGAACATTTTGATGGTTGCCACATGGGAGGAGGTGTTGGGAGAGTGGGTAAAAAAGGGGAAAGGATTAAGAAGTACATATTGGTAGTTACAAAACATTCAAGGGGATATAAAATAAAGCATAAGTAATATAGTCAATAATACTGTAATAGTCGGTAATCATATAAGGTATCAGATCGGTACTAGATTTATCTGGGTGATCACTTTGTAAGTTATATAAATACCTACTCACTATGTTGTATACCTGGTTACATAGAACTTTTTAGGCAGAAGGACATAATGGTGAGGACTCTGAGAGAGCAAATTAAAAAAATTATTATTTTAAACATAAATGGATTAAATGCTCCATTTAATTTGCTCTCTCAGAGTCCTCACCATTATGTCCTTCTGCCTAAAAAGTTCTGCCCCATGTATCTATACCCTTTTCCCCAGCCTGGGTAATTCCTTGAAGCCAAGTTCGTCTTTTATGCAAAGATGTTTATATCCCTAAGAGTAGCATGTAACAGATACTCTGAATGAGTCAACTTTATTATGTACATATGGAAAGAAATGTCTAGAAAAATACTCTAAACAACCATTATCTTTAGATGGTAGGATATGAAGTAATTTTTATCTTCCCTGTATCTTACTATGATGTTTTAATTTTTACAATAAATATACACCATTTCTACAAATAAATAAAGGTACAGTTGACCCTTCAACAATACGTGTTTGAATTGTACAGGTTCGATTATACTCAGAATTTTTTTCATTAACTATACTTAGCCCTTCATACTTGTAGGTTTCACATCCACAGCTACAACCAACTGCAGATCAAAAACAGTATTTTCACATTCCCAACCACAGATTCCTAACTGCGGGTTGCAAATACTATTTTTGGTCCACACTTGGTGAAATCCACAGACGCAAAGGGCTGACTGTGGAATCAGAAGTTATACAAGGACTTTCAACTAGCGAGGGTCAGTGACCCCAATCCCCTGCACTGTTCAAGAGTCAACTGTACTTTGGAGAAGGAAATGAAAATCTAGCCCTCTCCCACTTTGACCCTGTCAACACTATACTATCTATACTGAAAAACACTAACTTTTATTTTATTAAATACATTTAAAATTTAAACTTTTCATTAAAGCAGATTGATATGGCCCCCTGATAAGGCAAATTATTAAGAAAATGTTCTACTCTATTATCGAAGTACTTATAGATGCTTAAGTTACCTGAAAGGTAAATTTTCTGCTCCTTCAAAAATAAAATGTTTACGCCAAGATAATTTTGGTTATTTTAAAATCCTTTTCCAGACATGTATTTCTAACTGTCATTGGTCTGCGAATAAAAATTATACAAAGGAAAACTATTTGTAAAAATTTTATATCCTATGGTCAAACCATGTCCTCTATATTTGAGACATCTATAACTGTAACATAGAAAGGAGATTTTGGTAATAAATGTTATCTGAGACAGAGAGAGGAGAGGGGAAAAGAGGAGAGAGAAAGGAGGCAGGGAGAAAGGGAAAATGAATTTCAAATGTGCCAAGTAACTATCGTACTTCCCCCAGTATGTATCTGATGATACATGAAATCTAAGTAAGATTATCTATTTATCACATCAATAATATCTTACTACTAACCTCTACTAATATTGACACTCAGAAGCAGCAACTCAAAGGCAGACTCAATTTACTCACACAAACCCATTTCTAGGCCATGTACGTTCATGTCAATCAAATGGCCATGTAAATTCAGGCATGTTTGGGAAATTTAATCCAAAAAGACAGGAAGTAGAATGTGAGAATCCTTCCTGTTCCTTTTACCTGCTAACCAAAGAGAAAGTGCTGCTGTAATTAGCAGTTAATGGAACTTATCCTTCCAATTCCTTTATAGAATACACATCATTTTAACTTTTTTTTATGCAATTCCATTTATAAACCCTTAAAGTAAGACTTAAGAGCACATAAAGCCTTCTGCTAAAAGAGAAGATCTAAAAGTATAGTTGCCTTTTTGATTCTGCTAGCAATTCAAACATTTACTTAGTTTGGTGTCAAATATTATCTTACAGTCATATAAAACAGGCTCATTATGCAGGTAAAGTTTTACACAATTGTTTTTTGTTAAAATATTACATTTTTCTTTCATGTTAGGTTTTTTAGTTACTTTTAAAAGTAACTAAAGGTGGAGAGACAGGGAAAAATGACATAGATGATAGAGGCCCTGTTCATCCCTCTTGCAACCAAATCAAAGTTGTGACAGAAACTTGGAGTAAACAGCAAGGAAAGTCATCTGGGATCTAGATGAACAAAAGCACTACAACTAGGGAGTAAAAATTAATCAACCTGCAATGGTAGAAGGTAGGAGGGGGCAAAGATACGAGGCTACCCAGTACCCAGTGGCTGAGTGGGACAGAGGTTATGACAACAGCAGCTGGCAGCTGCAGACGCCTCTTAAAGAGGCCATGTCTGCAAGCAAACTTTCGCAGTGATAGATCTGCTTGCTCTGAGCCCTAGTGATGGGTCTGTTGCTTGGGGGCCTACAGGGACTTACAGGGAGACACTGAGTTGTCAGAGTGAGAGCCAGACACAAGAATCCCCTGCAGACAGAAGTGCCCGTGGTAGCCATTGTTCCTTTATTGAGCCCTCCCCACTCTCAGTGCACAGACACGGAACTGCCATAGCGGATACATCATCAAACTGGATAACAGAGGTGCTCCGCCCGGAGGATTCCCTGAAAACCCGCCTCCAGCAACTCGCAGCCCCACCCAAGCCACATCCAGGTACATCCTCAGAGAGTAAGGTGTTCCTTGCTGAGCAGTGCCTAGACTCCTAGACTGGAGGCAGCTGGCCTCGGTTTCTGGTGTGGCCTTTTGAGGCAACTATAAGCACAGCATATGTGGATTGCATACTGAATCTTAGCAGGTGGCCTTGGAGGGGTAGAGGCTGGGTCTAAACTTGGCCTGCAGCGAACCCCTCTCAGGACTGTGCCACTGGACACCTACTTCACAAATCCACACTAATAAAAGACCGGGAGACTTAGAAGCTTTGCTTAGTACATAGAAACAGACAGGAAAAGGCAGCCAAAATAGGAAGACAAAGAAGCAGAAACCATATGAGAGACCAGAACAGAGATCCAGATATAATGGAGTCAAGCGATCTCACAGATTCAGAGTTCAGAACACTGGTTATAAAGATGCTCGATGAACTTAGGGGAACAGTAGATAAACTCAGAATTAAAAAAGAGATAAAAAACATAAAAATGGAAATTGAAATTAAAGAGAACTAGTCAGAAATGAAGAACACATTATCTGAGATGAAGAGTATATCAGAGGGAATCAACAGAGTGGATAAAGAAGAGTATCAAACCACCGATACAGAGGGTGGGGAAGCCAAGGACACTCAATCAGAACAGTAAGAAAAAAGAAGCCAAGACTATAACAATAATTTAAAGAGCCTATGGGACACAAGTAAATGTAAAAATATCCATGTTATAGGGGTACCTGGAGGAAAAAATCACTTTGTGAGTTATGTGGATTTCTGATCACTATGCTGTACAACTTAAACTGTTATATTATTGTATGTCAACTATAATTTTAAAAAACTCATTGAATCGTACAATGTAAATATGAGCAACTAAGTCTATTATATTTCAATAAAGCCAGAAAAAAAATTAACTAAGGGCTATCAAATGTCAATTAAAAGAGGCATTACTCATCCAATTATTACCATGATATACATGAGCCAGAGGTGAAATCAAAGTGCCATGGGCTGATTTAACTAAAGATAAAACAGACATTTTTAAATGTTATATTCTGTGTTAAAGCAGGAAAGACCCACATACTACTACCAGTTTATTTTAGACTGCTCAAGAAACATAAAACTTTTCATATAATCCAGTTTGTATCCAAAACTATATATAACCAGAATGGAATAAGTCCAAAATATTAACTCTGATGTATTTCTTATTTTCAAATGAGTTTTGGGTTCCCCACGAAGCAGACTTATTCTATATCTGATTTCCCAAGAGAATCAAATATATAGAACAATTTTTGAGTAGTTCTAAGTAATTTAGAATCAGACTACTTCACAAATTACTACAGTATAGAACCCTATATTTTCACCTAACCACTGGGGTTGAAGGTTCATAAACTCCATTCACTCCTTTACCAAGTTTACATGTAGCAAGAACATATTCCCTGGCTACATAATGCCAGGAATTGAAACAGTCACAAGTAAGAGGCATATATGTAATAAAGAGACACTCAGCCATTTCAATGTCCCAAATGGGGCATTAAATTACTTATCAGCATTAAACAGATACCATACTGTACAGATAAAGGCTAGCTAAAACAAACATGAAAGGTTAAGAGAAGTGGTTCTGCAACATACTGACTATGGCTTTAGGCAAGTTACTTAGCCTCTCTATACTTTAGCTCTCATTTCTAAAATATGAATAACAACAGTATCCATTCCATAAATTAGTCTTGATAATTAAATTAGTTAATGTCTATAATAGCACTTAGCATATAGTAAGTTCTAAAGTATTTTTAAAGATCCATGTGGGAACAAAACAAAGTATTTATGTACAGTATATCTGAAGTTATTTCTAAGATATAGACATGAATCTTTTTAATAACTTCCCTTGGGAAAGCTTAAATATTTCTTCCACGCTATTTTTAGAAACAAGCTCTATCAAGATTAAAGTACTGACAAAAGTTAATGTAACTTTATATAATACTTTAACCTACTGCACTTAAAATAGAGCTAATCAACCAGGGGAAACACCAAGATTGTTTTAGTTATTCATTTAACCTTCTTTCCTGCTAAAGGGAAAGGGCTTGTGAGTCCTTAATAATTAACGAGCTAATAAAAGACAAGAATGTGATGAAATTTGGAAAGCTAAAAACGACAATGAAAAAGCTTCAATTAAAATACTTGAAAATTCAAATCCTTTATTTTTTAGTATTTTTAACTGCTTAGCAATTTTCTTCAACTATAAGAGTATAACCAACAAAACTATTTAAATAATGACAGTAGGAAAAACTTGCAAAATGGGGTGAAAGCTCCCCCTAAACTATGGATCAGGACTACTGCCATGGCAGACAAGTTCCTACATATACAGGTCAGTCATTCAAGAGTTTATAAATACCAGTCTGAGCTGTGAGGCACTCCTAGGGAGGCAGAAGTAAGAGTAACACATTGTTTAAATTACATGTCCTTCTCAAAATGAGAGGGACAAAGTACAGATCAGTGGTTACGAAGGGCTGGGGGGAGAGGAGAGAATGACTATAAGGGAAATGGAAGAATTTGAGGAGGTGACAGAACTTGATTATCGGGATGGTTCAAAAGAATGTATTTATCAAAACACAAAGAATTGTAACTAAAAATGTTAAATTTTACTGTATATAAATTGTACATTCAAAAAATGGAAAAAAAAAGCTATAGGAAAAAATTAAATTGCCTATCTGTAAAGTAAAAAATTTTGCATGTCTTTTAAAACAAATTATATGAAAGATATCCCTTCATGACTTAGAATGCTGGAAAATACGAGTATAATCATATATTAAAATTTTTCCAAGTAGTGAGAAAGTAGAATACGGTTGGCCCTTGAACAACACAGTTTGAGCTGTGAAGATGCACTTATCCACTGCTTCACATCCAACATCCACGGATTTAACCACTCACAGTTAGGAAACAGTGTTTTTGCTTTCCTAACCACAGTCCTAACTGCATTTTCCAACTGTGGATGAGAAACCAAGCACCAATATACAAAGATACAAAGGGTCAACTGTAGCGTCAAAAGTTATACATGCATTTTCGACTGCATAGGGGATGTGCCCCTAACCACTACATTGTTCAAGGGTCAACTGTACTTGATTTTAAGAAACAGTAAGCTAATCTTGAGGTATAAGATCACATAAAAGTTGATTCAATGCCTATGTATGGTCTCTTCGCTTTCTCTAAAGTCATAATTTTGTTGGGTTTTTATGAAAAATATTAAAAAGGGAATTATAAGTAAAACTAGAAAATAATTCATAACATTTTTTTGTACCACAAAAGCTATTAAAATAAAAACAGTCGTACTTAAAGTTATGTATTTCAACCATATGTCTTGATGAGGGTCCTACAGCACCAGAAAGGACTCTTTTTCCTAGTAGTCATCCTGAGATTCCTAGTGGCTCTATGAGCCTTTCTGAAGAAGTAAGACTTTCTTTCTTTCTCCCAGGAAACCCTACACCTCCCAAGTAATAATAATACGCTGCATTCATTAAGACAGGTTTTACGCTAAATGTTCTACATTCGCAACACATCATCCTGCACCCAGGAACAAACAGCCTTCACACTGCCTCCTCCCAACACCCCTTCCAATTCAGAAAGGCTGGTGTAACCCTGCATTACCATGTGGAACTAGCAATATGCTGCTTTTCCACCTCATCCAAAATCCTTCACACTTCTCATCTGCAAAACTTGTTAGCAACCTTTCTCTTGGTGTGGACTTAATGCCAGCAAGAGTTTGATGGGACATTTAACTTACAGAAAGAACTGAGAATCTTTTTTCTCAATAGATAAACAATTTAAGGGCAAAAAAGAGGCTCTACCAATCCACCTTTCTGATCCAGTATAACCTCACTCTCAAAAATGACCCTGTCTTCTCGTTGACAAAAAAGATTGGCTTAAATCCACAGAGCAATGATTCTCTCAACTTTCCCATTGTCTACTTCAGGGCCCTAGTTTTATCTCTCTTAACTCTCAGTTCCATTTCTCAGGAAGAAGCACCTCTGCTATCCATGCCCCAGCCCCAAATTTCTCAAATCTTTTAATTTTTAGGATGCTTTTACATCCCAAAAAGTTACTGAGGAGTCCAATGAACTTTTGTTTATGTGAACTATAACATATCAACATATACTGTATTATAAATTATTAAAAAATAATACTAAACATGTTAATATCGGTAACATTTTTATGGAAAAAAAACTGTTAAAAAAAAAGTGATGAGGAAAAAAATGCTGTAGGTGATAGAGGCTCTATTCATCTCCCTGGCGACCAAATCAAAGTTGTGATGGAAACAAGGAGCAGCAACAAGGAAAAATCGCCTGGGATCTAGATGAACAAGTCATACAACTAGGGAGAAATACAAGAAATCACCCTGCAATGGCAGAAGGTAGGATGGAGCAAGGACACAGGGCTGCCAGTCCAAACGACTGAGTGAGACAGAGGCTGCAGCAGCGGCAGCTGCAGAAGCCTCTTAAAGGGGCTACGTCCGCGATTTTCACGGTGATGGACCTCCTTGCTCTGAGCACCAGTGCCGATTCAGCTGTGCAAAGGGGAAACCAGAGACTTACAGAGAGACATTGTCAGAGGGCAGGCCAAGGTGAGATTCGCTCTGTGCAGAAATGCCGGTGGTATCCATTGTTCCCTGTTGAGTCTTCCCCTCTCCCAGCGAGGACGTAATGCTACCCCAACAGTGATAGCCGTGATGTCATCAAACTGGATAACAGAGGTCGCTCAGTCCAGGATGCCCTGAAACTCTGCCTCCCCCAACTCTTGGCCCCACTCAAGCCACATCCAGGTGTGTCCACAGAGAGTCAGGTGCTCCTTGCTGAGCAGCACCTAGACTCACACTGGAGGCAACTGGCCTTGGTTTCTACTGTGGCCTTTTGAGGCAACTATAAGCACAGCATATGTGGATTGCATGCTGAATCTTAACAAGTGGCCCCGGAGGGGCAGAGACGTGGGCTAAATCTGGCCTGCAGCTGAACCTCTCTCAAGATTGTGCCACTGGACACCTACTTCAGAAATCCACACTAAGACCGGAGACTTAAGAGCTTCGCTTAGTACATAGAAACAGACATGGAAAGGCAGCCAAGATAGGAAGACAAAGAAGCAGAAACCATATGAGAAAGCAGAACGAGACCCAGATATAATGGAGTCAGGTAATCTAACAGATGCAGAGTTCAAAACACTGGTTATATAGATGCTCAATGAACTTTTGGGAAGTGGAGATAAATTCAGTGAGAACTTCAACAAAGAGATAAAAAACATAAAAATGGAAATGGAAATTATAAAAGGGAACCAGTCAGAAATGAAGAAGACATTATCTAAGATGATAAATATATTAAATGGAGTAAACAAAGAAATAAGCAAAGTGAATAAAGAAGAGGATCAAATGCCCTATCTAGAGGACAGGAAAGCCAATCAGGACACACAATCAGAATGGCAAGAAAAAAGATGCCAAGACTATAAAAATAATTTAAGGAGGATATGGGACACTATTAAGGCTCCAAATATTCATCTGATTGGTGTAACTGAAGAAAATCAAGACACTGAACAGTTGTTTGAAGAAATAATGATTGAAAACTTCCCTAATCTGGTGAATAGACCCCAGGAAACTCAAAGAATTCCAAAAATCAGGGGTCCAAAGAGGCCCACACCAAGACACATCATAATTAAAATGTCAAAGGTTAAATATAAAGAGAGAATCTTAAAAGCAGCAAGAGAAAAGTAGTTAGTTACCTACAAGGAGCACCCGTAAGACTGGCAGCTGATTTCTCAAAAGAAACTACGCAGGACAGAAGGGCTTGACACAAAATATTTGATGTGATGAAGACCCAGCATCTACAACCAAGAATACTTTATCCAGCAAATCTACCATTTAGAGTTGAAGGACAAATAAAGAGCTTCCCAGGCAAAAATAAGCTAAAGGAATTTATCAACACCAAGCCAGTATTACAAGAAATGTTGGAAGGACTTCTTTAAGAAGAAAAAACATATCAAAAATAGGAATAAAGAATGGTAACAACTACATTCCTATCAATAAGTACCTTAAATGGAAAAGAATTAAGTGCTCCAACCAAAAGATAGAGTAACTGAAGGATAAGAAAACTAGATTCCTACATATGAAAAGGAAGAGGATGGAAAAAGATATTGATTTGATGAACCTAGTAGGTATTTAAGTCAGACAGAGAAAGATAAACACTGTATGATTTCACTTATATGTGAAATCTAAGGAATAAAAAGAACAAACTAATCAAAAACAGTCTCACAAATATAGTGGACAATTTGATGTCGGACAGAGGGGAAGGGGGTTTGGGGGAATGGGAGAATGGGGTAAAGGGCTAAAGAAGTACAAATTAGTAGCTGATGGATGGTCATGGGGATGGAGAATGCAGTTAGCATTAATACGATGGCTAGGTGGAAGGTCAGGGGAGGGAGGGTGCAATTGTGGGGATCATTTTATGAACAATATAGATGTCTAACCAATGTATTATATACTTGAAACTAAATTTTAAAAAATTTCAAGAAAAAAAAGGTGATAGAGATGGTACCATTTCACATTTTTGCAAAATTCTTGAAGATCATGCTTAATAAAAGCCAGCTAGATCTCATATCTGTTTCTGCAGTCTAGAATGACACTCACAGGCTCGCTGTCATGTAGCCTCTAAAAACTCCCCAGTACACTCTCAAGACAATGAAAGTAAAAGAGCAAATAATATCTTGGTATTACTTTGAAAATAGTGTGATCTCGAAAGGATGTCAGGAACCCCGTCCCCGCCCCCCAAGTCCTCCCACAGCCCTTGGAGAACCACTGCTCTAGTCAAGCCACCTTCTAGATGTAATCTGATTTCAGCAAATATCTACTCCCTAATCTGTACTCCAGTCTCACTCTCTCCTGGCTCGCTTACTACCACCACCAAATGGATAGACTTCCCTAATCTCAAAAAACAAAATTGAAACAAAACAAAACTTCCTACTCAAGCTCTCTCCTCCTCCTCTCAAGTCATCAAACTTCTTGAAAAAGTTCTCACTGCTTCCACTGCACTACCTTTTTATTATTTTAATTACCAAAGTACACAGACATTCTCATTTTTTAAAAATAAAAACAATATAAATAAATCACCATTCATAATCCCAATCTCTTTCCCAGAGATGACCACCACTGTTACCCCTAGAAAATACCCCGAACCTATTTTGTAAACTAAATATCAGATTGAAATTTTTATTTTCTTGTGATTTTCCTTTTCAAATAGTTATAGGAAAAAAAATTCTAGAAGAGAGTTCTGTTTAGGTTCCAATTCTTTTGGTGACCAAAGTAAATTATGGATCAAAGGGTAAGGCTGAAAGATAATCAGGAGATAAAATGAAGTGACACTTCTATACAAAGCAAGTATTGAACAAAACGTTAAAATGTTGTTCAGTACTTGTTTTGATTTTATGGTAATACAACCTAAGACAGAATAATGAGACTTATGATATGCCTTGTATGTAAAATCCTCACCTTCACATTTCGTTAGCTAATTGCAGATGAATGCTGAATGTATTTTACCATCTCGATATATATATAATAGTGTCATTAGAATTTATAAAACATTTACACATACATATTCCCTTCAAAATTTCCCAACCCATGAGGTTAACAAGGACTATCATTAACACTTTATAGATAAGAAAGCTAAAGTTCTGAGAGAAAAAATTACTTACTCAAAATCATAAAGCTAAAAAATGCACGCCAGAAGCCATAGATAGAATTTATATCTTTTAACTCAAATCAAATCTCACTTTCATATCATATTGAACAGTACACCAAAAATCTTTGCAATATAA
Source organism: Pteropus medius (assembly GCF_902729225.1). NCBI lineage: Eukaryota > Metazoa > Chordata > Mammalia > Chiroptera > Pteropodidae > Pteropus > Pteropus medius. The sequence goes on from NW_024340849.1 coordinate 49,988,321, forward strand.
AAATATTAAGTTCTTGCCTATTTTTAGAGCGAATTTGGCAAAATTATCTCTATAGAAAATACGAAAATAAATTGTATTATTTCTGAATGCAAAAACTAATAAATTATTTTTGTTTATTATACAATATAATCCCTTAGGGACCTTGCATTTTACTAAAGTGACAGTTAAAATTTACTAACACCTGCATCAACATATAGATGTATTATAAAATTAGAAAAATAACTTCTCAAATCCTTAATTAGGCATTGCCATTAACAAAAGATCTAAGACACTCCATGTAAGGATAATACAACAGCTCCTAAAAAGAACACCACAGATATGTAATTCATGGATGCTGCCCTCATATTTCAGTGTTATCCTTGAAATTCCTGCAAGGAACACAGGAATTTCACAATCAGAATTTTGAATTATATTGTTAAAAATTAATAATCCTACTTATACAAATAACAAAGCAATTAATTCATTTATTAATCTCACTAAAACACTGTTTCCAAGTCCCTATTTTTTCCTACACCAAGATAGCTTCATAAGAGTCAAACATATTTAAATGATTTCTTTGTCATGACACATTAGATTGGATTATGAAAAAAATGAACTTAAACTGAATCTTAGCTGACTCAACTTTACAAATAATGAGAAAAAATTTAAAATATAATTAAGTTAATCTTATAACACATCCTGATATTTTAAAAATATGGATGAGGTAACTGACTATTCCTCACATTTTACACTTCCTAAATATAAAAGATATATATATACCTGCTCTCAACACAGTCTTATCAGAACACTAAAAACCCACAGCGACATAGTTCAGTACTCAAAAGTAGTCTATGTAGGGCTGCGAAGCTGCTTTACTAAGAAATATTTGAGCATTTCTCTTACCTCTGTTTCTGTACAATGTGAATATCCCAATTTACCTGTAATAAAAAATACAAAAAGTTAATTCAAAGGATTTTAACCTCTTTTTAATTTTAAGAGATTTATTAAACCATCTTATCACAAAGATGGAAACACATACAAATTAGAAATATGCAACCATCATCTTCCACAGTTAAGTTAAAATGTTATATATTTTTCCTGTTTTCATAGCTGAAAACTTCAGATCTTATACCCAACTCGCTTACCCTGAATATTTCATTCATCCTTCCTAAAAGTAACTAGGGCAGCAAATAACCAAAACGAGAACTATTACATAAAGAAAGTGCAAAGTTAAGGAAAAAAGTATAGACAATACCCTGTTCCCACCCCCGCCCCATTAAAGGCAAAAAATGGCACTTTGCTCTTGCTTAACCTAGACTGTCTTTAAAAACTACTAAACTGTTAGAGTTAACCAAAAACAAAAACAAAAACAAAACCCTGACTTTTAATAGATGTTCAAAAGCTTGTTAGTATTTGAAAATGCTTAAACAAAGAAAAATGTAGTTTATATCAAACAAGTTTGAAGAGCCCTGTATTGCTGCATTCTGTAAAATAAAAAAAAGACAAAAAGCTGGTATAGGGTTTATGACAAGGGCAGAATTTCTTCAAGCAAGCATGTAAGGAGGTGAAGGTTCTTTTTTCAGGCATCTTCGCTGCCATTTCATAGATTGGTAAAACATAACGTGGAGGTGCTTCAAAAGCAGAGTACGTAATCTTTGGCATGTTTCTGTAGTCAATGTGTTTATAGCAGTTCCAAACACAGTTAATTAGAAAGCCTTAAAAACTATGAATAAGGCAAACACAAGAACAATGAACGGGAGGCAGATAGAGTTCAATGCCAAGAGGTCATCTTTATAAGGAATATCAGGTAATTGATCCAGATATTCTTTGATTCTTGGCAAATAAGTGAAAGAACTAACAGCAACCAGGCAACTGAGAACGAAGTCAAAAAGCTGGTAAAAGAACAGTAAAAGCTAACCCACCTGATAAGAAATTGCTCCATGTACCAGCTTTGAACTGATTTATAAACATAAGAACTGAGACAGCAAAAAAAAAAAAAAAACCCACAGGCATTATCAGCCATTCTCTCAAATAACAACTGCCAGTGACTCAATACTGACTGTTGGCAGCTGGCATTGAGTTTGGATGAGTTACCTCCATAGTCAGCAAAATTGCCATCAATTGGTTTACCATCATGTACCAGGTCCCCAGGATGATAGACTCAGTATAGACATGGCAAGAGCTGCAGCACCTGGTGTTGTAGAACTGGTCACTGAGATTCTGCTTGCATGTCATGGACTCCATTGGGAATCTCTCCGGCCTTGTTCTTGGTCCGACCCACAAAGGCTTTTTGACCAGCAGCTGAACCCAAATAGCTCTGTTACAGTGTCCAAAACCAAATAAACATGCTTCTTCCAGCCTGCCCTCAACCCAGGCCCCAGCCAGCTCCTTCTACGCACTGAATCAATTTTCGCTTTTTTATCATTGATAAAAATATTTGAGATACTCTGGCCATGGCTACATTTATGAAAAATCTATGCAGATAAAAGGTGCTGAAACGACCAAATAGTCTAGAAGGCTGTGTTTAGAGATTTAAGTTTACATAGGCTCATAAGAAAATAATACAGAAAAAGATGGGAAGAATATGCTTAATCGTAATAAGATCTGAAACACGTACACATATTTAATATGCATATGTACAAATGAAAGTAAAATAAAAATGCTTTAAAAATCTAAATCTTTTTAAAATATCTTAAAATACTTTTTTAAAGTACCTTTTAAATACTCTGAAATATCTTTAAAAATCTTTAAAAGACTCAAGCTTTCCCCAAATATAGTTCCAATTTAAAGGTACAGTGATCAAATCAATGAAAACAGAAATGTTCCCAGTTCCTATTTTCTTTAATATATGATGACTGTTTTTAACATAATACTACACGAAAACATATAATCTAGAAATTCTTCCAATAGATGATCCCCTAAAGAATAACTAAACAATATTTGCCTGTACCAACATTAATATTTTCTCTTCATCACTGAGACATAATACCAAGGAAAATGTAGTTACATATTTCTGTCAATTTGGGTGATTAAAACATACTTTAAAAAAAAAAAATACCAGCTATTTTAAAGGAGATTCATTTGTTAGTTTTAACAAAAATAAAATACTAAAAATTATAATTTCCCCAGTTTATACTTCTCAAATTTCATTGTACTAAGTTCAAATACACATTTACTCCCTCCCATCTCTTTCCCTCCACCAACATTAGCTTCCCTCTATCTCCTTCCTCTCCCCAGCTTACTACCCTCCCCGCCCACCGCCCCGCACCTAGCCCACAGTGGTTGTTCTATCAGTCTGTGATTTTTTTTTTGGTGCTTAACTAGAATTTACACACCTTAGAGTCTATGATGATACCACCAAAAAAAAAATCATGTTTTTCATATGCCTCTCACATCTTCAAGTGAAAAATACAGTTGAAACACACAATTTCTGATGACCTAATGATCTTAATGTGAAATACTGGTTGAAATTGAGACCAGAAAAAAAGGACCCTCAGGTTCTGTGAATTAAAAATGATATATGAGATAATTAAAGATTACATGAATATATAGGTAAAATGAGTTTAATAATATATGGGTTTATGCACTAGGGTTTTATATGTAACTTATTTATTGCTATAAAAGATACATTATAAAGTTATATATATTAGATATCCTTTTATTTATATATATATGACTGCTCAAAATATTAGTGTTTTTGGTAGATCAATTATACTTGACTCCTATAGAAATGGTAATTAATTTAACTTAGGAAAGTACTGTCAACAGGAATAGCTCAAAGAAGGGCACAGACTACCTCTCAGCAAACATTTACTGAGTATCTACTGTGTACAGGAGGAAGGGAGGGAGGAAGGGAAAAATATGGTATCAAGACAAGCTACAACAGACAGTAACCTCTTTGAGAGTAGACGGATATACATCTTCAGTTTGATCTATTCTTAAGGTAAGGAGAATTACAAAGAAATTTAGAATTTTATGTAGGTTTGTTATTGATAGTAATGTTGGTGAAAATTCTGAAACTATTTTGTATTTATTGTAGCACTGGAAAAATAAGTAAATACAGAGATATTTTGGGAATCATCAACTGAGGGAGGACTATACAAACCTAATGTGAGAAAGAGGAAGAGCACTGCGGTGGTAAATTAGAACTAGAGGTATTACACAACTTCAAAAAAACATATTTCCTAGCTCTCCCCTCCAAAAGAGGGAGAAGCAAAACAACCCATTTTGCAAGGGTACACATGGCCCATTCCTCTTTAAAGGAACCAGGACTCCTTAGGAAACTGGCTGACTCCAGGGCTGGGACACTGTACAGTAATTTTCCAGGGAAATTTTAAGGTAAACTGGAACATCTGTCTGCATCAGAAATTACTGAAGTGCTCAAAGAATGATAGAGTGGTATCAAAAGGGCACAAGTACTAGAAACAAGATTTTTTCAACGACCCCCATGATAAAACTGAAAATGCTTTCCTATAAGAATACCAAAACTTATTGTGAGATCACACAACCACTTTTGGTTATTCAATTTGAACTGGTGACTAAATCATGGAAATATGGGAAGGCAGTTAAGTATGAAGTGCCTGTCCACCTATGCTACCCTGCCACCCAAATCCCTGCCCAGACTTTGACCCAGGAATCAGAAAATTCCAATTACATGACAGCAGAGCTTAAAAGAACCTTGGAAATGATCTTGCTCAACCCACTAATTTTATAGAGATGAGTAATCTGAGCCTGAGGAGTCAAATGACTTGCACAAAATGGCAGAGTGAGAAGGAGACTCCAAGGCTCCTGACCCCCTATCACGAGTGTGGGTGTAGCTGTGGTTACCCCGATCCTGCATTCCCACTTGCAGGGGTCGGTCACTGGGGCTAGTGGGGGGGATTGCATGGGTGCTGTCCCAGCTACCTATCATTTATTATATGGGAAAATGGGGAAATGCATTCCTTGAATTAACAGTTAGAAACTGCTAGTATAGCACCAAGGGATTTTAATTTGACAACTTTTGAGTCTTTCTTCAGATTGGCTACCTCTCTTTGTAGAACCTGACCTAAGGAATCCTTCTAAACTCTAAAATCCCATGACTTCCCTTTTTACAATTCCAGTAACCTAAGCCAATGGTAGGCCTAATCAAGATTTTAGATTATTTAATGCAGTGAATTAGTTCTTCCAATAACTTTATTGACTTATTTTATTAGGTTTTTATTGATTTTTATTAGATTAACTATCTGATGATGTAAAAGGACATATCTGAAATGGTATTTAAACATTAAGTTTCAAAATATTTCAACATTATCAAAGGATTTATATATAAGGTAGAGGGATGATACATAGCAAGACAAAACTTCAGTGTTTTTCAAAAGGAATGAGCATTTTAATAATGTGAAAGAATCAAGGCTGTGTTTTAGACCTTTCTTTTTAACTCAATCTGAAATATCTAATAAACTCTTAAGATTTATTAGACAAGCTCCCAGGGAATACTAAAACCAATGTCTTCCTATAAATTGCTATAGAAAGGCTTTAAGAAACTAGTCTTAGTATAACATATCTGTCATAAAGAAATCATCTACTAAAACAACACTGTCATCTTCAGAAGGCATTTTAAATCCTAAATGTTATAATTAGATAATTCTATTCAACAGGCCTGCTCAATAAATTACTAAGGAGAATATTTCAGTGAACACACACTAGAAGGGCCAGTCATAGCCTTGGATGTTCAGGATTAGACCTTATACAGCATACTCTCTGAAATGGCCTCATCTCAGTAAATCACAAATTCTGATAAACCACATAACTATTTGATGGAAATTAAGGCAATTTGAAAAAAAAAAGAATTCATAGATGTTCATATAGATGAATAACACTTTTAAATTAAGGTAGTTAGCAGTCACTGGAGTAGAAACTTCAGCATGAAGACTCCTTGAGAAGACGACATCTAAATAGGGACTTTAAAATTGGGTAGCAGCTAACCGCAGAGCTGGGGGAAGGACCTGTTCCAGAACCAAGAGGCTATGTGTGGTAAGGCCTTGAAAGCATTTGGTAGGTGGGGACAGATCATACAGGCCTTCAAAGGCAGTAAAAAGAGAATAGGTTAGTAGGGTTTGGGGTCTAGTTTAGATATGATGAAAAGCTACTGGAGAACAGTAAGCAAGAGCATGAACTGATTCAAGGTAGGTTTTCAGGTCAGTCTTGGAAAAAAATATTCATTCACCTCATCATTCATAAACAATATGTCATGACAGAAATCCTAAGGAGAATACTGGCCCTCCTCAGAGCCTGACTCTCCCTTCTTGAGATCATCTTACGCTCTGTGCCCCAAGCCAAGCCCTAGGATCTTTAGCCTCAAGTCACCTTTGCCATAAATCACGAGTTTATCTCAATTCTGAAACATGGGCTCCTGCTTTATTTTCAAGAACTAATCTGTCTGTCTATATAGCCTATAAATCCTTTATCTTAAAAAAAAAAGGGGGGGGATTAAAAAGCAAGCAAGCCTTGGCTTATTATTGCCAGTCACCTTCCTTAGGCCTAAAGTCTAATCCTTGGACCATTAACATCAGTGACTAAAACCAGCTACCAGACTTCCCCAGCACAGATCACTTACTGGCTCTTTTCTACAGCTATGGTCTGCCCTTTATGGCTCTGCTTGTTCATCAGATGATCGAGTCCTGTAACTGGACTTCTTGGAGGCTGATTGCTTTATAGAACTGACATCCCTGGTTTCTGTCCCTCTATGAAGTTAGGTCTCTCCACCATCACCGCCACCCCTCAAACTAGAAGTAAGTTTGGTCCAGATCCCAAACCCTTCCAACCTATTCTATGCAATAAAGTAACCAAGTTATAATTGATCCCGTTCCAAAATGAAAGTTTTAAAAATAGGCTTTCTTAATTATTAGTGTTATTTTTCTCTTTCTATTCAGCATTCTTAACTAAATGTTATCATCTCATAGAACAAATATCATTAAATGTCAAGTAGTTTCCACTGAAAAATAATTTTGTTTCAGCATAACTTTTTTCAACAAAACTCAAATATTTTTATTTTCCACAATTTGGCAAAACTCAAAGCTTACATAGCAAAAAGCTTCCCTTTCTTGTGCCAATTCTAATTGGATGGTATTCTCGGCGGTCTAGAATAGTACCTTCAGAAAAGTTCTGAAGGCAAGTTCTGAGGTGTCCATGACCACCAAGCAACATTTGCCATTGACAGAAGGGACAATGCTGAGGCCACATTTCTGACACTCCTATGCCAGAGGATGAGATGATGGAAGTTGTGGTTCTTTCTGTAAATAGTGTGGATTTGAATTAAAATTTTTCCCATGTGGTATTAATTCGAACATTAATTGTACTTAAATATCACGAGACCTCAAAAATACACTGAGATCACAGCACTGTATCAGTGTTCTCAAGAACAAGGAGAACTTGGAGGGGAATCTTCTCAAGCCAAATCACAAAAAGAGGTCTACTAGCAAGTGCCAATCCCAAGTATTTCCTGTCAATAGAAGAATTCTTATTTTCATGCATTTCATACATACCACTGTGTATTCCCCCTAGAATCTCCTTTGCCACTTTGACATCTGATCGTGTTTGAGACCATCCTAGCCAAGAGGAACCCTGCCAAGAGAGGTATCTCAGGTACTTCCATCCTCAATCTTGAGTTCCTTTAGAAACAGCACCATAACTGCCATCCATAGCCACTTATCCACATATATTACTTACCCCTTATCTGATTTAAATTATAAAAACTACATAGGCACACATTTTTAGCTGTTTAACCTTTTACTATATACAATCAAGTTTATTACCTTTCTGTAATAAACTTCATAAGTTATATATGTTTATTATACCAATGAATAAAATACGAAGTTCTTTAAATTACAAATAGAAGACATGTCATTAATTACAAAAGGTCAAATTTTTAATGAACTTTAATCACTCCCCACCAAAAAAATTTAATTATATACACATCAGGCAATAAAAGGCCAACTGTTTCTAAGCTATGTGTTATCTTACAGATCTCAAATGAAATTGGTTCTAAGAGTTTAGGGAGGAAATTATATTTACATTATTTTTATTATTAATGTAAATAAGCCTCCTTTCTCTCCCCCAAAGGATTTAAAGAATCTAAATTAAATTATTAATAAGTGAATATCAAACTGGTTTAAAAGTGGTAAAGTGAAAGAAAAGCTAGATTCAAGAATACATAATATTTACATGGAAATCATTTAAAATTGTAAATGGTGGTCAAACACTAACTCCCCTGACATTCCGCTAGACTCTCCACAGCCCATTACAATCCATGCTAAAAAGTTAGTATAGACCTAAGGGAACTAACATCTAAAAATAGAATGAAGGATGACACTTTAGATCGTTTCAACCTCAAGAATTATTTTGTGGACTTCCAAACATTTATTTAAGACTGTTTTAAAAGTTCTTTATCAATCCTGAATCAAAGTATCTTGAAATATTTTCTTTTTTACAAAAGGAAGATTGGCTCAGTGAAAACATGTGTGCGCAATATGTATGAGTTGACAAAATGCCATCACATAAATTTCATTTGAATCTCACGATTTTGTAAAAAGGGGTGCACATATTTTCCATCTTATAGATAAATAGGGAGTCAGAAAGGTTACATGGCTTGCCTGAGGTTATAACTTAGTGATGATAAAGTGTCAGAGCCAAGACTCAAAACCACATCTTCTGCAGCCGACTGTTCCTTCAATGTTATCATGTGACATTAACAGCTGATTTGCAACCTTCTAGAAGAACAAAGGATTGGTAGAAATCAACATGACTCCATAGGAAAAGTATTCTTTCCAGGCCAATTTAATTTCCAACAAGTACAAGTCATCATCTTCCCATCCTATCCTGCCCCTCCTGTCTTCCCTACCATGCAGGCACCCAGGCATGAAGTCTGAGAACCTGCCAAGATTCTTTCCTGTTTCTCACCCCTGTTCTATTTCCTAAATTATTCTTAATCTTTTTCTCCCCATTCCTATTGCCCTCATTCAGACCTCCATCATCTCCTGCCTGAACAGCTATATTACTCCTAAGTGGTTTGGCAACTTAAAAGCTACTGAGATCTAATGATAGCATGAAGTGCCTACCGTGTCTTTGCCCCCTGTTTTATCCAGTTCAATTCATGTTCAACAAAGCTCTCATAATTACCTTTACGAAAAGAGTGATCTGTTTACATCATTTTCCTGCTAAAATCCTTATATGGTTCTCCACTGCCTACACAGACTATAAATACAGACTCAATGGTGTAACACAGAAAATCCTTCATAATCTGATCCCACCAACATACCTTCCCAGCCTCTCTCATTCTTTACCACTCCCACACACATCCTATGCTCCAGGCACAATGGATGCCCACTGCAGAGAAGACAAACCGGTCCAACCTCACATGCCAACTCCAAATAATTGGTAGTGGCTGCCTGAAGCATCCCATTGAGAAGTCTGAAGCTGCTTATAAATTTAGCATCAAAATGCAATGACTGAGTAAGCAGTGTCTGCTTTTGGTTTGGGGAAGTAGGTGTTGTTGCCATACTACAATCCATGTACTATTGTTCTTTGAATAGTACTTCCACATTTCTAAACCTTTGTACTTACTGTTGCTTCTGCCTAACATACCCTTCTCTTTTCACCCCATTGCTCACCCTTCAGAACATCCAGAAAATAGATCTCTGTGAAACCTGCAAAGTCAGTCACTCTCTCCTCTGGGCTCTCATAGTTTTCTGTATGTCTCTATTATTTTGAAATTATTGTACTTTACTGTGTTAATTTATGCACCAGTGATCTTGAACGTACGGATGCACTTTATTCCTCTTTTTATCTTCAACATCTAGTATAGTGCACTTGCAAGGCACTCAGATATTGGTAAAATCAACAAATGAAACCATGTAACAGGGGATTCTTCTAAAATGGTATTTTCACTAAAATCCAGGAGACACGGCCAAGGTTAGTGGCATTCCAACACTACTTGTCAACTCTCTCTATATATATCTGTATCTCTCAGAAATAAAAGAAATACAAGGAAGTATACTAGATAGGAATTTGACTTCCAACTAGATTGGGCTGGGGAGAAAGTAGAAAATATAAGGGAAAAAGATAATAGACCCAATTTTTTAAAAAATGCATTAGCACAAGTAACACAAAGATATCTGAATTAATTTTCAGAAGCTAAAAATGAATCAAGAAATCCTGTTATTATTAGGTATACGGCCTTTCCATATACATGACACTGATCAAATCCTTATTAAATTTATATTAATGTGCCAGATGGTTTTAATTTTTAAAGTTTGTGAGATGCATCATTTTGGAAAACTTTGGCAATATTTGCTAATGCTGAACATACACAAACACTATGAACTAGCAATTCCACTTTTAGGAGTGTACTCAACACAAATGCCACATTTATTCACCAAAAGACATGTTTAGTAATGTTCTTAGCAGCATTACTCATACTTATCCAATAACTAGATAACCAAATGTAAGATCTAAAACCTCTAAAGTCCATCTAGAATAAAATGGACAAATTATAGTATACTCATACAATGGAATATGATACTAAAATGTAAATGAATAAGCTATATATATCTGCAGTAATATGGATCAAACTCACAAAGCTCATAGAAAGAAATGAGATATCCGATAGTAGTACAATACCCGTTTGGCCTATATTATAAGTACAAATACAGCCAAAACTTATAGAAGTCATGACAGTGGTGACTCTTGGGATAGTTGGTGACTGAAAGGGTGCACAGGCAGGCCTTGTGGGATGCTAATAATGTTCTGTTCCTTGATCTGGTGAATGAATAAATGAATATACAGACAGTGGTAGGCATGCCAGTAAAAGCCAAATACCAGCAAGACATACTTCCCAAATCTAACAAAGTTTAAACACCAAAAATAACTAAACCTTTTAACATTTCAATTTTTCGTCTTTATTAAAAACAAAACCACCCAGTAACAACAAGCGTACCAGCACTGAGCTCCTTGAAGATATGTCTGATTCTAGGGCTGGGGCAGAAAATATACATAATAAGCCTCTTGAAGCATCTTCTAGTGCCAGAAAGCAAGGATGTGCTTGAAAACAAAAAAGGTGGCTGCATATCAAAGGACACAGGAGCCAACCTAAAGGTGCCCCCAATAGCCACAGCTGGAACAATCTGAGCAACAAAATAAATAACGTAGTAATGGAAAACAACCAAAGCATAAAATATACCTGAGTCCAGACTGATATAAATAAATGACTGAAGAAATAAGGAAACAGGGGAGAAGGGACAAATATTCCTTAAAGAAGAATTCCAAATATTAAGTAGATATTCACCCCTCCAGGAAGAGGCTCCTCCTGAATGCAGGCTTGACCTAGTGATGCCCTTCCAAAGAACAGAGCATAGAAAAGGTAAAAACAGTAACTCTTTAGGGGAGAAACCTGGCAAAAACGGTTCACATCACCAGTGGTGTTATGTGGATATCATGTGTCCTAATCCAATGTGACGAGAGGAGTCCTTTCCCTCTCTGGTATTCTTCACCCAGACGCATAATCCCAGCCTAGTCAAGAAAACATTAGGCAAACCTAAATGGAAGGACAGTCTACAAAACCCCTGATAAGTACTCTTCAAGATTGTCAAGGCAATGGGAAACAAGGACAGTCTGAGAAACTGCCACAGACCAAAAGAGACTAAGGAGACTAAATGCAATATGGTGGATCCTAGATGGGATTCTGGAACAGAAAAAAGACATTAATAGAAAAACTAGAGAAATCCAAAAGAAATCTGCAGTTTAATAGCAATGTGCCAATGTGCCAATGTTGGCTTCTCAGTTTTGACAACTATACCACAGTAACATAAGATGTTAACATTAGGTGAAATAGGTGAGAGGCACGCAGGAACTCTCTGCAGACGTTTCCAACTTTTCTGGAAATCTAAAATTATTTCGAAATAAAGTTTATCCAAAAAAAAAAAAACATTATACTTGGCAACAGGCAATAATCTTCCTCATAGTCTTAAACAAATATCTGGGAGAGGATAATTTTTTCTCTTTTTTTTTACTTAGCCAACAGGAAGCAAACAGGAAATATAATATGGCTCCAATGATACTATTATGAAAGTGGAATGCAAACGATTGCCGTTTACAGAACTTACAATGCAGGAAAGTGATTTGGCCCTAACAAAAAAGGTAGAGTGACTTATCATCTCTTATCAACATAGAGTCCCTGGTAGATCAATGAATTTTTTTTCTACTAAAGTGGACTAGAAACTCTAATGGCTTCCCAACAGAGTCCCAACTTACTTAAGTATCAATATCTGTATATGACTAAATTCTTTCTACTGTTTTCCTTTGCAGAAGACAGAAATACAGATACAGAAGACAAAACCACAAATGCATTATTCCGAAATTTCTCCCAAAATGTATATAGCCATTCCCACACAGCCCAACCCAAGTGGAAGTATGTTGGAGAGTCAACGGGAGTTAAAAGTGACAGCAACCTGAACTTACGACTAAAATATTTTAATTTTGCAAATGACCATCTAAACATATTGCTAAAGCCCCTCCCAGGGGCCCATGTAAATGAGTGGTCTTAAAGCTAAAGCTGCCTTAGCTTTATGGTCAATTTATCACTGTGTTTATTTCCTCTTCTTTAATGCTAGAACTATTTACACTTAACATCATCTATGGAAACTTGAACAAACAGAAGGAACTCAATGCATGTTTTTAAAATTGAATTAACTCTACAAATTTGGATGTACTGTTCAAATGGAATAATTCTTACCTATTACTGTAATTGATAAGGCATTTCATCAACCCCTAATACCATCATTCACCTCCAACCTCTACCCTGGACATATAACACATATACTGCAAGTGTTCCTTTCATTTAATGATCAGGATGAAAACATGCAAGAAATATACGAAGAGAGAACAAAATTTAATGTTTTAAACATGTTTTCATTATTTCAACCTTTTCCACAAATACCCTCTTTGAAATCAAATAAGATATTATTCCAAGACCATTTCCTCCACCAAATTAGCATGAACCTTGCAGAGATTGCCTGATCATATCCTTGTTTCAAATCTCAAAGTTCAAATGTTCCCTATACCGAGGGATCCCTTTACTAGTATGTGCTCAGGCTTTCATTGTTCTTCAGAGGAAAATCTATCACTAATTTTAAGATTATTTTAAATCAAACTGTGGTCACAATTTTTTTTAATGTTCTTTATATATCTAAAGCTAAAGGTACATCAAAAATTTTGAAACCAAAACCTGAAAGAAGTTATTTTAGTCAGATGGTTTTTACAGGCCTAAGAGGTCTATGGCCATGCCACCCTGAACATGCCCAATCTTGGAAGCTAAGCAGGGCCGGGCCTGGTTAGTACTTGGATGGGAGACCACAAAGGAATAACAGGTGCTGTAGGCATTAAAAAATAATAATAAAATAAAATAAAAATTTTAAAAAATAAAAAAAAAATGGCCTAAGAGGCTGCAGAGACCATGTAATGATTCTAAGATCTAATACTATTGTTATTACTAATTCTTTGTGGCATCCCAGAAAAAAAAGTGTTCTAATCTTGTGAAGACCTGGAATATAACCTAAATTCCACTAATGACTACTTTCTAAAGAATATGTATACCAAAACGTGTTCTAAATGCCAGTTAAACGCACTGGTGACAAACAGCAGCTTGCATATCAAGAGCCTGAAAGTCTTTAACTCATTAATTAACAGTGTGAATGTGAAAACTTCATCAACCTGTATATAGGAAACTTTTACCAAACAGTGAGGTCTCATTATGACAAGTACATAAACACTGGGGAAACAAAAATGTTAAGCCTCCTAAGAAAAATCATAAGCCCTCTTGGTTCTAAGCAACATATCCTCCTGTCATCACAGAAATACTTCATAAAGTTTACTGTCCATTTTAAGATCTTTCAAACCTAATCATTTTAACTCTTAAGATATCCTCTAAAGAACTATTTTTTCCTTTTTCTTTAACTTAGCTCCTTCAGTCCTATATCACACTGTTTTCATGGCCATGTTAGTATGTGGCTCTAAGTTATAGCTGAATGTTAAATAAAATTACTCATTCTTCATTGTTTTCTTCCAATATTGGTCTCATTTACATGTCTCTCATACCTTTCATCATTTTTCTACTTTTCTTATAATGTATTTCTAATTTCTTAATTCAAACTGAATGTGAATATTCTAGGTGTATCAATACTGTTTAAAGTAAACAAGAACTAAAATCAATTACTACTACATTCAAGTCCAAAACAAGTCAGGAAAGTATATGAGGTGCTATTTCTTTCCATTGGACCAAATGGGGTAAGAATCAATACCACTCATTCATTCAACTCAAAAGCAGATGGAACAGTGGCCAGCTGAAAGATTCACTTGCTTGAGAATAACAGCCACAATCCATTCTCCACACTGAACACAATCCTGGGCACCACCCATCATCTATCTGCTAGACCAGTGACTCGCAACAGGGAAAGATTTTGCCCTGCAGTGAACATCTGGCTATGTCTGGAGACTTTTTATTGTCATGGTGGGGGTGGGAGGGTGGTATTGGCATTTAGTGGGTAGAGACCGGGATTCTGCTAAACATCCTGTGCAGGCACAGACAGTCTCCACAACAAAGAATTATCAGCCAGAAATGTCAATAGTGCCAAGGTTGAGAAACTCTGACCTAGACATTTGTCTCAAACAGCTGGACCAGAGGCACCATGGTGGTGTTAAAGGACCAGACGATTTGGAGAGGAAGAGTACTAAAACTTACTAAGCACCTGCTACAATCCAAGCCTTAAGTTAGTCACTTTACATATATTTCACTGAACCTTCAATCATGTGAAGAAAGTGATCTGTTCTCATTTCACAGATGAGAGGGCTAGACTCAGAGCTTAAGAAACTTATTCAAGGACACTCAGCTAGGAAGGAGAGAAATCATAATCCGTATTCAAACCAAATCTGTTTCATTTCACAGTATTACAATGTGTAGAGTTTAAAAGACCTGGATTTGACTCAGTTACCAGTATGAATTTGAGCAAGTCACCTAACTTTCCCTTAACTTCCATTTAGAAAATAAGTCAATGGATAACATGTGAAAATATAAATGCTGTTGAATGCCAAGAACACATAATCACATTAAACCTCTTAGAATGAAAATGCTTCTTAGAATGAAAGTGCTTCTTAGAACGAAGGAGTCACAATTACCATTTTTCCTTAAAAAATTTTATACAAGTGTTCACAGGACCAAATTAAAGTGTTTTTAAGAATCAAGATTAGAGAACCAAGAGGAGCTGGTTAAGACTTCCAAGTCCTAAAACACGAAGCTGTGGGTTCAGGGTTTATTGACTGAGGTCCGCCAGAGCCAGAGCCCCTGCAGTGAGAAAGTGCGAGAGATGAACACAGACAGATAGATTCATTTAGAGGTGGAGAACAGGGTACCTTCTAATGTGAAAGATCTTGTCCTGGACAACAGTCTATCAAATGAAGGCAAAATCGAAGGCCTCATAGATAAATATGAGGAACTGTAGTTAAGTAGTCAACGTAGGCCTTACCTAAGTCGCAAACTTACCAAAGTTAAATCTGAGAAGCTTTAACAAAGCAGTAACAGAAATCTAAAGGGGTCTGGAAATATTGGCAGAAAAGTGTCTGAACCTCACACATCTAAATTTAAGTGGCAACAAAATTAAAGACCTCAGCACAAGAGAGCCATTGAAAAGTTAGAAGAGCTTAGACCTTTTCAACTGAAAGGTAACCAGAGAAAATGTGTTCAAGCTCCTCGTGCAACTCACCTATCTTGATGGCTTCCACCAGGATGACAAGGAGGTCCCTGACTCGGATGTGAGGGCATAAAGGGCTTACAGGACAACGAGGAGGACAAAGATGAGGAAGAATATGAGGAGGATGCTCAGGTAACAGAAGATGAAGATGAGGAAGAGAAGGTGAAGAGGAGGATGTGAGTGGAGAAGGAGGAGGATGAAGAAGGTTACAATAATCACGAAGTAGACAATGAAGATGAAGATGATCCTGGTGAAGAGGAAAGGGGTCAGAAGCGAAAACCAGAACCTTAAGATGAGGGAGATGATGATGCTTAGTGGAATAATCTATTTTGAAAAATTCCTACTGTGATTTGGCAGTTTTTACTGGTACCACCCCCCCAAATCTTGCCCCTTGAAACTTATTTTTTTCCTGATTGTAACCATTGCTGTGGGAACAGAGGAGAAAAGCATACTGGGGGTTGTAAGGGAAGGAGGGTATAGAATAAAATATTATTTTTACTGCCCCTCCCCCCCACAAAAGAATCAAGATTAAAATGTTCAGAAGACATTGTGCCTTCACAGCCATGCAAATACTCTTAAATCCTAGGAGGAAAGAATTGTCTAATACAAACTATAATTTAGTATGACCTTTCCAAAGATTTTTAATCAACAGGCCCTAAAATGCCCAAGACTATATCAACAACTTTGACTGGGCTCTCCCCACAACTGGCAGCAGAGGTCATGAGCAGAAATACAAAGAGGATGGATTACAGGTCCATTACTGCTGCTGCAGGAAACAACTCTACTACTCTCCATAAAGATAGGATATTACATTAAGGTCAACAGGTTATCAGTCATATTACTAATGCAAAAAATAATTCATTTCAATATAAGGTTCTGATTTTTTACAAAAAAACTACCACCAGAATCCAACAGTCTTTGACAACAACTAGTAGGTCCACAAACATAATTTAAACTACATCCTTCAGGGCTTAAGTTCAAGAGACAAGTAAACTGGGGTTTGTTCCTTCTGGAAATCCACTACCAATGCTGCTTCTAGATGCAGGTTGAACACAACCATTTTCCCCTTGAAACACTAGATCTCAAGGCATGGCTGCTCTATTTTGTAAATGTATCTTTTCATATCATAATAATACATTATAGATAAATCATAATTGCAAGTATTTCCCATTAATATAAAGTCCAAGTTTAAAAGCAATAAACACATCAAATAAACTATAAAAAATGTTTGAAATAATTTCAAAAGAATCATAAAGACTGACTTTAAATAAAAATTATAAAATTTGTTTACCTGACACTAAAAATAAATAATGTTCTGGTGGAATTGAAAGAATTGACAACATAATCTTAATGTTCTTAATCAATTTAGATAAGGATTTTCATTAAATGTCATTTTTACTAAGTTCTGAATTCTATCTTTTACCTTAAGCATTTTGACACTTCTATCAACTTTCTAACAGTGAGGGTGGATTATTTTTCTATATTTTTAACAGACTTGCCTCTCAAAAACCAAATTGGATAAAAACTGACAGGAGAAACCTATTATCAACATCCTCTTCATCATAAATAAATATTTGAGTAGACCATAGCTATATGTTGATGTGTAGGTGACAATCTGGAAGAATTTACATTAGACAATGACCTAAAATCCATTTTATCTGACATCCTGTCGAATTTTTACTTTACAAGCCTGTTTTTTCATCACAACAAATTTTAATATACAGGTAAATAGTACTTAATTTATAACTTTCAGGAGCTAAAAATCATTATTTAGGCTCTTCCATTTTTCTCAAACTAGAAGAAATCTATTTCAGATTTCTTTATATTTCCAAACCAAAAGAATATTGTTGTCAATTTTTTAAAAATACTATTAGTGGACTACTCATTCCGAAAGGTGTAATTTTCCTGATACCAAAATTAACTATCCTTGACAAGATCTCATGTGAACCTTTTATATAGTACCTATTACATCACAAATACAACCACAAATAAATAACTAATCAGGTTAAGTATGCACGCATAGCTTATCAAAAGGACCCAACCCACACCATTTCCCGAACAAGCCACGGGCAAGATGTCCTATAATAGTCCATACAATCACCAGCACTCTCAGCAGGTCCGCGGCCCTGTAGTGGGGCGCAGACCCAGACCGATCCAGACACACTCCGTCTTCCTCCTCACATCCCCTCTCTGTGCCTCTGCCCGCCCCCTACCCCAAGCTCTGACCTACGTGGGACTCCGCTCCGCCAAGACACCAGCACCGCCTTCCCCAGTGGGCCCCAGGCCCAGGTCTCCCGTGGGAGGGGGCGGGGGTCTCTGGGACGCAATGGCCTGGAGCCGGTTGGGAAAGTGAGCCGCAGCGGGGGTCCTCCCGTAGGTGATGGGGGGTCGCGGGGCTAAAGGGCCAGACTTCCAGGAAAAAGGGGGACTTAGGTATCCTCCCGGGTAAGATGGGGGTCGCGGGGAGGAGAAGGGCCAGCGCCAGGCGACTTCCAGGAAAAGGGGGCCTTGGGCAGGGTCTTCCCGTAGGTGATGGGGGGTCGCGGGGCGAAAGGGCAGGGCCGGGGGCCGGCGAGGGAAAGGGGGACTGCGGCGGGGGTCCTCCAGGCGGCGGCCTCACCCGCAGTAGAGGGTGGCTCTCCCGCGTCGCGGGCGGCGGGCGCCAGGGTGACAGCGCCGTCCCTCCAGACGTGGATCTGCCCGGCCGAGCGCACGCGGCGGCGGGGCTGCCGGTGGCCGGCGGCCGCGGCGCGCAAGGAGCAGCAGCACTGGTAGCACACGGCCCACGCCTGCTCCTCGTTGATGGGTTGGTTGTAGAGCCGCAGGATCTCCTCCAGGCTCAGCGCGTCAGGCGGGCCCCCGGCCGCACCCGCGGCCGCCCCAGGGTCCGGCGGCCCCTCGCCGCCCGCCGGGCCGGTCGGCTGAGCCATCCCGCGGGTGGACGCCTCGCTCCACCGCCGCGCCGTGTGCCGGCGCCTCTTCAGCTCCCGGGCATCGCATCGGCGCGCGGCCGCCGCCCCCTCCTCCCCGGAACCGCCCCGCCCAACCCGGCCGCGCGCGCCGCCGCAGGGGACGAGGCAGGGGACGAGGCGGGGGACAAGGCGGGGGACGAGGCGGGGGACTAGGCGAGCGCCTGGGTGGCTGTGGGCGGCTGTGGGCGAGCGAAAGGGGCTAGGACGCCGCAGCGACCCCAGCCAGGTTGCGGCCGCCGCCCGTCAGTGCCGACGCGATGGCGTCCGCCGGTCCCGCCCCGCGCCCGCTGCGCGCTCGGTGCCGGGGCCGCGCCGCCGCTTACCCAGGGTCCGCACGCGCACGGCGTCTAGCGGCTGCCCCGCCGTGGCCTTGACAGCACTCAGCCGTCGCCACCCGTGCAGAGCGGTCAATGGCACTGTCCCCTTAAGGACTGCTTTGCCGAAAGTGTAATTAGGGTCTCGAACCCAGCCTGGAGTAAATTCCTAAAAGGATAAAGGTCTGTAGAATCGCTCCGGCTTCGGGCTACCGGGGCCGCCCCGCCTACCACTGCGGCCTTCCCTGGGACCTTACCCAGGGACCCCCGACCCGCCTCCTCCAGAACTAGATGATTTCTCCTGACCAGCAGACTTGGTACTGCCTTGGGCCTCGCCCCATTCTCATCCCTGTTCCCTGCTCTGCCTTTTTCTTTTTTCTCTTTTCTTTTGAATAACTATCGCCACCAACATACTGTATAATTTTCTTAGATGTCTTGTTTATTTCTGAATACCTCCTCCACTCCCAACTTCAGTGTAAGTCCCATGAGGACAGGAATCTTTATGAGTTTTGCTTAATGACTTTTTCCCAAGGACATACATAGGTTAGAGCCTGGAATATAAGCATGTTGTAAATAATTTGCAGACATCGATTTCAGCATCTTTTCGGATTCGTTTGTAATGTTCCTATAACTCAGTAAGATAATGTCTCCAGTGACCACAGTCATCATAGGCCAGTTAACCCAGACTGTTTATACGATGTGGAAGTGATATCAAAGTGGCAAAATTAAACTGAGGGCAATTAGCCGGAGAATAAAAGAAATACTCCCGGGTCTCCCTGAACTCATTAAGTATGCAATAAAACAGATAATCCTTAGATAAAACAATCACTCATTGGTAAATGAGTTTCCTTGGTAACATTCCACTCTGACGCTAGTCCTGTGTGAGAAATTTACGAAGTTGAAAGCATTAACCAAGTAAGAAATATATAGTAAGAACCAATTAATCTTTTAAAGGCATTTTTATGTACAGTATTAGATATCGCACTCTCAACAATTGCATCTTGCAGCAGAAATTACAACCGTCTATTATTAATGCTTAAGGTACCACAGTACACACGCAGGAGTGGGGAGAAGAAAAACCAAACAATATAAAAGACAGGTAAAAAATTAAAAGGGGTTGGGGGAGAGAAAGCTTCTCCCTAGGCTTCTTATTATAACTTCACTACAAGAGATAGAAAACAACACACCATCACTTAGTTATTGATTTCATAATCCCATTTGTAAAATTGCATTATCCATACGTACACCAAAGCCCTGAGGTCTAATTCCTTATATGACCTAAATAGGATGCATAGATATATAGATATATAAAACCTCTTTATTAAAAATATGGAAAAACATTTTCAAAATTTGCTATTTTAAGTTTAGATCCCGTGTGGTCTTTGAAAACACAGAGGGCTTAAAAATAATTTCAGAAGTGCAGGAAAACAGCGAAATGGTCTCCTTTTATGAACACCACCACCATCTTCTGGCCTCATGGGATATTGCTGCCATGTTGCACTTCAACGGCTACAGCCAAAAATCAATATCATTTTGTCTTTACCTTACCCCACCCCCTTACCACCAAAAGACAAGTTAAACGAATTAATCAACTGAGGAATCCTTGAGCCAGTCACTTGCTATCCCAGGCATAGGGCAGTAAATAAATCTCCAAGCAATGATAACAAGGAAAGAAGTACAGTGAAGAAAGGAAACAAATCCAAACCTTACCTTTAAAAAGTGGGCATTTTTTTTTGTCGAATACAAATTCATAAAAGCCGCCCTATTGTGTATAACCTCATTGTGATTCAGTGCTATGTTTTTCTTTTCAAAATGTTGTTTTTAAAAATTATCGTTTAAGAAAGGAAAAAAATTCTATTGTGAATGTTCTGAAAAGTTCAGAATCATTTTTTTCCTTTCCTATGTAAACTTATTGCATTTGTGAGCTTATATGGAATAAAGTTAAGCAAGATGACAAGTAGAATGTTGTTTGATGTTCCTTCTGTATGCAGAAAAAATAAAAGGTAAATCTTTAGAATACTAGTATCTTCTATTATAAATCTAGTCATTATATAACCTGAACACTTGACACTTTTTTGTACAAAGACAGTATAATTCCAGTAATTTTTATATGATTATCATAACCTTTTGAAATTTTGATAAGTCCCACCATCTATTACAAGACTCTTAGAAAGTGACTTCTGACAACTCAAAGGCTATCAGAGGTAGACAGAGTCTCAAGGGGGTTAGGGAATACTGTGGAATAATTTGGCGCCTTCCCATTTTCTCATTTTTAATTCAAAGATTCAATACCTTTATGTACAGTATATTTTGTCCCAATTTCTGTCATTGATTTTATGTTTTTATTCTGTGGTTTCATCACGTTTAAAAAATTGTTCTATATAGTTAAAACATCTGAAGAATTTAAATCAACATTTAAAGTCTTTTTCAAGGCACCATAAATCTGTGAAAAAGGGTGACATGTGTTACTCTGAATATAATTTTAGTTTTCATTGATTTTGTTGTACTTATTAAAAAAATGGAATCCTTGAGATTTTTTCTTATTGTATATTTACTTATCATTTTTGCAGAATAAATGTACTTCATGCTTCATACTCTGGACGTGTTGGGTGAGCTGCTCTGAGTCTTTCGGGGAGCATGGCCTTCAGGGAGCACAATCTGCCTATGCAGCCCAAGCTTATCCCAGACACTCTCAGACAACTGCTCCTAAGAGGCACATTCACCTAGAAAAGTGCACCAAAAAGGAAAAAAATGGAACAGCATATTTTTTTCAATGTTAACCTAAATGTTCATTGCCTCAAATTATAATACTTTATAATTTTATAGTGATATTTTATGCTTTCAAAGTGCTTTCTTCAGTTATACAACTTGAAGGTCAGATATTATTACCCCCCATCTTACGGATGACAAAACATAGGACTAGTAAATGAAAGCGATGGAACTAGAATCCAGGCCTCCTGACTAGTTCAGCTCTTTCTACTTACGTTACAATGTCTCTCTAAATTTGCACAGAGCAAGAAAAAAATCCTCACACTTCAACTCTCATTCCACCAGAGTATATAAAAAGCAGATGCTTTAAAATTTATACATACCCATATGATTGATTAAGCTTTTGATGTTTTAAATACTTTAAATGAATGATATGATGCTCCAGTTCCCTCAGTTGGTCCTTGTGAATTCATTGGCATTTGTTTCACCATAGTGGTTCTCTCCCCATAGCAATTACCTTCAAAGTGATCTATATGACTCCATCCCCATTAAAGCATTGTAAATTATCACTCCTTAAAGGGGGCTAATTCCACCAACAGTCTTAAGTGCAATTTTAAACTCATCTCTTGTAGTTTTAGTAATCAGATTGAATATTAACCAAAAAGCTTTAAAATTAGTCATGAAAACTAGCATACAGCCTTCCTTATATGAATAACTAGCATAGGCCAGATAAGAACACAACAAAATTGGTTTCCTCTGGCCTATAAACTCATGAAGAATTGACTTTTACTTTCCTATGACAAAGATATACATTTATTGGAAAACATTCAGAAAATATCCATTAATGTCCTTTTACTAAGTTATATCCTAAACCAGTGTTTTCCACATTTTTATTCTGTAACTCGTAATATGTTAATTCCTATCCTACCTTGATGAGATCAAGTTACATATCCATTGCTAAAATTTCAGGAAAAGTAGAGGAACAAGTTAAAATATTTAAACAGTATGTTCATGAGGGACTCTGGAAAATACTAGGCCAAATGGCAGCCATGTTTCATGTTCTTAGGGCGATTCTCTTTCGAAACAATTATTTTTAAACAAATAAGGAGAGGTAGTATTCTGATTCTGAAAGCACATAGAAGTATTGGCTTCAATTAGTTAAGAAGATTCAATTTGGAAAAGACCTCATAGACCTAAATTTTAGGCCAAGCCACTATTTGACATTTATGAAAATTTGAGTCTGCAGAAGTTAAGTGACTTACCCTAAATTACTGCTAGTTGCCAAAAGTAATTCAAATATACTTCCTACATCCTAAGTTTCCAGATCTTCTTTTTAAGCCATATTACCTAGTTCTTATCAGATTTCAAAAGTTAGAATAAGTAGTAGCCTACTTCTTAATTCCAGTTGGAAATAGAAAACAACAGGAGACATAGAAATATCTTTATTTGATAGCAAAATTTTGATGTTTGACAATAATTGCTTGAAAAATGTAGAATTCTCAATAAAACTTTTAAGAAACAAGTTTGGGTTGTAAATTAAATTAAAGAGAAACAAGTTTGGGTTGTAAACGTAAATTAAAGAGAAATAATCCATTTTCAGACTGAAGTCATACTTTGTTGATGAGACAAAGTTAAAATATTTTTTCAAACTTTCATTATTTAATTTTTGCTGAACTTTATACCAAAAAGATGGCCTTTTCTTATTGCTCAAAAAAGGCTGTCTTTTTCCCCTAACATACAGGCCAAAGTCTGGAGCTGCTCTTGGCTCTAGTATTCTCCTGTAACTCTGTGAAAGGCTCATTTCTCTTCCAAGGTCAACATGTTACCAACACTAAATATGACTTACCTTTTAATTCAATTAAATAAGCAATGAATAGCACCTTCTAGCTGTTTTTTAAGCCTTGCTTTGGTAATTTTGGTGAAAGGGTGTAGGTAGGGCTCTACTCCTTATACTTTAATTGTGTTTTTCCCTCAGGTTTTTCTCTGAACTGTTCTGTTAACCTGAATTACTATGTCCTTTTGATCCTTTCTCAATAGTCATTAATGGAGCACAATGTCTTTCTTTCTCCCATTTGCTATGCATGTTCACTCCTCTCAGGAACTGGAAATGTAACCCCTGCTCCTATTTTCTGCTTAGTGACCGTAATTTTTTTTAAGAAACATTGGAAAAAAATCATTGACACTGAAATTCATAAAGACTTAACTCCCAGATCTCAACCTAAAACCATAAGACAATATTTTAAACAAACTTCCTAACACTATTCTTTTAATGGTATTAAAATTATTCCCTTGCAAGATTTGATAAGTAATGGTCATTCTTCAATTGTGATATTGTCATAATGCCACTGACATTTACTGTTTTAACTAAATTATACAATGTTCATTTTTTTTCTTTTTAGAAGAAGCAATTTTTAATTTATTTGGTAGGATTATAACTATTGGGCCAAATTTCCTCAGGTAAAGCTCTGAAGTAACCACCTATATAATGTAGACTAACTATTCACAACCTTTATTCTGATTTAACACATAAGGTAGAGGACATTCAGCTATACAACATTAATAATCAAAATTCTTTCAAAGCACCTAAAATATATATGAAATAAGTGAGAAGAGTTTATAAATAGACATCTATGAAAAGATCACAAGAGATTATCTAATACAGATCCATAACTCTAGGCAAGTCAACTCCCATAATCCCAATTTTATAGAGGCAAATTAGGCCCAGAAGGATCAGCTTACTGCAGCCTTAGAGTTATCAAGTCAGATATCAGAATTACAACAGCATCCTGCCATTAAATTTTACCTATACGGTTCACAACACAAAAACTAGCATTGTTCAGTGCTTAAGTAGAGTAATAAATGATTAAAGTTTCTACTATATTTTAGATGAAAAATATAACATATAAAGACATATCTCAAAAAAGATTTCAATTAATTCTGAAAATGTCATTGAAAAAGATCCTAATATTGCCAGAGAAAATTACAAAGAAGTAACTTTTGAATTAATTTCTTCTACTACATTTAAAACTCCTACTTGTAATATACAAGATATTGAGCTGATTCTTACAATTAGGTGTATTAAAAACTGAAGATTCCAATTTAACATCTTTGAACTAGTGTCCAAAGACACTAGTTTTAATAATATAGTATTGCCAAAAAAAAAAAATCAAGTTTTATTTGAAACATTATTTATAACCTTAGTTTAAAATTTTTTAAATTCCATACATCACTGGAATTAAGCTAGTATAAATCTAAAGCTGATTCTGATAAAATGTATATGGGGAAACCTAGAGCGACCACTAAAAAAAAAACAAAAAAAAAACCACTAAAAAATATAGTGACAAAATCATTAAAGAAACTAAAATGCTACATTAGAAAATATTCAGTTAATGCAAACAAAAGCAGTAAAGTAAAAATAAAAGAACAAAAAAGGCATAAAACACAAAGAAAATAAAGTGAAATGGAAGACATAAATCTAACTATATCAATAATATCATTAAATGTCATTGGATTAAATGATTCAGTCAAAAGGCAGACACTGTCAGACTGGGGGAAAAAAAATCAAGATTTGATTGTAAGCCATCAATGGGAGGTACACTTTATATTGAAAGATACAGATCAATTGAAAGTTAAAAGATGGAGGAAGATATAATTATGCAAACAGCAACCACAAGAAAGCTATACTAATATCAGATTAAATGAACTTTAAAACAAAAATATTATTAGAGATAAAGAGGAATATTTTATAATAAAAATATATGCATATAACAATTATAAACATATAATTGAGCACCAAAATACATTAAGCAAAAATTGACAGACTTCATACCCTGCTTTCATTAATGATCGAACAACTAGGCTAGAACCACTAATAGATCAACAAGAAAATAGTTGAACAATACTATAAATCAACTAAATTTAACAGACATCTATAGAACACTCCACTCAACAACAGAATATACATTTTTCTCAAGTGCACAAGTAAACATTCTCCAGGATAATCTACGTTAGACCATAAAACAAACTTCAATACATTTTAAAGAATAAAAGTAATACAAAGTATGTTCCTTGACCACAATAGGATGAAATTAGCAACCAATAGCAAGGGGAAAAATTGGGTAACTCACAAATATATGGAAATTATCACTCTCCTAAATAGCCAATGAGTCAAAGAAGAATTCAAAAGGGAAATCAGAAAATACTTTGAGATGGATTAAAATTAAGAACAACATACCAAAACTTTGCACCTAAAACAGTGCTTAGAGAGAAATTTACATTAAGAAAGAAACAAAACCTCAAATCAATAATCTAAAAGTCTACCTTAAAATACTAGAAAAATAAGAGCAATTAAACCTAAAGCAAGAAGAAAGATAGAAATAATAAATATCAGGGTGAAAATTAATGAAATGAGAATAGAAAAATAACAAAGAAATATCGATGAAACCAAAACCTGGTTCTTTGAAAAGATCAACAAAATTGACGAACTCTTAGCTAGACTGACTAAAAAAGAAAATGAGAAAAGATTCCAATTACTAGAATCAGTAATAAAGAGCACATTACCACTGGCCTCATAGAAATAAAAAGGATTATAAAGGAAAAATTGAACAACTGCACATCAAAATTAGATAACTTAGATAAAATAAACAAATTCTTAGACACAAACTACCAAAACTTCCTCAAGACGAAATAAACAATCTGGACAGACAAGTGAAGAGATTGAATTAGTAATCAAAAAACTACCCACAATGTAAAGGCCAGGTCCAGATGGCTTCTAAAGTCTACCAATTAAAGTAAGAATTGATACCAACTTTTCACAAACTCTTCCAAAAAAATAGAAGTGGGGGGAACACTTCTCAACTCACTTGATGAGAACAGTATTACCCTGATACCAAATCAGACGAAGATATCAAAAGAAAAGTAAACTACAAACCAATCTCTTTTATGAACATGGATGCAAAAATCCTCAACAAAATACTAGCAAACTGAATATGGCAACATATAAAAAGAATTATATACCGTGACCAAATATAATTTATCCCAGAAATTCAAGATTGGTTTAACATTTAAAAATCAATTAATGAAATACATTATATCAATAGAATGAGAAACAAAAATCACATAATAATCTCTATAGATACAGAAGGAGCATCTGGCAAAATCCAACACCTTTTCATGATAAAAACAAACAAACAAAAAAACCTAGAAGCTCAAGAGAACTTCCTCAATGCGATAAAGGGCATCTATGAAAAAACTAGTTAACATCATACTTAATGGTGAAAGAATGAATGTTTTTCCCCCTAAGATAATGAACAAGACAAGGATATCTGCTCTCACTATTTCTATTTAATACTGTGCTGGAGGTTCTAGCCCGAGCAATTAGGCAAATATGTGAATAAATGAATAAAAGACATCTAGATTGGAAAAGAAATAAAATTATCTCTATTTGCAGATGACATGATTACGTACAAAGTAAATCCTCGAGAATCCACTAAAAAACTATTCGAACTAATAAATGAGTTCAGCAAAGTTGCAGGATACAAGATTAATATACAAAACTCAATTGTATTTCTATACACTTGAACAGTCTGAAAATGAAATTAAGAAAACAATTCCATTTACAATAGCATCAAAAAGAATAAAAGTTACAAATAAATTTAACAAAAGTGAAAAACTTATACTCTGAAAACTACAAAACATTGCTGCAGAAAATTAAAGATTTAAAATAAACAGGAAAACAATCCATGTTCGTAAATCAAAGGCCTAACATTAAGATGGCAATACTCCCTGAAGTGATCCACAAATTCAAGGCAATCTCTATTGGAATCTCAGCTGACTTTTTGTAGAAATTGATTAGCTGATTCTAAAATTCAAATGGAATTGCAAAGGATCAGAATAGCCAAAACAAACCTGAAAAGACAAAGTTGGAGAACTCTTACACTTCCCAATTTCAAACATTACTACAATATAATGATAAAATGTGTGGTACTTGCACAATAGAATGGATTGGCACAGTAGGAACAGAATTAAGAGTCCAGAAATAAACCCATATATCTATGATTTTTGACAAGGGTGTCAAGGTCATTCAATGGGGATAGAATAGTTTTTTCAACAAATGGTGCAGAGACAGCTGGATGCTCATATGCAAAATAAAGTTGGACCCTTACCTCACAACATATACAAAAATTAACTGAAAGTGGATATAAGACCTAAGTACAGGAGCTAAAACTATAAACTCTTAGAAGAAAACATAAGATAAATCTTTATGACCTTGGATTAGGCAATGGAGTCTTAGATATGGCAAGAAAATCAAGAACAAGAGAAAAAATAGATATATTGGGCTTTATCGAAATTAAAAACTTTAATACTTCAAAGGATATAATCAAGAAAGTGAAGACAACCTACAGAATGGAAGAAAATATTTACCAATTATATATCTGACAAGGGATTTGTATATAGAATACATAAAGAACTCCTATAACTTAATAACGAAAATCAAATAACCCAATTAAAACATGGGCAAAGGATCCAAATAGATATTTCTCCAAGGGAGATACACAAATGGACAACGAGCACGTGAAAAGATGCTCGACAAAATTAATCACCAGGGAAATGCAAATGAAAACCACAATGAAATACCACTTTAGAATGGCTAGTCTAAAAGTCAGCTAAAAACAGGTGTTGGCAAAAGTGTGAAGAAGTGAGAACCCTCATACACTGCTGGTGAGATAGAAAAATGCTGCAGCTGCTTTGGAATACTACTTGGCAGTTCACCAAAATGTTAAACAGTTACCATATGACCCAGTAATTCCTCTCCCATGTATATACTCAAGGGAAATGAAAACATGTGCCTAGACAAAACCTTGTACAACTAATGTTTATAGCAGCATTATTCATAATAGCCAAAAGATGGAAACAACTCAAATGTCTATTGACAAATGGATAAACAAATATGGTTTATCTGTGCAATGCATATTATTTGCCCATAAAAAGGAATGAAGTAATGATACATGCTTCTACATGGATGAACCTTAAAGACATTACGCTAAGTGAAAGAAGTCATACACAAAAGACCATATGATTCCATTCATATAAAAGTCCAGAATAGGGAAATTTATATAGAAGGTTAATTAGTGGTTGCTTAGGGCCGAGGAGCAGGGAGAAGTATGGAATGGGTAGATAGGAGAATGATAGCTAAAGCGTAATGGAATGCTTTAAAATTGGTGATGGTTGCACATCTCCAAATACTGTACAAACCACTGAACTGTATACTTTAAATTGGTTAATTATATGGCATTCAAATTTTATCTCGATAAAGTTGTTAAAAATTAAAAATTGGTGATAAAATCTGTCTGCTTATGTTCAAATCAAATAAATTTTTGTAATTTCTAACAATCACCTCCTAGTTTTGTACTACTATTGCTCCCATACCCTCCCCATACATTTTGGCGAAAAAAAGATTTTGTGAAAGTTAAATAACTGGACAATTACAACTAATTTGTAAATAAATGGATTTCAGAATTCTCAGAATATAGAGTGAATGTGACTAAAATATTATCTAGATGCACATTAGTGGTCACTATCCCAGTACCTTAGTCATTCACTGAATCTTTCTTACGTGTCCAAACAGAATTCTACATGTTTTTATATTAGTGGCCCACCAAACCACAAGGACCCTCAGACAGCTCACTGCCACTCTTAAAGTTTCAGCTTCCTTAGGTCATCCTCCCTAAAAAATAATTCTGGCCTCATCTGTCAGTGAGTTGATATCTTATATATTATTGTAACTTTTTCTAGGTTATGTGATGGGTTCCATAAGAGACGGATGCCTTCTGTATTCCTACTTCTTGTATAGAACCACTAAAATGAGAAATGGAAAATTGGAATGGTGGCTTGAGGAGAGCAGCACTTTTTTTTTAATGGAGGAAACAGTAGCTATGGCATCATGAAAATTTTTCCATACTATATGTTGGATGGTTACTTGGTCATACCCAATAATGCCATCTATATAGAAAGAAAAATTCACATTTATGCACACAGAGATACAGCAAAAAAGTAAACTCGAAGTCAAAATTTAGTTCTAGAACTGATCTGCTACTACAGATATGTATCCTTGGACTAGTGACTTAACTTCTCTGATCTCCATTTCATTAATCTATAAATTAAGTGGACTAGAAGACTTAAGATGCCTTTCAAATCCAAAATCCTGTAATTCCAGGCCATGAAATATTAAATCAGATGTAAAAACAACATAAATACAGTTAAAACTCTAGTTTTGATCAAATTTTTAAAAACTAACTACCTTCAAAAACACTAGGAAACATCTCTTTTGGAATATTAGTACAAGTTTAAATTCAGTAGAATCAGATAAAGAAATCTTTCATTTCATAGGAATATATGTGAACTACCTACCAGCTCATAACCTAACTTCCTTTCCTTCTAATATCCATGACTATTTCAACAGAGGTGTCAAGCTCTAATTCACAAAACAATTACAAGTCAAAAGTAATTACAGTGACTATGCCAACCAAATCTCAAAATATTAAACATTTAATACTTACATTTAAATGCATTGATTATAACAACTTGTGTTTTAAATATAGAATATGCTATAAACTGTATGTTAGGGTTCAAAATTGAATGACTTCCAGTTTACATATTTGACTATTTTGTTTTTAAGATTGTATATAGGCTTTGGTTAATCTCAGTTTCTCAAATACCAACAGCTGGAAAGCAATGCTATTTTCAGTGGTATAAAAATTAAGTGCATGTTAAAGACAGATCATCTAATTCCTGTACTTATCTACTTAAGTAGAAAGTATGAAACTATGAGTCAAAGAAAAAAATTATGAAATCGCAGGAGAAAAAAAAATGGCATAGATGATAGAGGCTCTGTTCATTCCTCTGGAGACCAAATCAAAGTTGTGATGGAAACAAGGAGCAGCAGCAAGGAAAAATCGCCTGGAATCTAGATGAATAAGCCATACAACCAGGGAGAAAGCCAAGAAAGACCCCTGCAACAGGAGAAGGCAAGACGGGGCGAGGACACAGGACTGCCCAGGCTCGAAGAGCTGAGTGAAATGGAGGCTTCGGCAGTGGCAGATGCCTCTTAAAGGGGCCGCGTCCAAGAGCGGACTTTTGCGTTGATCAACCTGCTCGCTCTGAGCACCGGTGCCAATTCAGCTGCACACAGGAGGCACCAGGGACTTACAGGGAGACATTGTTGGAGTGAGGGCTGGGGAAAGATTCGCTTTGTACAGAAGTGCTGGTGGTATTCATTGTTCCCTGTTGAGCCCTCCCCGCTCCCAGTGCTCGGACACATGCCACCATAGCTGTGGCGTCATTGAGCTGGATAACAGAAGTCGCTCGCTCAGAGGATTCCCTGAAACTCCTTTCCCCAACTCATGGCCCCACCCAAGCCACATCCAGGTGTGTCCTCAGTGATTCAGGTGTTCCATGCTGAGCAGCACCTCACACTGGAGGCAGCTGGCCTTGGTTTCTGGTGTGGCCTTATGAAGCAACTATAAGCACAGCATATGTGGATTGCATGCTGAATCTTAACAGGTGGCCCTGGAGGGGCAGAAGCTTGGGCTAAATTTGGCCTGCAGCTGAACCCCTCTCAGGACTGTGCCACTGGACACCTACTTCACAAATCCACACTAATAAGACTGGGAGACTTAGAAGCGTTGCTTAGTACATAGAAAGACACGGAAAGGCAGCCAAAATGGGAAGACAAAGAAACAGAAACCATATGAGAAAACAGAACATAGATCCAGATATAATGGAGTCAAGTAACCTAACAGATGTAGAGTTCAAAACGCTGGTTATAAAGATGCTCGATGAACTTTTGGGAAGTGTAGATAAATTCAGTGAGAACTTCAATAAAGAAATAAGAAACAAAAATAGAAATGGAAATTATAAAAGGGAACCGGTCTGAAATAAAGAACACATGATCTGAGATGAGAAGTATATTAAATAGAATAAACAAAGGAATAAACAAAGTGAATAAAGCAGAGCATCAAAAGATTTATCTAGAGGATAGGAAAGCCAAGGACATTCAATCAGAATGGCAAGAAAAAGATGCCAAGACTATAAAAAAATTTAAGGAGCATATGGGACATTATTAAAGGTCAAAATATCTGTCTGATTGGTGTACCTGAAGGAAAACAAAATGTTGAACAGCTATTTGAAGAAATAATGATGGAAAACTTCTTTAACCTGGTAAAGGAAATAGACATACAACCTCAGGAAGCTCAGAGAACCCAAAAACCAGGGATCCAAAGAGGTCCATACCAAGACACACCATAATCAAAATGCCAAAAGTTAAATATAAAGAAAAAGATCTTAAAAGCAGCAGGAGAAAAGCATAGTTACCTACAAGGGAACACCCTTAAGACTGGCAGCTCATTTCTCAAAAGAAACTATGCAGGACAGAAGGGCTTGGCACAAAATATTTGACATGATGAAGACCCATGATCTATAACCAAAAAGATTTTATCCAGCAAAGCTATCGTTTAGAGTCAAAGGACAGATAATGAACTTCCCAGACAAAAATAAACTAAAGAAATTTATCACCACCAAGCCAGTATTACAGGAAATGTTGGAGGGACTTCTTTAAGAAGAAAAAATATGTATCAAAAACAGGAATAAAGAATGGTAACAACTACATTCCTATCAATAAGTACCTCAAATGGAAAAGAATTAAGTGCTCCAACTAAAAGATAGAGTGAATGAATGGATAAGAAAACAAGACCCCCAAATGCTGCCTACAAAGGACTCACTTCGGATTAAAAGACACACACAGACTAAAAGAAAGGAGATGGAGAGGTTATTTTGATGGACCTAGAAGGTATTTAAGTCAGAGAAAGATAAACACTATATGATTTCACTTATATGTGGAATCTAAGGAATAAAAAAGAACAAACTAATCAAAAACAAACTCATAAATATAGTGGACAATTTGGTTACAGACAACGGGGGGATTGGGGAGCTGGGTGAATGGGTGAAGGGTTAAAGAAATACAAATTAGTAGCTGATGGATGGTCATGGGGTTGGGGAGCACAGCGTAGAGAACACAGTTAGCATTAATACGATGGCTAGGTCAGGAGAGGGAGAGAGCAATTGGGACGGTCATTTTATGAACTATATAGATGTTTAACCAATGTACTTGAAACTAATTAAAATAAATTAAAAAATAAAAATAAAATTATGAAATTGCAAATTGTAGTCTATTTTCTTGTTTAATAAAATGTGAAATCAGAGTGTAAATGAGTTAGTTTAAGCAATTGATGTTCATAACTAATGCCTTCTGATGATCAGATATTTGGCACAGAATACTACTTCTTTTTCAAGTATAATACCTACTCTTCATTTGGGCCAAATCTTGTCTTTGTTAAGAAGTAGAAAAATGGGTTTCAAAGTACTTTCTAGAATAGTAAGGTTATAGATGTGTTTTTACAAATCATTATCTAAAAACATACACCTCGATATTAGAAAAAATTGGAGTGTTCAGTTAGAACTGAATTTAATAAGTTTTATTCAACAGGTTCAAATTTGAGTAATGGTTTCTAGGTTTCTTCCGCTAAATAAACCCATATTTTAGGTATAGAGGACTATATTAGTGTACATATTGTTAAGAAGAACACATTAGAGACATTATATAAAAAACACTTTATGTTTTTAATAGAAAAACAACTTTGATGACAGAGCTATATACACAAGAAAAATTTAATTTTTAAAAAGAAAAATTATAAGAGTAGCAGAATTCTAGTGATAAATGCACTGAAATAATCTTTTGAAATAAACCATCTTTAGGGAAAAATAGGAGTTCATGCCAGACTCTATTAAAGTGCATAAAAAGAAAATTTATTTTAGCATTTATACCAAAAGTACATTATAAATACATGTGTTACTCTAGTGCAGTAAGACAAGAAGCCCAGCCTCAATAATAATATGGCCTTGATCTTAGTATGCCTCTTACATGTGCCTCATAAATAGCTTGTTCTGAAAGCTAAAAATTGTAAGCAATTTTCTCTATTGATAGCTTTATGAGTAATTCTGGCAACAGAGTAAAAAGTCTTAATTCTTATTTTGCTAATTCTCTAGGGTCATAATAGTCTCACAAGAAACATCTTATTAATGAAATTAATAGAAGAAAGATATTTTCAGGCCTTTAAAACAAGTTAAAGCAAATATTTATCACATGTAAAAATAAAACAAAAAGTAAATTTTAGGATATCTTTAAATTTTAATTTAAAAAACCACTAAATTATTTTATTTGCAAAGGTGAGTTAAAATAATTAAAAGAATAACTTGCATAGAGAACTGGTATATAGTTACTTTTTAAGAAGACCAATGCATAAAGCAACGGAATTAAGAAATGTGCACAGAGATGCTGAATGGACAGTCAAACCTATCTTAGGGAACTTCTTACAAAAAATCAAATTACTATGGTCTTTTCAATGCTCACTTTATTACTTGCTTTTGAAATTTATCAATTTTAAAAACAACTTTTAAAATCTCCTCAATTTAAATATAAATATCCGCATGCAATCACTCATCACTCAGATATGCTTGTTTTTCAGTGCCCTCACACAATGATTCTGATTTAGATTACTCACATATACCCTGATGTTTTTTAATCACGATGAAATAAAAAAAGAGAA
Source organism: Pteropus medius (assembly GCF_902729225.1). Taxonomy (NCBI): domain Eukaryota; kingdom Metazoa; phylum Chordata; class Mammalia; order Chiroptera; family Pteropodidae; genus Pteropus; species Pteropus medius. The sequence continues at coordinate 50,022,736 of NW_024340849.1, forward strand.
AAAATGTGGTTTCAGAAGATGGAATTCCTAGAGCCTAGAAGAAGTCCTTTGATCACAGAAAATCAGAACCAGACTGTCAATATTAATTACAGAAAGCAATTTATCAGTATAACAAAAGGGTATGATAAATTTCTTCTAAAATACCTAATTTACTTTTATAATGATTAAAACTAACAAATATTTATAAATTATTCATGTACTTCCATATGAGGTTTGTTTTCTTATTAATATTTATGCCTTTCCAGTACTAGTTCGTTTCTATTCTTATATCAAAGTCTTTCCATAAATCTCTAAAAAGTCACAAATATCTCTATGGCCATGGATAAACCACAAAAGTGATAATTCATCAAAATATCTTTTCACCTATACAATAAATAAATCCATTGTGAATTTAATTTCTACTAATTTATATAAAATAATCTTATTAATCTATGAAAAATAATCATATTGATTTTACTATAACTTAAACCCTCAGACAAATATCTTTCTGATTACTTATTAATGTAAAAAAAAAACTAAGTAAACTTTATATTCATATTTAAACTACTGAATATCTGTAAACAAAGTAGCATTTATTAAAATAGAATATACACTGAATTTATACTAAATTCCACTCAGATTTATACAAGTTTTTCATCCTTAATTTTTAAATACACACGTCATGATTTTTTTCAAACATTAGTCAGGTATATACAAAACTGAAATATGACATTCAAGCCAGATTGTGATTTTTAAGATAACCTCTAAACAGCTAGTAATATACAATGTGTAAAATTCCAATAAAACATAAGTATATTCTTATAGAAATGTTAGGCCTATAATACCGAGCGATATTTACAAGCAAACATGATCCAAACAGCACATGCAGATTCAGGGTAAGTAAACACTCTGACACGAACTGCCAGTCGCACCTGGTCTCCACGGCAACAGATTATTTCTTCACAGAAAGGAGACCTACAGAAGAAAGAAAATTTATTCAATTAAGTAAACACAGGCTTTACTTTCTTGTTTCCAAGTAAGTCAATATTTTAAAATCCTGTCTCTGCTACCAACTTGACCTCTGTAAATTTTGGTCGAGCTACTCGAATTACAAACTATTCCTCACAGTCTATAAATTTTAAAAATTACACTAGTCAAGATCAGAAATCCTCAACTGAGATAGCACCAAAATCACTGAGGAAACTATCCTACTATCTCTAGAGCTACACTTTAGACCAAAGGAATTACAATCTGTGGCAAGGAGGGTAAGTCATAAAAGTTCCCCATGTGATTCTGAATCCATTCCTAAAGAACTACCAGAATTATTTCTAAAACTCCTAAGCCAAAAATATTTATGAATTCATAAATTCCACCTTACCGAAGACATGTAGCAAATGCACGCCTTGCATTTCTATATACAAAATGTATTGGGAACCCTTTAAATGTGTGGCCATCAGGCACAGCCCTCCTTATGGCATCTTGAAATTCTTCATTGCCTGCAGATATACTTGTTGTACGCTCAAATTCATAAGAAGCCAAAGCTGGTGATAAGAGATAGGAAAGCTGGTCTTCCCAAACAGTAGTGAGGCCAAGATCCTATAGCAATGAAAAGAGAAGAAAAAGAGTGAAATTCATTAATATTTTAAAAACCAATTATAATAAAAATGTTGATTATTTTAATGTATGCCAAGATTTTTCATAAACCTGTCATAATTTTTTTAACTTCCTATTATTATAAGGATACGCAGAAGTAAAATATAAAACGAACTACAGGTATTAGACTTAACTTAAAGAAAGAGAACCAAAAAACATCCAATATTAATGATTTTAGTGAAAGTTCCAAATCCTATACTTCCTCAATAGCCACTAGAAAAGATCATGTGGAATAGTTCCACCATGGAATACGGTGTCAGTAAATTTTGAGGTTACATTTTATTTATTTAACTTTAAAGAGCTTAGTAAAATTAAATCTGCTTAATTTGATTGTTCCTACTATAAATTCAACTCTAGTAGGAGAGAAAAGTCAAAAAACTAATTGCATATATAAACTCAAATATTTACTGAGCATTTACTCCATAAAAGCTATGGACTTTGATACTGTAAGAGATAAAAAAGTGAAGAAGACATTCTGCAGGACTTCAGGGAACTTTAAACATGTTTCTATGGAATACTAAAGGCAATTATGATTTCATTTACAACACTGAATGAACTATTGATGGTTGGACAAGATATATATTTTTTAATTAATTAATATTTTTATGGTGACATTGGTTTACGAAATCCTCTAAATTTCAGTTGCACATTTTAACAGTAAGGCATATAGATATTTACATTGTGTGTTCACTTCCCATGGTTAGATTTCTTTCTGTCACCACATATTTGATCCCTTTGACACATATTTTAAACTCGTCACAAACATAAAAAACTTCTCAAAATTCTAAATAGTTTGATTATAATATATCTGTAGCATTTTCTGATTTCACAATCAAGGTTTTAACTGGCTCTAAGAGATCCTAAAGGTCCATAATCATCTACACTTTCCTCAGGCAGAATGTAATTTCACTTGCTGATTTATAAGGCACCATCAACTTAGCTAGAGATCAACACTAACATCTAACTCAAATTTTGTTTTCTTCTTCTACATAAAATAATTCTTATAATGTAATAAAATATTGGTTTCCTTCATAAACAGGATCTAAGAAAAGAAGATCAAAAGGCAATATGTACGACAGACAGACAGTAAAGAGGGGCTTTAATTTCCAGCAGTGTAATAAATTAGGTCCCTCATCAACTATTGCTGAAAACATACTACAAATGCCAGATTTTCCATAACATACTTTTAAATGCTTTGATGAGTTGGCAAGTAAAAAATAGAGACCAAAGCTAAGAGTAATTGGAAGCCCATAGAACATATCTGATAAAGTGTGCCTTTGATGGTCTCAACGAACATGGAAAAATAGAACTCACCCAAGGTGTGGAGTCTGTTGGGGAATCCCAAAAGGAGAATTATAAATAACTCTTCTTTATATATTTGGATTCTAGTCCTTCGTTGGTTATGCGTGAGGCAAATAACTTTTCCCACTCCAAGGCCTCCTAGACATTGGGGGCCTTCATGTGTTCATGTGTTCATGTGTCTGTATCAAAAAGGCACCCAATGGCTTGCCTCATCACCCCAGCTGGCTGTGGATGTAATGGACCTGTTCCAGTCCCTCAATTTCTAAAGAACTTATTTCCAATAGGTTCTGGATGGATGTTTATAGTTTATCTGTGTGTGTGAGAGTGTGTGTTAGTGTGTGTTTGCCTGTGAGCCTGGTTGCCTGTGTACCTGTGCCTGTGTATGTGCCTGTGTGTGTGAGACAGAGATGTGGTTGTGTGATATCCAGGCAGGTGGATATATGTGACTGACCTCTTGTGTGTGCCTGGTTGAACATTTCTATGAGTGTGGGTGTACAGTTTCACTTGTGTTTTATAATGTGTGCACATTCTGCGTGCACTTTCGTGGGAGTGCAAAGCAGCATGTGTGCCTCAAGAGACTTTTGGGGGTATCAATGTCTGGTAGAGTGTGTGAGTGTGTCAAAGGTGTTCCTCCTAGAACATACATTCTTAAATTACTAATCTTTTCCTTTGATTAATGCTTTTTATGTCTTCTCTAAGGTACTTTACAAAAGAAGAAATCTAAGTGGCTAATAAATAAGAGGCTTGATCTCATTAGTAATCAGGGATACTACAAATTAAAGCTAGAATGAGGATATATCACTTTACATCTACCAATTTTGTATAACAGGAAAACAAAACATGAAAAAAAATGAATATGAAAAAATATAACCCAATATTTTTAATGGGTAATGACTGAATAAATACTTCACAAAGAAAAATCTAAACGGTGGTATTCAGCAAGTCTAAACAAGTACACCATTCTTCACTCCTAGAAAGAAGTAATAAATTCTAGAAGTACTGGTGAATTTGGAAATTTCTGAGTCTCAGAACTTAACTCTCATGACTTTCAAAACTACAAATCATAAAGGTAGGCACTGTATTTGCTTTGTTCAGGGCTAGAATAGTGACTGGCACTATCACACACGCCAAAAAAAACTAATACATAAACAAATGAAAAAAATGCACAAGAATACAAACTTCAGTGTTAATTACCTTCCTGTGTTCTGACACTAGTAGCCTTAGCTGCATTTCTATTTCATTACTTGTTACGGAAGCATCGATTGTAGATGCGCATAGAGGTGGAAAGGGAGGAAGGGATGTAGTAGCTCCTGGAGCACACACAGATTTAATTGCTTCTTCACTCATGGGTTTCCATTTGGATTCATCATTCAAATCAAATACACAGATTTCTACTAAGTCAGAGGGCTGACAGTTTCCCAGGAACATCTGATGATTGAAAACACAACCAATTGTTCGATATGGGTACAATGGTTTGGGCTGTTCAGCAACTGGAGGTTCATCAGGATTGATAGATTTGTGGATATACCTAAAAAACATAAATCATAATTTTATATAATAAGAACTTAAATATTAAGAAGCAGTATCTTACTTAAAGCCATATTTATTTCCTAAGACTAGAGTTTAATATTTGCTTTTCTTTCTCATATCCCATAATTTGACCAGTCTATATTAATTGTGTAGCACACCCTATGATGTAGAAACCAACTTTATTCCTTTAACATGAGAGTATACTCTATGTATATCATTAAGATTAAAACTGTCTAACTCAAATGACACAATTAAAATAATTTAGCTATACATTATGAGGCACAACTAACCAAAATGTTTATCAATGAAGGTAAAAAAAGAACCCAAAATAATGAGAAGAGTGCCCAGGGCTGAGCCTTCAGATTTTCAACATTTAAAGACAAGATAAAACTCTTCATAAGTTATATAAATATCTAATCACTATGCTGTACATCTGAAACTAACATAATGTTGTATGTCAACTGTAATTAAAAATTTTTTTTAATTAAAAAAAATAGTAAAGACAAGGTTAAGGAAAACTAAGAACAGCCAGAGAAAAATAATGAAGATTAAAAGACAGTGCTATGAGAGAAGCTAAGGAAGGAGAATGTTCATGAAGGAGGGAGCATTTAACTCTTTCAAATCTGATGATAGCCAAAAGGACTGATAAAAAATGTCCAGTGGATTTACCAACATGGAAGTGGTGACCATAACAAGTTTTCAAAAGAAATCATGACTTACAACTTAAAATTTATTTTCAGGCTTAAGGATGATTATCAGAAAAAAAATGCCAGTTACATAAAATTAAAATATAATTCAGTTTTTACCAGTATCATGTTGGTAAAGAATATTTAAGGTATACAAATTTTCTTAGAGTTTAATTAACATAGCTATCTTAATTAAAGTAATTTATTTTTCATAGTCATCAAAAAAGCTCTAATAACTAAAGTTATCAATATATACCTTTGAGTACCATCAATATAAATAAAAAAAACCCCTATAATTTAAAACATTTACATCTTCATTTTAATATCTTTGTAAACTTAGTTTGCTAACCTGTGTCCTGTTAAACTCTCCCAAAAAGTAATGGTTCCATCAGTTCCACAAGTCATAACCCATGCATGAGGTACTCCCTTTGCCTTAGTCCCAACACAGACAAAAGCTTCTAATCCATATCCAAGAAGAAGGCTGCACAGAAGGTTAGCATGGTCTTCACAGTCACCCTAGAAAGCACAATGAATTAAAATTATTTGTTCGATGTTAAATATTTAAAAACAAAGTGACAATAAAAATTACTATTAAAATTTTCACTTTTAATCATCAGTCCTCTGTTAAGCTGAAACAATGCTGGGGGGAAAGAGAATACACCAAATTTAGAAGAGTTTTGTAAATTATTTTATAAAGTCAGTGCTCACAAATCTAGCAGTCATAACATGTACACCTTAAGAAGGGACATTCAGATTCAAAAGTTTATAAAGAACTCATGCAACATAAAAAAAGCAGTAAGATTTAAAAAATTAATACCTAATGGACATGAACAGACAAGCAATAAATTGTAGAGCAGAAAATGCAAATAAGGGAGAAAATACTCAAATACTTAATACAGTAAATTACAGTATTTATATGATCATTTTAAGGAAATAAAAACATAGGAAAAGTGATTGGTGGAATATAACAAAATGCCAATAATGGCTGTAATTAAAGTAATTATATATAATTTTCCCTTTTATTTCCTAAATTCTCTTTGATAGTATTACTACCAGAATTTTTAAAAATAATTAAAATTAAAAAAAAAAGAAAATAGCTGATATGTTGTATGAAAAAAATATCAAAATACTTAATAGTAAGGTTAGAATTACAAGAAAATATGTATTTAAGCACAGGACTACTAGAAACATGGAAAAGTAAAAGTAACGACTGAGTTCAGTGTTACAATGGATGATTTCTTTGCCCAAAATGTTTACATTAGTTAGCTCTACACTGTTCTTTATTAATTAACTGTAATACAACAAATAGCATTTTATAATCATTAAATTGACTTTAGAAAAATATCCAACACCTTTTAGACCCATTAATTTCTACAGATTTTATACTAAAATTTTTTTTCAAAAAATCCAACAATACAACCAAAGATATTCAATGCAAAAATTCATTCTGAATGATATCAAAAAACTGGAAGCAAGGCTAACTTAAAAAGAAACAGTTTTAAACGAATCGAAAACAAACTTACAAATATAGAGGACAATCTGGTGATGGCCAGAGGGAAGAGGAAGAGGATAAGGGGTGGAGAGAAAGCAGTGAAGGGTAAAATAAGTACAAATTAGTAGTGGATAGATGATCATGGGAATGGAGAACGTATGGGGAATGTAGTCAGCAGTAATATAATGGCTATGTGTAGGGCCAGAGGGAAGATACAGTAATCAGGGGGATCGTTTTATAAACTATATAAATGTCTAACCAATGTACTGTATACTTGAAACAAATAATTAAAAAAATAAAAAAAATAAAAGAAACAATTCTTACAACGGGGAAATAGTTAAGTAGATTTTGTATATTACTTCAAGAAAACTTTATATTGCTATAAAAAGATGGAGATCATAAAAATTATAGCAACACATGGGACAATGTTCATAGCATAGTGCTAAATTATAAAGCGGAACACAAAATTTTATTTATACCTTAGTTATAATTATGGGAAAAAAAAGACATAATAAATTAGTAATAGAATTATGGATGAAATTTCACCTTTACTGTTATAATGCTGTTGTTTGCACTAGAAAAATATTTTAAATGATTTTCAGGTTTCTAATTTAAGGTATGCTTTTTCTTTAAACAAATTTAGATAACATAAAATAGTGAATCAAAGGGGTGATTATTTGCTTTACAAGAGTTGTTTAAATGATAATTTTAAACATGTATCATTCCTACTGTGTTTGAAAATCTTGAGAATATCATGCTAAGTTAAGTTAGATGGAAAAGGACAAAAACCACATGATTTCATTCATGTGTGGGATATAAAACAAAAAGCAATAAATGAAAAAACTAAACAAATTCATAGATGACAGAATGGTGGTTACCAGAAGGAAAGAGAGGTAGGGGAAGGATGAAGAGGGTAAATGAGATAAAATACATGGTGATAGAAGGACACTAGACTTTTGGTGGTGAGTACACAATAAAGTACATAGATGTTGTATTATAAATTTGTATACCTGAAATAGATGATGTTATTAATCAATGTTATCCCTAATATATATAATTTTTTAAAAAGTTTAAATCCATACACATAACTTTTAGAAACTACAGCTTGGGAATAAAGCAAAATAATTTTGATAAGTAATGTTTAACTGTTTTCAATTGTCTTTAAGACAAAATCTTTCTGACAAATCAATCTCCAATCTAAATAATTTATTCCATTGTATGAGCTTTGACTTGTGAATATCCAAATTTACACAACTTCAGATGAAACAAAATTATGTCAAAACAAGAATGTTAAATTTCTTGTTTTCTGTTCTGTTTCAACAGAATTGAAATGCTAGTCTGACTTTTTTTATATCATCAACATTTTTAGAACCCAGATTAAGAACTATCTCATAATCTATAAAATTAGTTTAGTGAAATCAATTAATTTAGATTTAACATCAATTTACACAAATTCTCATAAATAATTATATTTGATACTAAACAAAACACCAATGAATCCAAATTTTTTTCGATGTTTTTTGTACTGCCATTTTCTCTTTAAAAAAATGCATTATCTAGGGAAATTTTAACACATCAATAGTGCTAGAAGATCATGGTTCTATTCCTGGTACTGCCTCTAATTAACGGTTTAATTCATCTGTATATCTCAGTTTATGACACGATAGTACTTGGAGATCCTTATCTCACAGAAATCATGTTACATTAAATAAGAAACTATACGAGAAAATAAAGATGCTAAGTTTTTTCTTTACTGATATTTAAATGTTAAGAAAAATGGTGAAGATACTGACTTGTTCAAGTTGACAATGTGTACAATTTTGCTAAGTTAATTATTTCACAAGTGCACCATAAATTCACAATAACTACAATGTACTGCTTTTTAATTCTATTGCATGTGTGGAATACCTTGTTTCTACAAAGAAAGGCCAGCAGAGTGCACCACTGTTCCTGTTTACCTCCTCCTCCGATAACAGGGGCTCTTTCATAACCAAGTACATTAACAAATCTTGCTGCTTGCCTTGGAGTGTCCAGAAGCCGCCCAGCTCGAAGTGGTTTAACAAAGGAACAGACTGGTCTATTTATCCCATTTTCATCCTGAAGGAAGAGGGGAAAAATGGTATCTGTATTGACAGATTAATCATTTCTAATTTTAACACCTTTTCTTTAAATGTTAACTTGGGATAAAATAATTCTGTATATCATTAAGTTCTTACCTTGTATCCAGTACTAGGCTGCTAAGTGCTATGTATATGATTTCTCTTTTAATTCTCTAAACATCTCTATAACTTTCATTTCAAAGATGAAATAACTGAAGTTACAGCCATTATGCAACAGGGCCAGGATTCAAACCCTGAGCTAACTCCAAAGACTTGGACAGTAAGAACTTGAATTATCATATAATCCAGCAATCTTACTCGTGGATATGTACTCAAAGTAATTGAAATCAGTATCTCAAAGAGATATTTGTGCACTGTAGCATTATTCACAATAGCCAAGATATGGAAACAACCAAAATGTCTTCAATGGATAAATGGAAGGAAAATGTGGTATACTTATCAGTGGAATATTGTTCAGTCATAAAAATAGAAGAGATTCTGCCATTTGCGACAATATGGATGAACCTGAGGGCATTATGCTAAGTGAAATAAGCCAGAGAAAGACAAATACTGTATAGTATCATGTATATGAGAAACAATGGATTAAGTATAATGATGCACAAGATTCTACAGATGTTTGGTTAGGATAAAGGGAATTAATTCAGTTCTTTAAAAAAAACCCAAAAACTTATTTAATAGAAACAGAGAATAGAACAGAATGGTGGTTGCCAGGGGTTTGCAGGAAGAAGGAAATGGGGTGATGTAAGTCAAAAGGTAAAATTTTCAGTTATAAGAAAAATAAGTTCTGAGGATTTGACATACAGTATGGTGACTACAGTACTGTAAACTTGAAAGTTGCTGAGAATAAATCTTAAGCATTCTCACCACAAAAAAAGTTAACTATGTGAGATGATGGATGTATTCATTATCTTGATCTTGGTAATCATTCCACAATGTAGGTATATAACAACCATCATGTTGTACACTTTAAACATATACAATAATTTGTCATTTATTCGTCAATAAAGTTAAAAAAAAAAAAACTTCTTTAAGAAAAGAATAGACAGGTGGGTGGGGGATAGAAAACTGTTCTTTCTTAATATCACACAGAATTGCTGAGTAAAATGACTATTATAATTTCCACTCATAACTATGGTTAACTCTAAAAGACATTGATTTTTTTTCCAACCTCTCATATCCCACTTACTCCAATACCTGCATGGTGGTCTCTTATTCTCCATCTCCCTACGCTATCTTAGGAGTCAGAAATAGAGATAAAATGAAAAGATCAGCTAAAAGAGCTCAAATATATTTTGATTGGTTTCTCTTCGCCCTTGTCCTGATATCACTGTTACCTTGCCCGCCCAGTCATTCAATCTATAGACAATGCTATTGTAAAGTCAGAAGCCATTTCCCTCTAATTTCCAACACTAGTTAACTAGCGTCTCCCATTTGCAAGCTCCTCATCTAGAAATTAAACCACTTTTAACCCAGTCCTAAAATCTAGGGAACATAGGGTAAAGCTAGAAGAATGCACAGGACCTGAGAAATATAATTCAAAATACTATATTATCTCATATAAATGCACCTATATAGGACTGAATACATGTAAAATATCTGAATCGTTCCTTTTAAGTTACAAAAAATATAGATCTAATCATATATTTTAAATTGCTTTGTTAATGAGAAAAAATAGGCTTCAGATACAGGAAAAATAGAGGCAGAGATATATAGTTGAAATGCTGCAGTTAAATATTATTGGTCACCGGTTTAGGGATGTTGGTTATATAGAACTATTACATGTAATATTGTTTGTCTTTAAAAAAATAGCTAACTGGCCCAGAGCCCCAGTTCCCCACAAAAGCTGAATGTACATATAAATGCAAAGTGTAGTAGTAGTTAATTATTTAATACTAAGTATCAGTCAAGGACACACTTCAAGTTAAACAAAAAGGGTTTTAATCTACTTTAAATCAAACATATTAAAAAATGGTTTAAAAAAACAAAAATGAAAAGCAAAATAGAATAAAGATTGTACCACCCACTCAGTGAAAGAGAGCATTATAAAATCAGCATTCTATTTTACAAATAAACTTTCACTTCTCTGAAATGAATACATTTTACAAATTCAAGTTAAATGAAATTTACATATACAACCATAAATACCAAATACAAGTGTGAAGCTTATCTAATACAACTTACAAACCTGAGCAAAAATCTTAACCAGCCGAGAGTTGTGTGAGGGTCGAATTTGCAAATATTCTCTCCACCACTGCTTAGCATAAACAAGAAACAATCGCTCTTTCTCTGCAGTTTTCTGCCGTTCCAAAGCAAGCTTAAAATTAAAAAGATATTTTTCAATTTTTATTGATTCTCCTTAATTACTATAAAATATGTAACAAATCTATGCACTTCTCTCTGTCTCCACAACCATCCTAATCTAAGCCACCATCATCTCATCTGTAAGAGCCTCGTCATTGACTTATTTCAATACTTTCCCCAGTACAATCCAGTACCCATAGTCAATCTTTTTTCCTCCCAAGAGACATTTTTAAAAAATCATATTGTCATTCTCTTGCTTACAATTAATAAATTGTCATTTTTCTTTAAAAAGTGATTTCTAGGATCAACAGGTAAATAAATATGCTACTATGAAGAGAAATACACAAAGAAGAGAAATTCAGAATTCTTTACCTGTGTGTTCACTACTTCTTGAGATAATGTTTGATTGAGTGGTGGGTACATCTCAAGTTTTATATTTAAAATTCCCACAGAAACTTTTGATTCTGTGCCTATAAATGTAAATAAATATTCAGAACTTCAGAGGTTTCAAAACTATGTATGTTTAACCAAAATACTTTATGAATTTTGTGCTTTACCACTTACATGGAATAAAAAAACACTCATCACCTTGAATATTCATATTAAAAATTTACCAAATCAAATCAGTTTTCATTTGGTACAAAGTTTTTCATCTACTTATAAGGCGATTACATATTTTCTTGGCTTCCTAATCACATTTTAAGGAACTTTTTGGAACTAAAGGATTTGGCATTCTTAATTTTTATCTTCATTAAATGTATAATACCAACCAGATTGACATTAAAAACAAAGTCAAACCAATTGTTAACACTTCATTCTCAGAAAATATACTATTTTTCACATATAGTAATTCTCATTTATCCCTTCTCATTTTTCACATCACATGCGAGTACAAATTTGCAGTCCATGCCTGGATAGAAAGAATTAGAAAACAAATATACTTCGCACCAGAACTACTTAATATTTCTTTGGTGAATCAAAATATAATCGTTTCTTGGTCATTACAATGCTTATCATGTTAGGCCTATATTTAAAGACAAATAATGGGTATCTCATATGAAAATAAATATACACAAAACTTTTTCTTTTTCTTTAGGGAAAAACACATTTAGGGTCTGACTTATCAAAACCTAAATTATAAAGCTATACTGTCCAAAGGCCAGATTTAATTCTAAGTTTCAATACCAAAGTAATTCCACTATGTAATGCATAAAACATTGATAGCTTTTATTTTGTTTTTCATTTTATTAGTAAATATGTACTACATATCAAGTGGTATTAGCACCTCTGTGAGTGCTACTTTCCCACATGTAAAAGGGTAGAAAATGCCTACTCCATATTCTACAAGAACTGGTGCTATAGGAACCCATGTACTAATGGGAATGCACTGAATTCTGCGGTCGCATCGTGCTGGAATGGAGGTATTTTTGTGTATGCATGCGGGTATGTATGTGTGTAGGAACTTAATTTTCTTACATAGTCTTATATATAATCAAATAAATTTGAAACAAGAAAATCTCTCAAAATTTCTATATTCATTTTCCCAGAAAAAAAATTTTCCTTAAGACAAGGCCAGATTGACTGTAAGACAAGGCCGGATTGCCTATGAAGTTCTACACTCATACTATACATTACCCAAGACTAAACATTGGAGTACAATTTAAACTCTAAAAAAATTCCTTTTTACACGTTTTCCTCTTGGTTTATAAAGACATTTTAAAAATATAAAATATTTACAAACTGTGGCTAAAAAAAGGTATAACAGTAATATTAATCATCATACCTACACCCATAAGTTCCACAGTAAGACTGGTAACTCCATTTTCTGAGCCCAAAACTGATCGCCATTCGAGAAAATAGGATGCTACTAAAGTGGTCTCACCAAATATGTCTGTTTTGATTAGCACCATGTGAATTGGATCACTTATTGATAACATTGTTGTTGAATCAGCCATTCTAGTTCCATCACCTGTCAATATAAACAAACAAATATATATACACATATATATATATACATATATATACATATATATATACACACACATATAACATTACCTATTCAGTTAGGCCCACATAGAAGAATACTTTTATTGAAAAGGATGCTAAAAATAAACTTATATAAAACCAAACAGAATAATTTGGTAATGCCTCAGAAAGCATGCAACGGACTGGGAATAAAAAAGGTACAGTTCTATTTCTATCACAACTTTTAAGAGGACTGGTAGAATTGTGACAAGTTATCTAGATACTTAATGCATATCAGTGTTTTCTGATCACTAAGAGTACTTAAACTATATGTTACTACAATAAAAAGCCTTCAAATATGTCCACATTAATCCCAAACTACCTTTATCCCTTAACCTCCAGAAATAATCACTGCATTATCTACACAAAACTGAACGATCCAGCATCTTGGAGCTAGCAATTTAAGCTATAACTGCCTCATTAAGGTAACATTTTTCACTGGGGGGAAAAAATAAATTTTAGTGCTGCATTAGCCATCATAGTAATCTAAAATTCTGACGCTATACCTCTATAACTTTGTTAACTTTATAAATACATTATAAAGATTTCTACATTGACAACAAAAATGTATAAAATATCTTTATAGGAAAAAAGTGTAAAACAATTACAGAAATCAAAAATCATAATTCTAAAATGAATTACAGATTCATATCTAAACTTTGATTTTCAAAAAATTACATAACACCATAAATCTAATCATCTTTCATCAAAAGAATCACGACACTATACCCCCAGCAGTTGCCTAGCATAGTACCATTCACCTAACAGGTATTTAAATGTTGATTACTAAAGAATCAACCATTAACCAGTCAAAAATTAATCTTCAGAAAAAATTAATTAGCAGAAAATAAAGCAAGAAGATGGTAGAAATAATCTATATAGAAAAGAGCAGTGGGGGGAAAAAAAAACTAGTAAGATTCATCCATTATAAATCTCTCCTTGCAGCACAAGTTATCATTCTGCAATAAAACTTCACAAAGATTTACTCAGTTAAATAACATATTTTTGCTCCTTACCTAAGCTTTCTCTGTGTACTTCAAGTAAAAAGCCATCATGAAAATCTGGTTCACAGGCACATGGAACAGGTTTAGAACGAAAACGTTGGTTTCGAAAATGTAAACATAAAGTAAAGGTTGAACAAACTTGTCCCGGTAAAGGCTCAGGTTCTTGCAGATGTTCCAAGAAAGCTTTTCCACCCAAAACCTGAAGGTAAAGATACCTCCGTGTTGGATCAATATTAGCTGTAAAGTGTAGCAATATATATGAGGAAACTGCCAAATAACTTAAGGAATGTGATCAATAGGAAATAATAACTTGACAGATAAAACCAAAGACTAGGAAAAAAAAAACAACAAATTTACTGTATACCAGGACCATCTGCACCCAAGGAAGAAAAGATATATAATATGGTATCTTTTTCTGAGTTTATATTCTGGCTACTTTCTCTCAGCTAGAAAGAAGTCAGAGCCGAGGTTCAGGATAACTTTGGTGTTTAGTTGTTTAACCAACATTCCTTCATCTCCACAAACCAACTCAATTATCTCAACTCAGCAAAATGTACTTGTGAGATAATTACATTACCATTAAAGAAAACAGGCTATACAATTTTTATAAAATACATTTTTAAAACATGATACAGGTGGTCCTGTTTTGGCTTCTACTCTGCTATACATTAAATATTCTGATATACTTCATGCAAAATAGAAGCTAAATTTTTTAGATTAGTCACAAAAATGTATTTCATTCTGAAAAAAAGTTGAAATGTTTTTTATCAAATATTAAACGCTAAGCACATCTATTCACAGTACAATCCATAACTAAATTAATGTTAAAAAGAAATACACATACTTTTTTTTAACAATGTTGACTGTCTATCAGTAAAACAAACTGGTTGTTTCGGAGAGGAAAGTTCTTGATCAACATTGTCCTGGAAAGACAGAAAAAAAATCAAAAGAAATTAGAAGACAAAAATTGTAATTAAGCAAGAAAATGCCAATAACGAAACTAGGCCCCTTAACTAGGCCTCAAAAGGCCCCTTATTTTCCTTGCATAATAAAAATAATGAAAAGCCTGCAAAAGAGGTGATGCAAATGAGGTCACTCCTGAAGTCTAATATTAAGGAATTAAACTTGTCTTCAAGCAATGTACGCAAAATGCTAAAAACAAATCTTTAATAACGTAAAGCAGATTAAACTTTTTTTAAACTTCATAGAACATTTGGCTTATGATTTTATCATGAACTGATTTTAATAAGGAAGTGACATTCACACAGCAGAAGCTATTATTAGGTCAATTTTTATACCAAATGGGTTTACAACCTCAAAAACTAAAAAAAGATATACTGTATTAAAATACTCATTCCCTGGTGTATTATGAAGTCCATCCAATTTTTACATTATATTACTCAGATATTGAGGTCACAATTTCTCATTATTGCCTCATTTTCAAAAGGCCTACTTACTAATTTGTACACTGGGAGGCTATCATCCCACTACTGACCTATTTGTATGAAAAGATTTGAAGGTTCTTATGCAGACAATTCTTTTCTTAAAGAAACTTATAATTTCTTAATCGCAATGACTACTGTTCCAAAAGAGTGTTTATTTTAAAAATAAGCCTAATTTTAAAAATTATAGAACATTATTGTGAAAATAAACTAGATTAAAGTAAACCAATTTGACTAATATATATATACTTAAAGTTATAGACCTAGAGATAACAAGAGAAAATTCTGTCACTGGATAGAGAGGAATATGGTATATAACAATTTCACTGATATATAATCCTAAATGCCACATTCAAGGGTGGAATTACCTTATACTTGAAACAAGGATAATACTAGACAAAACTGTCTTATTTTAATGTGGTTTTCCTAAAAGGAGAGGCCCCAAATATATGCTTAATGCCTCTCAATTTTTTCCCCTAAAAGATTACTCACAGTAACAAAATTAAGTTCTTTCATCACATCATCAATGATTCCCCGACGTCGAAGAGCTTTGATCAAATCTTCTGTTGATAACTGTTGCTGATCAGGTGCCAATTCTTCCCGTATTGTCTCAGCAAGGATTTCTCTTATTCTGCCATGGACATCCATCTGAGTAGAAAACTCACATTACAATTCACAACATTACAAAGCAGCTGAATATTGCCACTTAGTTAATTTCTTTCTGAAGTACTGACAAAGAAAAGAATAAATAGATAAACTAAATTCCGGAGGGCTTCTCAAGCTAATAGTAAATGTAAAATTGTTATCAGAATTCATTGAGAATAAACGTAAGATTTAAAAAAAAAAAAATTTTTAAGATAAAAAATTTTTTAGTACGAAATCTCGAAATAATCTCTACTGGTTATTTCCCCACAAATACTACTCAACCAAAACAATCTTTTGAGAGCGTTTAGTATAATCAAAAGACAGACCAAGAGGAGGCGATCGAAGTATGAATGTCTCCTTTCAACTTATTAGATGTGACCTTGAGTTAACTTATTTACCCTTTACGAATCTGGAAGAAATAGTGCCCTGTCAAGATCGCTGTAAGCCTTAGACAAAAGATGGTAAACACTCAGCACAAAGCCTGGCATACAAGTGTACATTAAACAGTAGCTTTTATTACTTCAGGCTATTGCATTCAGTTGAGCACATCAAAGACACAAATTCTTCCTCAGCTCTGAAGTATCAAATACCTACATCACAAATTCTTTAGTTACTTCTTTCTCATGACTTAAGAATAGCTAATTTGATTCAACATCAATGACACCTCAAGTTTCATCCTTAAAGTAATTCTAATTCCTAATCTCTGAAAATAAGCCTGCTCCAAACACAATTTAAACTCGATCTGACTTCTAGAAATCCCTGGATAAACGCTCCATTTTCACAACTGTCCTAAAATGCTAACGCCGTTCTACCACCTCGAACACTGGTACTGGGCACTTTCTGGACTTGCTCTTTGTTTATCGAGCCTAGACAGTTCTTCTGGCTTCAAGCCCGCATCTGTGCCCATGCCGCGCTCCCCCTCTCATAGCCTTTGCCCGAGGCCATGGCAAAGAGGTGCCACAGTCGGCTCGGCCAAGGGGCACCTGGCTGGACGTGCAGGACCCCAGGGGGCACAAGAGCGTCCGAGGCCCCTCACCTTGCTCAGCTGCTGGTGGATGAGCTGCTTCAGCTCTGAGGCTTTCTCCGGGGGCAGCGACATGCTGGGGCGGGCGCGGCGCCGCGCTGCCGCCTCTGTCTGCTACAGGCGCCGCGGCCTGCCCCGGAGCGTTGGCCGCGCTGAGCACGGAGCCGGCGCGACCGCTGGCCTCGCGCAGCTCCCGGGGGGCGCGGCGCCGCGTCAAGCCCAGGCCGGGCAGGGGGCGAGGCTGCAGCTGTGGTGGCACCCAACTGTTGTCTTCAAACGGCGGCGGACAGCCAGGCCTCCGTGGTGTCCCCCGCCCTGCCTGATCATCTCCAACGGCCGCTGCCCCGCACGCAGGGTCCCCACGCCGCGACCTCAACGCAGCCCAACGCCTTTGCCTTGCGAGCGTCTCCGCATGCGCCGTCCACTCCCATCGCGCCCTCCCTCGCGGTCCCTTTCTGTCCTCCCGACCGGCAGGTGGATCGGCGGGCCCCTCAACATCCGGCGCCGAGGACCTCGAAGGACCCCGTCCTCCTGGCCCCGCCCCGCTCGCGTCGCGCGGTGTTCCAGCGACTCGCGGGCATGCAAGGCGTGCGCTGCTGATATCTGCTCCCCGCCGCCTGCTCCCTGTCAGACCCGCGCTTACCCACTTCAGTGTGACCATGTTTGTTCCCTACGGAGAGTCGGTCCCCGACCTCGCGGGTTTCACCCTCCTGATGGTGAGTCCCCGTTTCGCGAACTCTTCCCCGCCCAGCTCCGAGCTGCTGTCTCTCCGGCGGCGCGTGTGGTACCGCCACTGCCACTCGGGCTGTCTCACCCAGGACTGGCAGAAAGAGCACTTTTCTCCATTTCAGATTTTCAGCCTGCGCCGAAAATGTAGGGGGTTTGTCTCTGAGGGCGGCGGTCCAAATAGAACTTTTGGTGGCGCTGTCACCAGGCCTTGTATCTAATTCTCCGGTTTGTAGTCTTTGTTGGCTGTACAACGTAATGTGTTTGGATATTACCGATACGTTGTACCTGTGATATGCGGGACATTTTGTTTACATTTTATCCTAGACAATCTTTTTCAACTAGTTTTAGAGCCATTCTTAAGCTAGCAAGTCATTGTCATTAACCAGAAAGTTACAGCTAAGGTAATAAAAGCAACTTTTGCCAATAGCTAACACGGTTTTATCGCTTCTAAAATTGTCCGTATTAATTAATTTTTTTCGAGAAACAGTCTATTTTATGACAATATTAGACTAGGACTAGGTCATTGTTCTTAAGGACTTTACAGTCTAGTTAAGAATACATAAGTCAATAAAGACAATAAATGCTAGGATATAAGTTTTTAAAAGATACAAAAAGACCTTAGGATCTATTAGGAGGGGAAGGGAAATGAGGGGCTGTTAAGAAAACCTTTTTGTGGAATCTTAAAAAAACATAATAAAACCAAGGAAAATTGGTCATGTGTTATATGTGGTTAGTGAAGGAAAGGGAAGAGTCCTGGTTTAGGTCATTGGCTCAATAATTGCTGTTCTTTCCTGAAATACAAAATTTTAGGACAAGTTTAGGCAAAAGTTTAATTTTGTACATGTTGAATGTGAATTACTTGTGATGTAAGCATGCGGAGATATCTATTAGACTGTGGAGTTCAGATAATTGTTCTAGCTGTAGCTAGAGATTTGGCAGTTGGACTATTTGAAGTCATAGGGATAAGTGTGTATGTGGTGTTTTTACTATGAAAATAAGCTCACTGCAACATTCAGGCATTAATAAAAAAAAACCAGAAGCCCCGAGATCACTTTCGTTCATACCTCACAGCGTTTACACTTGCTTTCCCACTACCCAAAATATCCTTTCTCCCATCATTGTGTCAGTCTCTCCCTTACCTCTTTCAAGTCTATAGTTGTCACTTGAAGTGATTCTTTTAAAAATTGCACCCTATTTAAAATTGCAGCCAAAGACATACACACTCACAGTCCCTTAATTTTTCTCCATAGCACTTACCACTGTGTATTTTACTCTTTATTTTATTACAGGTAAACTATTCCCTTCCTAGACTGGAAGCTCCATGAAGGCAGGAACTTTTGTTGATTTGTTATATAGCATTCCTAGCACCTAGAGCAATGATTGACACCTAGTAGGCATTCAGTAAGTGTTAAATCAATAGTCTCAAAGGTAGAGGAGGCCCCCACTGATGCCTCAGTTGCAACTAATGAAAGAGTCAGTACTACATGTGATGCACTTGAGCATAAACTTTCAATATTACTGCTGTGATTATTGTCTTCTATCTAAACCTTTGAAAGTGCTGCTAATGTTGTTGCCTTAATGAACATTTTTTAAATAATTTCAGCCAGCAGTATCCGTTGGAAATGTTGGCCAACTTGCAATAGATCTGATTATTTCTACACTGAATATGTGTAAGATTGGTTACTTCTATACTGATTGTCTTGTGCCAATGGTTGGAAACAATCCATATGCAACGTCAGAAGAAGATTCAACAGAACTCAGTATAAATGCTGAAGGTATGTAAGACTTCAGCATATTTTATTCTGCTACAAGATAAAGTAGT
Organism: Pteropus medius; assembly: GCF_902729225.1. NCBI lineage: Eukaryota > Metazoa > Chordata > Mammalia > Chiroptera > Pteropodidae > Pteropus > Pteropus medius. Next base: position 50,042,490 of record NW_024340849.1, read on the forward strand.
GTTTTACATTAGAAATAGACTCTACAAGCATTTACGTAGTGCCAGCTTTATGCAGAATTTAGAATTCAGACACATTCTCCTATTCGCTTATATGCTAGTTTTAGTTCTTAGCCTTTTCTAAATGGCAACTCCTGTGAGAGATGTGAATGTATTTGTATCCTTAGATAGATTTTGAAATTTTTTTTTTTTGATATGGGTTTTATTTTCCCCCTTTCATTTTCAGGTCTGTATTCTTACTGACGTGTGTAAATATCACTAAAACCAGAGAAAGTGGAAAAGAGAATTCCACAGAGTTAAGTCCTGTGTATTTAATACGTGCTACCTCATCTAAGCCTCAGTCATCCCTCTCACATTGTTATAGAATCCATAATAATATGGTATTGATAAGGCTTGGAGAAATTAAGTTGCCTAATGCTATTAATAGATGTAGGCTTTTCCCATGCTGTAAATATGCATAATTTCTTATTGGACTATTAGGCTTAATCAGGGAACACAGTTTATATTGCACTGACCGCTGTTTGTTTATAATGTGGCACTGCACTGAGTGAGGAAGGGAAAAGCTGTTGATCAGGAAGCACCGGAGCATCCAGCTACTTGGTTTGATGGCCAGTTCCTCTGTTGGCCTCTCAGTCTTTTACCATTTTAAGGTCAAAGTCAGAGTTGATGGAGGAGCATGAAAGACCATTGGTGGATTGAAAGAAGAAGCATTTTGTTTTTTGTCAGTTTTATTAAGCATGTCATTAGCTTGTGATAATGAAATACACTTTCAAGAAATGATATTGAAATTCTTGCAGGAAAGATGACTTTGTTAACACAAGATAGAATTTCAGTTATTGCCTTAAAGGATAAAGGACTGTATGTTAGAACTAGAATTTATATACTTCCACTCATGAGAACTATCATTTATTTTTATCTATAAGCTGAATACTGTGTGCATTTACATGGATTAACTCATTTAATCCTCACAATTACTCCATAGTTTTATAGATGAGGAACCCATTGCACAGAAAAGTTAAGGTTGTATGATTAATGATTGGTGTAACTTAGCTTCTAATCAAGGCACTCAGGCCCCAAGACCTGCCTCCTAAGCATCATACCACCTGCTAACTACACCTTCAGTCTGGTGGAAGACCTACTGGCTTTCCACTGACACTAATTGGCAACAGGTCAGTTGGATATAGCTCTTTAATCCATTTTATTCTTTTCTAAGATGAGGTATTTTGAAATAAATTATAGACTTCATGACACTCCACCCCCAAACATGTAAGTACGTATCTCTTATTGTTTAAGAACATTTTCTTATATAGCTAAAATACCATCAAATTTTAAAAAATTAGCGATACAGTTTCTTAATAACTTTCTATACCCTATCCACATTCATATTGGCCCAATTTACTCCAAAATGTCTTTTAAAATGTCCAAACCAGGATCCATAGGACATCTGAATTTGTGCCTTTGTATTCTCTTTTACTCTTTTTTTTTTTTCCTTCTTCATGAAACTGATTTGTTAAAAAACTGGACCCATTATTCTATAGAATGTCCTGCCTTCTACATTTGTTTGATTACTCCTTATGTCATTTGGCTTGTTCCTCTAGTCTCTGTATTTTCTGCAACTGTGTTAGATAAAAACTAAATATTTTTAGCCAGAATACATGAAAGGTGATGTTGCTTTCATATCTATCTCATCAGAAGAAAAAGGTGTTGGAAACAGGATCTTAACAACAAAAAGAACTGCGTGATACACTGATGGAGAACATGAGTATTGCTATTATAGAAAGTAGTATAGCTTACGTTTTAAAGCTTAGCTTTTCCCTCCTCAGTACATCTGTTGCATTGCACTATATGTCAGAGATAGATTAGAGGCCTGAGTGGCCTATGCCTTTGTCCCATTTCCCTAAATTTATGCCTTTTTCTTTAATTCCTAAACTTCATACTCTAGCCTCCTTTGCCCTGAACATACCTGGTGGTTACTAGACTTGCTAATGCAGCATAGCCCCCAATCATACCACACCAGTTCAAGACGACAATCCGCTAAAGACCTATAGCATGAGAGACACGATCCACCAAAGGATTTGCCCAAGTCTAGGGAAAATTAACTTTCTAGAAATGAATGTAATCTTTTCATAGTAACTAAAAGCTTACCCCTTAGCACAGTGGCCTAATCATTTGACCTTAAAGACTATATTTTGTCTTTGGTTCATATCAGAGCTTCTCATTCTTAGAGGTGAAGTTGGCAGGGACATCTTAAGCATCAGTAAATTGGGCCCCTTATAGAATCTATTGGAAGTTATAGATCCTTTTGCCAGAAAAAAATACACATACATTGATTTACAGAAAAAATTTCATGTTATTTCAGGTCTTTCACAAACTCCTAAAGAACATAAATGTACCTATTCCAGGGATTGTATTATATGGCTCACGTTCTACATTTTATTCTTCTGTTAACCCCAATGAGTGTTGCTGATCTCTAAAGAGGGGAGAATATCAGAAACCAAAACATTCTTTTTTGTTGTTGTTGTTAGTTCATGTCTTTTATTAACCCATATACAATTAATTGTCTTCCAGTTTATTGAAGCAATAGGTCATACAACATGTGCCACAATAATGTGTCTGTCAAAGTGGCTGGCCATAAAAACTCCAGCACTGCATTCATCTGAAGGGCATTCCTGACAAAGGCGACTGATTTTGCCATTCTCACCCACCTTATAGTATTTCAGGACAGCCAGCTTAACCTTCTTTCTCTTAAGCTTATTCTTCTTAGGAGTGGTATAAGATTTCTTCTTCCTTTTCTTAGCACCAAGAAGAAGTCTCAACACAAGATTAAGAGTGGACTCCTTTTGAATATTGTAGTCAGACAGAGTATATTCATCTTCCAGTTGCTTGCCAGGAAAGAGCAGCCTTTGCTGATCAGGAGGAATTCCTTCCTTATCCTGGATCTTGGCCTTTATATTTTCTTTTGTATTCGAGGGTTCAGTCTTGAGAGTGGTAGTCTTCTCCTTAAGGGTTTTCACAAAAGTCTGCATTTTGGTGACAGTTCCACCACAGATGGCAGATCAGAAAACCAAAACATTCTTAATGATTTTATTTGTCGTAAAGCCTGTAAGTTCCAAGGGGAAACTTCTCTGGTTTTATAATCAAAGTCAGAAAAAAATTTTTTTGATATTTTCTTACAGTTAATTTTCTAGAAATGAATGTATTCTATAGAGTAAAGCCCACAGGTACATTTTAACGTACTTCTAAAATGTTTTACTTTAACCCAATGATATAGTGCATATGTTCTATATTTTAATTATTAAAAATATTTAGAGACAAAGTTTTTATAATTCAATTTTAATTTTTATATTAATTTTTTTCCTGTAACTCCATTTTAACTATTGTATGATTTTGTTTTCTTGTATTTGCAGTGTATTCTTTGCCTTCGAAGAAGCTAGTGGCTCTTCAGTTAAGATCCATTTTTATTAAAGTTAGTATGTTATATTTGCCTTTTTTATGTTTATTAAAGTAAAATATAATGAGAAAATACAAAGCATCATTAAGAATTAAGATTCAGTAATCATTTCCGTTCTTTTCATTGTATGTATAGTTAAGAAAGGTCTGATTCTATAGTGAAATAGTCTCATAAAATTTCATGATTATATTGAAAGAAAGTGGGACATATTGCTTGGGTCTTATATATTCCTGATTAAGGTAGCATTGCTGAAAAAATTTAAGCATGTAAATATTATAGGTTTATTTGTATTACATTTCAACCAGTGACACCTAGATATAAATTATGTATAAAAATATATTCTGCATCCAGCTTCTTTCTTCTTCCACTGCTTCCATTGTACCACGGTTGACTCTTTCGCCCAATTCTACTCTTGGCACCCCACTCCCCACAAATACGTAATAGTCTGCGAACAGCACCACCAATAATCGTTTAAACCTAAATCAAAGTGCATCACTTCTCTCTTAAAACCCTCCAGTGGCTTCCCATCTCACTCAAAGTGAATTCACAGTCCTTACCATGGCCTATCAGGCTCTATATCTGCACTGATAGGTAGCCACTAGCCATGTGTAGCTATTTAAATTTTAATTAATTAATTAAAAGTAAATAAAATTTAAAATTCAGTTCCTCCATCATTCTAGCCACATTTCAAGTTCTCCACAGCCATATTTGGGAAGCGCTTGCCATAAAAAGTATTTCTATTATTGCAGAATTCTATTGGACAGCTGCTCTACCTTATCTAACCTCCAGCCATTTCTGTGTGCTCATTGCCTGTTTCTCCCTTTAGCTTACCCTGCTTCAGCCACACTGGCCTCCCTCTGTTATTCAAACAGATTAAGCTCACTCCTATCTCAGAGTCTTTACATTAATTTCTTTGCCTGGAATACTTTTCCCTTAGTCTTCGCTTAAAGGTTACCTCATCAAAAAGGCCTTCCCTGACCTCCCTTGCTATCATCTTAATCCTGTGCTAGTTTTCTTCACAACTCATCGTTACTACCTGGCGTGTCATATATGTGTTTACTATTTACTTCTAATAGAAAGTAAGTGTTTCCTGAGAGAAATGATGATGTGTCATTCACTCTTATATCCCCTGCTTCTAGAATAGTGCTTTGCATATAGAGAAGCTCTCAATAAATGTTTGTTGAGTGGATTAAGGTATGGTCTGTTCAGGTCAGAAATTTATCAACATTCCAGAGGCCCTCCACCATGCCCCACCCTAGTCATTATATTGTTATATGAATGGACAGTTAAGGCATGCACTTCTTTATGTCTATCTTCCTTGACATTCTATTTGTGAGATTCATTTATGTCCTTGCAAGTAGAAGTAGTTTGTTTATTCTCACTTCTATGGGATTCTATTGTATAAACCATAATTTATTGATTGTACTGTTGATAGAGTATTTCATTTTTTCCAATTTGAGGCTATCGTGAGTAGTGTTATGATTATTTTAGTATATTGGAATCACTCCTTACTTTCTTTAGTTAATGTCATACCCAGAGATCTTGCAATAAAAGTTGCTAACATTTTTACATTGTGCTTTGTGGCTTTTTGGTTTACTTTTTTGTTCATATCAATATCAGTGTGAGATATTGAGATAGAAAGTTCAAACACTCCTAAATAAAACTTTTGGTAGATGGAAATAGAGTGATTTCAGAGTAACAAACATTTATTGAGCATTGATTCTTTGCACCAATACTGTTCTAAGTACTTAATGTATATTACTCTACTTAATTCTCACAGTAATCCTGTGAGGCAGGTGCTAACATTATCCTCATTTTACAAATGAGAAAACATACACTGAAAGGTTAAGCAATTTGTCCGAGACATAGTCTGTGGGAGGTAAAGCTAGCATTCTAGACCAGACAGCCTGACTCCAGAGTCTGTCTTAACCATTTTACTATGCTGCCCTCCTGTTTTTAAAAGTTAGCCGTTATCTGCATTTAAAATTTTATCGAATAATTTATTAACAGTCTGTTAAAAGTTTCCATAAAGTGTTTCCCCCCAAAATTTTATAACCTACATTTCAGATTTAATCAGTTGTTAACATCTTGCTACACCTGCTTGATTCTCTCTCTCTGTTTGCCTGTACGTGCAATTTTGTTCTGCCAGACAATCCATATTTAACCCCAGATACTTCAGCACATATCTTTCAAGAACAAGGATAATCTTCACAACCACAACACCATTACCACACCTAAGGAAATCAGCATTTAAGGAATTATTCAGTAGTATCATCTAACATATTCAAATTTCCCTGTTGTCTTTAAAATATCCTTCAATTCTGGATCCACTTAAAGTTCACAAGTTGCACTTGGCTATTACCCCCTTTTAGTTGGTATCCCGTGTAGAACTTGCCCTCCTTTCTAGTCTTCACAATATTGACTCCTTTGAGAAAGTGAGGCCAGGTGTTTGGCATTCTGGATTCACCTGATTGTTTTCTCAAGATCAGATTCAGGTCAGGAATTTCTGGCAAGAACATCTCATAAATGGCCATGTGGTAGTTTTTAAGTAACAATAGATTAATTAGAGAACTGGGAAATTTTCCTTTGTTAGAATAGAATTTTTTAAAATCTAGATTCCTCACTATTAATTTACTTCTTAATTGTAAAGACATGATACGTAATTTATTGCTTTTCATTTTCCACCTTCAGTTTGAGGACAGTAAGTGGATCTAAAAATTCTTAGTTTATGTAAATATATATCATCACATAAAGTTGATAAAATATTACATAAGATATTCTCGTTATGCTCTAAGATCTAACTTTCAGATTTTTTTTTATTCTTTCAATATATACAAAGTATAAATCGAAGCCATTCTGTGAAAAACTGCTTTCCTGGGTGAAAAGTAGTAACTGCGCCAAAGTTATTGTTCTTTCGAGCAGTCATTCATATCACCGTAACGATCTGCAGCTTCGTAGGTATGTTTTTGCCTTTGAAAAAATATTTTTGTTATGATTTATACATTGTTATAATGACTTATCTATTAAAAAGTTAAAATAAGTTTTAAAAGCCATGTATATCCTTACCTCTCCTTCCTGGAATTTAGAAAGAGGAAGGCAAAAAAAACAGTAGCTAGGAAGGGAGCACAGTTAGGTAGATCCTTTTGGTACTATAGTTAGGGTACAAGGGAAGCTTTAGTGTAAAGATAAAGATGGTTCTGGAACTGTACTTTGATTATTTGACATCATGTGCTTGAGAACATCACAGAGCTCAGCTGATGAAGAAAAAGAGGAGGAAGGGTACCTAAGTTTTATTGGTAGTTTTCAAAAGATTGAAAATAAATAACTTCTATTTATTTTATTTCCATATATTCAACCATTTGTATTTGCAGAAATCTAGTTGCCTTTAAGTATAGCTCCCAAGCATGTCAGACTGAATTCTTAAAAATTTGACAAAGTATCCAAAAGATAGAAATGTAATCTGTTTTATTGCATTATCATTTATGCGCCTAGAAAATCATGAAAAGTGTCAGCCAAGACTTTCAAAACTGGACTAATTCTTAGGAATCCCAAATAGGCTTCATAGCCAGAAAGGGAGCATAGCTATGGGAAATAGATTTATCTTCATGATGGCCTTGCCTTAGTTTAAGGTTTCCTATTTCTTTACCCTCTCTCCTAAGTATGTAAATAGCAAGTCAGAGCAGTATTTTTACTTGTTATTCTTCCTTAGACTGCTGAAACTTGTGTTTTGCCTTGGGCAGCAAAACATATGGAGAACAAGATAATTTTTGCTAAAATAACTGATTTTTGCCTAATATTCATATTTGTGAATTTTTAGAAAGTTAATTCTATAATCGTTTCTAGTACTCCTTTCAGGTACCTTCTTACACCTTCCATGCAAAAAAGTGTCCAAAATAAAATAAAGAGCCTTAACTGGGAAGAGATGGAAAAAAGCCAATGCATTCCTGAAACACACGATTCTGAGTTCTGTATTCGTATTCCCGGAGGAGGTATCACAAAAACACTCTATGATGAAGGGTGAGTTTGTTTGCCTGTTTGTTCATTTGTTCCCCCCCTTTTTTAAAAATAAGATAATTGGAGAGTGTGTCGGATTACTTATTGGAATTTTGAAAATGTAAAATAGGAACATTCAGGGGAAAGATTGGACTTTGATTGTGGAATAGGTTCCTGAAAAGCCATATTTAATGCTTTAATATGCATAGCATGTTAGGGATCCTGATACTTGTTCTATGACTCTCTATCATCTTTTTTTGTTTTAGTTTTGGTAAAATATACATAACATTGAATTAACCATTTTTAAGATTACAATTAAGTGTTGTGAAATACAGTCATAGTGTTGTGTACCCATCACCACTTTCAGAACATTGTCATTATTCTATATAGGAAATCTGTATTCATTAAATAAAAGTCCTATTTTATTTCTATACAAACAGTAGTAATGTCCTCGCTTTTGTTTTTTTAATTCTCAGTTTTGCTAAACATTTTTCAATTTTGTTGATCTTTTCAAATAAACAGCTCTTGGTTTTATTGATTGTTCTGTTATTTTTCTGTTCTTTGTTTTATTTATCGCCACTCTAATTAATCTTCATTATTTTCCTACTTCTGCTAGCTTTGGATTTCATTTGCTCTTCTATTTCTGGTTCCTAAGATGGAAACTTGGGTTATTGATTTGAGAAATTTCTTCTTTTTTAATATATGCCTTTAATTACTATAAGTTTCCCTCTTAGCACAGCTTTTGCTATATCCTTTAAGTTTGTTGTGTTTTCATTTTCATTCATCTGTTAAGTATTTTCTAATTTTCCTTGTGATTTCTTATTTGACCCATTGATTGTTTAAGAATGTGTTGTTTAATTTCCGCATATTTGTGAATTTTCCAGTTTTTCTTCTGTTGTTGATTTCTATTGTCATTCATTTGTGATGGAAAAGACACTTTGTATGAGTTCAGTCTTTTAAATATGTCAGTTCTTGTTTGTGCCTTAACAAATGGTCTATCCTGGAGAATGTTCCATGTGCAATTGAGAAAAATGCCTTTCTTGAGTGGAGTGTTCTGTATATGTCTTTTAGGTCTAATTGATGTATAATATTGTTCAAGTCATCTGTTTCCTTACTAATCTTCTGTTTGTTCTATCCATTATTGAATATGAAGTATTGACGTCTTCAACTACTACTGTAGCACTGTCTGTTTCTCCCATCTGTCCTGTCAGTATTTGCTTCACGTATTTGGGGGCTCTTGTTTTATACATGTTTATATTTGTTACATCTTCTCAAGTGACCCTTTTATCAATATAAAATGGACTGCTTTGTCTCTTCTAACAGTTTTTGACTGGAAATTCTATTTTGTCTGATATTAGTATAGCTATTCTGCTGTCTTATGGTTACCATTTGCGTAGAATATCTTGTTCCATTTTTCACTTTCAAACTGTCCGTAAATCTTAAGTGAATCTCTCGTAGAGAACACATAGTTGAATATGTGTTTTTATCCATTCTGCCAATCTCTGTCTTTTGGTTGGAGAGTTTAATCTATTTTCATTAAAAGTAATTACTGATAAAGATTTCTGTCATTTTCTTATTTGTTTTTTATATGTAATATAGCTTTTTTGTTCTTCATTTCCTCCATTAATGCCTTCTTTTGTGCTTAGTTGATTTTTTGTAGTGACATATTTTGATTCTCTTCACATATCCTTTTGAGTACAATCTGTAGATGCTTGCTTTGTTGTTACTATGCGGATTTCATATAATATCCTAAAGTTATAAGAATCTAATTTGAATTGATACTCACAACTTCAGTTGCATACAAAAACTACTCCTATACACACTGTTCTTCCTACTCATTATATACTGTCATCACAAGTTACATCTTTAAACATTTTGTGCCCAGTAACAGATTTATAATTATTTTTATGCATTTGTCTTTTAAATCCTCTACAGTCACTCTTAATTAGTCTTTAGGAATCCTGAACATTTCAAAGGTAACCGAAAGTAAAGATAGAAACTAGAGAGAGATCTTTTTTCTTTTAGCCCATCTTTTTATAAATTGATTTATGTCCATGCCCAGTACACACTTACACTATCTCTGTTTTTACCTGCCTTATCCCGTAGTCTTCTGTTTCATAAGACTGAAGTTAAGTTCAGTGCTAACCAGTAGGCCTTGCTGTATGCTTTAACTCCCCCTGAGTCTTCCTACTTACTGGGAATTGATGTGCCTGATAAGTTCATGGAAGACAGAGCCAGTAGTGTGAAAAGGGGGGAGGGAGCTTTTAGAGGGTGGCTTCTGCTTCTTCTCAAGCACATATAATCTACTCTTTGTTCTCCCATGAAGAGAGATGAGGGATATCCCTCTGCAATAGCTTTAGAGAGTCGGTCAGAACTAACCCTAGGAAAAATATGTCCCTACTACCAATAAATCTGCTCAGACTCAACTAATAAATCTGCCTCTGTACATAACAATTTCAGGAGTATAAACTTAGCATTGAAAAATAGAATGACTGGTTTGCTTGCTTTAAAATCTGTGTTATAACTTCTGCATGACCTGAAGTCATGGTAGTAGTAACAGTAATATAATAGTCGAGGTAATAGCAAAGTACGTGCCTGGTACTGTTCTGTGCACCTTACGTGTATTAAGTTATTTAATTTTCATAATAATCATATAGGTATGCACCGGTATTAACCACGTGTTGTAAATAAGATAATTGAAGGTTCAATAACTGCTAAAAGTCATATGGGTGGTAAGTGGCAGAACTAGGATTCAAACATAGGCATCTGGCCGCAAATCCTGTACTTTTAACCATTTCACTATAGGGTTTCACCCATGATCCTGTTCTTCCCAATAAGCTTTATTCTTTGTCTAAAAGTTGAACCTATTCTTTGTTATTTGTAATTACTTATGCCTCTGCTTTCTTTCGGAAAATATTTAAGACTTTATCAGAAATGATACAGGCATTTCAACTCATTTTCCCAGTAGTGATTGTTTTGTCCATCTCTGGCTATACTTACATGTCATTTCGCTTTCTCTTTTCCCTTAAAACCTACTCTATTCTTATTAAAAGCATCATTTCCTTCAACTTCCTTTTTTTTTTCATAGTCCATCCCTCATTTGTGTTATTACTTTTTTTCCAGCCTAGCTGATTCCCCATAATATATATAACCTAAACTGTTCTTTTACCACAGCCTGGAACCTCTGGCTACCTAATCATTCTCTGCACCTGCCCTGCAAACCACCAGCTTTGATTCTCTCTTGCTTCATTCAGGCCACATCATTTGTGGCCTAGACTGCTGTATTAGTCTGCTCAGGCAGCCATAATATAGACTGCGGGGAGCTTAACAGAAATTTATATTTCTTCACAGTTCTGGGAGTCTAGAAGTCCAAGATCAGGGTGCTGGCATGGTTGGGTTCTGGTGAAGGCTCTTTTCCTGGCTTGCAGATGGCCACCTTCTGGCTGTATCATCACGTGGCAGAGAGAGAGTTGGTGGGGAGGTCTCTCTTCTTCTTCTTATAAGTCCACAGTCCTGTTGGGTTAGGGCCTTACCCTTATAACCTAATTTAACCTAATTACCTCTTGAACATACTATCTCCAGATACCATCACATTTGGGTTAGGGCCTCAACAGAGCTTTAGAGGGACACAGTTTATAGCAACTACTGTCAAGGTCTCTTGATTCCCATGCCACCTCCATTCTGACCCACTCTGATCCATCTTATCAGTGTTGCTAGAATTAACTTTCTAAAATGTAAAACTGATCATAACACTCTCTGAGTAAAATCCATCAGCAGTTTTACTTGCTTTTTTGCATAATCTGGTTCGTGCTCCTTAATATGCCATACAAGGCCCTCCATGGTCTCCTTGCCTGGCTCATTCCTTGTTTTCTATCCACCTTGTGCTCTACTCCAGCTGAACTACTGCATTCACAATTTCCTAAAAGCTGTCTTATTCTTCCTTGCTTATTCCTTCTACTTTTCTTTTTTCCCCTTGCAAAAACCTACCCAGTTCACAAGACTCAAATGACACATCATTTCTTGTGTGTCCTTGCTGTGTCTCTCTTCTACATAAGGAATTTACTCCCTCTCTTTGTAATCCCATTGCACTCTACCCCTTCAGACTGACTTCTTATTTTTTACAAATCAGTCTCATACTTTTGTTTCTTGCCATGTCAGAATACTGATATCAGACTTGCCCTCCTGCTGTAAACAACTAGAAACTGGACAGAATTAATGAAACAGCTGTTTTACAGGCATGGGACAACAAGTAGCACACAAGTGTGGTTCTTTGAGAGAAGGCAAATAAAGTCCTACAATTGCCCCAACTTTTTGCTTGGAGATACTTTCCAGACTACAACACAGGGATGGGGAGGGAACCCAGATAGAAAGCTGCAGTCTTGCTGAGTTGAGGAAATACCAGATCAGAGTTCGTGAAGGCTGAGATAACTAGAAAGTGCAAGGCAGAGAACCAGAGAGGAGGAAGCTACTCAGAAGAGCTCTGAGGATCTGAATTTTAAGCCACACACGTGTAGGGTGAAACTCTATGAGGCCAGATAAACAACAACTGGGTAGCTGTCAACTTAGCAACATTAACAAAATATTTTAAAAGTTAACAATAATAACCAAAAATATTATCAAAGTTAGACATACTCATAGAACATTTAGAAAATATAGACTACTCAAACAATATTTAAAATACTCAGTTCTATCACCCAGAAATAACTACCACTAATAAGTTTTTAATCTGTTTTCAACTTCTTTAAAATATAGTTGAATTAAATATACCTATCTCCAAGATACAGCAAAACATTTGTCACTTTAGAGTTCATCCTACTTGACAATGTTTCTCACAAAATCGATTTTATTTAATTTTCTAACACAAATCTTTCACTCATTTGTAACCAAACCCATGTTTAACATTCAGTGTAATTATACATTCATTGCAAGAAAGTTTTTGAAATTGCAAAAAAAACCCACAAAACTTATAGCTTATACAGTTTTGAACCCTTTTTCTTCCTCAATGCATATCATGATTATTTGCTAAATTTTTTTGTAATATACACATATTTTGCCTTCCCACTATCAGAACAAATGTATACTCTGATCTCTGAAAAAGATACTAGTTGCTCTAATAAAAATGGTGACAGTGGTGTGGCTCACCTGAGATCCGTTATATTGGAATAGAAGTACTTTGGTAATTTAATAATGGCTATATCTCATATGTCAGACTTTAATGTCACAAAAATTAATCATTCTCCACCTTTTTTTTTTTTTTTTAAGAGAGGACCAGAGGATGGTATTAAAACTATTATTCTACTCTTTATGTTGCAAAGTAGTAGAGGCACTGTAAGTTCAAGGGCATACACCAGTACTTTTCAAGCTACTGCCTTTAAAATGAAGGCACTGCCAGAGTGCCTAGCCTTCTCTAGGCAGGAGCCATTTCTAAAGCTGTTATACATAGCATGAGTGCTTAGGAACTAGAATCTTCTGAGCCATCACAGCCACAGTGCTTCCATACAGAGCTAGAGTGTCCCTAAGATATTTCAGAACTATGTACTGAGATGGTATGATTAGTACCAACAACTTCCAATTTCTAATTTTTAGAGACTGAGATGCTGCAGTAGGCTCTCTGGGTACATCTGAGACTTCTGAACCCACATGTCAGAATCTCTTCCACATCTCATATCCAGCTTAGGAACTCAACTCACCTTTATTTCTGTTGCTCTCTGTCAGTCATGTGCTCTCATATTTTGGCATTAACATTTTTCTCAGAGTTCTTGGTTTTAGGGTGTTAGAAACAATTTTTGCTTTTGTTGGCAAATAGGAAGCATTTTTGCATTGGTATATCCATCTCATCACTAGCTTGAAACATCTCTAGCAAAACAAGAGACTGTGTTATAGAGACAGAAAGACCTAGGTTTGAGTTCCACCTCTGCCACTTCCTAGATATAGAACTTTGAGCATGTTAACTACATTTCAGTCCCTTTAAACCTCAGTTACCCCATGATTAATTGCTAACACATTAATTATGGGCATTGTATTGGACACTGTTTTAAGCACAGCCTTCATTACCTCCTTTAAACCTCACACTGATCTGCGAGGTAGGTTCCGTTGTGATCCTTTTACAGATGAAGACAGTAAAGCCCTGATTAACTTGCCCAACATATCTGCTAAGTGACAAAGCTAGAGTTTGAATCCAGGTTGTTCCCATTATTCCAAATACTCGTTTATGAAATGGAGATAATTATAACTTCCTCAAGGATTGTAGTGATTGAATCAAAATATGCAGGCATTGCTTAAGCACATAGTCACTCAATAGTAAGAAGTAGTTATTTTCTCTTTATGCCATAGTTTTTTCCCCACTGTTTTAGACTATTAATAACGAGGTATTAATCTTTCAGTCTCTTTGCTGTGGTATGTCTGAAAAATCACTGTCTTCTATAGTAGATTTTAGTAGGAGATCAGAACATATCTCATGTCCTGTAGCCAAGGATAGAGGGGATGGTTTTTCATGCAGCCTTGGTGTGAGGCATAAACTTGCATATGTCCAAGATGAGCATTACGTGGCTTCTAGTCCTGTTCCCACAAACAGAAGAATATATCTGGGGCAAAGGAAAATAAGTGATCTTGCCTAAAGCCTGGCAGATTATCTTAGCTATAAAAACAGACACACTGGAATCTGCAGCCGCTATAAGTAGAATACTTCACTATTTTTTAAATTTGTTGTAGCTGTTCTAAAGAAATCCCAGTGGCGGTTCTGCTGAAATTTGTTTCAGAAGGAGACAATATCCCAGATGCATTAGGTCTGGTTGAGTATCTTAATGAATGGCTTCAAATTATCAAACCACATGTAAGTATTCCTACAGCTTAATCCTCTGATTTCTCTGGTTATGTACTCATAAACTTGCATTTATGTACTATGTAAGTAGACCAAATAAGTAAAAGTTCATGTTAAATATAATATATCTTTAAGTAAAATTTAGTTTAGCCGAACTTTTGAAAAGAGGGCAATTAACCAACCTATTGTCTACATTTGTTATAAGGCTGATTTTCCAAAAAGGAAAAATCTTAAGTATTTCATTGTATTTATTGTTTAAGTTGCATTTATGCCAAACAGCTTCTTATAAGAATAAATAAGTTCTTTTTGGAATTCAGGATTTTTTTTTAGGAAACAAAAGGTATTGCTATGTGAGCTATACTGTAGCTATTGAATATGGATATAATTAAAGTATTTCTCTCTATTATGAAATAAGAGCATCACACCTAGGGAAATCAGTTTTTAGGCATAACAGAAGTACCATAAGGCAGCTTTATATGGTAGGTAACTGTCTTTTTAATTTGTGCTTTTGCCGAATCACACCCACACAAAAAAAACCTGTTCCTTTTCAATTTGATTTTATTTGATGGAATCTACAGCCTTTCTGACATATCTTTATGATTTGGAACTTGAAGAAATTTATCTTAAGTTGACATAAAGACATAGAAATTTACTACTTTGCTTTTCCTTACCAAAAAAAAAAAAACAGCTAAAAGTATCAAAACCAAAATGAATTAAAAAGCTAGAGAAGGGAGAATTTTGTAATACTTAAATGTTAAAAGGCGATTTGGTGGCAAAGCAG
The DNA here is from genome assembly GCF_902729225.1 of Pteropus medius. Classification (NCBI taxonomy): domain Eukaryota; kingdom Metazoa; phylum Chordata; class Mammalia; order Chiroptera; family Pteropodidae; genus Pteropus; species Pteropus medius. The sequence goes on from NW_024340849.1 coordinate 50,057,532, forward strand.
AAGAATTAAAATGTATTGTTCTTCACTTACAGTGTGAAGACCCCACAGCATCTACCTTGCCCTGGAAAATACCAAGTTCTTGGAGATTACTCTTTGGCAGCGGGCTTCCCCCTGCACTTTTTTGATCTGTTTTCAGTTTTATACCTAATGTCCCAAAATACTTATTGCCAACACAACCGTTAAACAACTGTATAAAAAGTTGTATTATCTAATATATTAGAAAATAAATCTTTACTTTTCACTGAGAATCTCAAGGAAAAATAGATTAACACAGGTTGTTTTTGCCATGCTTTCATCATATGCAACAAATGTAAATTTTGTACAATAAAATATTTCCTAAATAATTTTGTGAAATACATCTTTTTATTTTTTTGACTCAGAGTTCTGTATTACTTTCCTATTTCTGCTATAACAAATAACCACAAACTTAGTGGCTTAAAACAACACAAATTTATTATCTTACAATTCTAGAAGTCAGAGTACAAAAATAGGTCCCACTAAATCAAAGTGTTTACAGGGCTGTATTTTCTCTAGAGGCTCCAGGAGTGACTCTGTTTCCTACCCCTTTGCAGCTTCTAGGAGTTGCAGCACTCTGGCTAATGACCCCTTCCTCCATCTTAAAGCCAACAACGTAGCATCTTGAAGTCTCTCTCCCTCTTTCACTTATAAGGACCCTGTGATTACATTAGGCCCAATACAATAATTCAGAGTAATTCCTCCACCTCAAAAAATATTTAGAAGAAAAGACAATAAAAGTTGTTTTCATTTTTGAATGCCTGTTACATACCAGTCACTTTTTATACATGATCTTATATATCTGCTATTTGGCTGTGTTATATCCGTGCCTTGGCTTTCTCATCTGTAAAACAAATACTTATAAATTAAGGGCTACACCTTACTCCATAGTACTTAATAAGTGGTTTCTTATATATAAATCATTCTGGGTTCCTTTTTTAATTTTAATTAAGTTTATTGGGGTAATAGTGGTTAATACAATTATATAATTTTCAAATGTATATCATTTGACATCTGTATTTTCTATTGTGTGTTTACCACCCAAAGTCCAGTTTCCTTCAGCTAACATATATTTGATCCCCTTATTCACTTCACCCTCCCCCATCCTCCTATATTTGACCTCTTTTACCCCGTCTACCTCCCACTCCTCCCCCACTCCGCTAGTAACCACTAGTCTATAGTCCATATCCATGAGTCTCTATTTGTCCTGCTAATTTGTTGCTTTTAAGTTTATATCTCATGTATAAGTGATATCATGTGATTTTCTACTTTTTCTGTCTGGATTATTTTGCTTAGCACAATTATCTCGAGGTCCATCCATGTTGTCGCAAATGGCAGTATTTCACTCTTTTTATGGCAGAGTAATATTCCATTGCATATATGTGCCACAGCTTCTTTAACCAATCATCTATCGTAGGACACTTCGATTGCTTCCATGTTCTGGCCACTGTGAATAATGCTGCTATGAACATCGGTGTGCAAATATCTTTTCGGATATGAGTTTTCAAGTCTTTGGGGTAAATACCCAGTAGAGGGATTGCTGGATCATATGGTAGATCAATTCTTAGTTTTTTGAGGACCCTCCATACTGTTTTCCATAGCGGCTGTACCAGTTTGCAGTCCCACCAGCAGTGTATGAGGGTTCCTATTTCTCCATATCCTCTCCAACATTTGTTATTACTTGTCTTGTTGATTATAGCTATCTAAGGTGTGAGATGGGATCTCATTGTGGTTTTGATTTGCAATTCCCTAATAGCTAGTGATGTTGAGCATCTTTTCATATATTTGTTGGCCATTTGTATGTCCTCTAGGGAGAAGTGTCTGTTCAGGTCCTCTGCCCATTTTTTGATTGGATCATTTGTTGTTATTGAGTCGTATGAGTTATTTGTATATTTTGGATATTAGGCCCTTATCAGAGGTGTTGCTTGCAAATGTATTTTTCCATTCGGATGTTTCTCTCTTTCCCTTGTTGACGATTTCTTTTGCTGAGCAGAAGCTTTTTAGTTTGATGTAGTCCCATTCATTTATTTTAGGTTTTACTTCTCTTGCTTTTGAGGTCAAATTCATAACATCCTCTTTAAGTCCAAGGTCCTTGAGTTTAGATCCTATGTTTTCTTCTATGCATTTTATTGTTTCAAGTCTTATATTTAGGTCCTTAATCCATTTTGAGTTAATTTTGGTGTATGGTGTAAACAGCAGTCTAGTTTCATTTGGTGTATGGTGTAAACAGCAGTCTAGTTTCATTCTTTTGCAGTTGGCTTTCCAGTTTTCCCAGCACCATTTATTGAAGAGGCTTTCCTTTCTGCACTGTATGTTTTTGGCTTCTTTGTCGAAAATTATTTGTCCATATAAAGACGAGTTTACTTCTGGACTCTCGATTCTGTTCCACTGGTCTGTGTGTCTGTTTTACTGCCAATACCATGCCAGTTTGATTACTGTCACTTTGTAGTATAATTTGAAGTTGGCAGAGTGATGCTTCCAGCCTCGTTCTTTTTTCTCAGGATGGCTTTGGCAATTTGGGGTCTTCTGCGCTTCCATTCAAATCTGATGATTTTTTGTTCTATTTCTTTAAAAGATACCGATGAGATTTTGATGGAGATTGCACTAAATCTGTATAATGCTTTAGGTAATATGGTCGTTTGAACTATGTTGATTTTTCCAGTCCAAGAACATGGAACTTCTTTCCATTTCTTTGTATCTTCTTTGATTTCTTTTAATAGGGTCTTATAGTTTTCATTATATAGGTCCTTCACTTGTTTTGTTAAATTTATTCCTAGGTATTTTATTCTTTTTGTTGCAATTGCAGAAGGAATTATTTTTTCCACTTCTTTTCCCACTTCAATTTTTTGGAAGACTTTGAGGAGAATAGGTTTTAAATCTTCTTTGAATGTTTGGTAGAATTCACTAGTGAAGCCATCTTGTCCTGGACTTTTACTTTTTGGTAGGTTTTTGATGATTGTTTCAATGACCATACTGCTGATTGGTCTATTTAGATTTTCCAGATCTTGATTCAGTCTAGGAAGATAGTATTTTTCTAAGTACTGGTCCATTTCTTCCAGGTTATTAAATTTGGTGTTATATACTTTTTCATAGTATTCTTGTACGATCCTTTGTATTTCTGCTATGTCAGTTGTAATTTCTCCTCTTTCATCCCTGGTTTTGTTTGTTTGTGTCCTTTCTTTTATCTTTAGTGAGTCTAGCCAGAGGTTTATCGAATTTATTCACCTTCTCAAAGAACCAGCTCTTTGTTGCATTAATTTTTTCTATCTTTTTTTTGTTGTTTTGTTTTCAATTTCATTTATTTCTCCTCTAATTTTGATTGTTTCTTACCTTCTGCTGACTTTAGGCTTCATTTGTTCTTCCTTTTCCAGTTTTTTAAGATAAAGCATTACGTTGTTTATTTGGGCTTATTCTTGTTTTTTGGAGATAGGCCTGTAATGGTATGAATTTTTCTCTTATGACCGCTTTTGCCATGTCCCAAAAGTTTTGATGTGTTGTACTATCATTATCATTCATTTCTATGTATCTCTTGATCTCTTTATTTCTTCTCTGACCCAGTTATTCTTCAGTAGCATGTTGTTTAATCTCCATGTATTTGTGGTTCTTCCTGATTTCTTTTTGCAGTTAATCTCTAGTTTCAAAGCATTATGATCAGAGAATATGGTTAGTATGATTTCACTCTCTTATATTTGTTGAGGCTATCTCTGTCTCCCTGTATGTGGTCGATTCTTGAGAATGTTCCTTGTGCACTAGAGAAAAATGTATAAGCAGCTGTTTTGGGATGGAAGGCTCTGTATATGTCAATTATATCCAGTTGGTCTAATGTGTCATTTAAGGATGTTATTTCCTTATTGATTTTCTGTTTGGATGATGTGTCCATATCTAACAGTGGGGTATTTAGGTCCCCTAATATGATAGTGTTTTGGTCTGTTTCTCTCTTTAGTTCTGTTAGTAATTGCTTTATATATTTCAGGGCTCCCTGGTTGGGAGCACAGATATTAATAAGTGTTATGTCTTCTTGGTGCATGATTCCCTTTATCATTATGAAGTGTCCCTCAGTATCTTTCTTTACCTTTTTTATTTTGAAGTCTATTTCATCTGAATTAGTACTGCTACTCCTGCTTTTCTCTGAAAGCCATTTGCTTGAAATATCATTTTCTACCCTTTCACTTTGAGTCTATATTTGTCTTTGGAGCTGAGATGTGTCTCCTAAAGGCAGCATATGGGTTTTGTTTTTTGATCCATTCTGCAACTCTGTGCCTATTTGTTGGTGAGTTCAGTCCGTTTACATTTAGAGTGATTATTGAAATATGGGGTCTTCTTATAGCCATGTTATCTCTTGGTTTGTGGTAGCTCGGTGTTTCCATTGCTTCCTTGTCCTTGTGCTTCTGTTTTCTTTATTATGGTTGGCTTTTGTGGGTTTTCTCTCTGGTCCTTCTTGTTTTGTGTTATATACAACGGTTCTGAACCTTTGGCGTGTGGTTACCATTATGAATATGTAAAGGATAGTTTTATATATATATATATACATATACATATATATATATATATATACATATATATATGTATATATATATATATCTGATCGTCCATTTCTTCTCTCTCGCATGCCTTATCTCTATTCTTCTTTTCCGCGAATGTGGATCCCCCACCCCTTTTCATTGTTATCTCAATTTGTCACTATGCATGCTGAACGTTCATTACTATCTTGTTATAACAATTCTCTTCTTGTTATTTAAGCTTATGCCCTGTTCTTAGTAAGGGTTGTGCTCCTCTGCTTCTATTTGTCCAGTAGTCACTTTACTCTTAATTATGGGTTTTGGTTTTCTTTGGTTTTTTTGTTTTTTGTTGGGTTTTTTTTTGTTTTTTTTGTTTTTTTTTGTTTTTTGTCATTTTGTTTTAGGTGAATCCCTTTCAGTATTTCCTGTAGTGTAGACCTTGTAGTGGAGAATTTCCCCAATTTTGTATGTCTGGAAAAGTCTTAAATTCGCCTTCGTATCTAAAGGAGAGCTTAGCTGGATACATTATTCTAGGCTGGTCGTTCCTTTCACTTAGTAGTTTAAATATTTGATTCCATTCCTTTCTGGCTTGTAAAGTCTGCGCTAAGTCCGAGGATAATGTAATGGGTTTTCCTTTATAAGTTACCGTTTTCTTCTCCCTGGCTGCCCTGAGAATTCTGTCTGTCATTGATTTTTGATAATTTTAATACGATGTGTCTTGGTGAAGGCCTTTTTGGGTTGAGATAATTGAGTGTTCTGTTGACTTCTTGATTTCCAAGCTCCAGCTCATTCCTTAGATTTGGGGAATTCTCATCCGCTATTTGTCTGAAAATGCTTTCTAGTCCCTGCTCCTTTTCCTCGCCTTCGGTAATGCCCATTGTTCTTATGTTTCCTCTCTTGATGGTATCAGCTCGTTCTTGTGTTTCTCTTTCATTATTTTTCATTCTTTGGTTTCTCTCTTCTTCCTTCTGATTTATTTCTAGATTCCTGTCTTAGATATCACTGATCCTTTCCTCCATTTGGTCGACTCTATTTCCCAAGCTTGCTATTTCATTTTTTAACTTCTGCAGTGTGCTTTTTTTTTTATCTCCAAAAGTTCTATTTGGTTCTTTTTGAGCGTTTCAATCTCCTTGCTCTGCTCATCTAGCTGTTTTTGCAGTTTCTGAAATTGTTGATACGACTCGTTTCGGAATTCACTGCGTTTTTTCAGAAGTACCTTCCTGAATTCTCTGTCATTTCAGTTGCATATTTCTATGTCTGTAAGCTCATTTTCTGGAGACTTTTCTCTTTCTTTCTGAGATGCCTTATCACCTTGGTTGTTCGTGGTGTTTAATGGACTATTTCTCCATCCGGGCATTAATGGAAGTGTATTCTGTTGTTTTTCCAGAAAGAAGATTTATTATATAAAGGTCTCTTTTTAGCCTGCTCAAAGAAGGCGCTCTTTTTTGGTTTCCAGTAGGTGGCGTCTAAGCCTCTTGGATCCCTGCTTTATATAGAGTGCAACATCTTTTATTTTCTTGTAGATTTTTATCACACTCACTACTCTCAGTTTCAGTCCCTGTCAGTGTTAGCAACAGTTTTGGTAGTGTTTGCTCAGATTCCCCTGGGGCTCTGCGGTGATTGGTCTCAGAGGATATGGGGGGATGGACCCTCTGGGTTGGGGGTTTGGGGCTGCAGCTCAGCCTCGGGGATCAAATATATGGTAGCTGAAGGAAACGACTTTGGTAATCACACAATAGAATATAGATGTCAAATTATAATGTACACCTGAAAATTATATAATTGTATTAACCAATGTTACCAAATCAGCTTAATAAAAAAAAAATAGATTGTTATGACTATAAAATGTCTTGTGTAAGCCCCACAGTTAGCACAAAATGAATGTCTGTAGAAAATACACAAAAGAAAATGAGGGGAAAAATCAAAGCATGTCAACAGAAAAAAAATCAACGAAACACAAAGAGAGGCAGCAAGTGGAAAAGAGAGACCAAAAAAAGGCAAACAGAAAACAGTTAACAAAATGGCAATAGTAAGTGCTATGGTCTGATTGTGTTCTTCCAAATTCATATGTTGAAATCCCAGCCTACAAAGTAATAGTATGAGGTGGGGCCTTTGGGGAGTGCTTAGGTCTTGAAGGTGGTGCCCTCATGAATGGTGCCCTCATGAATCTCTCACAAAAGAGACCTCAGAAAATAGCTTGCCCCTTACACCACGTGAAGACATAGCAAAAAGGCACCATCTATGAGAAAACAGGTTCTCACCAAATACAAAATCTGCTGACTCCATAATCTTGGACTTCTCAGCTTCTAGAACTGTAAAAAATAAATATTGTTTACAAACCACTGAGTTTATAGTATTTTTTTATAGCAGCCTAAATAGAGTAAGATGGTAAGTCCTTTCGTATTAGTAATTACTTTAAATATAAATGGATTAAATTCCCAAATCAAAAGACATGGAGTAGCTGAATAGATTTTTTAAAAATGGCAAGATGCAATTATATGCTATCTACAAGAGACTGACAATAGATGTAAAGACATAGGCTGAAAATGAAAGGATGAAAAAAATATTCTATGCAAATGGTAACCAAAAGAGAGCAAGGGTGACTATACTAATATCGAATTGACTCTAAGTCAAAAACTGTCTCTAGAGAAAAAGAACATTGTATACGATTAAAAAAAAATACATCAGGAAGATATAACAATTATATATGCACCCAACATCAGACCACCCAAATATGCAAAGCAAACATTAACAGAATTGAAGAAATAGACAATAGCAAAATAATAGGAGATTACAATACTCCATTTTCAATAATGTATAGAAAAACCAGATAGAAGATCAATAAGGAAACAGATATTGAACAATACTATATACCACTTAAACCTAACAGAAACATACAGAACACTCCACCCAAGAGCAGCAGAATACACATTGTTCTCAAGCACATATAAAACATTCTCCAGGACCACATGTGAGGACACAAAAAAGTCTTGACTAATTTAAGAACATAAAAATGGTACCAAGTATCTTTTCTGACTAATATAGAATGAAACTAGAAATCAATAGTTGTAGGAAGACTAAAAATTTACAAATAAGTGGAAATTAAACAACATACTCTTGAACACCCAGTGGTTCAAAGAACAACTCACAAGTGAAACTAGAAAATATCTTCAGACAAATGTAAGCATAACATACCAAAACTTATAGATGCAGTTCTAAGAGAGAAGTCTATAGCACTAAACACCTACATTAAAGTAGAATTAATTTCTCAAATCAACAACCTAACTTTACACCTCAAGGAACTAGGAAAAGAAAACCAACTCGAAGTTAACAGAAAGAAGAAAATAATAAAGATTAAAGAAAAAATAGAAAAATAGAAATAATGAAACTAAGAGCTGGTTTTTTGAAAAGGCCAACAAAATTGACAAACCTTTAGTGACAAATTGACAAACGCTTTTTAAAGAAAAAAACAACAAAAAACTCAAATGAATCAAATGAAAGAGACGTCAAAACTGATGCCACAGAAATAAAGTAGATTATAAAAGACTACTATGAATAATGCATCAACAAATTGGATAACCTAGGAGAAATGTATACATTTCTAGAAACATACAATCTAGTAAGACTAAATCGTGAAAAAAATAGAAAATCAGAACAGACCTCTAACTAGTAGGGAAGCTGAATCAATAATCAAAAACCTCCCAACAAAGAAAAGCTCAGGATCAAAGGGTTTCATTGAAATATTCTACCAAATATTTTGAGGAAGAATTAACACCAATCCTTCTCAAACTCATCCTAAAATTTGAAGAGGAGGGAACACTTCCTAATGCATTTTATGAATGCAGCCTTACTCTGATATTAAATCCAAATTCATATTGAATTTCAAAGGACCTGTAATAACCAAACACAATCTTGAGAAAGAAGAATGAAGTGGGAGGTATTGCACTTTCTGATTTCAAAGCATATTACAAACTACAATAATCAAAACAGTATGGTACTGGCATAATGATAGGCATATAGACCAATGGAATAGAACAGAGAGCCTAGAAATAAAGCCACACATTTATGACAAAATGATCTTCAATGAGGGTGCCAAGACTGCACAATGAGGAAAGAATAGTTTCTTCAATAGTGTTGGGAAAACTGGATATCCACATGCGAAAGAATGAAGATGGACCTTTACTTAACACCATATATAAAAGTTAACTCAAAATGGATTAAAGAACTAAAGCTAAGACCTAAAACTATAAAACTCTTAGAAGAAGATGTTGGGGAAAATCTTTGGGACATTGGAACAGGAAATAATTCTTTATATATGACACAAAAGGCATAGGCAACAGAAGCAAAAATTGACAAATGAGACTATATTAAGCTTAAAAACTGCAACAATCAACAGGGTGAAAAAGCAATCTATGGAACAGGAGAAAATATTTGTAAACCATATATCAAATAGGAGGTTAATGTCCAAAATGTATAAAATACTCCTATAAATCAATGTCCAAAAAAGCAGGTAACTCTATTTAAAAAATGAGCAATGGACTTGAATAGACATTTCTCTTAAGAAGATATACAAATAGCCAATAAGGATATGAAAAGATGTTTAATGTCTCTAGTCATCAAGGAAATGTACATCAAAGTCACAGTGAGATACCACCTCATACCCATTAAGATGGCCACTATAAAAAAAAAAAAAAACCTAGGAAAAAAACATGTTTTGGTGAGGATATGAAGAAACTGGAATACTTTTGCAATATTGGGGGAATGTAAAATGGTGCAGCCACTATGGAAAATAGTATAGAATTTCCTAAAAATATCAAAGATAGAACTGCCATGTGATGCAGCAATTCCACTTCTGGGTACATATCTAAAAGAATTGAAAACAAGATCAAAGAGATATTTTCACCGCCACGTTTATTGCAGTACTATTCACGATAGCCAAGATGTGGAAGCAACCTAAATGTCCGTGGGTGGATGAATGGATATAGACAATGTGGTCTATACATAACAATGGAATATTATTCAGCTTTTAAAAAGAAAGAAATCTTGTTACATGCTACAACATGGATGAAATATGAGGAGATTATGCTAAGTGAAATAAGCCAAACACAAAAAGACATACATTATATGATACTACTTATATAAGGATCTAAAGTAACCCACTCATAGAAACAAAGTAGAATGGTGGTTGCCAGGGGCTGGGGCAGGGGGAATGAAGGAGTTGTTCCTCAGTGGGTATATAGAGTTTTCAATCTAGCAAGATGGAAAAGTTCTAGAGATCTGTTTTACAACAATGTGCATGTAGTTAACAATACTACACTGTCCACTTAGATATTGTTAACAGGATAAATTCATGTTAGATGCTTTTCATTGCAATAAAATTAAAAATAATTACAAAAAAATGTGTAGAGTATAGCAAATGCCTGTGTATGCACACTCAAAATTATAAAATAAAACATTAAGAATACAAAAAAAGAAAAAAAATCTAGTTGAAATCCTTTTTTTTTAACTTAAGGATTTCCCTTTCCAACGTATTGATTTTCGTATCTTTCTTTTGACCGCTATCAGAGATATTTAGACAACATCTCTGTTGATGAGTTTCTGAGATTCGCTAGTGAAGTTGAGAGGCACAGAAAAGCTGAGAAGATGTACTATCAGGATTCATGGGGACTGCAAATTGAGATCTGCATTGTTGTTTCCTTTAGTTCCAACAACAGCCTGAAGCACCCTCTGCTATTCACCATTGTGGAGAGACCACTACATACAAAATTCAGCCTGCCACTGCCCAGCCTACTTCCCTCTGCTTCTCTGGCTCACTGCCCACCTTGCTGTGGTCCCCCATGCCAATTCCCTAAGAGAAGCAGCCCTGACCAAGTTCCTCCTGTCCAGCCTGGCACTTAGGCCCAGGCGCCATCCCATAGACCATTAGCTAGGCAGTGACAAGTGTACAAATGGTGACCTGTGCAGGCAGGATAATTGGCAGGCCCTTGGGAGCTTCATAGTCTGTCCAGGTCACATCTAATGGACAGTTCTCTGTGCTTGTGCAAAATTTATTTCTATTACTTTTTAGAAGATAAATCAGGAGACATCAGTTCTTTGAACCTCAAAAGTATACCAAAAATAATGTGGTCTGCTCTGACCTTTTTTTTCTCCTTCCTTAAGGAAATAGTTTCAGTTCCCTGAAAGTTGAGTGGAAGTTAATCATACAAACAGAGGAGCCAGGAAACAGACAGTGGGCTAATGTTAGTGGAGTGAGTCTCATGCCTAATATCCACTTTGTGCTTTATTTTTGCATCCAGCGCCTAACACCTTGTATCTGCTCAATAAATGTTTGTTGAATCAATGAACAATTGTACATGCAGGAATTTTCATCTGGGAGAGCCCAGTGAAAATTCACAATGAGCAGGATATATTGGGCATACTGGGGACTCATTATCATCATATTTGTGTGCTCTTCAGATACTGTGGTTACAGGAAGAGAAACAAAAATGGCTGAATTGTTCTGCAGGTTAGAGGAAAAACAACTTGAAGCTGGCCACTAAGGAGGGGCAGATGTGAAGTTTTGTGGCTGGTGCTGCAAAGGAGAACAAGCTGAGACAGTGGGTAGGACAGAAGCATCTAAATTTACCTGTACACCGGCACATCTATTAACTCCTCAGTCCCCTAGCTGCCCATGTGGCTTTGCTAACAAATCTTGGTCACCTTTTATTTTCCACTTTTTATGTTCCAAATGATAGCTGCTCTCGACACATTTAGATCTTTGATTCTCAGACAAAGAATCCAAATATTTCTGAAAAGTCTAGATTTAGTGCTGATGTTACCTAATTTCCCAGGCCAAGGTTAATTTTCATAGGGTTTTTAGAAGGTAAAGAGTGGCTGTGTGGAGATGATGCTATTGGGAATGAATCGGGGCCCCAGGAGATTCTCCCCTACACCATCTACTCGAGGGCTAACATAGGGAAAAGGCATGAGAACTACACTAATTGACCAAATATCAAACCAGGTTTTACTCCAAGCCTGTGACATGCTGCTAGATAGTGTTGTGTCCAGAATAACCAGACCCAACTTGAGTGCTCTTAACCAGGAGACAGTTTATTAGCCGGCGGCTGTCCTTGCAAAGGAGCAGCCTCGAAATGCCAAGATACAAGGTTTTTAAGCCCTAAATCCTATTCCTCATTCTGTCTTAAACACAAAGGTCCA